>NW_022060561.1:5735000-6341944 GCF_003285725.1 Scaptodrosophila lebanonensis | reverse complement strand
CAGGAGTTTAAGGTTTTAGTACGGATTCCATTATTTTTTGCAAATATAATATAGCCCATGTTAACCGTCGATAGTGAAATAATCCATTAAATCGGTCCAGTAGATTCGAAGCCATTTCAATTCAAACAAACAATTAAATCTTTCCTCTTTATAATATTAGTATAGATATAGTAGTATATAGTAAACTTTGAAATACATTACTAACGCTAGAAATATGCAGAAGCGAATAGTCCACAACCCATTATCAGCGAACAATTTCCAAATCTAATCTTTTGTTGTGTATTTGTTGGTCTTAACTTTTATTATTTTCGCCAGGTTTAGGAAAAGGCATAAAAATTGTAGGCGTAGTTAGATTTGTCCAACTTCGCAACTTGACTTTGGCAATCATTCATTATGTCAATTGGAGAAGCGGAAACCTTGTGGAGCTCACGCTTCAGCGGTTTCATTTCAATTGAAATTCAAAACTTTGTTCAAACTAATGATGCAACTTTAAGTAAAGCTGCGACTGGCCACTTAGCTAACCTTTTCCTTCACTAAAAAACCGATTGTACGCGTACATATATGGAAAAGGTATTCTAAGTTGAGTTAAGCAAGTTGTAATTTAGAAAACTTTCATTCTGTACGTGCATTTCTTGAAACTTAAAACAACTGCCAGATTAAATTAGTTGTTCGTTTTTATGAATCCAAAACCAAGCGTTGAGCCCAATCGACTCTAGCTTCCCTTTCTTGGTTATGTAATGTGAAAACAGTGTGGTGTGCGAACCAAAAACAAATTTATGTAAGGTGAGAGCAGATGAGGTTGCACGCCAAATTATTTAATGTACAGAGATGTAATGTACACACAATTAGACAAGTATAATGTACAACCATACACATTCTATGGGCTGACGTTGTTGGGGGAGATGGTCGGTGTGGGATACATTGACTGCGGCTAGCAAAACAGCCTGTGGGAGGGTTCTTGACCATACACTCCATCAACACCCAATAGATATAATTATTGTTTGGGAATCCCTATGCCTGGAACATAGAAAAAAAGAGAGAGTTGGGGCGACACTTGAAATAGGCTAAGAAAAAAAAGAAAGATTATGAAAAGAATCGGAAAATGTATTGGGAAACAGCAATACCTTCTTCAAAGCTAACCAGATGGTGTGGTTGCTACGCTCTCTACCCACCCTACCAATGATTTTTCCATTGTGCGTTATTTTAAGAAAAATCCCAAGAAGGGGCTTCTTCGCCTACCTTATCCCTTTACATTTTGGAAAAATATATTGAAATTCACAAAGTCATAGTTATTTTATTCAATATATAATGACAAATACTAAATTCCAATTAAACTTAATTCTTGTTCATTTATAAAATTCAAGTAATCATAACGTAAATAAAAGAAAAGCATAATCAAAGTAAAATTAAAGTTTAAAATTCATCAATAGCAAATTAGAGTTGATTAACTAAAGTTAATCTGCAGAAGCAAAAGTAATTCATAATTGAAATATAAGTTTGTTTACTCAAAACAATGAAAAATGACATCAGAGTGTACAGATTTAAGGAAAAAGTAATAATTCATACATATATATAAATATTTTGTTAAATCATCGTATGTAATCGTGTAATATTACATTTTTTTAAATATTAATGGAAATATCGAAATAAATTCGAATTGTTTATTATCAATAAATATTAATTATTGCAAAATGCCTTAGATTCCATTTTTACAGCATATTTGAGAATACTTATAAAATACATATATTTTCAAAACACTGCACACTGGTCGAAAAAGCAAAACTTGGGGTATGAAATAAAATGCAGTTCCCAGGGACTTCTAATTTGGTACAGTTGATTGTAATAATAATATAAAACTTGAAAAAAATGTATGTTCATTGGACCAAGCCCACTCTTATATCCCATATTAACCATATTAAATTAATTTGAATTTGATACTATTACATATATATTATTTATAATTTATGAAATTTTTAAACATAAAACAATATTTTTCTTAACTTTCTCCAGCCTCTAACTAAAATGAAGAGGAATATATGTTTTCATAATCCGAATCTGAGTCTATATCAGATTTAATATTATCTTCCTTTACTACACTACAATTAACTGTACCGACTTTTGCTTTATCGGCCAGTGTTCAGTGTTCTGAAATATGTTATAAAATTTAAACCTTAAGTACCAAAACTATATTTTGCATACAAATTGCTGTGCTAGTATTTGAGCAATTCACTGTGTAATAAAAAATAATAAATAATATAAAAGTTAAGTTTTGGTAGCTAGCGGAGGAATACTTGATAATATAGTTTATGGCTTCTGACATCTTTTCTTCAGCCACCAAACTACATAACCGATAACGGATATCACGAACAATGAGATCAAAAAATATGAATATCGTTCCAACGCATGCACATTTTCACAAATGAAATATGAATCTTCACCATTTGTAACTTTCATATAAACCTCATCGTTAACGAGAACTAAACTAATAAGGCCTAAGCCATTTGGCTCATCTGGTAACCATTTGCCCAGTTCCTTTTTTCCTGACCATCCTTCGGGGCCAACAACTTCACCGGTAGTAAAGGATGTGCCATTTGGCAATTTATATATCAGTTCCAGAATATCCAAATATGTTTCGTTTGACTTCAGTTTAAGGAGGTCACCATCATTGTTCTGACAGTAATTAGATGCTTGCTGAAGAGAAAAAATGATCCCATGCTATGGAACAGAAGAGTCTTTGAGTGATTCGATTAAGAGCCGTGTTATTACTCACTTGTTTATATGGAGCTACGTGGAACGACCCAGAAGGCATAATTTCATAGAAAGTTTCGGAATTTGTTGCGTTTCCAAGTGGTAATATCATAAAAATGATCACAACTGTTAGCACATTGTTCATCTTCTCCAAGAAAGTCCCGTTAAAGTAACTCAGTTAATAGACTTATTAGTATATACTCACCTTTTTAATTGTTCTAAAATCTTTAATTTTCCATTTTTTGATTTGCCGCATACTCATGTTGTTCTAAAATAATCAAATATAAAACAATTAAGAAATTCTGGAGTACAGGGTAACCCAAGGTAAAATTAATTTAATTTAATTAATAATAAATTAAATTAATTAAATTAAAGAATCAAATGAAATAGAATTATTAAATTAAACAATATGATTCGTTAAATAAAATATACAATATTCATTTCAGGTGGTGACATATGTTTATGTACAGTTTCAATGGTATACGAGTACATCTACGAGATATAGGTGATTATACGAACGGGGTTACGTAGAATCCCCAAAACCGTTCTCTCCAACTCGTACTGCGTACACATAAACAGCATCTGTATACAAAATTCTGTCTGTTACATACATTCGCAAAAAACTAGTGTACCCTTTCATCCTTTGGGTACAGGGTATATAAAAGTTCGATATTTGTAGGACTCAAATATATGTAGATTACTCACCATCCATTGCTAGCCACCAATGCTCCAATGCTGGATCAATAAAATCAACAACCGGGGGGAAAACACAATGTATAAAAATAGACATCATATTTTTATAGCCACGTAGGCATAAAGAAGTACACCACGCACTTCTATGTCGGACCTCATCAGACGTTTTCTGACCACAATTCTGTGCGTGTTTGGTCTCTTGCTGAACTTGTTGGCTTCGATGTAATCTTTTGTTATGTGACCAATAAAGTAGGCGGCAATCGGCCGCAGGCTATGCACAAAAAAAGAGCGTTCCGCCGCACAAACATCTGACTACCGTGAGGGGGATAGAGGTGTGGGAGGTGGCGTGGAAAATTGGTACGTAAACCCGACATAAGCCAAATGTGCAATAAAAGGATTTGTGTGAGAAATTGCATGAGCACGCATTTTAAATCCACATTAAGTATGTATGGCATAGTGGGGCTGGTCTCCAGCATGGAGGTAAAATAAATAAACATCATGAAATAAATAAGCAATGAAAAGCAAGCCAGATCCAACAACAACAGCAGCACAATGCACAAATGGGCGGCAAGCGTTGAAAATTGTGGAGCACTTGCTGTTGGAACGTTGAGGACGTGATTGAGAAATGATTTGAGCCAAGACTGAATGAGATATTGTAAATGTATATAAAGCGTAGGGCAGGAGGCAGCATGTACAACAAAATATTTAAGCAGGACATAATTCCAAGGTATGTGGATAGCGGCGACTTTAATGAAGGGATTCGAACAACGCATTATAAAATTGCATGAACTAGATTTATTGTTCTGGCTAAAGCTAGAAATGAAGTCATTTGACAGCAGTCGTTGTATTGTGAAATACTTGTATTATTTAAACAGCGCATTTTGGTCCCAAATGCCGTTTTTTTTTTTGCCATGATAATAATTGGCACATATAATGGTGACGTTATTAGAAATTGTCTTATCAACGCGACGCAAACAGACATTCAATAAAACAGCTTGATAACACATATCATACACCCATATTGTTTTAGTTTAGTCCAGGTGTTCATACGGACAGACGGACAGACAGATCGACTCGTCTCGTCACGCTGATCAAGAATTGATATGCTTTGTGGGGTCTGCCACGCCTCCTTCTGTCTGTTACAGCTCGCGCACCCCGAATACACTCTTGTACATTTCATGTACAGAGTATAATTATTCTTTATAATTATGCTGCTTTGGTTCAACTTTGTGCTGCTGTTAAAACTGAACATAAACATGTATTCTAATTTAATTTAATTAATTAATTCTTTTTATTTAATAATTTTATTTAAAAAAAAAATTATTTTTTAATTTTTCTTTTTTGTGGCTATTTTACTCGACTGCTATTTTGCTCGACTGTAGCGTTCTATCTTGTTTTTGTATTTCAAGGTCTTTTCATATCATAACAGCAAGCAGTTGTAATAAAATTTGCATCTTGATTAGTCGAATGACTCACTGCACGGTCAGTCATTCTACCAGACTTTTATTTAAAAATACCTCATTCATCCATTCTCCTCAGGCATTTGCCTCATGTCATGTCTCATTTTTCTCTCGCACTACTGTTTTAGTTCTACGCCCATGCGAATAGTCCTTCTTATCTACTGACAAATCAAAACTGCATCAGTCTAACCCCATCGACCTTTTAACCATTTGTTTAAATTTAAACAAGCTAAGCAACACGCCCAAAAGCACCAATCAGGCAAAACAAAAATGAATAAACGAAGACAAAAGACTGCAGATCGAACGATCACGTGATGGCCTGGCAGGAAAGTTCAAGACGTAGGCGGTGGGCGTATTGGCTTTACGTTGAAAAAACATGATTTACTCGTATATGCTCACACGATGTGCATGTGCCCCATTGGGCTTTATACTTGTACTCGGATTGTAGTTGCAGACGACCGCCCTGCAATCTTAGCCGCTGGCCAAATGGTAATTGTTAGTAATTGTTGTTTACAAAAAATCACTTGCAGTTGAGTTAAAAAAAAATTAATTATTATGTTGTGGATTGGCATGCAGCTTTGGCCATAACACGGCCATAACACAGTTTGACATTTTATAAGATACGATAAGATAGAAGAGAATTTGTAGAATTTTAGCTAGCGTGTACGTGCATATAAGGCAAAAATTAGTGTCTCTAGTTCTTAGTCCCTGAGATCTGGATATATATAGTATAATGTAGATGTAGATGAACAACATGCATACATACATATGTACACGAGGGCGTACGCGGGGGGGGGGGGGGGGGGGGGGGCAGGTGGGGCCGCTGCCCCCCCTAGAAAAAATTTTTCCATATAAAGTCGACCACACGTTCATTATTATGACGCACTATTTCGCCTTAAGATGGATCTGCGTTGGATTTGTTGAAGTTTTTTCATCGCCCTTGTATGTACATATACATGCATTAATATAACTCTCACACTCACACACACACAATAAATATCGTCTCGAATGTTAGATAACGCGCACCGCCATATGATGTCATCTATTGCACGATTACATAATTGCTTTTCTCTTTTGATAGCCTGGCGTGGCAGACCCCACAAAGTATATATATTCTTGATCAGGGTGACAAGCTGAGTCGATATAGTCATGTCAGTCTGTCCGTCTGCCCGTCTGCCCGTCCGTCCGTCCGTCCGTCCGTCCGTCCGTTTGTATGAGCGCAAGGATCTCAGAAGGTACAAGAGCTAGAATTACCAAACTTGGCATCCAGGCTCGTGTTTTTTCTTATAACTTTACAACTGTACATAAACATGTATTCTAATTTAATTTAATTAATTAATTCGTTCTTTTAATAATTTAAGTTTTTTTTATTTTTTCCTTTTTTGTAAATAGTGCAGGCTATTTTACTGTCGACTGTAGCGTTCTCTCTTGTTTGAAACTAATAAATTTAAACTTTCAAAATATTTCTAAGGGCTAAGTATAATTTGCATAAAACAATGACTTACCACAATTTCCATAATGATAATACATTTTAGGAGATTCAAAAAATTTGAATAGAAATCAGCATCAACTTTACCCATTGTCAAAAATAAACAAGAATCTAAACTGTTTATTAATAAATAAATAATTGCAATTACTATTTACTGAATACAGTCAGAACCGCATTGAAGACGCGTTAACAAAGAATGAGCGAGGAAGAGACTATCGATATACAAACGAAACAAAACGATACACCAGCGATGATTTACGGAATGATCGAATGATAGATTGATATCATTGTTTTGGACGGGTTGCATTTTTAAATGTGTCGGCGTTAAATTTTACAGTGTTTAATTCTAGAAACTACTAGCCCTCAATGTCACAATCTATATATTTATGTACATACATATGTAATACATACATGTGGGTATGTAAGTATGTGCAATCATCGCACTGCCCAAATGGTAAGCGTTAAAAAGCTTCAAAGTGTAGCTGAGCACCAAGAAGTGGTTTTAGAAAATTAGAAATCCGATTATCTTTAAGCTTGGTTTAATTAAAAATTAATTAAAATTAAAATTTTGATTAAATAATGCACGATGCATTTAAAAAATATTTTATGTATATGATCAATGAAAAAACTTTAACAAATCCAACTCAGGTTTATTTTAAGGCGAACTAGTGCGTCGTAATAATGAATGTGTGGTCGACTTTATTTGGAAAAAGTTTTTGTAGGTGGGGGCAACGGCCCTTCCTGTCTACGCCCTTGCATAGTATTTATTGTACTTTACTATATGTCCTAGCTCTCGAAAGTAATTTGTTATTTGGGAAATGAACTCTTTAGAAATTTTAGAAGGTCGGAAGAGAAATATCATAAAGTAAATAATCGTATAATTGTAAGCAAAAATACTGAGTCAGCAGAGACGGGCAAGACCTGCTAGTATGTGTATAAAGACGATAGCGATCCCGATACAGGCAGCCTACGATATAAAATGAAGAATACTTGTATTGTTAGAATAAGTTATTCTTAAGATCCAGATCAGTAAAGAAATAGTAAAGCCAAATTACCTGAAGCAGAGTATACTCAATGTGTGAGCTGATAAACATGGAAATAAAACAAGTACAAGTTTTTCTGGGTATTTATTTATCTTATCTTGCTCGACTATAAAAATATTTCTGTCTTTTTTTTTTGAAAGACTTTTTAGCGAATCATGTTTTTGGGATTAATGGGCTGTTTTTGCAATCTAAATCGACGAACACATTTTTATGAACAGAACTATATAAGCGAACTGAGTTCGATTTCTTGACGTCCAAAGCAAGACGTAGTATCGTCGAGGCCAATCGTTTTAAAAAGTACGCTAAATACTTATAAAAATAAATATAATATAAAAAAAGCAAAAGTGAGTTGGACTAGGCTCCAGCAATATTTTTGACAAAAATTTAAACTTAATATTCTGTAAAACCATTTACAATATAAAATACGTGAATTTATACAAACTATAATAATTACAAATACGTTTAAAATTTTCGCACGAGTCTGGTATTTAGAATCAATTAAACGACCCAAGGAATGACCTACACATGAAAATTGAAATCTTTGTGCAATAAGCATTTAAATATTATCGAGTATTTTCGATAATAACGATGTCTGCAAAATACAATCTGGCAACCTTACAAACGAAGTGCAAATAAGAATAAAAAAAATAAATTTATTGTGTTAATTTTCGTTGTTATTTTTATTTCTATTTTTATTTTATATAACTGTTTAAATAAAAGTGAGTGTCGAATGGAAATAAAAAGGAAAAACATAGATATTAGAATGTTTTTCCTAGTAATTCAAGTAAGTGTGATCTTTTACATTATGAAATGGAAAATCTAAGAGGTTTTACACATTATAACAGCAAAGAGAAGACACTAGTGGTACTAGAGACCCCGATGGCATTCAACACAGTTCTGATCATTCAGATCAACCACAGCTAGCGTTGAGAATCGAGAAGATTATGCAAGCACTATGTAGATATCTAGATTAGCACTCCTAGTGAGCTGACTTCTATACTATATAAATGTAAGGGCCTAGGTTGTTGTATTCGCGCAGACTGAAAGGAGTTTTATGCATATACACCTACTTCTGTTTAAAAAAAGACATTGATCATATGAAAAATAGATTGGTTCCTTATCTCTAAAAGCTATTAAAATTAGTAAAAAAAAAACAATGATTTATGTTTATTTTATCAAATCACATATATAATGTGCAGCTGTGCAGCTGTTTGTGAGCTGTGTGTGTTTTTATTAATTTATTTTTTGTTATTTTAAATCGTTCTAAATGGAATAAAGTCGGGTAACAATATATCAAATTTTTAACTTTCAAACCGTGCTAAAACAAAACCATGTGAAAACAGAATTAGGTGTACTGCGTTTTGTTTATACCACAAAAAATAGGTGAAATAGTTCCTTCTATTGTGGTATTTTCGAAGTTCAAAAATAATGGAAAAGGATTGCAATCCTGACGCTGCCAATATGTTTTTGGAGTCCAAATTAAAACTGGGTCGGTTTTAAAAATCTACTGTTCTACAATAGCATTTATTTGCGGCACTGATGATCTTCCACTTCGAGGAACACAAAATGGTAAGGGTAATCATTATTATTGTGGTAAAAATGTTAAAATCATATACTAAATTTGTGTTTTCTGCAGATGTACTACACGACTTGTTGATGGGAGAAAAGAATGCATCGTATATGTCCCAAACGAGTTGATTGATATTTGTGCACAGGCTTTAAAGTTATAAAGAAAAGCTGCAGCGATTAGTTTACAGGCAGACGGGACTTCAGATTTGTCTGGAAAAGATCACTTGACAATTTGAGAACGCTTCTTGGATCAAGGCAAAATGACGTTTCGGGAAGAGGGCGTCGGCTTTCACGACCCCTGGGATTATAGCTGCTAATATAGAAAATGTTAGACATGTGTGAGACTAGGGTTTTATGGGTGCGCTACAATGGCAAAAAAAATGGCGGAGTATAAATTATTTTAAAGAACTTTTATCCCTATAGCCTTTGTTTTCACATCTGCTAGTCACAAGCTCAATTTGGTATAACACGGTTTGAATGCTGGTCCTGAAATTTAAAACACAATTTCTACTTTTGGTCAATTATAAACATATTCAAGGAATCGGTTATTCGTAGAAAATACTATATGTGCCAAATTTTCGCTTATTTTGTGAGATGCGGTGCTCTGAAATATATATGCATATGTAAATGCCTCCAAAAGAAAGAAAGAAGCGATGTACTACTTGTATGATCTACTTTAAACTGTAGTGAATAAAATGCGATGGAAAAGTAAAAATATTTTGTAATGCGCTTATCATAAACGCCATGTATTGCAATTACTTAAAATGCAGTCGATCTGATCGCAGATGTTTTTTTCAATGACATTCTATAAAACGCATTTGAATTGGCTCAAAATACTTGACTGGAAATAGTTTTGCGAAGATTACTGCAAACACATACAATGAAACAAATCCATTAGAGTGCCTTGTTTTTCCTCGTACCTTGATTCTTTGTGGCATTTTTTGCAGCATCCAAATCCAATTAAGACAGGTTTTTTGGACGATGCAAATGCCACAAAACGGCTTAGAATGCATAAAGCTTCAGCTAGAATTGCGGTGTAATGCGTGTCGAAAGTTAAGAGATGTATATTTTTGTGGCACTTATAGTACAAAGAATCTGAGTTCTACCCAATGCTAGCAATAGTAGTGGAACTGTTGAACATAATTTAATCTCAACTAAATGGTAATTAAAATAAAATAATTATAATAATAATAAATATATATAGCCGTTTATTTGCAGACAGAAAAACGGAATTAGAAGAGCAACCATGGATGAGTTTTCTAAACAGCAAAAAAGCCAAATGTACGTATGCTATTAAAAGCAATTGTATCTTCTACTTTTAATTGGAGGCCGGGCCCGACGTGACACGACTTCGAAACTGGATACTCGAAGTTTTTTGCAATTTTGGGTTGCTTTGGTGTAATCTTTTGAGAAATATTATTTTTTGCTAGTGTCATTTTTTAATGTGTCATTTAGAAAACGTGACCGCAGCCCTGCATTCGTGTAGGAATTGCTTGATATTTATATACTCTAAGTATAGATATTTTGGAGTCCATTCAGAAGCAAAGTGCTTTGAACGGAAAGTTGTTTATATATTTCAGTAGAAATAGTAGATTATTTGGTTTAATTAATTTTTTTGAATTTTCATTATTGTGTAATGTTTTGTTATATTTGTTCTCCATTTGTTAAATTACATTCCTTATGCACGGCCTCTAAATGTCTCATAATTGGCATTGCTTGTGCTTTAGTTTCGAAACTTGGGCTAACGGCTTCAGCTGAGTTTAACAATTGATGCTGCCTTGCCCTAACCCTAACACATATTGCTATATATTTAGATATACTGTATTGGCAGTTGTAGAGAAATTGAAAAGTTAAAAATTATAAAAGAGAGGAAGAAAGGAGGAGCTGGTAAGAGCAGTGGCAGCAGCAGCAGCCGGCGCGTGAATTCATGAAAATTTTAAAGTGACGATAGTTGAGAAGGCAGCTGGCAGGCAGCTGAAGATTCCCTCGATTCCTTAAGAGTGTTGTTGGCTCTGTTGCTGGCATGTGTTGCAAGTCAAGTTGCAGCATTTTGGCGGCGAACGCGCAAAGCTCTTCAAATATTCAAAAGTCATTCCATTACCGAAATGACTTGAAAATGTTTGCAACCAGAGCCCTGAAACAAGAGGCGTTGGGCGCTTTGACAGCGGTCCGTTGAAAAGCTACTCCTTTTTTCACATTGTGTTAAAACTCAATGACATTTGCTGTCTAGCTATTTGTAGTTATATAGTAGCTGCTGCGAGTGCTGCGATTTCAATAGCAGCATGCATATGTGATGGGCTTGTAAGGCCAACAAACTAAGTAAGTGGGGAATATCGATTTAGAATTTACGAAAAATAGGGTGCTCCGAGCATAAATTGGTTCAAATACTATATAGTATGCTTAAAATGTTTCGCTTAACACAGTTATTAAAGTTTGATTTACGCAAATTTTCCAAGTTTGTGTAAATCAATAATTATTAAAATATTCAAAAAATATTAAACTATTTCTAGAAACACAAAACTGCAGGTATACTTTAAATTCAAGAGATTTATATTCCCATAGTTTTCGAATTCTAATCTCACACCGTTACATTTAATGTCCATTGATACTGTGGAAACCAAAGAAAGTCCATGATGAAAATAATTGAAAACGGATGTGGAAGAGCTATTAAAATTTCAAAATTGTTGAACTTTAAAATGTTTTGGAATCTTTTTAATAACAAAATCTAGTCCTATTTGAATGGAAAGCAGACTTTTATCTTTTAATATATTTAATGCATTGTGCTGATCTTTTGTTTATAATAAGGGGGTTTGTTCATTTTATTCATTAAACTATTCATTATTAAATACGAACAATTTTTATGGATTCCTTTAGAATGTCCTGCTCTATATACTCGCATTTATTTCACTGACCCTGTGCACAACACATATTCGGTTTTTTCTTGGCAGCCTGTCAGCTTGGCGCGCTGTGCTCAGCAGCTAACATTTAAGATAGTTTTGTATCTCAAGTGGCGCCGGCCAGTCGCCTCAAATCAGTCGCCTGTGAGCCTGCCTTTAAATTTAGCTTAGAAATTTCAGTTCTGGGCCAACTAACATAAATTATGCATATTTTACAAATACTTGAACATAAGCATATACGAGTATGTATGTATCTTAGGTATGGCATGCTTGCCACCTTTTCACTTGCCGCAAAATGCTGTCAAGGCACTCAGCAGCATAGCAAGAGCAACAACAAATACTAGAAAGTGCGGTAATTGATGTCAAAATGTCAATTAGCGAAAAAGGTGCTTAAAACACTTGATGCTGAGCGGGCAAAAAGGTAGAGCACCACTCAACGCCTGCAATGAAATTGTTGGCGAAATAAGCCACAAAGGATCTCGCACTCCAGCACAGGACATGATTGATATTTACAGTAAAGTATAGAAGAGACAAGTATTTTATTTCGGGCAGAAACAAATTGTTGTTTGATTGGCTTTTTAGAAATTGGAATGCCCCTAAAATTAAATGCTTAATATTTGTTCTAATTATTTACAAATATAGTTTAAGTACTCTGTACCCATGTGAAGAGATATACTTTACGGCTTCCTTCTGCCCCTAAAATTGTTATTTATTTGTTTATTTTTTTATTTAATTGACAAATAACTGTCAATGTTAAACATAAAGAAAAGAAATTACAATCTAGATATACATTCAAATATTGGAAAAGAACAAAAAAAATAAAAATTTAAATTAAATAGAATTACAAACGATTTTAAGAGATTCAGACCGGATCAGAAAATAAAGTAAGCAAGATTTAATCGAACTAACCGAACTCTCATGGCCAAAGAGATGACTCAAATTATTGTAGTTGCTACACAGAACCCGAAACGGACTGTGCAAAGCATAGTTGCTTGTACAGCGATTTAGGCTTATGGGAACAAAAAATCTTGAAGGTCTTTGTGGTACCGTAAAGTTAATTTGGCTGACAAGCACCGAAGACTCGATGTCGCCGTTAATTAATTTATGTATAAAAATAACACCTAATAAAATCCGGCGGCTAGCAAGTGATGGAAGACCTAACAATTGTAGCCTGTGAAAATATGATGGTAGAGGGTCAGTTCTACTCCATCAAAGACCACGTAAGGCAAACAAAAGAAATTGCTTTTGAACAGATTCAATGCGATTTTTATGTATTTCATATTGCGGGCACCAGACGTTACAACAATATTCTAAGGTAGGCCGCACCAAAGCCGTATACAAAATTAGTGTTGTGTAGGGGTCATCAAATTCCTTTGCCCAACGTTTAAAAAGCCTAGAGTTCCCTTTGCTTTAGTAACAATGGTGGAGATGTGATCATTAAAACAAAGTTTAGCATCAAACAGTACACCTAGGTCGTTAACAGTGAAAATTCGTTCTACAGGAGAGTTATTTAAATAATATGAAATGAAATGAGGCTTGCATCGGTGGAACGTCATTAGCTTGCATTTAACAAAATTTAAGTTCAACAGATTCCGCGAACACCACAATTGGAAGGCATTGAGATCAAGCTGCAAATTGTCATGAAACTGAACATCGTTATATGAGAGGCAAAGTTTTACGTCGTCGGCATACATTAGTACACGAGAGTAAGTTGGGGATGATGGCAGATCATTTATAAAAAGAGTAAACAGTAGAGCACCTAAATGACTACCCTGTGGCACCCCCGAAGTTACTTTAATAGCTTTTGACAGTACGCCGTTAAAAATTACACGTTGGGTTCTGCCAAACAAATAACTATATATCCATACGATAAGATTTTTGGGAAATCCCAAAAGACCCAGCTTATGGATCAATAGCTCATGGTTGACAGAATCAAAAGCTTTGCTAAAGTCAGTGTATACAACATCCGTCTGGCTTTAGCTAAAAACCCATTCATAACGAACGATGAGAATTCAAGGAGATTTGTTGCGGTAGAGCGGCGTTTCATAAATCCATGTTGAAAAGGGGAAATTATGGACCTGCAATGATGCTGTAACTGAGAGGTCATCAGTTTTTCAAGAAGTTTGGGGATAGCAGAGAGTTTAGAAATCCCTCTGTAATTTTCAATGTCAGATTTAGGTCCTTTTTTATAGAGAGGGAAGATGTAAGAACTTTTCCAGATATCGGGGAATCGGCATCTGTCAAGTGATAAGGAGAATAGTCTATAAAGTGGTTTGCTAAGGGCATCAGCACAGAATTTCAGGACGCAGTTGGGTATATATAGATTTTGAAGCGCGGACAAGATGGAAGGTTCATCGACTCTGCACCTGAAAGATAAAACTTGACAAACAGACGCACAATAACTACCAGAACGTAATTGCCAAATCTGAGTAAAACTTCAAGATTTAAGGGAGCTATGCGAAATTATTAATAGCGAGGGAGTGGGGGAACATTGTACAATCAATGGATGTTAATGATATTTTGTATTACATATGTATGTCATCCGTAGAATTTGATAAAACCACATAAAACTAGTAAATATCAGATTTTCTTAGAATATCTTTATAAACAAAATAGGTATCTAGGTCTTTAGGTGTTTAGGTTTAGAAGTTCTCTGTGTTCATATGGACGAACAGACGGACAAGTCTAAATTGATTTAATTTTTTAGACTGCCACGTCTCATTCCCCCTGTTACAAACTTTTTATCTTTAGACTTTTTAGTACAGGCTATTGAGTATAAGAAAACGAACTAATATCTTTATTCTTTTTAAATTTGCATAGCATGCGAATAAGGCAAGTCTAAATTGCATTTGGGCTGGTCAAAGACATTGGACTGCCAAGAAATGACAGATTCCTTACTCCGTCCTTTACATTTTGCGGCATTCAGTAGATGTAATTACGCAGTCACAAAAGACGGCTGTGGACTGAGGCCTTTGTTGGCTCTGGGTCGGAGCGCAGTAATTCATTCATTTATTCAATCATTGGTGTAGAAATGGGAATATTTAATTGATTAGGAAATGAGCAGAGCCGCCTGAATGCAAGCTGTGCAGGTTTGTGCAGCCGATCTATATCAGTGCGAGTATACAAGTATATTGCATATATACTTCTAAGAGTTTGTGTGTTTGTGGCATGGCATGCGGCCCAAGGAGGACTGGCTGCTTGAATGGCTGTCTCAGCGTCTGAGTCATTACTTAAACATGTATTTTCTGAAACCTGTAGACATCAAGGGTCAATTGTTCTTAAAGTTGTTCCCTTTGTCTTGAATGCTGGACGCGTGTATGTGCTTAAGATATTTCTCTATATCTATCCAACAACAAAAAGGGCAAAATAAAAGGCAATGTAATGAAAAAGCATTGATGGCTATTGTTCATATATTTTGTGTGATAACTTATTTAAATAGCTTATAATTGTGTACATATAGAGAGAGAAGAGTGTGAATAGAATATAAACTTTCTTAGACAAGTTTAAGAAATAACAATACTTAAAAGGTAAATTATCAAATAGGACTAAAATTGTTCG
Organism: Scaptodrosophila lebanonensis; assembly: GCF_003285725.1. Taxonomy (NCBI): domain Eukaryota; kingdom Metazoa; phylum Arthropoda; class Insecta; order Diptera; family Drosophilidae; genus Scaptodrosophila; species Scaptodrosophila lebanonensis. The sequence goes on along the minus strand of NW_022060561.1, from coordinate 6,326,487 downwards.
AAATACACATAGCACTTATCTCTATATATTATAAAACAGTTTGTCCTGACTGACAGATTGGTGATCAACGCACAGCACAAGCTGAAATTGGGGCTCACGTATCCTTTCATAGCGGAGGTTTGCGATGAGAAGTTTTGGAAAATTCGTGCTCCAAAGGGGGGAAAACGAGCTTCAAAGTTTGTTTGAAAGATCTTCATTTTTTCACCGTCAAATTTGGTTTATATAATCTTTGAAAGAATACACATTACATTTTTTTTAATAGGTTTTTAATATTTATTTACTATTTTTAATTTTAAAAATTGAGATTGACGTAGTCGGTGCTTTCTGTTTGACTGCCGCGTTTCATATTCCGAAAAGACACGAACAAAAACAACACAGCTAAAATATAACTTAAAATTAAAATTTGCACATAGTCTCAATCTTAAAACGTTGCGTTATCCATATATATTTTATTGTTGAAAAAAAAAAACATTTGCATGGAATACAACGCGTTCTTAAAGATTGCTGCGTCCAGTTATGCGTTCGTCGTCCCGAAAATCCTGTGAAATTCCTTCGGCAGTATTTTCAGAAGCTGAAGCGGGAAAGTCCTATACAAATAGTAAGAAAGTATATGTATTTATGGAAGAATGTTTAGGTTTAATGCATTTATTTAACCCTGACTTTGCGCAGGTGAGTTGGTTCATTTTTAAAAGGCAGTATCCTTTTATGTAAAAGTTGTCTGTATCCAGGAAGTAATTGTTATTGTGGGTTCGTCAAATATTGTAAGATTTATTTTTGGTATCGTATTCCTGTTGCCTTGATGTCATCAGGTATCTCGTAAGAATCTGTCGACCTCTGTCGATTCTTATCCACAGCATGGCTTACAAGCAGGCTTCCTTTTTGGCTTACAACGAGGCTTTGGTTTGGGACAGCGTGGCTTCTTTCGGGGACAACGTGGCTTCTTTTTTTTGGGACAACGAGGTTTTCTTTTTTTAGGACATTTCGGTTTGGGTTTGGGGCACCGCGGTTTTGGCCTGGGGCATCGAGGCTTCCTTTTTTTTGGGCATTTAGGCTTGGGTTTGGGGCATGCCGGTTTCCTCTTGCAGGCTGGTTTTTTCTTTTTAACCGGACAACAACCATCGTGATTATGGTCGTGGGGACAACATGCCTTAGTATCTGAACCGTCATCAGTGTCCTGCCTATTTTCCTCGTCCTTTTCTCCCTCTTCATTCTCATCGCTCTTGTCGTTATCATCGGTCCCATCGCTCTCATCGGTTCTGCTCCCTTCCTTGTTCTCGTCGTTGCTGCTGGTATTGCTGTTGTTGCTATCTCCTGTGCTCGCATTGCTCTCTGTACTGCTGCTCTTCGACGATCTCAAATTAAAAGCCGAGTTCATGTTATTGTCGGAGTAACAATTGCGGTGGCTGTCGTATAAAATATTAATCGTCTTTCCATACTCATAATCTCTCTGTAAATACACATTTTTTTGTTTTTTGGTTTATATATATACTATATATATATATATATATATTTCGCAATAATTTAAAGACTTACATCGTCAAAGAGCTTTCGCTGGCTATCGTTTAATTTATTCCATAATATTGCAGCATTTTGCAGCATTTCCCTGCCTTTGAACTGGTGGAAACAGAGTTGATAGTCCAGCAAGTAGTTCTTATATGCCACCCTGGCAGGCTTGGGTTGTAGTTTCATCTCTACGCCCTCCCGATATGGAAAGATATCATTGTCCTCAGCCTCTTTCTCCTCCCGCGTTTCGCCTACGTTGGATTCAACTTTTGAGACTTTGTCATCAACATTTGATTGACTCTCATGACATTCTTCGTTCTCAGTTTGAATACTTTCACCACTTAGTGTTATTCCGGGCATTGTCCGGATGTGTAAAATAAACCTAACAATTTTGTATAAACTACTTAAAAACACACAAACTAAAATATTAATTTTGCTTTCAACACAATTTTATGATGTGCTTCGTTCGAACATTTCCATAAGACTAAATCATATGAAAAATTGAACTCTAGACAAAATCAAGATATTTAGAGTTTAAAATCTTTGCATGCTATGTCTTAGCATTTCCCTAAAAGTTTATAATAAAGAATATTCACAGCCAGAAGGTAGGGTTGCGCCTTTTTTGGAGCAGATTCTAGCGGAAATATTTCTCTGATTCAATTCTTGATAGGTGCTAAGGATACAGGTTAATGGTTTCGTGATTTTTAGAATACAACAACTTATCTTTCTGAATTGCATGAACCTTTTTAGAACAAGCTCATTTGCTTATAACCGAGACTATGAATCCAAAATATTTCTGATAACCTCATGATTGCTTTGAGCAGGTGACGTTTCAATTCAATTCGTTTCGATTCAGCTATTAAGTGCAGTGCAGTGCTTTTGACTTCAGGATTTTAAGTATGTCATCAAGTGATTCGATTAATTGAAACATTTCAACAACTACATTTCTCTTTCACGAATAATCATGGATATGGCAGTTTTTCTTTATCGTCTCCATCCTATCTTTGTAGATTTAACATAGTTTAAAAAAATCAATCCAGTCGCAAATTTATTGTTTCGTTACGATTTTACAAAGTTTGGAGTCTTATGGCCATTAGTTACTAGGCAGAATTTATAATAAAATATAGTTTTTTACTTCGACTTCCTCCTAATCCTCTTTGTCGCTTTTACATCCTCTACCAGAGAGTGCGAGTACAATTACAAAATACAAAACATTACCCATAATAATAATTCAATATTCGAAATCACAAATGTTGGATTTTCCCTGTAATGCCAGCCACTTGTCGTCTATTTCGAAATTAAAATTTGTATTTTAATGGCTATTGATAGTTCACATAATTATAGACAACATGTTATGACTGATTACAACTATTTGGGAGATATTTTAAAGCGCACCTACTAAAAACAATCGAATGCGTATTGGCAAAATGTAAGCTCTTCATCGATTTTAACCACAAGTAACGGGAAGGACATTTCGATTTAGGCTCTTCATTTATTTATTTGCCCGCATTGTTTATGCTCGTCCTTGTATTTGTATTTGTTGCTCATGTTACTAGAAGAAATTGGTATTTACATACGTATACGACCATTGCCATAGAACTCGAAGTGCAGAAACAAGCCATTAGTTCTGAGCTACCCACACATTTTCTTTATTTTTTTTGGCTTGCATTGCCCGTGCGGCGCATTAACGTCAATAATTGATATGGGAAATGTGTACTAAATGGCAATGTACTCGTAAATAGTTAAAAATTATATTTGATTCGAGTGGGCGTGGCACAATTGGACGAGGTCTGGCCCCCTGCTGGGCGGGCATTTTTGGGGACAGACGGAAATTGATTTTTCCATGGTTGCGGGCCAAAGCAAATGTTTGCCGAAATTGAGATGAATTGTTTAGTAGGCAATTTGTATAAGTGTTGTGCACACACAGAAGGACATGCATACACAGGCCCAAAAGAGCCACATAATGTAAGTTAAAGTATTACTTCTGTTGGCAGAATTTAGTATTTCTGGTTATATGTTTTTCTTGTTACAATCAGTTGATAAACAAATGGTCAGAAACTCAACTAGATATTGATATTGAAGAATAGCTAGAGAATAGATGAAGACTAGCTGATGAATGCCCAAAGAAATGTTGTGAGTAAGATACAGATATTTATCCAAATACCACAATTAACTGATTTCAGAAATTCGCTTGCATATTTGAGGAGTAGAAAGGTATTACTATGATTTAAAAGACTTCGATGTTTCAAATATATTGTAAGCAATGTTGAAATTTGTATAGAGGGATCAACTTTTAAGTAAAAATTATTAGGCGTTGGAAAAAATGATTTTAAGAAAAATCTAGGAATGAATAGAGAAAAAGAATGGCAGCATGACATTGCTACAAATACTTAAATATCATAATATGAAAGTGTTGATTACGGCTAAATGGAAAACTGCTTTACAGAGAGAGAGAAATGATAATAGTAATCAATTGCCTTTTTAATACAAACTATGTAAATATTTAATACGATGATATATTTGAAATATTATTTTAGCTCAATAAAAAACTATTGTAATAAATGCTGGCATGTTGATGACGAAGCTGCATTGCTGAAGACCCGTACGTCAGTTTCTAAACATGTTGCAGATCTACCAAGACTAAGGCAACTAAGTATATTATGGCTGTAGCTCTGAACGACTGTCTTGATTCGCCAAAAACAACAAGAAAACAAAAAGAACGCTACAGTCGATCAAGTCCGACAGTGAAATTCCCTGTAGCGACTCCCACAAAAAAGAAAAACATTTAAAAAAAATAATTTAAACATTTATTTAAGCCTCCTACGCCTCCTTCTGTGTGTTACATACATGCGCACAAAACTAGTATACCCTTTTACTCTTTGGGTGCAGGGTATAAAAAGGGAGACACAGAGAAGAAGAGATATTCTGACTTTATACAAGTATATAAAACATTCACTGCAACCAATCGAACTCAACTGAATGCACGGCTTTATTTATGCTCTGTGGCTATTATTTATATATTTAGTTGTTTTTTGAGAAGTTGGGTTCGTGTTGTTATGTAATATGTAAATAATCTTCTATTGTTGTACTTCATTATTATTCTGTTAGTTCGAATCTCAGTGGCTTTTGAATTGCATTATCTGATTCTAATCACTTATTTAGGGCATTTAAATATGTTAGCTTGATTCTAAGGCTAGCAGGCAGTTAATTTTAAAATAAATAAATAAATTCACAGACACACACACACACACACACTTTTTGTTAGCCTGGGAACGCCCTCATAGCAGCATCAGCAACAACAACGGAAATTTGTTTAATTGCCACTTTCGACTGCTGGCTGCAACAAATTTCCATTTTACACTGATTTTAACAAAGTTTTTGTTTTAGCAGAACCGCAAAGGGCAGGCTGACTGCCCTTAATGCAGTTCTCTTGTTAGCCGTTTGCATTTTAATGCGACTGCTGATCAGCAAAGAGGTCGTGTGAGTGACTGCTGAGGTCTTATACGAGTATGCAAAAAAAAAAAAAAAAAAAACAAACAAAGCCCGCGTGCCACATTCTGAGGCAATTAGTCAAATTGTTGAAGCATTTGGTCTGGAGCGGCTCGATCTAAGTGACCTTTCACCTTTCGCCTTTTACCTTTCAACACCACAATTCGAGCGCATCTAAATCTTAATTTTTTTGGACTCATCGACGATAACAAAACAAAAGGATAAATGCTTACAAATCGTACCACATTTACATTTCTAAGTATGCCTCAACGAATCGAACCTCAAGTGTGTCTGCAGGTGATACCAGCAATATATTTTCTATCCGCTGAAGGGCCAGGGGTCGAGCAAGGGTCAAGACGTGTGCGGTCAGCAACTCCTTGAAGCAAATGCTCCAAAAGGTTCTTCTTGACTGCTGTCGCTGACATGGGCTCTAAATGTTGCGGTCAGGTAGAAAATTTTAATTGTTCGATTTGTGTGTGTGGCGGAACCTTCTGCATAATAATCTTGAGCTGACCTAACATTGTCTGATAATGAAAACTTATGTGATAATTTCTAGCTACTCATCATTATTGTTTTCGTAGCCAAATGGAGGGTGTAACGCGTTTTGATTGCCTGCTGACCTTTGTTTAGTTTTCAGAACTTTGTCGAAGATTTATGAGTTAAAAGAGAATTCACGGGTTTCTCATTTGTACAGGAAGGGGTTAAAATTGTAGCTGAAGATAGAGAGAGAGAGAGTTTTTGGACTATTATACATTCTTGTTTTAGTGCCCCAAATGAATGAAATTTTGACAAATACGACTGTTCCAAATAGAGTTGGAAAAACATCGATACATCGATAGTGCCATCGATTGTTTTTCCAGCTCTAGTTTTAACTATAATATTTGTCTGGCTGAAAAAAGTCGTGTTATATTAAAGCCGCATAGTTGAGGCTTGCTCTGTTAGATAACATTTTTAGTTCTACTATAGATACCAAGCTTAATCAAATAAATTACACAATCACAATCCTTATAATCCGAATAAAATCGAATCTAAGGACACAGCATCTCTCAAAGTCTTAAGATCTCATAATAAGGAATACTTACTCAGCCGTATCAAAAAATTGTAGTACGTAACAAAAGCCATGGTTGTAAATTATTTCCAGGCTAAAGAGTTTTAAGAGTTGCTGACATCTAAGCCTAACTTAATTGTTGATGTTAAAAGGCAAGCTCTCAACTTTACTCTCAGAGTATATACTATATATTAGATAAGCAGAGTTTTAAATTATTACCTATTCTAGATGTATAGAGATATTGAATTATCAGTGCTTGGACTAAGCGTCCAGGAAGTGCATTAATATAATGTACCCAGAAAAGGGTTTCTAGATGCTGTCTATTATCCAAATAGAGATCTTATGGGTTCTTTCAATTGAGGTGTGGCTTTTCACGCAACATTTTTGACAAAAGATAATCAAACATTTATCTTGCAAGTCACTAGATATAGTGCTTTAATAAAAAGGCTTATTCACTAGATACAAGTTCCTTGGTTAAAAGATGATCTACTAAGTCGATGCTTGAAAAATCTAAGAATATTCTTACAAAAAGCATAGCTGAACATATTTAACAGGGAAATATTATAATCCACTCTTGTTTAACAGGAAAATATTCTCTGTAAATAAATGTTGTTATAATTTATTAGTTTTTACTTTAATTTCCAAATATTTTTATTTTTTGAATTAGACCTCAACAAATAACAACTTTCTTCACATATATCATGTGATTATATATGTGCCATCTACTATGTGATTCATATCTCATTTTAAATATTGCTGTCTATATATTTTTGCTGAGCTACGAGCAATATACTTATGTTGGGATTTGATTATTCCTGCAACGTGGTTTCTGTCTAAAGACTCATCTTTATTTCGTATGTTCCATATAAACATTTTTAGGCTTTTCAAAATTCTTAAGACTTCTGAAAGAAATTTGAATACATTTATTGGTTCGCTTGTCCTTTAACAGAAGACTTAGATGTGTTGTGCTTTATCTAAGTTTTTACGCAAATAAAGTAAATATCTCTGCCAAATTGAGACATTGTGTGAACAAATTTCATTTCTATCGTGTGGCTTTAATGTTAAAATTGTATTGAAAAGTAAAAAGCCAAATTATAGCTAGGCTTTGGTTTTTCATTTCAGGACTACCCCTGTATTTTAGGCTGAGGTATCACCCTGTAGCTCCAACTTAGTGGCCTATGCTTTTCAAATCACATTAAATGTCGAGGCACCCCGAAACATTTTCACACAAAGCTCAGTCATTCCCCTAGTTCGTAAGCGTAAAGTTCTCAAATAAATTTTAATTTTAAGAAAAAAGTTGTTATTCTTTATAAAACACGAAAAACTTTTCAAAAAAAAAAAAAAAAAAAAAAAATTGATTAAAAAAATAAAAAATAATATTTTCTTTTCATATTGCTCCATAAATGCACAAAGTAAGTCATGTTCATGGCGTACAGCTGTTATTTGATTAACGTTTTACCTTTTGAAGGAGAGTCAGTCAGTCCACTAACAATGATATGGTGAGTCTCAATCGTTATCGATAATACTTAAGCAACCAAATTGTGGGACTAACACCTGTATTGTGACAGGATATAAATATATATATATATAAATTCGCCTGCTCGTTCGTCTGCCTGAGCACCGGTAAGAATACTTCTGTGAGTATAGATATTACAAATAATCATAGAAACTGGTGTATTATACATATACATGCTATATATTATAGCTGCCAGAGAAACAATCGGTACTGCAAGCATTCTTAGTACCAAACACTGCCTTATAAAGGTATCTTAGGCAAAGTTGATCTTGTTAAATGCCTCCACATAATCCGAGATTTACGTTACTTACTAATCGCTTTTTTATGTTTTTCAGTTTTCCAATTGGACATATCGCTACATCTCACCCGTTTAATTTGAGGATTACCACATACAGGATACATACAGATCTTCTCCACTGGGACAAAGAAACAGCACGATCTACATCTGGAAATCACAGCGAAATCATCCACACGTAAGAGTGCTTTAATTAATGAATACAATGTTAATTCCAATATACCTATTTACCCAGTATGGATCCAACACACTCACCGCGCTTATACATACACAAATGAACAAGTGAGATATTTTAATTTCTCGAAGCTGTACGACTTTTGAAATCTTTCATTAATTAATAGCTGCAGGTGCGTTGATGGTTTATTTTAAAACTCGATTTACACGCGTAAAACGTTCTTCATCGTCTTCGAATTCGACAATTGGAGAGTGGGGAAGCTTTGCTAAGCCAGCCAGATACACGAGCACAAGTAAGCATCAGTTTTAATTTTTATTCAATTTATTTATTATTGTAATACTTAGCTATGCTCATATATATTCTTGTTGTGATTTGCGAAAAAGCACTAGTCCATGAAAAATATGAAAAATAATGTATGTATGTTTTAAACTAATTACACGCCTATCAAGTACTTCAATCGAACCAGCAGAAATAGTAAGTCATTCGTAGAATTCACATTTGCAATATTAATTGGCCATTGATTCACATTCTTTGACTTCAGTACTGCAACTCAATCAGCCCTGATGGACATTCACTGGACATTCACACGACACACTTGGTAAGGCCTTTCAATTTGAATATCAGATTTTTAAAACTAATAAATATAATTTCATGCTTTGATTAGCTATTTCAGCTCTAGATCAGCAGTCTCACTTTCCTTCGCCCTCCGCTTTTTTTTAAAAACATCAATAAACTAAACAAAGTTATACGAAAAACACTCAACATAGTTACACTAACATAGTTACACTGAACAAAATTACATCACAAAATTGTTACAAAATTACACTGAAAAGATAACACTTTAAATTAAAAAAATCAAAAAACAATAAAGTCTTTTCTTTCTTCTTGGGACTCTATATTTTTAGGGATATAAATCGATGCAAAAATTCGGCGTCTTTTAACACAGTGTGAACATAAGCTTTAGCCAGCTTTATCATCTCCAACTGATGTGTTCCTTCGATCCTTAATGAAAGGGTCATAGTAGTTGACTCCAGTTCTTAGCTTTAGAGCTTTCTATTCCGGAATCTTACTTCTGTTTTTTCAACTATGTATGTATTAACTAAGTCTAAAGCTGATACCCAAGCTACAGCACGTTTTGAAATGCCTGGCAATTCTTCTAGTTCGCGTACTTTCAATACCATTTGAGGTCGATGATCGACTTTACAGATCGTCCAGCCTCCTTTAAAGTGAATAGAATCTAGCTCGGCTTTGATATTTGTTAGGCAACTCGTAAATCCCTTGTCGTGGTCATCGATCAGCAAAGCTTATGCGTTTCCAAGACTGGCAAACTGGTGAGTACTTTGAATTCTGGCAGCTCTCTACTTTTCAACTTCAGGTGAGCAGGCATCGATTTTATGGCCAACATTTTCAATATTTCGATAAGCACAGATGATCTTCATTATAATCTAAAATAAAGTTATTCCCACAACATTTTGTTTCGCATATCAGAAAATATTACCCAACTGGCTTTACTTTCCTTAAATGTTCAGTGTTTGATCTTTGAAGGACAATTTTTTTAAAATTGGGCTCAGAAAGAATGAACTCCATTCTAGTACTGCTATCAGTAGTAGATCTACACAGATGAATGACAAACGAACAGCATTTGTTGAATCCATCTTGTTTTTACTTTTGTGATTAGAAGATAGTTGTCTGGAAGCTAAGTAGTTTGAAAATTTTAACTTCTTCGAATTTTTATTGGTTGATGTTAGGATTCCAATTATAATGAATTCAACTCTAGTACTGTAGAGAGCACCCGTTGAATGAAAAACTGAAAGTATTGTTGGATTAACACACACGCATTATAATGAGGAACAATTTTCTTTATCTTAGAAGAATGTTATTTTTGTAAAATTTTCTGTTAAACTTTTTCCATCAGAAGGCTCTTATCATTTATTAAACATGGACCCTCGTGAGCTTCAACATTTAATACATTTCAAATCTATTATTTATTTAAAAGCAATAGTTGATTCACGAGCTCACCATAGAATCATAGAAAATAATCATCTACAATTCTTATTTTGTACAGTTATTTGAGGAGTGTATTTCATAATTCTTCAAGATTCTTCTTTAAGCTCTCTTCATATATAGTTATATCTATAGATTTCAGTTGTCAAAGTCTAGCCTTTACATTTGTCGATTCAGTTTATGGCTCTACTTTTTACCAAGACACAGGAATGAAATTCTTGTTTTAGTTTTATTTCGGAAGAGATTAAAGAAGATTAAATGTAGGAAGGCACAAATTAGTCTCAACTCTTAATGGCTGAAGATTTGCATATGCTAGCTTTAGTTTTTCAAGAGATTAGCGATTTAAAAAGCGGTTGTATTCTTTTCAGTTTAAAGAACTTTACAAAATTGAAATATATTTTTGAATTCGTTTCCAGAACATGGCATTGTATGTATGTATGTACTCGCGTATGAGAAACATCATTATATTGCGCAGTCAGCTGTTCATTTTCTAGATATATGTATGTATCTATGTATGCATATATCAGCCCATAGTGAATGGCAATCAAATGTGAAAAAATTGTGGCCGGACAGTTTATTGACGGGTATGGGCTTTAAAATGCAATTGCCACGGACACATATTTGTAAAGTAGTTGATGCTTGTTGTCGTTGTTGTTGTTGTTATTGTTGTTGTTGTTATTGTTGTTGTTGTTGCCGGTCCATATAGCGAGCATACGAACAATTATGTGTTTGCATTGCAGTTGGTAGGCAGAGTTGGTAGTCGTTGGCAGTAAAAGTGCATTCGATCGAAAAGTTTTCATTATGTTTCAGACAACAACTGAGCGACTGAGCAACTGAACTGAGGTCCAACCAGGCTTGGGTCATCCATTTCCCATCCATTGAAGAGGAGGCTGCTGGCACAGGACGAACAGCCTGTGCTATCTACGCTTCAGTTCATTTGTTTGCAGCAACTGCACACACAAATACACATATTAATGTATGTATGTACATATGTACTTATATCTGTGTGTAGTTATGTCTGTTTGTGTGCAATGAGTGCAGCGCAATAATTCAGTCAACTGTTTAGCACTTTTGCAGCACAATCGGGCAGCTGGGGAGCTGGGCAGCTGGCAGCATTGGAAGCTGCGAGTTGAGGCCTACGTCTACGCACAGTGGTGAACAAATTGGTTGAAGCAAGGGTTGGGGAACCACTTTCTGTGTTACATCATCGAAGCTTTTTTGTTATCGATTTTTCCATAATATCCGCAATCATCGATATTTAGGCAAAAACATCTAAAGCTGATGGTCTTCAATTCTGCAAAACTATTCAAAAGTAAACTAACGCCAGTTGGCGTCGGGCTGACTCCTTAAAATAAAACTGGTGTTATAGTATCCTTTAAATTCCTGCCATCCTAACATCTAGTCTAAAGATGTTTTCCGAAAGCGGCAGCATTTTAATGCAGTAAAAGTATCTGATTAATCTTGGTAAATTGGCTTCTGTTTCTAAAAAGACTGGAAAACATTGGAATTCGATTCATTGCTTTTCCACTATAAGCTGGTATGCCCTATTCTTGATATTTACAAATACGATCTTTGATCTTACATATGTTGTATTTACACGTAAGTGTATCTCAATGTCTGAAGTCTGAAATTTGTGATTCATTTAAATAAAAAACGAATAAAAATAGTCAATATAATAGCTGTTTATTGGATGCCTATATATGGATATCGTTTAGTGTTGAACATAATTGAAATAATTAATCGGTTGTGAAAAATATCGATTGTTTTTTACTTTATATACAACCCTAGTAGGAACATTCGCTTGACTGAATAATGGCTGATGAGCACTTTTTTTTTAGATTAAATATTCATATGTCTGAGGAAATATTGAAGCGAAGATGTTAACTTCTGGAACTTAAAAGGATCCTTGCCAAAGTGAAATGTTGATAATAGGATTCATGCCCATCGACACATCATATCGATGTTCCATATATAAAACGGGAAGAGTTTCCGCTAACTTTTTTATTTGATGATGGTTAACTGATTTTAGTTACCGAAAAAGTTGACCTGCGGAATGAGTAAAGGTTCCAGGTGGTGATGATCTAACATCTACAATCTGATCTACAATTAATTATTTTTTTCTTGTTTTTTAATATATTAATGCAAGGAATCGGTCAGCAACTGTGGCCATAACAAAACATTTAACTATTACATTACAAACTTAACAAGAATGCTAAAAAAAAGAATGCTAAAAATTAAAACCTTATCCTAATAATAATAATAATAATAGCCGTGTTATTGGTCGTTCAACAGGTAGAATTAATTCTTGGTATTATATTCATAATATAAATAAACGCCTTCGCAATACACATACATATGTCTATTAATTTGTAATCTTTAAAATACTTTTTAAAGGCCAATTTTAAAGTCATTCTCTGCGAACATAGTGAACTGTTTTCGACTTTTTGGAGTCTCCGTTGGCTACAAAAACTGAAATGTAAAATAAAGCTTGCGACAGATGTACCTACAGATGCCTAGAGAAATATAAAATATATACTTCGAAATATATACTTCGAAACAAGAATTTTTTTATGAAATTTCAGTTCTACAGTATACAATTAGCTTTAGGATTACTCGTTTATTAGCTTGAAAAATGTTTCAAAATTAGGAATAGACTACGAGAATTCGTTCTCACTCCCCATTTCTTTAACAAGCAATGTTTGTCCATAACAGCCTCTTTTTGAAGTGATACGTTTATATTTATTTATTTTATTTATATTATTTATATTATTTATATTATTTATATTATTTATATTATTTATATTATTTATATTATTTATTTTATTTATTTTATTTATTTATTTTAATTATTTATTAACCTTATCCTAGCGTTACAAGTATCAGGTTACTTTTAAATTATTACGCTAGTCATTACAGTTTTAATTATATTAAGCTTATTATTAAGTCGTCTTCATATTATTAATTTTAGTTTTAACATTGAACATTTATATTATTCTTTATAATTATATATATTTATTTACATTTGGTATTCCTAAATCCAGAATACAGCATCAATCAAAACAATCATTTTTGCATTATGTGTATATACTTTTGAAAAAAAAAGCAAAAAGCCTGGGAAACTTTTTGACTAGTGATTGAATGGTTGAGACCCACTGTGCTACGCACACATCCATGAAATTAAATTGGCAAATGTAAAAACAATCACTTCATGGAGTCTGCTATTAGGCGCGTCATTTGTAAGCCGCTTTAACGAGGCATACTCGATGCAAAAAGTGCATTATGCCGCCTGAAATTTGTGCAGCTTTAAGGAACGAGGACGCACCCGGAAGCTTTTGGTAGTGAAAGCATTTTAATGATAGTTTCCAGCGCGTTCGTTCGCCAAATTGTTATAATTATTTGAGCGTGAAAAATAAATGCGAGAACGACCCAAACAGAGGCGAGGCATACACACTCGCACATACATATGTGACGTTTCATCGACACGAAATGTTCACGCCACACTTAATTTATGCAGCCGTCGTTCTATATACTCGTATACATATATTAATATAAATGTGTGTGTGTATGTTCATTGGCTCGGCAACAATGGCGTTTTAATTATGGTCAGAGATTTCAGTTTTTCAATTGTCGATCGAATGTGTTTCTGAATTTTATCAAAATAATTTGCATTATTTTGAAGCTCTTAATTTGTCGATTTGCGCTTAGAACTTAGCCAAACGGCAACGATGGGCTATTGGAAATGGTGGCTGATTAAAGCCCAATTAGCAAATGGCATAAGCAGCAGTTTTGTGGAGCGATATGCGTCGTGTGTTTGTTAAAATGGTCACGAAAAACAAATGTACGGAGCACAAAAGTTCTTTAAAGATGATTTTAATAACTATATTAGAAATGCCCACAGCATCCGCAATGTCTATAGCACCGATTGTTTGACATTTGGTGTTTTTGGTAGATTTGGAAGTGGTTTGTGGTTCGTCTTGAATACTCTCTCAACCCCCCTTGAACATTTTATGGCATTCACAAACTTCTGTTTTACACATAATGCTCTTTATACTTCTTTGTTTAATGATTTTGAATATTGTAAAAATAGAAACCATCACCTTAGATGTTCACAATACACAAGCTTTGATGTCCAGGATGTCGGTGATAACGAATCCGTAATATATAAGTTACAATATAAAGTATAGCCGCTATATACCTAAATCCTACTTAATTAGTTTTGTGATGTGCAATATGAAATTTTAACACATTTTGGGAAAACCAAAAATTCAAAAAATTGCCTCAAGAAACTAAAATAATGCAATTTGAAAACGAACTTATAGAAAATATTATAGAACAAACTGAACAATGTCCTTTTGATAGCACAATTAGTATAAAATATCAGAACGACTCGTAGAAATCGTTCGAGAAAAGAATCCGAAATTAAGAATTACAGAACAAATTTAATGATCAGCAAATAAAAGAAAGGAGAAAAATGATTAAGTTGTGTGGAGAACGAGAGTCGGAACTGAAAAATATAGAAGAGCTGGAAAGGGATAATTGAATAATTGCAAGCAGCACTTAGGTCAGAAAAGTCCATTTGTGTGTTCGCATGTCCCCGCTTCTAGGAAGGAATACAAGTAGATCTAAAAAGCTAAACGGTATTTCAATATATTTCAAATAGCAAAATAGTTCTTGGTCCAGAGTTCTTCACAGACAATCGAAAATGTATTTAAAAAGTGTGCTTTCATTTTTTTCACAACAGGCATGAGTTGTTAAGCAATGTTATTATTTATTTTCATTTCATTTTTCATTTTCGTTTTTAATAAATGATGAATAATGAATAGTAATGAAAATTGTTCTTATTTGTGCCTTAATTTTATAAAAACTTGTGTAGAGCCCATTCTACTCTTAATAATAGAATTTGGAAATAAGTCTGCCAATTCTTTAAGAGTTAATTGAATGATTTGCTCACAAACTGTTGGCCAAGCTTATAAACTCTGGGATTCGGAAGTCTTCAATCGGGCTTAAGTTTGTGTTTTTCAGAAATTGCCAAGCAAGGGACTGCCATGGCTCTGAGCTTGCCGGATTGGCCATTGAACGCGCCATTTCCAGTTGAATCTCGATCACACAATTGATCACAATTTAGATCAGAGACCATATGTTGGTAAAAAATGTTACCTAAGTTAAGTTCAAATAAAGAATATTAGTTTTTTTGGGTTATTTGTAAGCGCTTTCAGGTCAAAAGCAACTTAAATGATTCTTAAATCATTTTCCTACACATGCAGAGACCTTATCTAAGAACGGCAATACCTTTGCATTTTACAGCTTATGTCGACAAGATTTGAAGCCAAAGTCTTTTTCCAATGCAGTTGTTGGCGTTAATAGGCTTAGGCATTCAAAAATATCAAGCATGTTGATGCTGAAAAAAATATGTAAAGACCTCGCCGTTGGAAAAAGAAAGTGCTGAGCGCTGTGTGTGGCTAGCGGCCCGAATATGTTGCGCGACTCGAAAGATCTTAAGCGCTTTATGTTGTGGGAACCGTTTGCCATTTCGCTCAAACCAGATGCAACCGATGTTGCAGCAACATGCGGGACGGTACAAAACTCACCACAGTTGGCAGCATGTTTGAGCTGCAACATGTTGGTCATATGCTTGTGCGCTGGCAACAGCAACCCAGTTTGAGTGCAAGCTGGTGCTTAGCAACATGTTGCGCTACACTTCCGTGTTGCTGCAACTAAAACTCAAGGCTAGGACATTCGTGTGCTTTGCGCATGTGGAAACGAAGTTTTGTGGCACTTTGGTTGGCTGCTGGCGCCCGACTGCAGTCGTCCTGGCCACTGCTTGGCGCACGGTTCACAGTTGACCCCAAAACGGAGCTGTTGGACCTGTTGTGGGGTGGGTGGGGAAGGGGTTATGAGCTGGACTGACTGATGAGGCGTCAAAAAGGCGCTAGAAATGTTAATTAGCCGCATTTGTTTCATTTTTTTGGACTCGTCTTTAATTAGCTATTCATAGTGTATTTTGTGCATTGAAGCCACCAGCCAAACGACCAGCAGATATTTCTTTAACTTGAAGTCCAAGTGCTGCTCAGCCATGGGCCCATTTCCTATACTCGGCATGGCCTTCATTGTTCAAAATTATCATTTTTGCCACACGTCTTCCGTTGTTGTTGTTGTTGTTGTTATTGCTGTCGCAGCAGTCCTCGCTGGCGCCACATCACAAAAAAAGAAGAGACAACGAAAAAGACAAAGTTAAGCAGAAAGTGGGTTATGCGTCGTTCGAGAAAAGTGAAATTAGCATAAAGTTGCTCCCTTTAGCCACGTTTTGTTCGCACAGCTTTGCTACTCGTTTGTCCTTTTTGCATTTAATTTGTAATATTTGCTCTTGTCTCTGATGTTGTTGTTGTGCTTACTGCGCAATCAATTCTTTTCCTGTTATATTGCCTAAAAGTCTAATTTTCATTACTATTTCTCTCGAATTGCAGCTTTAATTCAAAGCTCGATTTTGGTAGCTAAGCTGATTTTTACCTTTAAGATAAGGCACTAAATGATATGCGAGATTGAAACATCTTAATGGCAGACTGTGGGGTGCACAAGCTTTAAGGTCAGTCCTGTCTTCCACATAAGTCCAATTTGAAAATTATGCTGCCCAATACACATGGGCTATATATAGGTGTAGAAAGCTTAAAATCTTGATAAATCGGTATATCAGTCCTGCGTCTAATAAAAATATAGTTTTGTCTCTAAACTGAAATTATACAATTTCCAATCATACATTATCTTCTTCATTTTCTTGCCATCAGAAGCAGCATTTGTGTCCGCATCTCTATTTACGTTTGAGTAGAGATTTATATACAAATTATAATGAGGGCTAAAAATGAAGTCATTAAAGACTGATATTCGTATTATGTTCCAATTAAATCGATTGAAAATATTTATCATTAAAAAACCAAAAAACATAAAAAAATAAAGCATTTAACTTTTTATAATTCGTCAACATACTTTTTATAGTTTGCATTTTAATGTTTTGCTTTATGATTTCAAATAAACATTTTGAAACATAACAGTTACATTGTAAACGGACGGACAGACAAACGCCTCCTTCGGTGTATTAGTACACCCTTTAAGTCGCTGGGTCCGGGGTATATTGATTTTATTTTAAAATATTCAATTAAAAAGTATTTAAAATTGCAAAGCTCATTAGTGTTGAGTACCGGAGTCGCAGGCTCTTGATAAATAAATGCGCAAATATTTTCATTATATCAATGCTAATTAACTTTAATTGATTTAGTAATTATAATTCAATTTTACCTTAATAATTATAATAACAACTACAACAAAAGGGATCAACAATTTACAATATTTTATTCATAGTTTGGCATGCAATTGGAATTGTTAAACGAATGGATACTCAGACACACATATACAGTCCTAGTCGTAAGTATTTGTACAACGAACGTTTTTGGAGCTTAATTATTAGGAAAAAGGGGCAAAAAATAATTATTGAAAACTAAAGCTAAACCATAAATTTATTTTACGTTTTTTCCTTATTGAAAATTCGTACATTAAGAATTGCAGCTCACATCATATTTCATTTAATGCTTTGGGCGAGCAAAGGTTAAGTCTGGAGAAAGTTCTGCTTGGAGCAGTCGCTTTATTCCACCTATTCCATCCTATCAAAATTTTTATTTTAAATTGACTTTAGAGACTGTGGGGCGTAGTGTCTAAGTGTAAGATACAGATTATACAATCCAATACAGTCAGTTTATTTCTTCCGATGGATTCCACTTTTAATTACATTATTATTATTATTTTTTGAATCCTTGAATAAAAACATAAAAGTGAAGTTTAGGTTTGTATATTGCGTGCTTGTATTGTATATTATAGTATTGTAGTATATACGCGTTGATAGTTGTAAATTATTGCTACCAATTCATTAATTTGTTGTTGCACGAAGTGTGTGAAATGCAATTCTACGCTCCACAAAAAAGTGCAAGGACAACAGCATTGACATATGTATGTGTGCGTGTATATGTGTGTGTATGTATGTGTGCAGCATATTGAGCGACTAATTAAAAGTGACAACACTACAAGCTTGACAACAAAGTAGGGACAAACATGCGAGCAACTGCAATGAGAATAAGTTGATGTCCACAGCAGTGGAAGTCAGGAGGAGCAGGACGAACAGGACGAATAGGACAAGCACTGAGCACGCATCTAAGCAACTTTGGTTCATGTATGTAGATATAATGTAGAAGAATATGCAGTTATTTGTGCGGTCAGGTGAGACAACAATGTGTGAATTGCACATTTTGTCACCAATAAGTAATCAAGAACTGCTAGATTTAAAAAATGGAGAGCCACTACTTATGTAGGGAATAATACAGCACCACAGATGCTTTATTTTTATTTACAAATTAGCGATTTTCATCCGTTTAATTTGGCTGAAGAACGTATAATTTTAAATATCCGTACTCGAAATTGTAGCGTCACAAGAAGCTTTTATATAATATTTTTGAATCGGAAACTAAAAGGTGGAGGGGAGACAATAAAATATGAGGGAAGACAGATAATGATGTTTAATACATAAATAAAATAAGTGGAAAATGTATAATTCTTAGTTAGTGAGCCAAGTCTAACCTCTATAATACACGCACTAAGAATACATAGTAGTTTGCAAAATGTCCCCTTATTGATTACGAAAAAGGCCAAATTATAACTTGAGTTTTCTTTTAAATAATCCACTAATGATTATTGCACAGATTATCCTTAAAGAAGAGTATTGGTATATATCTCGATATCTTCAAGTTATTATGAGTAAGTAAAAGAACATAATAAACATTATTTGTTTAATACAGTTCTTATTTCATTGCTTTCTTTTATGGCTCTAGTACATACGACAATATTTAAAATATAAATTTAAGTTATTTATATACTCAAAATTGATTACCTAGAATAGATAGGTTACGTTAGTTTTCATTTATCGTGCATTCATTTTTAAATTCATGGCTACTTTATAGTACTCTTCAAACCTAAGTTTAGGTTTTTGGTATTTACTGGAATATTAATTATATTATTTATTATCTGAAAACCTTGCTTGGTTTAAGCACTGAAGTCTGAGTCTTGTGAATTTCTTATGGCTTTAGGTGTGGTATTTCTGTGGCAGAGAGGGTACATTCTCGTTTGCTTACCTGTAAGTAATTCTACAGTTGCTGCTTTAAAAGAAGATAGGCGAACCAAATTCTGTAGTTTGTTCTGGTAGCTCTGGAGGATTTAGAGAGAACAAAAAATTCAAATAAATTTGTATTTCCCGGGAGAGGGTACATACCAAAATTGGCCATTGTGGGCTCAGCCGTTTACAAAATCCAGACAGATTCGTCTCCTAATGCAGATAAGGAATATATATATACATATATACTTTATGGGATCAGAGATGTTTCCTTCTCACTCTTAAATAATTCGCAAAAACCTAATATAACCTTTTTAACTAAGTCAGCTTTTTCGTTGTCTATAATACCGGCGGGTCTGGGACCCCAAATCAGTTTAATTTTTGGGAATTCGGGGGTTAGCAGGGTTCCACATATATATTGAAGTTCTTGAATAGTAGGGTAGAACGGCGACTTTGAATACATATCCTTAGGTTGAGATTCCTGCCTGCAATATTAGAAGTTTAAGAACCATCTATAGTCAAGGTATTCAGATAATGAAAACTAAATATAGAAGAAATATGATTTTTAGTGGTTCATTGGACTACAAGAGAGTTTTAGAAAGTAGCGCCTGCTTTCAATTGAAAAGTTTCCTGTGTTTGTGTGATGATGTGCGTAAAAAAACTCAAAGGTGTCCTGATAGCAGCGTTTTAGATGATTATATGTTTTCTGAGGAGGGAGTTCACACAAAAGTATGGTGTGTAAAGAGAGGTATTTTTGTCATTTTAATGAGTTGCTTTCCATTATAATAAATAATGAATCAATTCAAAAACTGTGTTGCAATTAATTATGCAATAGTCACGTGTGCATGCTTTGTTTATCTAAAAAAAACAACCCAACACTCCGCCACACAAAGCCTATAGTAGAAGGAAAATTGCATAGAAATTAATAATTAATTTCATTAAGTTATTGTAAATTACAAACACAAGTTTCAAGTTGACCCTAAGGGCAATTGACTTCAACGGCAACTTCGCTCTCGAACTACTCGTACTTGGCAGCCAATTGCAACCGCCAAGTTAAATTCTAAACAAATTTAATTGAAAAACTTTTGCGTCGAGCCATGCCGATGGCAATGGTCAGATTTGCACAAAACTGGCCAAATAGGCAGTGGGTGGCAGTGGGTGGCAGGGGAATGGAATATGGCATATGGAATTGTTGTTGTTATTCTCGTTGCAATTCCAAAATGTGGCGCATTGCACTCGACTTGGCCGTTTAGCATTTAGTTTTTGGGTTTCTTTCCGCACTGCTTTCAATCCCTGGCCAATTTTTTTGTATTTAATTATTTGCTCGACGATTTTTTCGACTCTTTAGTCGCGAGTTGGCTTCTCCTTCAGAAAAAGTCGCAACACAATGAGGGAAACTTTGCTTTGCTGTTGTTTTCGTCCGAAAATGAAATTATAAGTTTTTGTGGCACTGCTATTTGCCTTCAGAATTGTTGTTGTTATTGTTGTATTTTCCAATTTTTGTTATTGCTGTGCAGATCTCTATTCCGCTATAGTTGCCATTTAGCTGAGGGCATTAGAAAATGTTAGTGGTTCCTTTTATTTGTGTGTCAATTTCGACAATTCCCTTTGGTTAGTTAAGATTTCATTATATTTCTGCGGGTATAGCATATTTCTTAGCTTTGCTTATCAGTCACAAAAAAGTAAGAAAACAAAAAACCTTTGCCACAAGAGCCAGGGACTTTTCACAGGTCGCTGGACAGGTGCCTTTCCAAAGCTCTATTTAAGACTGTCTGGAGAACGGCCAGACGCTCTAACAATCTTTTAAGAAACATTTCTCATATTTTCTAAAAATCAGTAGTTATTTCTATTGTTAGAGTGAAAGTTAAACTTTAAGTTGTAAACTAGTTGGTAAGTAGAATAATACGGGAATTGGGAACAATCTTTTAAAGCAACATGCTGGAAAAAATACTAAAACTATCTTAGGGTGGTTAAGCAAACTTCTCTTTCAGGAAATAGGATTATATGTACAATTATTGAAATATATGTCTATATTAAGCTAAACAAATAAAGAAAAGGAAAGAAAAGAAAACTCTGATGAGGAATAAACCAAAAATGTGTATTAACTTACATATGTAGACTTACACAACATAATAGGCTTTTATATATTTTTAAAAAATATTTAGTATGCATAGTAACTGTTTTTAGGGGGTGGAACAGAAAAAGGGTTTTTGCAGTTACAATTTTTCTAACGATAGAACAAACCCATAACATATTTAATTGTAGAGCAGTGACTTTACTGATTTAATAAATCTGATACCAAACAATGGATACATGTATTTAATACAACTCCTTTGAAAAAATGAACACTTCAACTTCGCACAATCGATTATTTCATTGGTGTTAGGGATATTTTCAAGGCTTGATATTCATGAATACCTTCAGTCTTCCGACCAAAATATTACAATACAAGTAATACATACATGTAGGATTTATTTATTACAAAATTATATGCAGAACCAAGACTCTTTTTAAAGAAGACTCATTTGAAGACATTTCATTCAAATAACTGGTGCCTGATATATTCTTCTGAGTTACCTACAAATGCAACTTACAAATAAATTATATAGAGTTAAATCGCAATTGTGTTGGTGTTTATGCTATTTGGAAATAAAGATACTTGAACTGCTGAATTATTATAATTTTGCATTAATCTGCATTAACAAAACTACAGAGCTGGTGGGAAAATGGCTAATTTGTATTACTGATGAAGCTATTCTTATTGAGAGAGAGAGAGAGAGAGAGCGCTACTCTGAGTGACGAATTAAGTCTTCGTAAAACAAATATGCAACACACAACAAATAAAACAAAATAAAACACATGCATTTTTTCTGCATAATAATTTAATATAAGAGTGCTCCAATATATTTATATATTTTCTTATACATATATGTATAAACCTTTTTATGCTGTTATACTTTTATAAGAGTTCCTTTCAGCAAATGTCCGTACATTTGTATGTATGAATAAAACAATTTATTATTGCTTACCTTCACACACATTAAGATTGATGTGATTGTCATTTATATACATATGTATTTGTTAATTATTGTATTTATGCACAAAACGCTTTTTAAATCACATTCACCCAGAATAACATGAAAAAATGATCAAAAAATTTCGGTACACACACATTTAGGCCATACAGACCATTCAGTTTCCAAAAATGCAGTTTCATAAACAACGACATCATTAGGTAGTTATTTAAATTTGTAATTAGAAACATTTACTAACATTTTCGCGGTACTAAAAAAAAAACGACGCGACGCGCTTAAAAATGCAAACAGAACTCACCTTCTCCTTGTCGCTGCACAAATGCTCTCTCACTCCCAAGTTCTCTCTCTGAGGTGAAGGTGAAAACAAAGGAATAAATAGAAACAAAACAAACAAACAACACAAATCAACTACATAATAAATTTGTAAACACACATTAAAACGATTTCATGAAATAAAAAACTACACGTATAGCAATTGTAATTTGTTCAATTATACTTTTGAAACATTTTGACTAAACTAAACCTAAACCAACTATTTAATATGTAACCTTTTAAATGAAATTAAATGCAATCCTCCTTCCTGTCATTCTTGCTATTCCCTATTCGTGTCGCAGACGCGAGCGCTGACTTTGCTTTTTGACCTTTGCTTTTTGATCTTTGCTTTTTGATCTTTGCTTTCACTTCTTCATTCTCAAGAGAGCATTCTGCTGACAGCTGCAGAGCAAGTCTTAGTTTGGCGCGCCTATTCAACGCGTCGCGTCGTTTGTGGTTCGAATTGGCGAAAATTATTATAAATCGGTTGGTATATATTTTAAATATAAATTAAATTATGAACATTCATACATAGTATGTGTGTACCTAGTCTTATGCATAAAAGCGAGTGTTAAATGTGCAAAATAAGTGTTTATCTATGCGTTATTGCCGCGAGAATTATCTGTTGTGCAAATATGTTTGTGTGTGTACATATAAGAGAGAGTATGTATAAATATGTATGTACAAACATATGTATGTACATATGTATATCGTGTGAATGGTTTCAAACCAATTGCGCAGTGTCTAATTTTTTTTTATTTTTTGTTTGAGTGATTGTAAATGTGTTGTAAATAAAGGTTTCAATAATTTTGAAATTAAATGGATCAAAGTTAATCTGTATGTATGTACATATAGTACATATGTACATGTTTGTGTAAGTGCGCATTTATTTATATTTTGTAGTCCATTATAATTATTTTGTATGCATGTGCGTATGTACATGCATATGTATATATGTACATACGTGGACTAGTTCATGTATGTATGTAAATGCATTAAAGAACATTAGGCATTGGCCGGTTTTTTCGGCCGGGCACGGGCTCGTTATGCCCTTAGCATGAACATAATATAATAAATACAATATTTACAAATGCTTAGCATTTTGATATCTGTAATTTATACATACATACATCACAGTACTATTTATAATTTATTAACCGACCACATTAAATTACTGCCCCATCTATATCTGATAAGCCAGAATTTTTCCAGTTCTAAGCAAGTGCATCGGCATCGCCTAGGACCACTTAGGTCTATGTGGGGTCAACCTAACCTAAGCTAAGTTTAAGCTACAAATACACAACTTTTTAAGCCCTTTTAGAAATATATTAGTTGAAGTTAACTTACTGTCATGATTATAAAACATTTGGAACATTTTAAATGTAATTGGTTGATTGATTACAATCATTCAAAAATGCTTATATCAGCAGAGGCTTAAGAAACGAATTGAATTGAAGAGTAATGTGCACGAGTGCTTCATATATAGTAATGACTTGTTTGTAGATAAAAATATTACAATAACAACAACAAGGGAATATGAATAAAGATTGATATGTTACATATTGCTGGAAAAAGGAAAAGTGTTATAAAAGCTGCTGAACAAAAGTTAATTATGATAGAATACTACACTGTGGAATGCGTTGAACCATAAGTTAGATTTGTCGATTTTGTGAATATTCTAGAAAGGAAGCTGTTGTTTATTGTCGGTTATATCTTAGGTACCTGAACTATGAAAGATATTATAAAATTACTGCAAATGAGCAGTAAAAAAGTGAATTTTTTAAATAAAAATTTTTGAGTTGTAAAACTATTAGTAAATCTATTATATGTTTGACCATTCTATAACAACTTCAAAAACATCATTTGAGTATTGGGAATAGAAAAGAAAACTATCATAGCACTGATAATACCCCAAAAAGTGTTTAAATGCTGTTTATTATAGAAAGTTTTACCATAAAGAGCATACTTTGGATTATAAATATTAACATTTATGAAATCGGTGGAATTCCTTTTTATGCAGAGCTGTCATTTAATGATGAGCGTATTTTCCATCAATATAATTACACGTTTCCGAATAAAGTAGAATTATCGATCAGAAAAGTTAACAAAAAAACGGTCGCCATCTTAGTTAAAACTTTGTTTTCTTTTGAAATGCATCCCATAGTCTTTTATAGTTTTGAACGAATTAATTAGCCACAAAATTCTATGATGTTGGTGTTTAGCTTTTGGCTTAATAAAATGGCTATTGATTCTTAACGCTCTAAAGGGTTTTATTCGTCAGGAAACAGCATATCGTCCTTCAATTACGTAAATCCCGTTGCACACACATTTCTTGAATTCGATAGTACTTATATTTGTTTGACTTTTTCACGATCTTTGCAGTTATTTCCAACATCACAGCTTGTGCAAAATATATTTTCATTTGCCAAACTTTAATTACCTGTCGCTGTCGTTTGACACAGAAGCTATACATTTGTCTCATTCACATACATGCGAGTACATATATGCGAATATGTGTGTATATAGTATGTATATAGGACGATGAATGTAATTCATCCTCTGCCACTTTACACCTTCTTAAAACCTGCATTAATTACGCATTGCTGCATGAAGGACAGCCAGCAAAGAAGACCAAAAAAAAAAAAAAAAAAAAAAAAAACATTAAGAGTGGCGAAGAAAAAATGGCTGATGACAAACAAAAAGGTGGGAAAAAAAGCTGCCGATACATGAGCTGTGAGGAGCATAAAGCCAAAAGTTTGTAAATAGTGCATGGGATGGAGGAAGGTGGCACTTTTGGGGGACAACTGCAACTTACAGTGTAGCGTATACAAAAGTAAAAGTAGTTCTCAAGTGGTGTGCTGCATGCTGTTAACGTTGTTGTTGCCGCACACTTCCTTAGCAAGGATACACGCTGACGTACAATGAGGCAGCGTGTGAAAAGGCAACGTCGAGAAGAGCAGCCGGAAAACCAGAAACAAAAACAAACACAAATACATTTACAAGTTGCCCGAACGACAAAGTGGAACAAACACACACACACACACACACAAGCACACGTCGCTGAATATTCAATGCCTCAAAACGAAAGGATAGAGCAAATATTTGGAGCCACTACGAATCGTCTGACGAACATTTCTCGTTGGCTGTGGTGTCTTGGCAACAAGCAACATCCGCACCACACAAGTGGAAATTATAATAAAAAGCCAACATATGTAACTGCACTATAGGGGGTGGGGGGTGGTGTTATGTTATGTGCATAGATATGCCTCAGCAAGGACATAACTCGCTTGTCGCCAACATCTGCGGTTGCAAGCAAGTTCTATGTTTGCGGCCGACAAATGTACGCCTTAGTGGGGGGCATGGGTTCCAAGTTTCGATTTGCGGGAAAATCCAATAACAAAGCGAAAAGCAGTGTTGATTGCGGGAAGGTTATCAGTTAACAGAGATTTGTGAAAGTTGTCGGGAATGTCTGGCCAGACCTTTTGCAACAGTTGAAAGATCTTCAATTATTTTTATTAAATGGAAATTTTACAGAGAAAAAGTAAATACAAATACATGTTCCATATTGTTTAATCAATATCAAAAATCTAAGCTATTAAAAAATATAATCTTAGAATTGTGAATGACTCAAACATTCCTAACTATCCATATAAAATATAATGCGTATAACGCACAATATTCGTTACATAAAAATTAAATAGTGCATACAATAAAATTGTTTTTAAATGTATAATTTAATACATATATTAAACTATTTAAAAAGTTTGAATGCATTAATTAAACTATACTTTAAAAAATACATAG
This sequence comes from Scaptodrosophila lebanonensis, assembly GCF_003285725.1. NCBI lineage: Eukaryota > Metazoa > Arthropoda > Insecta > Diptera > Drosophilidae > Scaptodrosophila > Scaptodrosophila lebanonensis. The sequence goes on along the minus strand of NW_022060561.1, from coordinate 6,300,158 downwards.
ATTCAGAGTTATCTGAAGTATGTTCATATTTTTAAATATACATAAAAAATTTAACTTGGAATTATTTTAAAGTTTTTAACATGTGCACAATAATATTAGAAACAAATAAACAATAATGGAATGCTGGATTAAAGCGGGCCCTACTCCCAAGTACAATTGAAGAAGTTATGGAAAAATGACTTAAAGCGGGGAAATGGGAGCTTGTCGAAAAAAAATCATATTTGTCCTTTTCAAAACTTGGGACCACTTGGATACTCTAATTTGAAAATCCTTTAAGTACGCAATTTAAAAATGATTTGATTAATAGTTTCTACAATATCACATTTGGCTGTGAATCGGCATTTTTATAGAGTGTTGAATAAATTTATTTCAAATTATGAGAAATGTTCAGAAAACTATAAAAAGTAACAGAAAGTTGTACGTATTTTTCTATATATATTTATATGAAAAATGTTTGCACCTTGGAGGGCATTATAATACAAATAGGCTTTAAAGGCTTGTTTAAAGTATAGTACACATCTCCAAATGAATATAAAAATATAGACTTGAACAATTTCACAAAATTATTACACTCTTCAATTTTATTTAAGCAACAAATTTACTTTCTTCCAAACCTCTTCCTTCAATTCCCTTTCTAGTTTAACTAGCGCACAGGGGCTTATCACCGCCTGAGCCTCTGAAGATGTGTGGGTGTGTATGTAATGCATGAAAATGTATGTACTTACGCACATGGAACCGAAGGCAGCCTTCGCAACTTGATCCTTGAGTTTTCTTTTAAATCTTTGAAAAGAATGCTGTGCTCGTTTTCTGCGTATCTTTTTTGTCCCAACTAAAAGAATTTTTCAAGTCATGTGACACACGACGATGGCTTTTGTCTGTTCTAATACACTTGCTGGCACAGCCACCCCGCCCCACCCACATTTATGCACACACATACATACATATGGCAGCATATCTGCACTTGGAAAGCTGCGAAGCGCATTTGAGAGCAGCTTAATGGCATTTGATTACTGGAATACCTTCATTCACCCTATCTTCACTTCTGCTGCTAGATTGAAAATAATATCCATAAAACGTAATAAGTCGAGCAAAAAGGAATGAGTTAAAAGAAAATATAATATTGCGCTTGAACGTTAATTGAAGCATAAATAATTTTGAATATCTTTTAATCAACTAATTTGGGTTGTTTCTGAGAAGTACTTTATTGTGTGCAAAACTGGCTTTTGTATTCGTTGTTTATTCTTTTATATATATATTATCGCTTTCAAATTAACTCTCGCCGAATGCAATGTACAGCCATACATTGTATGTAATCCAATCTAATCCAATCCTCGAAGCAGTCCGAAATTTCTCTTCTGAAGCCTGTAGTACCTTATTCGATTTAGCTTTACAAATAGTGTCCCCTAATATTGGAATGGCTGGGTATTATCATAGGTAAAACAATTCGAATTTATAGTGGCTTGTCAATCAAACCCTACAAGTGTCATATTTTATGAAACATAGTAAGCTCTAATATACAGTGAACACTCTTTTAATGGACACCTCTTTTATGTGGACGCTCTCTTCGGCGACCACTTTTTTTAAAAACATTCGATCGGTGTTTAAAGTATTTAAGTATCCCCTTAAGCGGACACTCCCCTTGGGCGGACAAAAATTGGCCGACCGTGACTGTCCGACCAAGAGAGTTTTCACTGTACAAGTATAATAATAAGTATTGTATAAGTATAAGCATTGCATCGTAATACTAATTTCAATCAAATGTACTATTGAACAAACATACAAGTATTACTACTTACTTATATCATCGGCTCACAAAATATATTGCGATTATTTAAATATTTTGATACTTCACAATTCAGCACTTTATTTATATAACGTTTTCTGACGAAATTTCTCGCTAATTTTAATTGAATTTTTGCTTTCAGTCCCACATAAGCAGGCAAGGAATACCTCAGAAATGTATTGAAATTAATTTAAGCCATCAATACCATAAATAAACAACTCTTTACCAAATTCGGCGGCTATAAAAAAAGTTGTATGCAGGTAGAAATATGAATAAATTAAAATACCGCCGACTTAAAAACAATATACTGGAAAGGCGTAAAAGAAAGAAACAAAGCCACAAATAATATTCATGCCACTTTGATAAACATTTTTGTAGCGATAAATAGTTGCGTTTTACAACGTTATTATAGGGGAGCATCAAAAGAAGAGTAACAGCGGAACCAGCGCGGCGTATGCGCAATATTTAACTTTTTTATGACTTTGCTTCAACGCTTTTGGATGCAACTTTTTCCCGCTTTTCCGTTGCTATTCTGTGATATTGTTGTTTTTCTTATTTTGATAGCAGTTTCACTCAACTTTTACCTTTTGCAGGCAACTTTATTGTTATTACTATTATCGTTGTTATTATTACTATTATTAACGGTGGGACAAACCATACACGTTTCCAGCCACGTACTGCCAGCCAATTAAAATTTGAAGTCACGTGTTAATAATGTCGCCCCAAAAGGGAGCAGAAGCTGCAAAATACTTCCTCTAAGAAATGCGGCATTAAAGACCCAACCAATGATGACTTAAAAATTCCTGCCACTAATTGCTTTTAGATTTTGCTTTGCTTTTCGCTTTGCCTCTTGGCTGCTTCTCACCATTTATTATTGACCATAATTATTAGTATCAATTGACTATGCGCTGCGACTTTTCCGTTATTTCGCAACTAATTGAACTTGAAGGACGAATGTCGGGGGCTTTGTATGCTGGGCACAATTATACATAGTTCATATTTTTTATGCATGCAATAACACGCAAAGGTTAATGTTGGAGGTGCTCGACATTTCGGTCAAGAAAACTTTTAATTTTTCACAGATTTTGTATAGCTTTTGTGTAGGAATTCTGTTATTTAGGTTAGGAATATATTTCCATTTAAAAAGTATAAAGTATAAAACTTTCAAACTGGTCCTGTTTTAAGATTAATTTTAATTGCAGAATTTTTTGTTGAAAATATGAACTATGTATTAGTGCATATTTTGTTTTCTGCATTTTATATAATTTACACAATCCTAATTACTTTTTTGGGCCTTTAGGAACAGAGGTTTAGTTTCAAACTACGTACTATACAAATATATGGTCTCACCTTAAACAAGTTCGTGAGTAACGATTACAGTTAAAGTATTTTGAATAGAATAGTAAGAATTATTAACAACATATACTTCCACTTCCCACTTTCCCTTCATTTCATACTGTCGTATATTCTCTGTAATCCTTTTGCTTCGGACAATGAGAAGCCATCCCTGATTGCATGAACTGATTTCACTTAAAAACAGTATCATCAGCGCATAATGATTATATTTTTTCAACTACAAATAATCACAATGCATTTACATTTACATACATATAATTATTTTAATATCTAAGCCAAATGAGTCTTAATTGTTGGCCATTTTATGTAGCTTAAGTGATGTTTTCGATTTTTACAATGTAAAGAGCGGAATTTCTGCAGCCGAAATTTTTGAATGGCATAAAATGTTTAAAGACGAGGGTCGAGAAAGAGAAGACAAATCACATCCAAGACAACCAAGATTATGAACTGATGAAAAACACATTAAGTAAATCAATGATCAATCAATTGGTGCTCCAAAATCGATCGTCAATTGACAGCTAGAAACGTCGAATCGTAAAAGTCAAATCTCGCTGGGTTCCAAAAACATTTGACCACTTCACTCGTTCTTCGTTCCAAAACCTTGATTTAAAAGATTGAAAATACCACTCCGGGGACACGGTTTTCACACAATTGAGGAGCTTCAAGCTAAATCGACAAAATAATTTTTCGGGCAAACAGTATTATGAGCCTGCATTTATTTTGTGATAATAACTGTAGCCTTAATTTCTAACTGTTCCTACAAATATTCTCCAATCTATGTTATATATGATAAATATAAAATAGTTTTATTATACTATTCTGCATTCAGTGAAAGTTAACGAATAGTTAGGAGTAGCATGAAACGAACCGCGCCATGTAGTCGCTTCGATTAGGAACACAAAAATGCATGTTTTCCCCGCCGATTAGGCCGCACTCCGGAGTTACAAATTCGGCGTGTGACCATTAAAGAGCCGATAATGTGCATTGAATGGGCGGCGCCTAGCCACGTGATCAAATGCTCATTATAAAACACTCGAAAATGCTTAATTGCCTGACAAGTGGTGTTGGAAGCATAAATGCATAGAAGAAGAGGGAATTTGTCGTCGCCTTTGTGGTTTTCCTTTCCCTTCCCCATCACTTTTTATTGAGCACTTAAAAAGTTGGCCGACGCGACGACCACAGCTTTTAACGTATTTGAAGTATCTTGTCGCTCGGTCTGATGCTTGCATGTTGGCCAACGTCTGGGTCATTTGGCCCATTCTTAAAGCGTCATAAAACCGAAGCGCCCACATTCGCCGCTGCTGTCATTTTTCTCACTTTTCCGCGACGCACGCGATTCACATTCGCGTTCGCGTTCGCTGCTGCATATTTGAGGCACGTCATGCGGTTTTGTAGGTACGGTTTGTTCATTTGCTCAATTACGAAAGTTTTACTTTCATTTGTTTGCCACACGCACCCACAACGACCAATTAGCGACAAATCGGATTTGGCTTAAACGTTTTATGGCAATTTGGGCAGCCGCTAAACATTTTTTGAAAAGACCACCAGTGCCTGCAACATACTTTATAGTGCTTCGTATTTGGTAACTCTGTGCGAAAACTAAAATCCAAAAATTAGGAATATTGTGAACTAGATGGAGCGAACATTTGTTTAAATTTTTAGTTAAAAATACGTACGAGTAAGAAAAATGTCCAAAACTGACAGTTTCTTTCTGCATTTTTGCAATATTTATTCGCAATGAGTTCTTAAACTATTATGATTTCAGAATTAACTATTTTATATTATTTTAATTTATTTTTTGTAATAAAAGAAACAAAGCGTTTGTATGTGTTTGGGTAAAAGAATTGTCCTTCCTTCAGGAGATTCATTTTAATTATATGTACTTTTTACAATAACATCTCAATAATTAAATGAGGCTCAAATGTCACATACAAGACTTATCCACAAACTTATATTCGATCCACCTTCTTACATCTCTGACAACCTTTGTCAACTTTGCAGCTTTTTTTTGCACTTCCCTATTCCATAATACACAGAATTAAACACTTTCCTGTTCCATAAGCTGCAATATTTCATCCAATAAAAGACAATTTAACTAAAATCATGGAGTTTATAAAACCATTTTTCATAAATCTAAAGAGAACAATAGCTTACTTATATCTCAACATTACATTAAAGCCTTCAATAAATAAAAAGTTTGAATAGTTGGAAAGCATTAATAAATAGAATTTTAGTTAAATTCATATTGGGAAATGTGCCAAGCCAAGGCTTGGTTATTTTACAGAATTGTAAAGTTCCTGTGCCTCCTAAGGATTAAGCATTTGGCAAACCAAAAAGCCAAAGTAACAAAGAACTTCCGCTGTTTGTTTGAAGTAGAACAAACTTCCATCATATGTGAAAACAATACAAAAGTAGAGCTTCCGTTCTCGTAGAATGTCGTTTTGTTAACTTTTTTATAACCAATTTCGAAATTTTGGCTAAACTGCTCGCTAATTATTGATATTGCATGTTAAAGTAAAAATACTGGAGTCATTTGCGCTTTCTAATTTAACAAACATATATTATCTAATGGATTAGACTACGTCTTTCACTATCGTTAATCCATCATCTTCTCGGTCGGTATTTGTAGAACGGAATGTGTTTCGCAGGAAATTTATTTGTTTTACATAGAACCACATCTGATTCTCTGTGACTTTATAATGCAAGTAATCGCCCCCAATTATTCGGTGTATCTATAGCTACTGCGAGTTCTGTTAGTCTGGTTTGTCTAATGTTTTTACAAACAGACCTTTGAATACCTAGAGAGAAACTGAGCTTTATTCGCGGCTTTAAAGAACAGGAGCAGCCACGGGGTGCTGAAGAGGACAATGTCTAGATGTTTGAACTGCATCATCGAACTAAGCAGCTCTAGCATGTAATCACACATACTAATACTTAATATAGTTAATTAATTTAATGTGACTGTATTCTTCCGCTGATTATCGTCTGGGTCATTTGGCGATATTGTTTTATAAATAACGTTAACGTTTTGGAATTCCATAAATTCATATAAAAAATAGCACTTGTTAAGTAATTTAATATCGGTTGAATGTATCAATAAATCAAGCAATTAGTTGATTAAATTCAATCGCAGATAATTCATCACTCTTGCACACATTTTTCACAGCACTACGCTCTGGGCAAGAAACTCAATTAGGCCATCTTAAAGGCAACCATTGAAAACTCAAATAAGAGGTCACATAAGTTTCCTTTTTTGACAACCATTGCAGAGCTATATAGACAGTAAAATACCGACGAACTATACAAGTCGAAGACAAAAAGCGGCGTCTAAGCCAACCACCCGCAAACCATCCAAGCCACTATGCCAGCCCTTTAGCACACCACCCGCCCATCGAAACATCAACAACCATCTATCGGCCACATTGTTTTATTTGTGTGAGCCACAAGATTGCGTCGACAGTGCGGGCGCAACTGGCACAGTTTTTAGCTGAAGTACAACATTAACAACAACAACAATAAAAATAACAAAAACAAAGGACGGCAAGAACAACAAATTTCTTGAGCCATCGAAATTGAAGTGACGAAACCCACAGAGCCAGCCCGTACCCCTGCCCCCTGCCTCTTAGCCAGCCCATTCCTTGACTGTAGCCAACATTGACGACTATTGTTAACATGAAAAATATTGTACATGACAAGCTCCATCTACACACTGTTCTGCTCTGCTCTGCTCTCCTCTGCTTAGCTCTTCTGTGGAAAAGTGGAAAGTCGGCTTTAGGTTTTTGGTTTTTGTGTGACAAAATTGATGTGGGACTATGACTCAAGCCATGGGCTGTGCTTGTAGTAGGTTTGGATATTTGTATTTGCCACTCGCAACAATAAATCCACTTCGCAGTTGGCAAAGAAGTGAAAACTGTGCGACAAAAAAGATGGCAGGCCCAGTCCCAGTCAAAGGAAACACTCGACGGCCAGCAGAAAAACAAATGAGAAAGGAAGAGCCAGGCCGGGGCTGGTAGCAGGGTGGGCGCCAAACAACTGACGTTCAGTCCAACGAAGGTAAACTTGGCGTTCTATTTCAATGACTTACTGACTCGGCGACAAAGACCAACCCAGTCACGATGTTCAAACTGACTGACTATTTGACACAATTCGTTTCAACTGAATTAAAAGTCAACTCTTGCTTTGAGTGACGCACGCAAAGAAATGACACAGGTACGGACACAGAGAATGATGATTAAGTGGCAGGATCATACCTTCATACTTGGAAACAACAAAGCGTTGCAAAGCTATTGAATCGATTTTGAAATGATCTGAAACGTTGTCTACTATATCTTATTAATAAGTAGATCCATTACAAAATGTCGAACTCGGTTTTAAACCAATATTTTAATACTCTACTTTCATTTCGACTGTCTGTTGCATACAAATTGTACATCAATTATGTTTTCACTCTTATACAATTTTAATAAAAATTTGCTCAAAGGTAGATCACAGAACAACCTGAACAAAGAGTGTCGAGAGGAAATCTTTTTTAATGACTGAAAGAAAAGTTTGAATCGGATACACCTCGAATACACCCTGCTTCCTCTTTTCATATTTAATCATAAATAGACGCGGTCAAAATTACCACTAATATCTTTATAGGTCATCAGCAAAACATCTGCATTGAAACAAGGAGCTCAACAAAACTCTAAAAAAAAAATATAAAAACACTTTTTTTGTGGACTTATAGGTGGGACCCTTTTCTAGGACAAATTAAATTGTCTCTTAGATGTAATATCCGTTAAACACCATTTATTAGTCCATCACATGCTATGGAATAACAAAATTTCTTTGCAAAGTCTGCATGCAATGTACAGCCTATATATATATTCCTCAGGTTGAGATTTCTTTTTAGCAATAGTAGCCTCTTGTATATAAATAAAATATATAAAAATCTTTGAAAATATAAAGAAATAATATAAAATATATTAATACAAAAAATATAAAAACGTACAATAATAATTTTTAACTTTTTAGATTTTTTGACGTTTTTATATATTTTTTAATCAAAATATATAATTACACATATATATTAAAGTATATAAGGTTTCTCTATGCTGAGTAAATTTAAAATTAAGGTAGAGAATTACTTATTAGTTGCAAACCTAAATTAGTTTTGCCCTCATATTAACCTAGTCTACTTACAAACTTTTAGAAACAAAAGAAAATTAAGCAGAACTACTGTAAAAGCAAAGTAAATTAAAGTTCAGTTTATATTTGATTTTATTACTACTTATTAATTACGTTTTATTTATTAAGTTTTGAACTATTAAATCATTAATGCTTAACCATTGTGAGTATTAACATCTTCTAACTAATTTTCCGCTGTAATTTGATAAGCATTTGGGACCTGTTCTATTACTAAACAAATCAAACGAATCGAGCAAATCAACTTTTAACCAATTTATTAGCCACTAATTGCGTTTGACACTAAGCTCAATTAATCAAGCCGCAATTTGGCAATTGATTAATTGCCAAAAAATGCATTCGAAAGTGCTCAACACGCTCTCGTCAAGCGTCTCTCCGGCCATCAATCTTCGTTCTTTGATCACATTGGCCATGTTTGCTGCCTTCTTGCCAATGCCTTTGACTCCTGACTCATATTTCACTTGACCGCTGACCGACCACTTCCCAAACTATGGCTGTCATTGGCAAAAGTGTATTGCCGATGTCTCTGCGTTATGCATTCACAAAATTAAATGGACTAGATAGAAAGGCGTCTCTCTCTCTCTCTAATTCTATGCACACTTGTACTACGAGCTTATACTTTGCTTTCAAAATGAGAGCCACAGGCTTCGTATTCACTTGAAGCCAACAAAAGCAGGTAGCAGTCAGTCACTTGAGTCACAGCTCGTCGTCTGGCTGAGGCACTTGAGACTGACATATAAAACATGATAATGTCTGCACTGCTGATGACTGGAATGCAGGGAACGGTGCGTTCTCAGCCTGCTTTGGCTCAGTGGGTTTGCTTCGTTCACACAGCCAAAGGCCAAGTTAGCAGATATGCTGCTTATTGTCACAGCCAATTTGCTGCCTGATATTTGCCATTTAGTTCAATCAATTTCCCACAATTTCCGACAGGGCCAAAAAAGTGAGTACAGTAAATACTAGCAGGCTCAACTTTGCATATGTCTCATAATTTTTGAAAATATAATATTGAGAAATCTTGAAAATTATATCAATTTTAAAGTTACTACTTGTAGTTACGAGCAGTAATTATACCTAACTTTATTGTGACTTTAATCAACTTAAATTTAAAGCAGATAAAACACCTGTAAAATCCATAAAAATGCATCAATCGATTGATTTTTTTAACTTTTTATTCTTTATTTTTCTTTTTAAATTAAAAATGTTTCTAATGAACATTCTGGGTACCAATTATTTCACCTTTTTTCTTTTTTGGAAAATGGATATATATGTAAAAAAATAAATAATAATTAAAAATATAAACAAACTTTTAGAAAGCTATTAAAGCATATAAATTAGAAAAAAATTCGTACAAATCTTTCAAAATGTATGTATATAAAAATAAAGAAATAATGTAAAAATATTACAATGTATAAACATTTTTAAAAGTGCAAAGGAATTTATTATACAACTATAAAAATGTATTAAAATGTTTTTAAAAATACTCGAAAAATATATTAAAAAAGCAATATAAGAAAAAATTAAAAAAATATATACAAAAATAACTTAAAAACCGTGTAGAATTGCCCCGAATTTGATTAAATTGAAGGCGGAAGTAGCAATTAGAAACTAAAACAGACTGCGTGTTGGGCAGTGTGGGCTAAGTCGTCTCTGAAGGCATTCATCTATAAAAACATTGTGTACTTTGCACAAACTTAATACGCCTTACTACCTTTTGGGGACAGGGTGTAATTATATAAAACATATGGATGTATGTATCCAAATATAACTATTGAAATGGCCCAAGCACTCTACTTCATTGCATTCATCGAGTGCTTACTGTCAGTAACTTGCATTGAAATATAATGGCACAGCTCAATAACGAGCCATAGACAAGCAATGGGGCTGTAGGGCTGCTGGCACGTAGGTCATTGATCAGATCTACGCGACAAAAATAACAATGCGAGCTCTTTTTGGCCAAAAATGGGCACCAGCACCCAATGGGGCAAGCATTGCGGGCAAATGTGGGCCGGAACATGCACGTAGACGCAAAATTTGTAACTTGTTGAAAGCATTTTGGGCGCGTGGCAGATTTCTTACAACATTTAAGGTTTATTATTTTTAAAGGCGTTGCCGGAAATTGCAGCATACCTGCAGGCGCAGCAGCCAGACATAAGGTATGATTTAATGGCGTCGCCGCATTTTGGTTGCATCTTTTGCTGAGCCAGCTACCTCTTCCCAACCTTCTCACCCCCCCTCCCCGTTCACTCAAATATATATTAAAATTCAAGTGTGTAGAGCAGCGCAAATAAGTCGCTGGGTCTGCTGGCTGGGCTCCATCTCCGCCTCCAGGTCGCCTCCTCTACGCCGTTCACTCGGAAATTACATAGTAAATTAACCACAAAGTCCACGACGCAAAAATGTTGTTTGCTTGGCAAGCAATTTAATTAAAAATGGGTAATGCTTGCCACTGCGTTGTTGGCAGTCGGCGGCAGGTAAAGGCAATGGCAACAATGTGGGGCGTGTGACGTCATTGCATTCTTACCTATTTCAAAGTTTTTGCATATTTCTGGGCTCAGATGACCCCAAATTAGATGACAGTCTTGCTTTCGACATTACTCGTATTACCGATGTAGCCATAAAAAAGGCTGCAGTAAATATTTGAAATATAGTTTTGTAGAATAAAGGGCTGAAAATTCGGTAGCCGCATTAGACTGAAATAAATATTGAGGATGTTTTTTGGAAAGAAAGCATTCAAAACTCCACTTAATAAGATAATTTAAAATATTAGTAGAATATATTGCTACATTGTATCCATTTCTTTTAATAGAATCATTTAAAACGTTTTGCGAACAAATCTTTAGAAGCTTGTGACTAGGAATCCTATTTTTGGTTAATTAAAGGCTACACAAATGTTGAAACGAAAAAAGCATTCTTTCAAAATATTTGATTTAATCTGAATGTAGAAACATTGTAAACAAAAATTCGCCGTTTGTTGTCAATAGACATTCTTTTGTTTATCTGATAAAAGCTCTATTATAATAACTGCACATATTGTACTATATAGTTCAAGTATTTGGTAGATTTTATTTATTTTGCAAGGGTTTATCTTCGATACTCCCGGTTCATTCGAAGCCTCTTATATAATACTTTTTAAATTAAAATTTGTAGACGGCCGCACCAAATTGCCGTTTACTGTAGCTTAATAAAAAATATTTAAATGCTCAGTTAAAATGGTGATATTCTAAAATTGTTTAAGTAAAGCTATATGAGACCTCATAGAATTGCTAATAGTATAGAACAAAAACTTATTTGTATCTATTGTGTACGTATATTTTGCCAACAGCATATCCTTTTTTCGCATTGTTGTCTATAACTGAACAATCAAAGAAGTCTTTACAATGTATTCACTTTATCATCCTTTGTTATCCATCGTGAAGGATCTAGTTGTTTCTTTTACTCTGCAGCTAGCCATATTAAATAGTTTAGTCGTAGTAGTTTGAGTGCAGAAAATATAAGTTCTATGTTTCTTATTTGTCTTAAAATTAGAAACTGTAATTTGCATGATTACGTCTAGAATTTGTGATTACAAAAGAGACCGAGGAGCAACAAATATTCGTGCCATGTTCATCTCACAAACATGCAATATCCTGGCCATAAAATAAGTTTGCAGCTTGAGTTGCATTTCAAAAGCCCGAACAAGTAAATCAAAAACACAAGTGGCTGCTATCTGGCTGCATTCATACATAAGCATACAGGCCACGTATAATGCATTTCAGAGACAGACGCACGGCAGCGACAACAGCAACAACAACAACAACAACAACAGCCACAAATGCCAAGACTTGTCAGCCTAGAAAACAAGACACAAACATATAGGTACACAGCACCACAAATGGTCAGGCCGAAATATGAAAATACATGCGGGTGGCACCTCCAAGGACTCGAAAGCACACACACACACACACACACAGGCATATTTGGGTGGGCAGCTCATATGACACCTGGGAAATCAGGCTCACAACTCACATGCACTTGCCACAGGCCCTCACAACTGTAACTGGAAATGAAATGAAAGGAGCCGCAGACAAATAAGAAAACATGAGAACAAGTTTGGGTATTGTACTTTTTTCGGTCGCAATATTAAACAAAAAATGCGGCCAGTTGAGTGCAGTGGACAGGTTAGTTGAAAACAACCAACAGGTAACTGTTGAAATGAAAACAGGACAATGAGTTCATCTCGGATGAAATGCCAGCTATTCACAATTAACTATCGGTCATGAGCAGAATGGCGATTTTCATAGAACATTTAAGAAGGATGATTATGTTATTTCTCATCTCAACATGGCTTTTTAAATGAATCTTTTTCTTTATATGTATTTAATCCAATATCACATTTCTGGCCTTTTTTCAATTCGCCTGATTACTTAAAAATATTTAACAAATGTGTATTTCAATTTTCCTTATTTATTTATTTTGCTTATCAAACTCTACAAAACGGTTTTCACGGTTTTCCTCCAATCTACACTAATAGTATGAATTATTTGTTTATTTACATCTACAAATATTATGTGTAATACTTGGATTGATTTCCATCGGTATTTGTGATTATTATGATACTCTTACTTAAAAACACTGATCAATTGAAATCATTTGAAACCATTTAAAAAATATTTAGGTCAGCTGCTTTTTCTTAGTCTACGTGTTTAGTAACGTTTATTTATTTTTATAGAAATTTTGTAATATTTTAAATTTTCTATGATTTCTACAGACTCCAAGGTGTAACGAAATTTAAAATATAAAACCTGCTTCTTTCGAAATGTGATTGAATCCAATTTATAATTGTAATACTCTCAAGTTTTTAAAGTAAAAAAGAACTACTATTTCTCTGTATCATTGTAGAAAAAGGAAAAGTTTTTTTTTTAGATTTATATAAGCGCATGCTTTTTAATATTCCTCTCAACATCTTCTAAAATGTTTTTGTAGTCAATAGGAGCAATAAATAGATATTCTTTTAACATTCTGGGTTACGTCATTGTTTATTAAAGTATATGATTGGTATATTAAATTTATTTTTGAATTAATATGTTAATGGTATTTTGATCAGCACTGCTTATTTCAGTTTCGGATTTGGCATTAATTAGTATACAAAACATGTGTATAAGCTATTCTAAGCTATTCTCATGTTTTAATTAATGCTTATTAATTTATCATGCATTGCTAAAACTTGGTGGTCGACAGTCTTCAAGATCGCTTTCTTCAACTGGAAGATTTGAAAACTCTACAATAGTAGTATTTCCAGTACAAAACTCAACAGCTTAGCAAAAAAGGATCTAAAAACAATTGCAAAACATTCCAAACTTGCATTCTTTTTTTAATCTACGTGTATAATTTTAACGTTAAACATACTTTCCTTTGCATGTTATTTCCATCTTATGTTGTCGGGCAATCAAAATCAATTATTTAGGACCACTGAATTATTTGCAATGCCTTGATTTATGTTTATTACAGCGAGCACGAAACGCTGTTTATTTTGGTTGGCACTAAATTGAAGTTCTGCGTCCTGTCAATACCTGGCCTCCTGAAAAGTCCAGCCAGTCGGCAACTAACGAGGTCGCGTCTCAAGTTGCTTGCTTGCCCCTAAACCCCACCCTCCACCATTAATGCCTGTGGCAAGAGTTTAGAATGTGCACCATAGTTGCGGTTAAGGTATTTAAGCACGTCTGGCGGGGGAGCTCAGTTCAGTTCTGTTTAATCAGAAAATATGAGTCTCGATATTTGTTGATTAAATGTTGGTGCGGAATAAGTTAGATTATCAATTAGTAAGCGAATAGTATTAGCTATTGGTGTGGAATCTTCTGTGCCCAATTTGAAATTTGAAATACAAAATACAAAAAATGCATACAAAATATGTAGATTAGTACTACATGTTTAGTTTAAGATAATAAAAAAAGGAAAATGTAATATAATGCTACAAATATTTTATTTGTTTAATATTAAAAATATTATATTTGTGGTATATATTTGTCAAAATATTGACATAGTTCAGCTTTGGAAACATAACTTCTGTAAGTTTCATATAATGCCATAAGTTACATGTAAACTCTGCTCGATTTATCAATTGTCGCTCTTGTATAAGTATATGCTTATGTTTCGGTTAATGGATTAAGAATTTGAGGAAAAGTAGATTTTATATTTAGTATGTTTTGTGATTAAATATACTAATGTTGAAACATAGTGCGTTTATTTAGCAAACATTTTCTTACTATGGCATTTAAAAACAATGTAATATTTATATTTAGCGTAAAGTTGAATTCAGAATTTTTCGAATTACATATTTATTATACGTTTGTATGGAACTTTAGTGGATTACAGATGAATATATTACCACTCAAAATTTCATATGAATTTTCATCAATCGGTTTTTAAACTGTAATTTGGTGTAGATTTTTACTTGAAAAATCTATTAATTTAAATAAGGTTAAATGAAGTAATTAAAAACTCTGTTTAGATAAAAACAACTACTTAAAAAACAGCTCTTAGCAATTTTAATAAAATTGTGGTCTCCACAAAATAGTTTTCAAAAGTCTTTATGTTTTAAATGGTGAGCAGAAAAGTAGGTCAGAATGGAAGAGTCGACAAACAGTTCAATCAATACTACCTACATACTTCTCGTTCCCACTGTAGTCCATAAATAGGGAGGTAAATCTATTAAAGCCACAGTGTCAAACATGCCGGCGTCGATTGCCAATCCTGCAGCTTCAACTTCGTCCTGCTCCGATGCTAGGCCCTATATTTGTGCATTGACGCATGCAGAGCAGCAAACACGAAGCTGAGTTGTCGCCAGCAGGTAAACAAACTGAATTTCTGAAGGCAAATGTCGCCTACAAGTAACTCCGCTGCCATTTGTATTAAATAAAACAGTTCAACTACCAAGCAGCAAAGCCAGACTAAGTCAAAGCACACACCCATACATTCGCACGGCCAACGCAATTTCTAACCGCAATTTATGTCGACTTCCCTTCCGGTCTGTGGGAAATAACTCTTGTTGGCATTACTGCCGCCAGTTACCGGCAATAGCAGAGCACCAGTAGCTCGACTGTGTGTGTGTGTGTGTGTGTGTATGTGCGGCACTTCTTGTCATCCTTTTCAGCGTTCTGCAAATTAACTTACATAATTCAAGCGCTCCAACAATTTTCGGGACATTTAAAACAAGTTGAAAAGTTCATGGTTCGATGCCTTAATGAAGCCCGTGGCCTGCTTGCCTAATTATAATGGCAGCAGCCTCACAAAATAATACTCAATAAGTACAGCATTTGCCGCCCATAAGTAGATTTTGAACAAATTGCCAAACAATTTGCATAAACAATGCACAATTGTTGACATACCGAATGCCATCATCATGAGTGAAGAGAAATGTTTGTAAAGGCGGCTCCCGTTTAATATTAAAGGATTTGGTAAAATTATTAATAGAAGATGTAGTTTAAGTTTTTATTTTATGTGAATATTATATAGTGTGTAGTGGACCATTAAATGTACTAATGATTTATTTAATTTTAAATCAAAATTATTTTAAAACGGTCAACATAAATTGTGATATCTGTAATACTGTTTAGAAATATTAAATTTTAATTCAAATTAAGTCGCTTTAATTTTACATTGGCAGCTCTGTTACTTTTAGCTAATTTACATTTCCATTATATTTTCTCCATTGCTTAAGTTCTCGCATTATTGTCCGTAAAATGCAATATCCGCTTTGGAATTCTTCAAGAAATAATTTCTTTCAAACAATAATTCCAACACTCATCGTGCAATCAGCCTATTTTGCTGTGTTCTAAAATAGAGATTCCCTCCTATCCGTTGGCAACATATTCTTTTTAAATAAAAAAAAGATAAATATAAGCAAGTTCGAAAGAGTCAAAACGGTCATTTGAGTTTTCAGTCACTTGGACGTCCTTGATGGCGCCAACAAGACCGCCAGCACGATTTTACTGCAACTCTAGTTTCCAGAAAAAGAAGAGGAAAATAGTCGGAAATGTTCAAATCTCAGACGAGCATAAATTTTGGCCCCAATGACGGCCATTTTTTCTGTTCGTTTTCGCTTCATAGTAAATCCTGAAATGGTTAAGCGTGTGCCAAAGCCAATGACTGGCTCTTGGCAACAGATCAACGGGGCATGGGAATGGCGCGGCGCGGCGCAGCAGTTTCGGCGGCGGCTCGGTGCCGCCATTGAAATTTACGAGTGACAGCAATGTGCAGCGCTCTGCATACAACTTTCCGGGGCTCCCAACAACCAACGTCGACTTAATGACAAGACAAATTATGAAATTTTTAAGATGCTTAATTTTTGTTGAGTTCGCCATGTCGCATTGGCAAACATTCAGAATGGCAGGCAGGCTGAATAAAATGGATTGAGGCTAAATGATAGAACGGCTTTGTGGTATTAAATATTTATGTGTGTGCCAATTTAGTTGCTGAATTCCTCTTCCTTTCTATTTAACTACAGCGCAGGCTGCATAATGAAGAGCTATAAAGAGTTCAAGCTTGATATATGGCCAATGATGTAACAAACGCAGCTACGAATGTGTGGTGCTAGATGATGTCAGAAAGTACCAAAAATGCTTTAAAAAGCGGAAATTTGTGGGGTCAACGATGCTATCACCATGGTTGGCTGTTCAAATATTAGCGAACACACCAAAATGTGGCATGATGTCAATTTCGTAATGATTAAGCAATATGCCAATTAAATATCACTAAAATGAAAGTTTTTGGGTTATAACGCCAAAGATTGATTCGCCTAATTGAAAGCTGCATGTAACCATGGTCTAACAAAGTCTTTAAAAAAACTAAAAGCGCAATTTTAATGTTAAATGTTGAGCAAATAGAAATATGCTTTAGAATAGCTATTAGCGATGTTTTCGAAGTGATGGGGAAAGAGAGGGGGGGCTTAAAGTCTAAACGGAAAAGGTTTGGTGTTTGTATTATACTGTGTTTTTAGCATCACGAGATAAATTGAAATAAATAAAGACAACAAATTGTATTGAATTGAAAATTATACCTTTTTGAATGGTGAATTTTCTGAAAACTATGCTGGTTTCTACTATTAAAAAAATATTTCATTTATACATGTACTCGTTAGTTCATGTACAGTTTATCCTTATAATATGTATTTCTCATTTTGTCATCTTAGATTTGGACTTAGCCAACGAGCCAGTTTTATTTTTATTGTGAATAACAAGTATCCTTGTGGAAAATTAGAAAAATAAATTGCATTACAAATGTAAAATTGTATACGAATTTTATGACGATTTATAAAGAAAATACTTTTTAAATTATTCTGAAAAAAATCGATGCATTGAAAACTTCTGCTTGTTAGTCGTTCTTCAAGCCTAATTAGTTGCAACAGAAATAAGGGAAACGTCACAGAAAAATAATAATTCGCGAGAAGCAGCCGAAGGGCAAGGCGAAAGGCAAAGCAAAATCCAAAAGCAATTAGTTGAAGGAAAGGTCTGATGTAGGGATTGCAAGACGCAACACCAGAATCTCGATCAATCATAAGCCATTTATGAATTTGAAGATCAGGAGGGAAGATGGAGAAGACGTTTGCATCTATAATACTTACAATTGAAGATAACTTTCATATGCATATTTATAAGAGTTTGCGCTTACTTTTTATTAGATGAGTAAATTACTTTAAACAATCCGAATTTCTTATACCCTGTACCGGTAGGGTAATGGGGTATATTAGGCTTGTGAAAAATATGTAACAGGTTGAACGAAGCGCCAACCGCATAAAGTATATTTATGTAGTATTTTTAATCATCATGAAGAGACGAATCGACATAAACCAAACATACGATTGTCATCTAAATCATTCGGTTCCAAGTACAATTATTAGCGAAACAATTTAATTCAAAATTTTCAGTACTACACAGAAATTTGTTTAGGTACAGATTATTTCATTGTCGGGCTTGCTCTTGGTTTTATTTTCGGATTTCTCCACATACTCGTAGTTTGAATTTGGAAGTATAACTTAATTCGTTAAATTCGTTAAGAGAATGGATGCAAAAGTAATTCTTTATATATACTTCGTTTCTTCATCTACTTTACTTCTGTTAACTATATAAAGACTTTACTTTTCCCCATTTCCGCACGTGTATTTCATTCCTACTTGCAATCAAATTCAATTAGGCACTGCCTGTTTCGCCTTCAGGCGATTCAGAAATCAATTGTAAATATATAATGAGCTTATTCTCGTTCTCTATTTTAATTAAACTCATCTTAGCTTACAGTGCCACACTAAGCGCAATGTCAAATGCATCAGATTGGAGTTGACTTGTTAAAATTTGCATAATTTATGAGGCAGAGTTCAACAGAATGCAGAAAGCAGAAAGTTGAGTTGCAGTAACGGAAGCAATTTAGACGACTGTCGGGCAATTCAAATGGCCCGACATTGTCTGCGTGTCAACTTATTTGTTTGTCCGCCTGTCGGTCTGCCTGTCTATGGTTGTCTGCCACAATGAGGAAACCCGAAGCTATTGTCTGTACTTTAATTTTAGCTCGCCACTTGCTTTCAATCAAAGGCCGCTGGGAGCCACGAAACTCGTCAACAAAAGCGATTCTGACGTTGACGGTGGGGGCTGTGGCGATGGCGATGGCGGCAGCCTTAGCCTTTTTGTTTGACGTTCTGCTAAGTTGGCGTGAAACAATAAATCCAATAAAACACACATTAGCCGCGACACATTTGGCGCTTAACGGGGCTTAAAGCCGGCGGCTCAGGCGATTCTGGTGGCTCTGTCGGCTTCACCGGGCGGCAGCTTCATTGTGCAACTGGCAGCAGTTAAAAGCGTGTCGTCATCGTCTGCGTCGACTTTGTCATCAGCGCTTTGGCTTATTTACCGCATGCGGTATACCAACAGCAGCCCCCCGCCTCTCACTCCAAGCCACTCAAGTAAAAAGCTAATCCACTTATTGGTAGTCGCCTGAGTGTGGTTGCAAGTACTAAGTGCCACCTGGCAGAATGACTCGCTGGAAAAGGGCCATTAAAATGAGGCAACTGAAGTGTTTGACTGTCGTCGTCTTTTCCAACAGCAGCCACAGCTCGGGCCATTGCCGAGCATCTTACCATTAAATCAATTTGACTTTGTAATGCTGATGCACACATTACGCATACGCACTGTTTGCACTACCACCTTAAATCCATCCGGCAACAATGAGTTAAATGCCGATGGCTGGTAGCAGCCTTTCTGCATTGCATATTTGATTAAAGTCACACAAAGCCACACAGCACAAAGCCAAAATTAAAAAAAAAGGCCCACAAATCATTTCAGAGTGTGCAAATATCAGGAATGAGGGCGTGAGAGAGTTTTTATTTTCAAAAAATTCAATTTAAAAGGTTTTTCCTGTGCTTTTTATTCTTGATTTGATAAAACAAAATAAATTAATTCGATAGAAATAAAAAGGGTTTTCTTATTAAGTTGTTCAACTCAAAAGTTGGTTTTCTAGTTTTCCTACTCAAAAGCAGTTGTTCAACTTAGAAGGTGTTTTAATAGATGTATTGTGTTTTCCAGCTCGAGCTCAAAACATTTAATGAATCACACACAAAAACTATGTTTTGAATTTAGTTCTTTATTTATTACGAACATTTTTTAACTCGGGCTGGAAATTGAATACACCTTTTTAAGTAACTCACAGGTATTTTAAAATTTTTTTAATATACATTTGATGTATAAAATTTAAAAAATAGAATAGAATAGAATAGAATAGAATAGAATAGAATAGAATAGAATAGAATAGAATGGACAAGTTTGTGTCTCTTTTCTGATCCACCCTCAATTCCCTCCTCTCTCCCTATTAGTGATGTTCCATAGCTACCGAATTTCTTAAAAGTTTTACTCAAAGTTGCCATTTATATTTTGTTAGTTCGCATTTGACAGTGGTGTGGAAATTTATAGTCATAAAATCTATGCTCTGCCAGCAGCGATTGTTGTTATTTCTACTCTGTACACACACACATACACAGACGCATAGAAACGCATGTATGCTTTTTATTTTTCAGTGATTTTATTTATTATTATATTTTGCGTGTACATTTTACTTATTCGTGTTTCGTGCTCGACATCCTATTCTAAACTAAAGCATAGGAAAGATTGCAATATTTCGATGCAAATGTCACTTCCTAATATTTTCCTAACAAAGTATAAATTTGTCGATTTACTAAGTAGTGTAAAGTTCGTATTATACCAATTTATTTCGTACTCGAAGCTTAGTGATTAGTTGTAAGAAGCATTATACATGACATTTCAATTGATTTCTTCATTCATATGCTAGATTGAAATATTCAGTGCAATGTGCTTTTTGGTTGGACGCAATAAAATCTGGGTCTCACCATTAATTGCACAAGTGAATAGTAATTCTCAGAGCCACGCCAAGTATTCCAATATATACCTTTAAAGCTGCCCAAGGCGTTACCACGAAGATATGGTCCATAGAGGTTGCTGTTGACATGTTTGTGAGAAGCCAGAGGTAGAGTAAATGAAAATTAAATCTTATCAACAATTTTTACGTACCTAGGCCCACAGTTGTTATACCAATAGGCGCCCATGGCCCATTGTGCACAATTGCCATCGCCCCATCCATCATTGTCGTTGTCGTACGTTGTAAATCCATAATGTAAATGATCGCTTAGCGAATTTCCAGCATCACCTGAGTAGCTGCCCAACTTTGCGAGGGCATAGTCCTGCGCTTCGTTGCTAATCTGAAAGTCATCGTAGAGGGCATATCGGCTCTCACCATCGAAATCTTCCAGATGGACATAAAGCTCATGTGGTTGCGATGTTGTTATTGCATGGAGTTTATCTAAACCGATAAAAAAGTCGCTCCCTAGATCCCCGAACCCTTGCTTATACTGCGCCCATTTCCGATAGAAGTTGACCTTATCACCTGAGCGGCGAAGGATGACGGTCCAGCCTGCTCCTGCCAGCTTAGCATCACAGGCCACATCGAATGGCTCGAGACTGTTATTGCTATCCACCACCTTGCTAAGAATCTCCACTCGCTTAGTTTTTGCAAGCTCGCATCACTACTGGCATCGATATAATCAATCGCAAGGGAGCTCAAGAGTTCCAGTTCCTGTTTTAATCTATTTGATGTAAACAAAAATGATCCTTAAAAGCTGATTGTAGTTATAACACTAGAAATTTCTCATCAAATTTTGAACAACAAATTTGTTAATTTGTTATTTATAATAATACCATTATGTTAAATTAGACTTTCTAAAGTATTGCAAATGTGGTTAACAAAATTGAAAACAATATAGCCACTCAAAATTCGAAAGACCTTTTTCTTTCATTTGGATTTCAAAGTACCTCTGGTGTAAAGCTGCTTTAAACATACGAAACCCTGGTTTATTTCTTTATATAATGTAGGTATAAATACCTTGATTTTGTTGAATTGTCCTCCATATGTGTGTGTATGGTGTCTTCTAAATGGACCTAAATATATTTTTTCAATTTTATTTTTGGAAATACTGTTACTTGTGATATGTTCGATATTTCGATGAAAGGTATAAAATAGACTGAGCTGATGTCGGTGAGAAGGCGCTATTTATGTAAAATCTCTAGATTTTGTTTGTGGTTTCCCTTATTAACACATTAACTGATAAGCAAGTGAGGCTTAAATGCGGAGAACTTCGTATTTAAACGATCGAGCAGCAGCTGCGGGTGATAGCATTAAGACCTTTCTGCATGATTATATATATTTAAATATAAATAAATACAGTAATATATTATTGGCATGTACATTAATAATATATTAATATTATAATATGTTATAGCATCTAAAACAGCCTGTAAGTCAGGCCGTCATTGTGCTATTCAAGAGCCATAAATAATAATATAAAATAAATATAACACATAGACCCCACAAATTATATATATTCTTGATTAGTATGACAAGACAAAATAACTATCTCCGTCTGGCCAGCTGTCCGCAACGATCTCAGAAAGTTTAAAATATAGAATAATTAATGGTACCCAGACTCTATTAAGTCTGAAAAAGGACGAGATTGAAAATTGTTCCCGTAATTCTTTGAACTTTTTATTAATTAAAGAACAGATATGTAATCTCTCATCAGCAGTTGTTATTGCTGATTTGTCTCAACATAATATAAATAATCGGAGTGTTCAGTTGTTGTATATTGTTTTTAAATGTTTTGTTTTCTGCAAAATACATTTAATTTTGAAAACTTGAAATGGATTTATGGTCCCGAGTGCCACATAGCCGTTGATATAAATTGCTTTAGTTTTATTGCAATGCAATGCCTGATTTTCAGACATATTCGTTTAGTATTATCTGCACCGCAACAATCGAATCACGCGCCCATCTCTATAGTTGACACACAAAAAGGAAAGGCGTGACAGAGCTGGGACCTAAAACGAGGCAAACGAAAGCTCAATCAGCGTTGACTTCAACGCTTTGGCGGCATTTTTGTGGGTTTCAATGTTTTGAAATTAAAAAAGGGACAAATGTAAAGGGATTGCCTCTTTTATCGCACAGTTATTCGTTTTCGTTTTTGTGCATTTTTTGATAAATGGACGCTGTGCGGCAGCCAGCCTGTCACCTGGTCGAATGGTCTGGACCCGAACTGTTCGGTCCACCTTTGCATGGCGCACGCATTCCCGGGAAACCAAATTAATTACACTAATTGACTTTGAAGCTAACAAACCGAGAACCCGCGCACACAGCTCGCACCAGACAGAGGAATTTGTGTTTGTTTGTTTTTTTTTTCTTGCGTGACTCCAGCTGGGACTTTTGCGAATTTTGTGCACAGGTGTGACTTTAATGAAAGGACTGAAAAAAATGCTACATTTATGTCATCAGGAAGTCATGAAGTCAAACATATCTTAAGCGAATGAGGAATTCGCACGACCCGCAAAAAATGCCATCTCGGCAAAGGTACGTTATTTTAAAACACTCACTGACAAGTGAAAGCCAAAACGAAAAGCTAGATTTCTATTCGTACGAGTATACCAGCATGCCATTTTTTATATAAAATATGTAAAAATGCGCGTGTTAAGTAATTAAAACTGTCATTTTGTTATAAAATAGTGTGCTTGCTGTTTGTCGGCAGTCACGTTTAAAACAATTAAAGCTTACCTTGAGGATTAATTGAGTAACAGATGTGTTATTAAATATTTTTATTAAAACGTACTATATATATGTTATGTGCGAAGGTATAATTAAATAGTTAATTGAAATAAATTACATGCGGTTTTAGGAGTTGAAAATATCTCGGAACTAAAGTAATTTTCTTGGTTGAGAAGAAATGCTTCCTTTTGAAAGTGGAAAAAGATGCGAATATCTTCAGTGTAGAATGCATTTTCTTTTATTGTCTGGTCAAAAGGTTCCCCAATTCACTGCATTACTTTTTATGAATATGACCAACAAAATTCTCAGGTATGTCAGAAGATATATGTAATGAGATATACTAAATTGCAAGATCAAAACGTTTTGAACTTATTAAGACTACATCTGCCTTTGAATCTTGGTTAGAATGGAGTAATAAAACATCAATTACGTGAGGAATGCTTAACTTTAATATAGTTTATTGACCTACGACTGTTTTTAGTATACATATTAAGTAGAAGCTGATAAAAATTAAAATGTTTATCTTAATCCTGTGCCTATTTAATATTTATCATTTCTTCTTATCAATGAAATCAAAAAGCAAACTTTCATTTATTTAAATAGGTTTTGTACGCACGGCTTTACTTTCAACAAAATTTTAAAGTGAATGGTTATCCAATTTATCAATCGCCTATATTGTCAAATTCCTATATAAACTTGGTTCTCCTCCTTACAAGTCAAAAATATTTAAAAAATCACATTTGATAGTAGATTTTCACTTACTCAAAGAGTCCATAACAAGTAGAAGCAACCGATTAGGCTCCTAGAAACACTTTTTTCGATCCGAGCCACATTGTGTTCTTGGTCCAGAGGAAGTTTTTTGTGACTGACTGCCTTTCAGATCAACTCAAATAGAAAGTGAGTGAGAGAGTTAGATGGTTATGCAAGGAATTCGAAATAAGGAGACACACTGCGCTTAACGTGGGCTTAATAATAAAAATTACAAACTATCCCTCGATAAATCGACTCGATCATTGCAGTAAAGATTGTTTATATTATTGTTAATGTTTCTAACAAATAACTAACTATTACGCAATAGCCTTCTAAGCACCTTTTTATTCGCTCAGAAGCTCAACTAGTTTAGTTTCAATTGACCTATTGTGTCGAGTCCCTTTCGTCTTGATCATCGCAACTATCTCAGTTGCGTAGTGAATTCCCTCCAAAAATGCGAGAAAGTTGTAGTTGTTTCTAATTATGGTTATTTATTTACTATTTTGTATGGTTCAAGTATGTACCTATTGTAATATTCTCTGCTTTGAATGCAACTCTTTCCTACTGGACTCCAATATACCTGCACAATAATTACGACTCATACGAAACAAGTCCGCCATTTAGGCGGTCTGTTGGGAAATCAGAGACAATATCGTAACGAGGAGGGAAATATTTTTGATGGCAGCATGACAATGCACATCGCAAAGTGCGCAGATAGGCGAAAAAAGGCATAAAGTATACGACATGTGGTCAATAAGTGGAGTGAAGGACAGCCTTTGAGGTGCAACAATACGGGGATGTGTATATATAGGTATGATAATTAATGTTAATTGCATGATTGAATAGCGAGTGCCTGCCTACCTACTTTTAACTGTCAAGTGTTCGAGCCTTAATTCGAAGGCACTCAAGTCACTGAAAGGACGAAATCATGGCTTTATGGAGTACACTGACTGATTTACAGTTTATTCCGTAGTTGCCTGTTCGCCACCATCGCTCAATAATTGTGAATGCACTGCGGCATTGCTTTTAAATATTTAAAATAAATTGATTGCTGAGCTGAGCTTAAAGCAGCCGATGTTAAAAGAAAACAAACGTGGTTTCCTTACCTTACTTCACTGCCACTCAGGTATAATGCTCACGTAACTGGCGCAAAACTTTGCAGTTTAGTTTGTATGTTGAAATCGTCAGATAAACGGGTCAGACAACAAACAAAAAGTAATTGGGGGGAAGGCACACATTACACGGTCAATTGAAGACTGATTGAGTTATAGTAGTTGTCGAGAAACTCAGGGAAACTCGTACTATACTTGTAGACTTGTCAGCCAGCACAGGTAGTAAAAATTGAAGCATATCTTTTACATGAATAGCCAAGCCGTTGCAAAGCAGTGCTGAGGACGATGTCAACGTGTACTTGAAGGTATCGCCACCAGCGAGCTGTGAAGCAGAGGAGTACATGCAACGTACTATAGATGGCTGTCAGTGAATGTGTATTTTTAAGCGACATAAATAAGTAATTAGTATATGCATGGTGCAGTGAAGTCTTATGCTGCATGCTGTTCGGCATCGCGTTACGTATACGCCACATGCGCCACATTTAATGGTTACTTAAAGTGCAATTTAGTTTCAAGTCTTTTGTTTCCACATAATGATGTGCTTACAATCACATACACACACATACACTCCTAAGATCACACACATATTCATAGCATTTTATATAGTATAATCGTAGAGTCTCCACACGCACAGTGTGTTGCTTTTACAGTATCTGGGATGAGCATTTTATGAGTAGGAAAAAAAATCAAACTAATTGGAGAATTGACGAATAAAATTTGTCAGAGGTTTTATTAAAAATATACATCATTTATTTATAAAATTAGGTTTACATTTTAATGTGAACTCCAACAAGTGGAAAAAACTCTACAATAATTATAGAAATTTACAAAATTAATGAAATTGTAATAAGACAGGGCTTGATCAACCCGTGTTGCCATGTTGAATATCAAGAATATATATACTTTGTAGGGTCTGCCTAGCATCCTTCTGCCTATTACAATCCTTATATACTCTTGTGCCTTTCAGGTAAAGAGTAAGAAACATCGATACTAGTATTGAAAGAAACTTTATTTACATAATTTATAATAAAAAGTTTCTCTAAAGTTTCTTTCTATTAAAAAGCTTTACAAATCTTGCTTATCACATTCAAGTTTCAAAAAAGGCAGTGTTTATTTGTACCTATGTGGGATTTTAATATTTACATATGTACAAGTATTTTTTAATAATAGGTATAATTCTGAAATAGGCTTTTAATATGTTTATGATATTCAGATATTGTTAATTTTAATATATTTTTTAGTTATTTTAAAAATATTTCTAATATACATATTTTTAAGTGTTTTAAGCTAAATTGTTTATTGTCCGACATTTTTACATGGAACCAAGCATGCTAATCCATATGGTATTAAGCAAAGCATGACAGGGTTCTTCAAATATAAAATAAACTGGCATTTGTGTTGCTTAATAGATTCAATTATTTCAACACATTTGTAAGTATATTAAAGGAAATGCATCTTCAAAGACACATGAACTCAATTCAAAATATGATTCCAGATTTCAACAAACCCAAAAGTAGCCATACGTTGTGTTGTTTTTGTTAAGTTTAAATAGTTAATGTTATTACTTTCAAAAATATTTTGCGAAGAGGCAATTTGTTAGTATAATAGTTTTATTTCTGACTAAACTATTACATAGCCCGTTGGGAAATAATTTGTTCACAACGTTGAGAAGCTTAGTAGATAACATGAAACTGTTATCTATAAACATTACCTTATTTTTATTAACAGTTACCATTTATAGTTTTAACGCGTAAATGACACAACAAAAATAACACTGTTGTGTTCGATATTAAAACTTGTCTGCAATAGCGTTATCTGAAATTTGGAGGGCACTGGAAAAGTCAGGAAGCGTAGGGAGAAAGAATTTGAACTTGCAAAAGGCTGCAAAAATATGCGAAAATGGTTCACTGTGCAACGCCCCCTAAGTTATGCTAGAGTTTTTTTTTAGCTACTGCTGCTCTGAGTCTTCTTTTTTTCTTCTTCGCCGTCATCGTCGTTGGCGTCTTGTCTGCTGTCAGATCTTGTTGACTCGCAGGCTGACTTTGCCTTTGAGGCCTCTCACATTATTGTTTACACTGTGCACCAAAAGTACATAGACGCGATGTTTGTGCATGTGTGTGTGTGTGTGTGTGCATTGTGTAGGCTAAAACAAAATGACAGTCAAGCAAAGAGCAGCGACCTTCGTGTAATAAAAATAAAGAGATACAAGCAGCCTAGTCGATTATTTCTGCCCATTGCTTTTGTTGTTATTGTTGTTGTTGTCTTTTCTGGCATAATGCGAACGTGTCTTGAATGCTTAAATTTCCGTGGCGCACAGTTAACATGAATAGCTGCTGCTGTCTGCTTTTAGGCGTGAAATAAGCTACTTAGACGGCTTGTAGGCAGTGCCAGCTCCATTCTACACTTCACTTGTATTATTGCCAACAAAATGCGAGGGGGAAGCAGTTTTGTATGCACGAAATAACTTTCTGGACCCTCGGAAGCTGGCTGAAGTAAGGCGAGGTTTGGGCAATTGGTTAATGAAAAGAAGAAATTATCAATTACCTGGCAGCGATAGCCAGACAAGCGTGCCGCTGTTATGGCGGCTATTTGAAAAAAAAAAAAAAACACACTGTGAAGCATTGTTAATACCATATATGGCTGAATGCTTTGAAATTAGCTCTAGTGTTGGTTGTAATGATAGAATATTTGGCTGTCTATCTGGATTGCGAGAGATTTTTTTATATAGAAAACCAAAGCAAAGCTGGAAATATTATGTATTTTATTTGAATTAATGTTATATTAATGTTCACATATATTTACAGTCCAATAGATTTGTTGCAAGAGGTTAGCTTTAATTTACAGCATGAATTAAATTATGTGATAAAATTTTAAATTATATTTCAAATTAGTACGAAATCAGTAAGCATAGCTACTGTATGGACTGGCAATTATACTAAAGGAAAATCTAATTATATCCGAGACATATGCACAAAGTTTCCAAAAATGCGTATATTTGGCAGAATTAAAGAAAATCGCTAAATTCTGAAGAAAACCCAACTGTAGACATTTTGAACGCACTCTAAGTGGCAAGAAACTCATAATTATAGTTGGACAATAAATGATAGTGTTACAATTTAACTTAACTCGAATTTATAGCGTTGTTGATAGTTATGAGCCATTTTCCGGTACCCACTATTGGATTGTAAAACTCATACAAAATGTAGTTGTTACTTAATGTATAATTTCTATCTTGTAGTATTTATCTGATAGTGTATCAGAGTGTTAAGTTAAATGTTTAATTTCTATTTCAATAAATTTTAGTTATAACATAAATATAATACCAAATATTTACAATACTACTGAAACCTCGAATATTTTACAACTCTTTTCTGTTTTAACATACAACCAACTACCTTACCGCCCTTAGGATTGACTGAATGAAATAAAGCAACAAGTTTTATTTCATTTTAGTTTATTTTATGTGTCATTGTTTGCAGTGTAAGTCATTTTAAGTGTAATTAGATGCAGTGTAATTAGGTATTTTATGTTTTTGTTTTTATACATCCGATTTCGATTGTCGCATACAGTTCAAGCTCGTTATGTTGAGGAGGGGAGGTGCCTAATGCATTACCTATTGAAGAACTAATAATAAAAAAGAAGTACATATAAAATACCTTTAGCTGTTGCTTACTTGACTGAAATCTTTTTAACGTTGTGTTTACTGAAGAGATGAGATCACCAAGTTCAAGTGCCAGTTAAGCAAAGTGTTTTTAGGTAAAGGCAGAGTCTGGGGGACATACGAATTTTCAGTACTTGAGTTGAACTATGGTCTTACTGGCAAATAATTGGCACATAAGCTTGTTGAATTTCAATTAACTTCAAATAACTTCCTTGTCCTTAAAAAATATGTGCATATTATTTGCTTGTCTGATCTTTCTTTAATAATTTTGATGACTTACAGAAGTAGGTTTGCTTTCATATTTATGAAAATATTTCTTCTTTTTTCGATTTTTATACCCTGTACCCAAAGGGTACAAGGGTATATTAGTTTAGTGCGAGTGCACATGGAACACACAGAAGGAGGCTTGGTAGACCCCACAAAGTATATATATTCTTGATCAGCATGACAAGCCGAGTTGATATAGCCATGTCCGTCTGTCCGTCTGTCCGTCT
Source organism: Scaptodrosophila lebanonensis (assembly GCF_003285725.1). Lineage (NCBI taxonomy): Eukaryota > Metazoa > Arthropoda > Insecta > Diptera > Drosophilidae > Scaptodrosophila > Scaptodrosophila lebanonensis. The sequence continues at coordinate 6,270,689 of NW_022060561.1, read as the reverse complement.
GTCTGTCCGTCTGTCTGTCTGTATGAACGCAAGGATCTCCGAAAGTATAAGAGCTAGAATAACCAAACTTGGTATACAGATTCTCCTGAGACCGAGAAAGGACGAGTTTGTTCATTTTTTCTGATCCACCCCCCCACTCCCCCCCTATTAACGATTTTCTATAACTCCCGTAATTCTTGGAATTTTGAACTAAAATTTGGTAGTCACATTAGGTTAGTAATTATATAACCGTATACCAAGTCTCATTATGATAGAATGATCGGAAAGAAAGTTATAGCCATATAACCAGGCTCAATGCACACATACATACATATGTACAAGTACACAAACACGCATAGACACAATTCTGATGTAATTGTAAATGTATGTATGCATGCATGGAATATTTTATATTTAATTAATTAATATTTAGTTAATTAATTAAATTAATTTAGTTAATTAATTTAATTAAATTAATTAATTAATTTAATTACTTTTTTGTGGGGTGGTACAGGGTATTTAAAAGTTGAGCCTGCTCGACTTTAGCATTCCTTTCTTGTTTAATATCTTTTTTACAAAATTGTAACTTTTTTCTTACATACTAGGGTGAACTAAACAGGAGAAAAAGTTGGAAACGAATGAATGAATAGAAAGGCTTTGTCTACTACGTTAGAGCACATTTTACAAAATGATTTATAAAAGTATTATTTTTAGAATAATGTAGCTCTATTAAACTGAAGAGTAAAGAGTGTGCCCTTGTTGGTGATTGAGCTCAACATGAATAAATAAATAAAATTAATAAATTAAATAAATAAATAAATTAATAAACAAACTATTTGTAGCTTATAACTAAAAACTTAGAATATCAGTCTATATATTTGGGTGATAATCGGTATTAATATAAACTAAAAGCGTTACAAATATTCAGAAATATTATTAACTGAGAAGCTCTATTCATCGCTCAACTAAGTATTTGCCTGGCCGACAGTGCTACTTAACTTGTCATCCATTTCTATGAAATACATACTCGGCCCATGCCCACCTCTAATGCCTGGTTATACTAGTAGAAAGTGTTGCAGTTCCTGACCTATCTCCACTCATTGAAAAAAAGCAATGGTCTGTGAAATAAGAATTCATTAGCCCACAAGCGCTTATCAATGCTGCTAATGCAAGAAGCTTGCTTAACCCAACAAATTGCTACTGTTTGGTCAAAAGTATGGCCACTTAGTCTCAATAAAACTTCACTTTAGTTAGCCACAAGCTACAACATAGCTCCAAATGGGCTAGAGCGCCTAGTTTTGACAGTTCGCTGGAAAAACCACAGCAGACAATCACATAACATGGCCATTAGTCGAATATCAATTGGAAGCGTTACAATGTGTCGCTAATTGCTTCTGACAGTTCTATACATATACATACATATAAAATATATATATAGTATGTGCTACATAGAGAGATGGACGCGCGAAAATCAATAACGGGTTTGGTTTGAACAACAAATGTTGTTTGGTTTCTATGCCAAAATTTCCATTAAAATATTAACTGTGAGTTGTTTTGGCAAGGGACACCTTTTTGAATTCTCTGCTGATTCTTGTTGATTATAAGCTTTGCATTTTTAATGCAATTTCCTCGATTTTTTGTTCGTTCGGCTTGAATGCTGAAATTATGAAATATTTAAAGCATAACAAGCCTTCAGGCAGACAACGCATTTATGTATTAAAATAATTGCATAACGCAAACAACATTTGTTTGTTCCATAGATTTGCATAAAAGAAAAAACTGCAAATTGCATAACAAACTAATTTCTTTTGTTGTCCTAATTGGTGTTCCATGTACGCTCCAAGCATTGCAAACTATTTGTTCAAAGCCACATGTCTATAATGGGATTTGAAGAAATATAAAAGCATTAAAGTTAAGTAACATTTGATTTCAATGTACATGCAAGTGCACATAACTGAGGAGTGAAATGACAAGTGTGGTCTGTGCTTCAAGTTGTTTTTAAAGGTGCTGCCCTAAAAGGAGGCAAGGTTATATTTTCTCCCAGATCGTTTTCATTAAAAACAATAAACTTTTTCTGGATATTATCTGGATATATTTTGTATGGAAATCTTGATCAAAACAAGCCACACAAGCTTGTTTTTATACAGAGATGAGGAATTATAACAGGTTGAACCGGGAAGCTTTTAAAAGTTGAAATATTTATGATTATATATTAAGAAACCATTTGCGTTGTAAATTGTATAGAATAGATCGATGAATAGTAAAAATCGTTTAAAAATGAAGGCATATGTGTTAAATGGTAAGTATACGTAAGGTGAAATTCTTTTGATTAGCTGGCAACCCTACTGTAAGCGAGTTAGCTTATGAGTAACGTAAAGCGGAGGTCTTCTAGAGGAGAATATAAGAAGTCGTCGACCTATTTCGATTTACTCGTGATATAAGCGGCAGTTTTGAGACTTCGCAAGGGACAACTTAGTTGTTAATTTAATTTTATATTTGTTCAGTTTTCGACACTCTCGAAACTCCTGTGGTTAAATGAGAATTGAATATAAAAGCACAATAGGCACACCTTGATAATAAAGCTAATCCATAAAATACAAAAAAATCGGAGTGTTGTAATCAGTAAAAAATTCTCATATACAGCTAATTTACTTAACACTAAACTAAACTAATTTTTTGCTCCTAAATTATTGTGGGAAACCATTAAGCTGTACGACGAAGATTTATTATAAAATGATGGCTATAGGAATTCAACTTTTAGATTCAATTTGTGTTTCTTTATGTAGAATGCACATTTCCAAAAGCAAAACAACATTTTTAAAACAGACTATTATACTTGCCTAGCGCATTTGTTTGTGCTTCATAAATGTTTGGTGTGTTGGTTTCTGGCTCTGGTGTCAGAATGCTTTGACTAATTTTAATTTAAATAATGCAAGGGAATGGCAGTTCGGGAACCATAATGCGAACTGAAAATCAGGTTATCCACAATATCCATCACAAACATATGCAGAAGCAACCGCACAGACCGACAACCCAGCGCCACACACAAATATCAGAACCAACACACACATGACGCCGACTGTTTGCATTTTGGTTTATGAAATCTGTGAAAATCCGTCCTGGCAATTTCCACAGCTTTTGGCTCGACTCTGTACGCGACTGTACGACCGACTGACAGAATGTCTGCTGCAAGCGTTTTACTTCCCCCTTCCACTAACCGTTCCCGCTCCACCCACACTTACTACCTCGCTTGCTTTTCATTGCAGGATTCGTTTTTCTTTTTTCTTTTTTTTTTGTTGCCCATCAGCGCAGGTGTGAAAATTCATACTGCTACCAATTGCACGTACATACATATATATGTATATGTATATGTGTACGTGTGTGTGGATTTGCATTTGTGTACATATGTCTACCATATTGCATATCTGATGCTGCAGGCAAGTATTTCAGCTTTCAGTTAAAGTGTCAACGGCATTTTAAAAAGAATATTCTTCATAATTTTTGCAATGCAACTGACTGACAGATGAGGCCAACCTGTTGTTGTGTTTGTTGGTGTGGCGGTCATTATTCAAATATGCACTTTAAGTTTCAAGTTTGCCTGCCTTCTCAAGCAGAGGAAGATAAAGGCAAGCAAAGAACTCTGAGTGCGCCAACAATTTAAATCACGACTATATAGTAGAGCCTTTGGCACATTTCTACGCAACCAACGCAATCAACTTTAATGAGCCGCGCAAACTGAAATGCTCGCTATGGCAACGATAAAGCCATTGCTGTGATGCCGACTTTGGTAATTCCGTCTTTCAATAAAGCCCATAAATCAAAGCAGCCCCGCAGCCGCACAGTCGGCCCCGTTGCAGACTCACGTATATTGATTACTTCCTTGACACATACATACACGCTCAGACACATGTGAACATGTTTGAATGTACTCGAATATACATACATATATATTCCGTTTCTACGAGTATGTATGAAAACATATGCTAAAAGTTGTCTGACTAATTTTTGTTGATTCTTTTGCACATAAATACATATGTTATATTTTGTTTGAGGTTGGACCATTATGGAAGCTGCAAGAGGATACCTTGAAAGCTCACTGTTTTCTGTCTACATTCTCATTTGCTCGTAATGCCTTTTAATAGCCCTTCGAGATCGAAATATCGCTACTTCGATTAGTCGTTTGTTGATACCGTGAAAGAAACGAAGCGTAAGTTTGGAAAAAATTTCCATTTGTTTGTATTCAATATTCTCAATATTCCAATATTCAAGATTTAAGCAATTTTTAATTAATATTTTTGAGAAAACGAATTTTACATCTGTCCACATTTTTGTGGATAACCCTAAAAATCATCAGTTATCAATTTGTCACCAGAATTATAGCAGGCTTTTGTCTCTATATCTTCCAGCATTTACAATCCGTAAGACTGCTTTTCTTGCTGTAGTTTTATTCCACAGGCTGAATTTTTGTTATGCAGACTTCTCTGCCCTCTTACGTTGACTTAACTTTTCTGTTCTTTGGGTTAACAAGGAATAACTTTCCATTTATCTTGTCTAAAAAGTTGCCGAAGAAATACAAATTGATTATAAATGAACACATCTCCATCGCCGTATCCTCCGTCAGCTTGGGTGGTAAGCTGTAGATTGCTGATGCGAAAATATTAGTCCATAAGATCAAATCAACTTTGTCTGACTGACAAATAATATGCCCACAAATTTGTCAAAATTCATTAGTATATCTTCCTTGCGAATACAATTTCAATGCCTACTTGGTAATAACATATTTTTGAAAATATTTGCACGTCTGGTCTTACGTTATACGACTATAGGTTTTTTTTTGGTCAAATCCAAGCAATTAATTCTTTACAAATGTAACTAAAATAAAACAAATCGTCATTTCTTTGCATTTTTATTTCATTTTATCAGTGTAATTATGTTCAGTGTAACTATGTTTAGTGTAGTTCGTGTAACTTTGTCAAGTTTATTTGTGTTTCGATTTCATTATATTCTGGACTCTTCGACCAGCCCGGTCTAATCTGATGAGGCAACATGAAGTAAACCAGTGGCTGTGAGATGAAAGATGGAAAATTCAAATGCTCTCTTCTTGTGTAATAAAGACTCTGGATGGTTTCTTGGGCGGCTGCTTGTTGGTGGGGGAAACAGAATACAAAAGTTTTCGGAATTTGTTTAAAAAGCAACTCCACTTCTTACCTATGCCTGGGGAAATGTTCGGGGAAATTATCGGGTATGTGTGCATAAAGGAGAACAAGCACCAATATGTGGTATTGTATTCTGCAACGATTGTAAAACAAAATACATTATATCTTCACTCTGCTCCTAAATCGTAGTATACTCACCCACCTTGCAATAAAACTCGTCTGTGTGTGTGTGTACGCGTGGAAGTTTCTTACGTTTGTGTCCACATAGAGGGACGTCAATATTACTATGGTTCTGAATCATTATGCAACTCCGGACCACTATTCCAACGAGCTGAGTGAAACGATAAGCCAACGCGTACTTCTTCCTATTTGCTTACTACTTGGCCTTGAAATACAAATTGCCAGACATGAACAGGTTTTTCCTTATTTTTTTAGAAAATAATTATTTACAAAATTTAACTTTTTTCCTTAAACCTAATAATTGAACTTTCTTCTTACAAGCTAGACGAACGAATGAGCTCTATTTAAAAATACTTCGGGGTACCCTGACGTTTCCATGATTTGAAAAGCATAGACTGCCCAGTTCAAATAACAGGGTGAAGTTGAATCGAATATATTGATTTTATTTCGAACGGCATTGGTTACTAAAAAGTTGATTGTCTGGCAATATCAGAGTCTTAAGAAAAGAAAGTCTGAAAAGATGATAATCTGAAGATAAAACAGTCTGCAAAGATGAAGACTAAAGAGATCTGAAAAAACTAGTCTAAAAATATGATAGTTTAGAAAAATAAATCCAAAAGAATGATTATGATTTCAATGATCTGGATACTTCTGTTACTCAGAGTTACTGTTCTACTTATATTCCACCTTCTTTATGTTAAAAAACCTTAATTTAAACAAGCTTATATATTTATTTACATTTGCACATATCTGGAATATCAAAATACACAAATAAACTCCATATTTCTTCTCTCACGTTCTCTCTATCTTCAATGCTTCAGTTCATTAACTTGTTCCAACCGATATTCTGTGGGTTGTCGGGTATGGTTAATGTAATTTATTTTAATAGGCTCAGCTCTCAAATAATTTAATCATACGTCCAAAATCTGCTATGCAGTTTAATGCATTCGCAAATATAGACAATAAAGTGGGCGATATGTGTTCCATTTGCGAAAAGAGGGAAAAATAGTTTGCATATTAAAGTCATTTGCATATTTTATTGATAGACGACAATGTCAGAATGTGAATAAATCAAGAGCGACGAAGGTAAAAAGTTGAATAAATAGTGTTTGGTTTTGCGCTTTTTTCCTCCAGCTATTAAAAATTCAATTGTTAAAAAAATCATGGCACCACTCGCCTCCCCAGGAGGCTGACAACAATTGTTGGCCTCATTGTGTCAATGTGGTGTTGAATGTGGATTGCGAATCGGGGGCCATTTGAAAAGTCAAATGTTGGACACTACGGAGCACGGCTGTTTCTGTTCTCTCCACGGGGGAAAAATTTAAACAACTAAAAATGTTGTGGGCGAGCGGAGCCGGCGACCGGAACAGGTTCAGGCACCGCACATGGCGGCTCCTATCGTCCCGGAAATAACGAATGAATGTCAAAATTGTTGTACCACAACAACAACAAAAACAGGAACAACAGCAGCAAGAGCGGAACACTCGCAGCGCTTAATCGACAATCAAAATCGGCAATGCCAATGCGATTTTGTGACAGTTTTCACAGACCGTTTGCTGTTTCGGCCATTGTCGCGATGCGATTAAGCTGCTGGACAGTTGGTGGCTCTAATGACAGTCAGAACCCATGGCACCAACAAGAGTTCAGCCTGTAAACTGGGTAGTCCTATGTATTCAGACATTTATGGCCGCACATTTAACAGCTGTCTAGTGGCGCGTATCGCTGCTGGTGCCGATCCCTGAACTCCATTTACTGTTGATGTGGCAATCAGTTAGTTCTCCATAATAAATCCAGACATACATAACAATACAAGTACATGGTGAATGGTGAGCAACAAGCGGAATAACTAGAGTGTCAAGAAACTGTGTTAAGCTGGAGCTGGCCTTAAACTAAGAATTGAATGGCGGGAATCTCCCTTTTCCAAACGAAGAAAAACACTATCAAGCAAGGTGTAGTGTTATTATTTGTTTCAAGTAAAATTATATTTTCTGTCTCTATATTAACTCATCCTTATCAAGAATATATACGTTGTATGGTCTGTCGTCTCTGTCTTACATAGATTCGCACTAAACTACCCTTTCACCCTACAGGGTACAAGTTATACAACTTTTGGCTGACTCTACTTCCTTTATCCGCTCACTTTATTTGTTATGAAGAGATCAAACAATGCTTTTCAGTCTATATGTAGGTGAAGAGTAATTTTATTGATTCTACCGTCAATGCAAGTCAGCCAGCCAGCCAATCAGTTGAATTGTGGGTTTATTTAGTAAGGCATTTTTTTAACGTTACATCTCTCTTCATAAAAACAAACTGTACAAAATATCAACGATAGTTTGTTATAAAAAGGAAATAATTTTTTTTTTAATTGTCCTACTTTTATTGTTATATTCTCATATTTTTACCGCCATAAAAAAACATTTTAAGTGTTTCCGAAAGTGCTCGCAACTGCTGTTTTGTTAATTGAAAACAGTTTTTATCAGTGAAGTTTTTATTTTTTATCCTGGCGGCTTGTTTTGTGTGTTGTGGGAATTTCTATTTCCTATTAATTTTTCATATTTTGTGAAATTCGTTATTTGCAATTTCTAAATTTTGAAATATAGTATAAGATCAGCAGCATTATTATATCGGTGGGACCTCAGCAGCTTTGAAAGATCCCAACTCCCAAAACAAGAAAGGTGGATGGATGCGTGACCAGTTGGGAAGAGTTTTTGGTGAACACAGTTAACTATTGACAGTCTGATAAAATGGCTTTACTGAGTTAGGAAGTAGAGTTTGTGTTAGAAAAATGTTCCAATTGGTGCTTGTGAGATAGCAAAGGTGAATGCATTTTAAAAATTAAACAAAATACATCTACAACTCGTAGATCTTGCTGACGAAACTTTTGTTGGTAATGAGATTTTCTATATTTTTGAACCATTTTCATAAACTGTTCGGGAATATGGCTACGAACTTGAACTGTTTGTAACGGGACCTTTCGCAGCATTTCAAAAGTTGAAATGATTATTTTTGCCACAGGGAACAGAAATGGCATGATACTATGAATATCATATGTATATATGTATATATATTCATAACAGCATATGTAACTTTAATTTATGTTTGTCATTCATGCTTTATTTAAGGTCTTCCTAAATTGAGTTCAGTTGAGTTAATTATACCTTAAATTGTTGCTGCATTTTACAGAGCTTTCTAGGCGTGCTTGCGAGTGCATAAATGGTAAGTTTTAATTAAACGCTGCGCCTAGACATATCTTCTTCACAGAGAACTGAGACTAATTAACACATCCCACCTCCTGCTTCGCTACCATCTTACTGAATTTGTCGCCGCAGACAGCAATTTGCTGGGGCTTAGTGGCCTGGAATTTATGATTTAACAAGTTGCCGTTGCCGATATGCGAACTACATGCTCGTATTAGCCATGCGCCAGCGATGGGTCCAATGATGGTGCCAGCAGATACTAACTAGCGCACATGCCACGGGATAAACTGCTAAACGGTTTCTGGGCAGTCGAATGGGAAACGAAATCGATTTTGCTGGGGCCATGGCCACCACGATGCGACAATTTACGGGCCGTACAACTTTCTAAGCCGAAAATTATGTGCGTTTGCCAAAGAACTTGGCCAGATGGTGGAGTGGGGTGGGGCGGACTTGGCAACGACTTCTGGAAATGTTTGTTCTTTCGGGCAAGTTAGACGGCAATTGCATTTCTATGCAAATGCGCGAGTTGTTGTTGCCGGCGCGACTGTCAGTCAATGACTTTGTCACGACTATATAAGTAGCAGTTGCCTTAAAGTGGCCAAAAGATATGTGTTCGTCGGGAGAATATCGCGTCTTCTGCTCTCCTGTAATTTAGTGAACGAATAACTCGGCTGACTCAGCCGTACACTCACAAAACAGTGGAATGTGGTTCTATAGGCTTAATGAGTCTGACAAAATTCGAATTGATGCTTTAATTTCTTTTTAATTTAAAGATACTCGCATTAAGGTGCAGCACTATGTCGTATTTAATCATTAAAAGAAATTAATGTAGGTCCCACAGGGAATGGGATACTTGATACCGGATACACTTGATATTCAAAGCACCAAATGTACGGTCTATTTTGTGCAAATTCTAAATTCTAAGCATTTAGGAAGTCATTAATCAGCTCTCTTTGGTCATTATTTAAACGGTTCAAATAATACATATGTACTCGCATGTTTTCGCAATAGACATACTTGATATTATAACAGATACAGAAAGAACGCGGCTTATTTCATGCATATGATCAATATGATATGATATTGATATGAAAAGATACCAGAAGTATTCTTTTTTAATAATTCGTAAGCATCATCTCATTAGAAAGTTCTGACAAAACTTGTTTCACAACTTCAAAAGAGCTTTTAGCTTTAAGAATGCAAAGCCAGAGTTAAACAGGCGCAACTCTTCTATACCCTAAGCCTACTCCTTAAAAATTTTATTCAAAATAAATCATAAAACAATATTCGTACACAGTATTGTCTAAATAATAGTTTCTAGATATCAAAAGATAGTTCTTGAGAATCTTTTAAATATATTTATATACAAAATTTTATTACTTCAAATATGCATTCATCTGTAAGCAGCGCTCCTTATTTCTAAGAATTCTGAGCTTATAACTTATAAGTCATCCATACACCCATACAAGCGGGTATTATTATTATTTTATTCAACCTGAAACAGATGCCAATTGCATTCTGCCTATGTCTGCTTTTTTTCTCAGTGTAGTTATGCCCACACTGTTGTTGTATAGTATGCTTCAAAGCGCATTTAGAGATGGACAAAGTTGCTGTCGGTGTCATTGTTGTTGCTGCCACCGCTAAATGGGCTCTGTTGCTGTTCCTGTTCCTGTTGTTGTTGTTGCCGTTAAGCATAAAGCCAATCACCATTAATGTAATCGCCTTTGGAATTATCGAAACGTTCGCGTAGTTCTTCTTGCTTATCATTGCCATTGCTGTTGTTGTTGTTGTTGTTGCTGCTGCTAAGCCACTCGGCGCTCGTTCGCCCGCATAAATTAAACGGGTCAAAAGGCAAACGGCCAATAGAGGAACCTTTCTCTGTGTTGTTTTTCTTGCGGTAAAAGGGCGTCAAAGTCGGCGTCTGGGCCTTGTTTATTGTCCGACTTAATCACTTAAAGCGCAGTTTATTGTTGTTTTTGTTGTGATGATTTAGTAAATGTCTAGATGTCTGGCTCTTAAACAGATATTTGTTTATACTTTAAACTTAATTATTGGCTCTAAGAGCGGCAACGGTGGCAATCAAAAGTGGCTAATGGGCAGTTGCACTCAGATAGGCACACAAGTGGCGCCTTCTCAATATTTGGCTGGGAAAACTGGACCAAATAGAAGCAATAGTAGCGGCCACAGAATTCATGTTAATTATTCAAAAACAAAAAATGATTTTGAAAAGGCTGTATAGAACATTATTTGCATGAATTAATGCATTTTTATTTATAAATTGATGAAACACAAGTATAAGACGTTGCCAATAAGCTAGTCACGTGTTTTTAAATATATGCTGAATTTTAAAAGTTTCTTTTGGGAGGCCACATACACACAGATAAATATAAACATGAAAGAAATGCTATGTCTCTAGGTATGTCTTATATATTATTTATTTTATTAGATTAAATAGTGTATTCAAATTCTTTTTTCAGATAAATATTTGTGGGAATGTTGTCTCTAGCATTCCATTCTTGTTTTTTATTTCACTGTTGTGCTTGCTCGACTGTAATATTGTCTTCTCGTCTGCTTCTTTTGGGTAATCTTTTTAAAAGGACTGGTAACTCAAAAATAAATCTTCGTATTTATTAATGAAGAACTATCCTCACAAATTCCGTCTTTATTCATAGAAATCTCCAAACTCACCTTCATAGCTTATTTTTTGTTGGCACGCTTTCCTAATTATCTTTAAAGCTACCGATTAATTGTTGTGCCACCTAGCAACTTTGTAAGTTCAAATTTTCCACTCACATTAGTGGAGCTGCGAAAACTTTCTTGTGGTTGCCAAACAATCGACAATTGCACTAAATGGATGCGGTATCGCATCGGAAGTGAATTTGTCAATTTAATCAATGCACATACACGTATCGGCAAGAAAACCCCAAAAACCGAACACACGGCACAGCTTTACTTTCCCGATAATGGAGTTGAAATTGAATTTCTCAATTGATTTGCTGAAAGAGTGGAAGACTTTTGTTAGGCATCAATATTTAAGAGTTGCTGACATTTATACATATCTGTACGAATATGTGAACTCAACTTATTTATACATAAATATAATTGAAAAAGTTTCTGTCAACTCCATGCCCCATTCTTGATGCTGCTGATTGACCCAAAAGTGACTCAGTCAGCCCTTTGAAGTTTTGTGTTCTGCTGTTTGCCAGAAGTCAACAACATTTTCTGAAATATACTGACTTTAGTTTGCCAATATTTGGAAGGCCCTCGGTCTTTTTGGCTATTTTGAGAGTCTGTTTTTGTTTGAGTCGGCCTAAAGCTAAAATTTTAATAAATTTACTTAGTGAAAAGATTTATTTGCTATTTCATTGGTTGGTTACGTTTTGAACGAAAGATATTGCGTTTATTTTTGGAAGTATTTGTTACTATGCATATTGTATTTGTGTAATGCTGTTACAATATTTTGATGATGTTTATTTGTTTCAAATTTTGTCTTTTATGTAAGTTTAAAGAACGAAAAGAACGAATTTAAAATAGTTCAAGGCAAATACGATTGCAGACCATGTCTTTAATGATTGTAAGTATTATAAACAATTAAGGATGAGAACTGTGGTCTAATATTTGAGATATAATTTCCTTAGCCATGGCTGCTTAGATCCTTTGCTTTTATTCTGTTGAATAGAAGTATTGCTATCCGAATCAGTGCACAAAAATAGTTAGAAAGATCAACGATTATGTGAGTCTTTCATTTAGTTAATAAAAATAATATTTTACTTAAATCAGAGATTTAGAGATTGAGAACAACTCTTGAAAGATTAATTGGAATTGAAATACGGTAAATAAATGTAAATAATTAAAAGGTATATATTATATGTGTTGATTTGCATATCCATTTGCTATTGATGTAGGATCTATGATTAATATAGCGAATCGCAGTAAATGTTGAGCATACTATTAGGATATACTGATATTTTAATCGACCAGAATTAAGAAAACGTATGAGATGTATCGATAAATTATAAGGAGAAAAAGAAGAACTAAACTGAACCCAGCTATTTTATTAATTTGATGCTGAGAATTTAAATACAAGTTCCTTGAAAATAAATGTTAATAGCCAGATGATGAAACGTCCGTTGAGAATATTTGAATGCTCATAAAATTAAAGAAATTGCTAATGTCACTTTTAAATTTTGTATTTATAATAAGTTGCTCATATTATATAAATAGATGTGGAAGAATCTTTCACATTTACAAAATTTATATCTTAGCATTGGAAGTTAGACTTATGAAATTATTATATGTCTATAATATTGTTATATTGTAATTAAAGGAATAACTAACAAATTCAAACGAAAATATATTGCTACTACAACTATGTTGATACTTTAATAATTTGCATCATACTAGCAAATTAAAATTCCTTTAAGGAATTTAAATTTCGACGCACCACACAATTTCCAGCATTCTGTCGAGCATGGCGCATCAAAACTGCATTTGGCTCAATAATAGCAGCAACATTGGCCATTATGCTGGATAGTTGAGCGAAAGAGCACAACCAGCTTTAGTAATTAGAAGTCGATTACAGTGCGCAACCCTCGAAAACTCAAGCTCAAGAATGGCGGCAAACAAAAGCCAAGTCCTGCTGCAGGACTACCACTCGTGGCTGAGGAAAGTTGCCAACAAGTCGAAAGACATTTCATGCGCATTCAGACCAGCAAAGCTAATGCCACAAGACCAGCAGTAACTACAACTCTCTGCCCCAAAAACTGACTTCATGCAAAATGCAGGGACCGCAAATCCTGGAAATTAAAAAACAAGGCGCCATGCCAAGCCAAAAAACAAAAGTAAGTCAACTCGTTGACAGTTGGGGCAGGACAGTGGGGTGGAAATTAACCGCCAAATTGCCACCGGCGGTGTAACAATTAGAGGACGACCCAAACAGCTGAATTATTTCGCACTGCAACACATACTCGCATTTGCATATGTATGTGAGTAGGGCTTATGAGCAACAAGCTTCTCGCAATTCGTCCTTAGAACTTTTCTCAACAATCGCTGTTTGCAACTTCACAAATTTTCTCGAGGATTAAAGTTAAGTAGCTGCTTCCTGATACTGGCATTGACAGCTCCACCGAAAGTGAACTCTTCTCTTAATTGAAAGTGGACTTGCTGTCTGTATCCTTTTGGCATGGCCACAGGGCTAAGTGCGTTTATCAATTGAAGCGTCAATATCAACTTGCTTGCATTCAAATAGAAAAGAGATAAAAGAAATTCAAGAAATTGACGAAATTTTGAAATCAATTCAATAATGGTGTTCACGAGCTACAAAGTTTCAGACCTAGTCTAAAAACTGATGTGAATTGCAAGCACACATCCAAGTAAATCAGCTATTATTCGACTTCAAAAGCTATGCACTGATTTCTTGAAATTTATAAGCCCGAGCAAGCTGCTTACTGCGGATTTATTTGCAGCTTCTATAAAGTAACAGCCTCCCATGACTACAGTCGGCTCATGGAATGAAGTTTGCATGCAAAATATTTATTTTTGGGGCCAACCCCTGTAACTATATTTTATTGGAACAATTTTTAATTGAACAAAGATATTTTATTTATTAATACAATATTTATTTTAAAATGTATTAAAATCTTTTCGACATGAAATTAAAAGATAAGGGTATGCTAATTATCGCAACAAAAGATAGTCTGAAATACATAGAGCCAAATCACAGTAGGCGCTACAATGTCTTGATTATAATATATGCCGGTTGTCTCTAGTGTGATTTGATATATAGTGGACCTGCTAGAACTTCAATTTCCACCTTAAAAACCCTAACAAATGTTGGATAAATAAGTAATACACTGGCTAATACTATATGTTAAGATTCTATTATTAGATTTCGTTATCAGATTTATTACTTGATTTAATATTAGGACTTTAATATTTATATTTTATTTGTGTACCCTGTATCTGAAATGTACATTAAACTTCTGCAAAGTACAAGTATGTAACAGGCAGAGGGTCTGAAGACCACGTATAGTGTATATATTCTTAATCAGCATGACATCTGAATTTCGAATCGAAACAGGGTATGTAAACTCTGGGAAAGCAAACTCTCCTAAACCTTAGACAACACGAGTTTTTTGGATTTATTTTATTTGCAAGGTTGGGCTTTTGTGACATTTACATTCTATATGTATTATTATTGGATATTATTGACATATTCAATTATTTGATTTTACCATCGTATTTATATGGTTGATTTTATTTTAAATATAAACAATTTCAAGTATTTTCGTTTTTTTTTTTTAATTTATAATTTAAATAGTAATAACAACTACTGAACATAATTGAATGCTGAAGAAAACAAACATTCGTTAAAATTTCCATTTTATTTTCTGATTTTATTTTACAAAATCTCGGAATCTTGTACATTTTCTTGCTTATAATATGTGCTGGATGTTTTCTTATATACTAATATATCACTTCTGCATTTATCAAATGTCGTAACTACTTTATTACATGATGGGCTAATATGTTTGATTTTAGCTTTAAACAAAGCGGCACTTAACTAGAAATTATTATTTTTTTTTTGTTATATTGAAAATGTTGGTGTTAGTTCTGTTGTTTTGATTTTTGTGTTAGGATTTAGTTATCATTTTACTTTGATATGATATCCAACGGATTGAAGTAGGAGTTACAGTTATTCGTTTGATTAACCAAACACATTTCAAGCTCCTTTCAATCAATGAAACCAAAGATATTCGAGTACATCAAAAATGATGATGTTCATCAAGTTGCAGTTTATGTGCTTGACTGCCTCCAGCCCAGGGCTTCATATCCGCTTCCGCTTGAAACTCTGCCCATTCCGCACACTCTGCATGTTTTATGCGATATTATTAACCCGAAATGTATGCATTATGTTGCTGTACGTATTTTCATTACCAACGCGCGTGCATTTATTAATATTTTATGCACTCCCTGCAGACCCACACGCGCACTGCAGACGCAGACACAATGGCGTAGACAGGAAGTACGCGACAAAACATGGTCGCCCACACACCGCTGTTCTCAGTTAACTCAGCTATCCTTGCTCTAAGCACGACAGGTAACACGCCAGGACTTAAGCAAACACACGTTAAATATAAAAATAAAACAGAAACGGCTCTGAAATTGCGCCTGGCTGGCTGCTGCTGGTTGAGGAACGTGCGCAAAATTATTACAAGTAACATTTATTTTTATTAAAGCGTGAAGGCCCTCCGCTCCGCTCTCCGCCCCACCTTCCCATTCGCGACATCATCATCCTCGTCCTCATCATCTTCATCATCTGCGCCTGTAATGTTGCCCGGGCACGTCATACAAAGTGATCTCATAATCATCTTGTGTGTTTTGGCCCGTCCAACGCTACAAGGCGCATAATTTGCACAAAAGGCGTCGGCAACAGTCTTTGGTGCAACATTTACGAAAACGGCGGGCACAAAAAATCCGAAAGCAGGAGCAGAAAAAATGTTGCCTTTCAGTTTAAGCGCGTGCCGGTGTGTTGGCTGCAGATTAAATGTTTGTCGCAGGCTTTTGGCCAGCCAGCTAACTGAATAGAGAGTCGAGGAGACAGCCAGACAGCCAGACAGCCAGACAGATGAAAGACCAAACAGCGTCAGTTTATTAAGGTTTATTAGCGCTCTTGCATTAAGTTGATTTCGTTTTTCCCCCTCGAGTTGGTCATGCTAGTAACACAAGTGAATGTCATTATGTCAGGCTTGGCATTCTTCTTTCTCTCAAGGCCCTGGAGATTATGAATAAACTAAATAGGTAGGGGCAAGACTATGAGAAGTCTTTAGTAATTGCCAAACTGCTTACATTACAAGCTTAAAAATTGATGCATCAAATTAATTTCAGCAACTGAGTTGCTATTTAAATAGAGTTAATTTGTTAAATATAAGCATTTTTATTTTCAGTCCAGATGTAATGAATATCATAATAAATAAAAAAAACAAAAAACAAAAACAAGCTAACACTGCAGATTTAGCAGATGTTAGTGAACATTTAAGACAAGACACCAATAAACAATGTCGAGCGTGATGATTTTTGATTTAGCGAACAATTCAAATAAGAATGATAATTTTATAATTAGCAAGTATTTCATTAATATTAGTAAGTTCCCCCTTTCGGATTGACTACTGAATGCTGTAGTATAAAAATGTAGATGTAAGTATAGTAAGTATATCGAGTTGAACAAGAAACGAAAGGTGATAAGATGTTTCGTTTAGCCATTAAAGCCATATAACTAAATTATATCACAGAATCCAAACAGAAATAAATGTTCTGTTGCTAATGCCCCCCAACCAATGCACCCCAACCCAACAAGTTAAATTTATAAAGCAATTGACGAGCTCTATTTTTTCGACATTAAAGTGTTTTGCCATGCGGTTAAATATATAATAAAAGGATTGCAAGAAGTCCCTGATTTGGTTATGTAATTGGATAGTTTTAGCTAAAAAGATAACAGGGGCATAAAAACGCTTGAATTTGAAGCAAGAAGTTATTTTTATTCATTATATTGCACACCCGCAAACAATTGCACGAGTCTGGCTACGAGTAGTTGCCCCATCCACCATACTATCCAGATTTGTTGGCTGTTTCCAGATTTCAAGAGATGGCTACAAGAAAAGCCGTTTTGGTCAAATGATGAAGTTAAAAGCGAAACATATGCGTATTTTGATAAGGATTCGATAAGGAGCACGCTTCGAAAGTTGAAGAATAAAAGAGAATTTTAACAAAAACAACTGTTCATTGAAAGACTCGGAAGTTATCAATTGAGGCAGTACATACATATTAAGCTTTATTATTATTATCCACCAGGGATCGCCATTGCCCGCCCCATATAGGCAGAAGCATTGTATTGCTTATCAGTTCGGAGAGTACTTCGATAGCATCCTGTTGTGCTTTGGGAGGCCATTCTTCTTCATTGAGTCTAGCTTGTGCGCGTTAAGATACCTATTTTATCCAATTGCTTGCGAGTGCAACACCTGTCGTCTGCTTCTTGAAATGGGCAGCTACCAAGCAGTGACTTGTTCCAGAGTGGCAGAAGAAATTGGGTGTGTTTTCTATATCCAGTATTACAATTTAATACTATAATATTTTCCGTTATAAATAAAAGTGGGCCCAAAAGTTAAAAGCTTATTTAGATTTACTATATATACTTAAATTTAATTAACACACTTTTATTGTCCATATTGTTTGAAATTTCTGAATACACACATTCGCAGCATTCTAAAACTCTCTAACCTTTTGTAACAGGGCAGAAAATACCTCCTTGTTTTAGATAATATTGATGTAATTGCATGCATCTTAACACCGTTTAAGATAACATATTTATTTTGCGTTTACTTGGCATTAAGGCAAAGCTGTTGAAAGTGCTCTCAAAAGTTTCTTTAAGTCCCACCTTCCAGCTGCCACCTACACTCTTAGCTTTCGTATACCGCCAGCCAGCTGGCCAGCAGAGTTACCTGAACATTTAACATTTTGGACTAAGCTTAATCCGCAGAGCAATTACATAAAGCCGAGTGCGAATCGTGTCGCTCGTAATTGTGGCAAACAAATTTAATGCCTGGCCGGGGCAGGCAACCTTAGCTCGTTTACAAAAATAGCAACACCAATAAGGCTTTGGCCACTGGAACAATCAGCCCAGACAGCATAGACAGGCAGACGGATGGACGCACGGACGGACAGGCATTGTCTAATACGTCATTACCACGTTGGGCGGACTATAGAAAGCCAGCCTAGCAGAAGCAGAAACTTTGGCGTCGCTTATTTTAAAGTCATTCAACGGCATGGCCTGTCAGCTTTCATTAGCAACAATTTCCAGCAGCATTCACAACAACAACAACAACAAGGAGGAATGGATGGCGGTGTGACGTACAATGTGTCGTCAGCCACAAGATGTCGGCGCTTTTAAATCTCTTTCACTTGTTCGATATAAAATCCTTGTTAAATCCTGACTGGCTTTGGCGAGCGCGTGTGGCTGGCAGCTCGGCTGGAGGGGAGTTGGCTCTGTAATTGACACTTATTGGACAGTGACTATGTGTGTGTATGTGTGTGTGTGTGTGTGTGGTAGTGGTAGTGGAACTTAGAAGACAGTAAGCCTTTGGCTGCTCTAATTAATTCAAAATTCCAAATTTTGTGCGCTCGGTCAATGCCTTTAAGAGGGTATCTGCCGATGGCCACGCTAATGAGACCGCATTAGAACGGCGTCTGTTGTTACTGCAACGACCTTGAACTTTGCACCGCACAATAATGCGAACAGTGGCAATAGAAGTAGTGGGAGCAGTGGCAACAGCAGTAACATTTATAGCAATGGGATATGCTTGAAACTTTTGTCCCTGCGTCCTGTTGTTGTCAGTTTCACTTTTTGTGCTCCGCGTGTTTTGAAAACTTTTCCGTCGCTTTTTTCTCTATTATTTCAATTCCAATTTAAGTGCAGCCGTGCGGTATGTGGCAGTTGCAGGGGCAACTTTTGCATTTTGTCACTGCTGTTGTTGTTTTTCTGTTATTGTTCCACCAAACCGAACGTATTAAAATCGGTGAGACGTATTTTTGTTACCTTTTTTATTGAATTTGGACTAAACCCTTTATGAGTTGACTTCTATTTGATTCAATAACAAAAATATTTATTAATGTTTGAGGTTTTAAATAATTTATAAATACTATCAGTTTCCTTAAAACGTTACACATTGAACCAAAAGTTACTTTTTCTGTAATGCATCGAATTTGAGAAAACTTTAGAACAATTTACTTTAGAAAAAATTGCATTGTGCTAGCAATGCGAGAGAGCAGATTTGTCTGGAAAACAGCAGTTATCCATTAAAAGTGCGTTTTTGATAAAGCAAAACTGCCCTAAATGCACCTGGACCTAAATTATGTCAGACTATTTAGCAAGCAATATAAAACCTAATTTTTAAGGAATCGGTAATTAGTAAACCATATATCCCAAATGTACACTCACTTTGTGAGTGTCTAAATATCTACATTTTTTGCGAGCTCGTAAATAATTGCATAATTTTTCATGCATGTTCCGAATATAATATAGCTATGCAATTTAAGCACGAACACTATTGAAATTTAAAGTTATCAAACAATATTGAAAACTGCTCGCTTTCAATCATATTGGTATGTTTATTTAAAATAACTTGAGTGGATCTTTTAAAAAGTTCCAAAGTGTTTTACAACAATATAAAAAGTGTTAAGCGCCGAAAACTAGCAGAAATTTAAGTCTGTGAACCAAATGGAAACATATATGATTTGGAACAGTCCTTTATAATATAAAGTTTATATGAATGAATATATATATTTTTTTAGTGTATACGTTTGAAGACTCTGAGCTTTTGTTAGTTATCAACGCTGTGGAAGGTTTGTGGATTTGCTGATACTAAAAAGTTTATTTTTACTTTTCAGAAAACTTAAAAGCATACTCCAACCACCATTACGCAAGTAAGTAGCTTTTTGGAACATAAAGTAGCTTTTAAAACATTAACTAGCGCTTTTTCGATTCGCGCTTTGATGCTTTCGCCATCCAAATAATCCTAAAATCTTTTTGTAGCGTTCATTCTTGCTGCAAACTCTAATAATGATTGATTGCTTCTAAGGTAATGGGGGATGACTTGCTAAGATAAATTAAATAACAAAATATTTGTGAGGCTTACATTTGTCGTTGTATAGTGTCTCATGTTCAAAGGAGTCATTGAAATTTAAGCAGCTATTGATTTTAGGGGAATATACAGTACAGTAACACAAACATTAACTTTTCATTGCCTAAATAATTGTGCAATTTTTCGCTTCTTTGACTTTTTCCTGAAGTATGAGCAAACTCTGCTCTCTTCTACTTGGAATGCAGTCCTTAATTCGATCGAATTAGGTGGGATTAGGAATATGCCAATAAAAGAGACTGTTTAAAGAAAGTCCTTTATAACCATAACAATGAACAATTTAAACAATTTCATCGAATTAAACTAACCTTGTAGTAAGCTGACAGACAAATCCTTTGGTGTATTTATTTGGTGTATAAACACCTTATGAATAAGAATATCAATAAAGCAAATATTTAATATCGGTTTATTTTACAAATATTTTGTAAAATCAAATAAAAATTTAAAGAAATACATTTATAAATTCGCACATTCTTATCTTATTGGTTTTAAAGCATTTTCGTTATTTCATTAAAAAGTGAAGTCGAACATTAAATCAAATTTTAAACAATGCTTATTCAAGCACGCATTTCAATTGCTTTATTAGCTCAAATGATGCGAATGCTTTAGTTTTTATGCACAGTGTGCCGAGCCCCTTTGTTGACCGACTTTGTAATTTTAATGCCACTTGCATGCCATCAATTAGTCCTTAAAGTGCGCATGTTTGCGCAAATACTTGCTTGTGCGTGCGCGTATTTGTGCTTGAGTGTGTGTGGGTGTGTGTGTGTACCGTTATTTGCATATGCATACTCATGCACGATTTGTGCACTGCAGCAGAAATATTAAATTAATACAACAACACACACATCCTCTTTCTAATACTTATGTATAAACAAGCATATAAAAATAACTCATACTTGGCACTGGAGCTGTGATGGTTCAGCGGTATTTATAGAGTCCAAACTCTAAAATCAAATTAAAATAAATTAGTTTTATTCTGGAGCAATTGGCAAACAAACAGTTTATGGAAGAGTTTTGTTCAAAAACTTTTAATTATATACATTTAAATAATTACTATACATAAGCAATTGTAAGGATCCAGCGAAGCTAAATATGAACCACGAATGCACTTTAACGGGCAATTCGCTGAGTCCAGTTTCATTTTGGGATCATATCGAAAAAAGAAAGCTCTTACAAATACTGCAGCGTAGAATTGATAAAGCGCCGAATACACTTCGGAAGCGAACACCTATATTCTTAAAATTCACAACGTCCGCTATATCCTGTTTAAAAAGATGAAATTATTGATAACAGAAGTTAAGTTGTACAAGAATTTACACAATTTTCTTAGACCATTGAATCGCATTTCAAAAACGTACTTTTGGAAATGTTTATTAAAACAACAATTAACTTAATGGTCTACTATAAGTAGCAGAGGCTTGATGAGTAAGCTGATTTACATTTTTCGACACAGACGAAGAAGACCGACTTTGAAGAAGAATTAGATGGATATTATACTATTACATAGCATAATGGTATTTAATTGATTAGTTACGGGACAAATAATTATAATATAGTTCATTCATTTAACAGCAATTTAATGAAAATATTGTATAGCTAGAAAAATTAGTCGTATGTATAACATACATACATCATGATTTTAGTTACAGTCAAAACCTTTACCACCTTTTAATTTAATGCGGATTGCGGTCTTTTTGCCGCTCAAATATTTAGCTTAGCAAGAAAGAAGCAGTTATTAGATTGCCGGTTCCAATATCGACTTCTTCCATGTTCGATACTTCCATTCAATGCAATTCAATTTGATTTTTGAATTATATTCGTTGTTTATACTTATTATGTGGAGAAGTTTTAGTTTATTCTACTAAATGATATCAAGCTATAGCTACTTTTAAAGACAGCTGACTACCAGGCATAGCATATTATAGATATCGATAGAAATAAACCTAATTGGAAAATAAAGAAAACCTATATTCTTATTTATAGAGTAATGTCGGGCATGGACCGTGCTTGTGTTCCTGAGCCATCGCAATACTGCGTGCACACGCGTTATACGAAAGTAAAATTAATAACAAAGAACTTTAAATACGCTCATTTAAAAAAATTACATTTTGTGATTTTTCCATTATATATGATATTGCGATTTATTATACACCTATTTCTGTTTTTACACGGTCTTTACACGGATTAAAACCGTTAAGGTTTGAAAATTAAAAATTCTATATATGGTTGGAAGACTTTTCCATTTAGCAGGATTTGAAATAACATAAGATCACGACTTTTGACTGAATTAAATTATTTTTACTTTCTGTTATTTGCGATTTGAAAATTATTTTTGTATTCATAAATTTGGGGTTTTGCTAGTTTGGGTTTTGTTAGGAAAAATATTGCACGTGCGTAGAGGGTGTTAAAATTCTTGGCCAAAGAAGCTGGCGCATGCCCTTCTCTCCAACCTGCGACTATATGAACAGATTCGAAATTAAAACTGAACTGGTTTCCCAGCAGTTCCATTCCTTTAACTGCAACAGTTCTGTGCGGAGTAAATGAAGTTGATGTAAAATTTTTATGTAGTAGTTGCAATTCTGGGAGAGCGACAAGGCAAAAAGAAAAAATTACTCAGCATATTAATTGAAACAAGCGCCGGCACTGGCACAACGTGTGAGAACTGGGAAAGGGAAAGGGGAAGGAGGAACGATTCCAGCAACGAACCTGCATTGCGATAACAGCAAACATACACACTCGCACACATACTTATATAAGCCGTCGCAGACATGGCATGCCACTGTTTGTGGGGCGTGCGTCCTTTTTTTAAAACAGTAAATAAAATTTTATTTAATAACTTTACAAGCGAGACGCAACGAAACGAAACTAAACTAAAAACACAAACACCAGCACTCGACTGTTAAATAACGACGGATATGGCAACGGATGTGAAAGCAGGACACGTCACCCAGTCCCGATGGGGTCGAGGGTCGGGGGTCGGAGGTCGCAGGTCGGGATAGAGCAGCAACGGCGACTGTGCGCAATAAAAAGTGGGTGACAAGGACATTGAGTGCACTCGCTCTCCCACACACTCACACACACAAAATTGTGAAGTGGTGTTAGTGCGGTATCTGCCTCTGCCCCTTTCCTCTCTGTCTATCTCCATCTCCATCTCTGTCGCTGTCGCTTTGGGTTAATCTGCTTCAATTAAGTTCATTTATTTGAATTTAATTGCTTTCCGTGCGCTCGAAGGCTCGAAAGCTCGCCTCGCGGTCGAGCTCGAGCTTACTTGATGCCTGCGCCAGGCTTTGTCTATACATTTGTACTAGTATGTATGTATGTATGTAGGCATGTATAGTATGTGTGTTTATTTATGGCAGCGATTCAATGGCCGTGTCGGATCGTCACACTGCCGGCATATGAGTGCCACATACATGTGCGGGTGCATGTGTGTGTGTGATTGTGTCTGAGTGCGTTTATGTGGCGAAAGGAGGAACGTTGTCAGTGTTTTGCAATAGCCGTTCCTTTAGAGTGATCCCTAAAAATATTAACTAATGAGTTATAGATTTAATGATACGAGCAAAAACCAACATATATACTTATATCGACTAATCAGACCTACAACTATTGGTACAAGTTAATAGATCTCACAGTCATCTCAATAAGTGGATAAGTGTTATGTAATATTAGAAGATCTTTTCAAGAAAAATATACCAGGAAACATATAAATTCTTATTTGAGTAGGGGAGAATCTGATTTTAATAAGTGAGTCCAAAGATTATGTCAAAAAAGAGATAGAAATAAGTTTATATAAATAAAAATATTTATATTTGTCTATAATGGTTTGCAATGCAACTGAGTTACAAACATACATATATTCCAAACTTTTTTCTATAGAATTTTGACAATATCTAGCTCTGCTTTTCCCCATTTAAAAACACAAGCCACATTTTTCGAAAAGTTATTTATGTTCTTCATTTATCCTCATATTCTAAAACAGATTTCAATATTTGCAATAACAAAGTGTTCTTATGAGTTATTTTAAAGCGTTTTATAAAATTTGTCTTCATATAGCCTTATATTTAATGGCTCAATTGTTCCTAATTATGCAAATAATTTCAAGCTAATACTATAATTAAACCAGATTTGTTGAGTTAAATATCTTGAGAAATAGTTGAAGAATTTGAAATGAATTTTGATTACATTTTTTTGACTACCTGTGATTCATGAAATCTTTTATTGATATCAATAGCTTGATGGAAAGATAATGATAATGTGATTGTTAAATGATATTTCTTTGTTTAAATGTATGATTCCTAATATTTAATTTGACATTTCTTGTTGGTACGCCCATTAGAATTACTTGTACATACAAAATTTTCTATATTTTGAACCAGTCTAAAGCAACCCATTACCTGGCACCATAAAACCATCAGACCTAACGTTTTGGGTCTTAAAATCTCAGAGTGTGTCTGCGCACGTGTGTTTGTATTAGCCGTAACGTCATGTTAGTGTGTGTGTGTGTGTTTCTGCTCGTGTTCATTTGTTTGTCAGCTTTGGCCGTGTTCCGTCTCCATAATTACACGGACGTGTGTGAGTGTCTGTGGCAGCACAGAATGCAAAAAAAAGGTAAAAACTGTTTCACTATCACTTTCATGCACGACAGCTCCTGGAAAGCAAAGTGTTTATGGCGGAGGAGGCACGCCTTTCCGTATGAGTGGAAGAAGATGCCACTCTTCATCGCATTTTGTAGCTGCTGTTGCCGTTCCTGTTGCCGTTCATTAGGAGTCGAGTCGCTAAAATGGCGTTGCCACACTACAATGGCGGCACACACACACACACACATACATTGGCACACATGTGCTTGGCTTTATGCAAATGGAGCTACATTAGCCGGCCAGACAACCGGCAGCATTTCGCAGAGACTACGCTTTATAAAGTTTGCTTCCTGCTTTCAGTTTCATTGTACTTTTTGGCTTTTGTGTCAGCCTTTGGGGAGAAACAGGTAGCACAGATTATGGAATTGCGACCCATTGTGCGCCTCAAAGTCACAGTGAATTGCTAATGACAAAGACGTGGCAACTTTTGAACTCACTTGCCCGACTCACCTCTCAGTTGCAGGCCAACTCAAGCACAATGGGGCGAGCTCATAGCTTCTCTAAAGTTCTCCTCTCCTGTGGCTGTTTAAAAGCATTTGTTGATCTTTGTTTGCAATTTACAAATTAGTACGCTATTCCGATACGGATTGAATTCCACTTCATTGTTCCAAATGCCACTACTCTTAGAGTGAAAGTGGAATGCGATTCAAAAATTCTTGAGATATAGAGATAAGTAATTGTTGCAAACAAATTTATTAAACAAGACATATATCCATCGAGTCGGATTTATTTGATATATTTGTAATGTAATGTAATGTATATTTATATATTTATTTATGTATTTTCTCTTTGTATTTCTCTATGGCAACAACATTTTTGTTTGTCGATAAATATATGAATAAATAAATAATTGATATAAATATTACAGTTAAGAGTGAATTTGTTTCAATGGTTCCATAGCATATAGTATATACTATGTACTATATCATACTATACTCGTAGGTCCAAGTGTTTCTAAAGAGAAGTCAATTTTATAAATTTGTAAGCCTTCCATGAAACTAACAGCAATACAAGTATGCAGTTTATAAAGGTCGTTCAATTGCCATATAATCAAATTTGAGTCGAGAACTAATGTCAGAGTCAGTCTATTCTCAGGATAATCGTTATAGTTTTTTCGACTATCCTAGAATCCGTTCCACAGGGTCGTGATCAGCCAATTCATTGATTTTTCACCACGGAAATGCGCCTACACACTTTAGCCAGATTTTTACTTAATTTTAAGCAAAACCTAAAACAAAAGTTATAGCCAGATTTCCTGAAACTACTTCCTGTTTCCAAAATTTAAATATATTTTAAGTGGAAGACGAAATTGGCCGATTAAGGCAATAAAAAGTAATAAAGATTTGTATTAAAATATACAACAATTTTTATTTTTCCAACCAGTCCGGTAAAATTTGTTTTAATTTGAATTGATACATACAAGTATATCAAAACAATTACAAGCAAACTCGTAGATCCAAAGTTATAATAATCATACCAATACTCGAAAATGTGAATAATCTGTGGTAAAAGTTTAAGAACATGAGCACATTTGGTCTTCACTTTGATAGCAAAAAATATTGAGTCTATGGAAAGTTTCATTTTTAACAACAAATTTGTTTTGTTGTTTTGTACCAGTAACAAAAATAATCAAAATTATCAAATAACACTCATATTGTCGGGATATTAGGGGAGTCTACGTAAAAGACACAAAATCCAAGCATTCATCTAGGCAGACGGACGGACGGACGGACAGACATGTTTGGATCGATATCTCTCGTTGTGCTGATTAAGAACATACTTGTATATGTTCTACACACAATCCTAATAAACCCTTTCAGTCTTCGCGAGCAGAGTACAAAATTAGAACTGAGAGGGTATTGTATCTTTATTATACACTCTATTTATATAATTTATCTTCAATTTTAGCAATCTCCAATTTGTATATGTATTTAAAAAATTGCATTTTTAGTAGTATTTAAATAAATAAGCCCATTTTTTAGATGAGATGTATTTGCTTTTTGTCTCATAGTGCACATTTTTTGTGCTCACAGAACGGCCGCTTTCCGCATATGACTTGTGGTCGAGGGGCTGGGGCTCGCTATTTATAGCCGGACTCTGACTTGGAGTGTGCTTAACAGAAATCCCTATGTTCTTTATTGTTGCATGGCATTACAAACTGTTCCCTTTGCCATTTCCCCGCACACCTTCCGAGGAACCACAGCCTGCAAAACACGACCCACCAGCCACGAGCCGCGATTCGCGACCCACAGCCCGTAGCTCTCATGTCATTAAGCTTAATAGGCTTTTAAGCTGTTTGTGGTTTTCGCCGCCGTTAGCTGCCAGCAATATAAACTATTAAGCTTAATTAGGCTGCATTTTGTGTGGCTGCTGCGGTTGTTGTTGCTGTTCTTGTAGGTAATTCTGCTATTTGTTTGTAGTTTTGTTTAGCAGTGACAATTGAATTGCTGCACATAAGTGGCGAAGCTTGGAGGTTATCCGATAATTATTTTATGTAGCACAGCTTTGGGCGACAAACAATATCTCTGGGCGCTGTGAAAGGATTTGAAGTTATTAATGCGTTCAAGTCTAAGTAAGCCATCAAACTGTTGACTTTTTAACCGCTAATTAGCTTATACATGAGTTTTCATAGCGTCTGTCTAGTACAAACGCATTAGGAATTCGTTTTTGACCAAGACTGCACTGATAATATAGTTGTACCAACCAACCAATCGACCAATGGAAGAATATTTCTAGATTCGAATCTCGATATTGAACCTTCTATTTGGAAAACACTATCAGACTTGTAGCCTTGCCGCAGCCAATTATCAGATATGCCTCGCTAGAGTGATGGGCAAAAACCGAAAAACAGCAGTAGCTAGGTCATAGCTCTTGCTCATTAAAATATAAAACTAATGGCCAGAATTAGCGAACATATTATATTTAATATATTCGACAACCGAGCAGGAAAAACATCATTATATTTATAGATATACGAGTATATTATCGGCAATGAACGCAAACAGTAATATGATTTTGAATATATACATATCGTTTAATGGAAAAGTATCTAAAACGTTTATTCAATAGACACAAATAAACAAATGAAACTTTGTAGAAAGTGTGTGATCTATTCCTTATATTACAAGTTCAGCTTCGAATAATACGTTCCATTTCTACATCTGAAGTTCCAAATGGAATTCCCTCTATTTTGTATCATACTTATATAAATATATGATTTTTAAAGCCTCCTTCACTTTTACTAATATACTCATATTTATTTTTATTGTTTGGCCGGCTCGAGGTCAGAGTAAGAAAAACCAATTTATTTAATTTTCTTTTCTTTTTCCGATATATTTCGGTTACGCCACGGTAACCGTCTTCAGGGCAATTATTTAAGCAAGTCTGCTCTGTTTGACTTGGAGTTACTAACAGTTAGTAACCGAAATATATCGGAAAAAGAAAAGAAAATTAAATAAATTGGTTTTTCTTACTCTGACCTCGAGCCGGCCAAACAATAAAAATAACTATGAGGAAGGTCACCAAAATACTCAACAATACTCATATTTATATAAATATATTTATAATTATTTTTTATTTTGTAGAGAGAAAAAAGAACTTCAAATTAAACAATTTTAGTTGATTAACAACCTTATTTTTCTTTAAAACTAAATTCGCTTGAAACTTAGAGTTTAAGCCTAAAGTAAGAGTCGACGGCTTAGTAGATTATAGTATATTGCTATGTGCAATGTTCTCCAAATGGGTGATTCACAAAACAACAAGATGCACAAATTTCAAAGCAGCAATTGTCATTTTCTAATCAATTTAAGATAAAGCTACAGTCAGAAAAGATAATGGCTTGCACAATGTTGCAAATAAAATGCATTTCCTATCTGCCTTTTCCACACAAAATTGTTGATTAATTTTCGGCACATGCTGCGTTAACATAATGCTGTCTATAGGTTGTTCAGAATATATGTCGATTCAAAGCTGTTTTATGCTGAGAGAAATTTGAATTTGGCTTTATTTTCGTGTTTGCTTAAACCTTCAGTTAATGTGCTGGAAACACTCTTTGGCCGTACGATGTTAATATTAATATGAGTTAAGGCTCTGTGCCTGTTAGTGCATAAAATCCAAAATGTAATTAAGTTTCTGCTACCATTCTAAGAGGTGGCAGCAAAGCCGTAACCAAGTTATAATCCACATTCAAAAAGCATTTTAAGCAGGGATTTCTGCAAAATGCATGCCGACACAGACACTCTACGGCACACACATACTACAGCCACTAGGACTCTGCATGCATATTTATGTGTATGTGTGCGTATGTGTGTGTGTGTGTGTGTGTGTGTGTGTGTGTGTGTGTGTGCTACACACTGAGCTGCCATGTAAAGTGCATACGCATATTCGACACACATGCCAATGCGTGGTGTGAATAGGCAGGGGGAGGGGAAGGAGGAGATGAGGACTGGAGAGGCTTTGCTTTACTTTGCTTGGCAATCTGAAGGTTCCGAATAGCAGACAAGGCAACAAGGCATAGTTAGTCAGAAGTGCAGAGCAGCATGCGTTCATTCAGCTCTTCATTCATTCTTTCATTCAGTTAGTCATTCAGTCGCTTGTTTGCTCCTTCATTTTTGGCATTTTGCGTTCATTTAATTTGCAAGTTACTCAAAAGCCAACTTGCCTCCGAACCATACACTTTCAAAAAGCATGGAAAAATGTGGTTAAATGTCCTATAATATTCTCAGTATACATATATACAAAGTAAAAAAAAAAAAAAAATAATAAAAAAAATACGTTGTAGTCTTTCTTTCTTCCTAACTCTAATGAAGAAACTATAAAATAGACATATGTTTAAAATTTTTTTTTAACAAAAACAAAAAAAAAAGGTTAAAGGTTATGAAAGTAATAGTAATAATCTTTCTCATGTTTCGGAGAACGCTATCTTTATGTGTTGGCACATTATACAATATTGTCTGACTTGAACGGCCATTTGTCCAAGCTAATTTTTCCGTTATTTGTAAACAAAATGTGAGTTGAAGTGCACACTCTACAGTATGGCTAACTTAATATTAAAGTAATGTACCATCGTGGGAATGCCACTCAATAGTAGTTCACTAATTTTTCGTTCACTTTGCTTCACACAAAATTATTTATTAAGCTGTCTTTACCTCCCTAATGGTATTGCTCAGCATATTTCATATTTTTTGGGATGTTCCCGAAATAAATACGTTGGAAATAAACGAGTTTTTAAAATTCGGAGGCGACAAAAATGCATTGTCTTTGGAATACAGAGACTACAAGCAGAATGCAATGGATGTCCCAGTTAATGCATTGTCCGAACCCTCGATATCTTTCTTTTGATCGATTTAGTCATGCCCCGTTGGGAAGAGAGTATTGCTGTTTTCATGCCTGACACACGATTTAAGCCACTTAAGGGACATTGGAAAATTTCTTTACGGTGTATATTGCACGCCATCTGAGGTGCTTGCTGTCATAATCCTTGAAATTTTGCGCATTGGCAAAAGTTAAAGGCAAAAAGGCGCACGCATCAGCCTGCCGTAGGCATATCGTACTTTGTAGCAGGGTCGTGCGAATGCGTGAGTTCATTTCTCCCTCCAACTGTATGTGTGTTTGTGAGCGAACTCAAATAAAATGTTGCACCACATACACACACCCACACACACACACACACACACATACCCATACCCACATTTGCAGTTTACACAAAATGGCGCATAAAAAGCGTCTTTAAAATGTGCCGTCGCCATTGCACGGGAAATTGTTGCATGTGACATTTTTACATGCTGCTGCCTCTGCTGCCTCGACTGCTATGCAAGCTTTGCCATGTACTCGTGTGTGTCTTTGTGTTTGTGTGTGTGAACGTGCGGCTTTTGCAGTTGACACACTAACATACACGAACACACTCACACGTTCGCAAACACCGACATGCCTGCCGACTTCGAGTATGGCACGCAAACACATTTCATTTACGTTGAATTTTCTGCAGATTTGCCTGGAAACGGTCTGCCCCACCGTCCGTCCCACCGCCCCCACGACCTAATACCCCTAAACCCCACAGTGTCGGGCGGGCGCTTTGTAAACTGTTGCGGCTTCCAAATACCTTGCCTCAATGTTGTGCTAAACATATATACATATATCCTGCGAGCTTGCCTTATTTTATTTATTTCTGTTCGCCACTCGCGCTGTTTATTTAAGCGTAAAATTTCGTTTAGTTTTTAACTAGCCGCATAAAAATGGAGAAGATGAGGAAGAGCAACAATTGCCCATACATGTTTGTTGGTTTCCAATGTTTCATATAAAAAGGCAAACATATTGGCAGCATTTATTTGTTATGTGCAGCAATATGGATATGGCCAGGGGCATATAAAAAACATGTCACACATTTAATGCGGTAGAGAGCAAATGGGGGAGCATATCTCAGTTGCACTCATAATCGTTAATAAATGCAGAGTAGAGCTGAAAACTGGATATAAGTGTAGATGGAACGTGAAAGTAACCAGCAAGAGGAGTTTCAGAGAGGAAATTCAGCCCCAAGATGGGAAAAATAGTGATCAAATGGTACGATTTGATAAAAGATTTGAAAGTAATTCAGCCCCAAGATTGACAAAAATAAAGATTTAAAACCCTTGCAGGAATCTGTTCTTTAAAGAAAATTGAGAGTATAGAAAGAATGAAGTAATTCAGCTACGAAATCGGAGCAAACATAAATTAAAAAGTGCTATATCCATTTATACGAGTACTTCATACCTAATTGGTTTTATTGTTATTACCAGTTTTTGAAGAAGTTATTTCACCAGTTTTAAAACATTTTCTGTAGAAAGCTATATTCTATATATATAATAATATTGTAATATATGGTTATAGATAATCTTTGAATTTAAATCTATATTATTCAAAGCATAATGTTGAGTTTTTTGTGTGTCTCTGTTTTCCATTTTGATTTATTTCTTTAAATTTATTTAATTAATAATGAGAGTTGTATACACATATTGTAAGTGTATTAAGGGAAATATAGAAATTTAACATTACGAATGGGTACATTGACGGAATAAAAACTAAATGAAAGCTATCATCAAATATGGAAAACACTATAAATCACACAGAATCTTAACAACTAAGGCATATATTTTGATCTTACGCAGATTTAGATCAACAAAAAATTTCTATCAATTTTAACAAGATTGCTTAAATATTATTTCTAATATAAATCCCAGCCAACTTACTTCTAATAGCACATTTATTTTGTAACTGAATTCAAAAATATCTCATCAATGAATTTTAATAAACAAACCTTATTCAGAACTGTGTTGCAAAACCAATATCAATGTGAAATATTTCTTCTAATATTAATTCATGCTCGGAGCCCTATATGATATACACTATTGAATCGTCCTACTTTTGGATTTAAATTAAAGTTAATTCAGAAACTTTAAGCTAATTGCATATTTTTTGCTTTTACGTAAATTTGATTAACAAACTGCAATTAAAAATTCTTACCAATCAAACATGAAAGTGAGAAATTCGCTTTTTTCGTATACGAATACGTTTCTGGACCCCATATGCGATTTATTCTATTGAGCTGCTGCGTAGTGTGTGTCGGCGGGCATGGTTATGAACATTTTTGAAATAGTTTTTGTTGCCTACTTTTTGGGTGCTGTGCAATTTTTTTAACGTCGCTCAGGCAGTTCACGTCGCTGTCTATTTTCTATGAGTGGCGGTGGGGATGGGTGGAGGCTATGGGCACATTTTTTCTAAACTTTGTTGTTGTTTGTTATATTTACTTTGAGCGCCGGATGCTTTTTGTTGGTGTTTTACATAAAACCACGTTTTTGTTTTGGCAATTTTTATGCATGCCCGCCAACATTTTTGCTGTCAATTTTTAGGTTTTTCTGTGCTGGATCACCGCCGGGTCCATATAGTCCACATAGTCCATATGTAGCTATATGGCCAGTGGAAGTGGATTATTTGTCTGCGCTCAATTGATTGAGGGAGCATCGTCATGGCCATCGCCATCGCCATCACCGTCGCTTTATTTGTTTTGTGTGCAATTTTTTTAATTAAATTTGAGCGGATTTTAAAAGCCAACTATTTTGCACGCGATTGTTTGTGCCATTTTTGTTGTTTGAACTCTGGCCTTTTTTATTTTTAATGGTCATTTGTTTGTTGTGCTTTGATTTAATTAAACTATGCGCGGCCAATTTTTTATGTTGAAATCGATGCTTGGCTTTTGCAAACATTTGATTATATTGCCTGCAATCGAGCAGCATATTTATAAATATTTTTATTTGATTGCTATTTTGTTATTGTCATTTGGCACGTAATTGAGCTGACAATGTCGGAGTGCAAATTTTAATGACCTATTATTAGCTGAGTGCGAAGTTCCATTATTTCGTGTTGGTTTGTATGCAAACCATTTCGAAATTCATTTTCTCGTTTGTTAATGTTTAAGCGAAAATTACATTTTCCTTCAATTAATATGCAATTAGCAGCCAGTTTAACAAACTTTGATTACATAGCAGACAGTTTTGGCTATTCCTAATTATTTTTAGTTGAATAACAGGATGAGACCTTGGCGCCCATCAACACCACCAAATTAAAACACTTGACAGCTTGCTTTTCAAATTTGTTATAATATTAACTATTTACAAAATCAATTTTATATAATGGAAGATAAATTGACTCTAAAAGTTGGCTTAGCAAAAATAATAAGCCAAAAAATTATGTTATTATTTGATTTATGTTTTTAATTTATTATTTTTTGTTATTATTTATTTATTTTGATCTTAAACATTTTATCATTTCTTTTATTTATTTAAAAGTATTTTCGTTCATGTTTAAATTTTAATTTAAGAAGTTTTTTATTTATTAAGAGTTAGCATTAACAAATTGTCTTGACATATTTTTAGAAAAATTTAAAATGTATTTAATTTTACCATTATTTAATACACATTATTATTATTTATTAATTTATTCGATTTGCAATTTCAGAATTTTTATTATTAACTTATTTATTATTGAATAGATTATATATTCGCTGAAAAGGGAAGGGCTCAGTAGGAGTAAAGTAAAAGACAATAGTCGCGGACCGCCGTGCGTCTGTTCGCTTTAGAGTTTTATTGGAGACTGACACTTTTGCTATACATATTCTTTATGCTTACATTCGTATGCAACAGTGACAGATAACTTGTAGATAACATAAGATTATTATCTGCTTATATTAACATGCGTGCATTGGTACTTATGTTTGTATTGATTTTCAACACCCTTCCTCAATGCAAACATGTTTTACAAAAATTTTCAAATCAAATTTAACAGCTTTGTAAAATGAACATGCTTCGCTTTAGGGAGATTTTTCGTTAAAATATCAGCTATCATTTCATTGGTTGATGTATACTGTAAAACAATTTGTTCTTCGTTTACAACCTGTCTTGCAAAATGATATCTAATATCAATATGCTTTGTTCTTTCATGGTGTACAGGATTCTTAGCTAATTGTTGAGCACTTAAATTATCGCCATGAAGAATAGTTGGAGTACTCGAGTCACCGCAGCCAATCTCCACTATAAGACGCCGTAGGTATATGGCCTCCTTACACGCAGTTGAAAGAGCCATATACTCCGCCTCCGTGCTGCTAAGTGCCACGCTGCGTTGCTTTTCAGATCGCCAGGATATGGGTCCTCCAGCCAAGTAGTATACATAGCCAGTATACGACTTGCGATCGATGCGGTCGCCACCCCAGTCTGCATCCACATAGCCGGTAAGGGGTTGTCCACACTCTTTGTAGTGCAACTTCAGGTCCACAGTTGACGCCAGGTATCGAAGCACATGTTTTACACCCACTAGGTGCTCTGCATGCGGATCTTGATTCCGTTGAGCTAACTTGGCAACGGAATGCAATATGTCTGGCCTTGTTGTAAGCGCCAGCCACATTAACTCGCCAATTGAAGACTGGTAGGATGCAATGTCAACCTTTTGACAATGCTCGCTGGTACATATCACTTGGAAACCAGCATCCAGTGGGGTCGCTGTAGGTCTACAGGTCTCGCATCCATGTTCACGCAATATGTCTTTGATGTATTGCGAATTGCTTAGCGAAATTTCGCCAAGCTCACCGTCGCGCTGCACTTCCATGCCAAGGAACAAATGCAGCTCTCCCTTGTCAACACATTCAAAACGATGTTGTAATGGCTGACTTGATGTTGGCCAAGTCCTCTTTTGATCGGCATGTTGGATTATTGGGATCTGTGTATCCCTGTGGCTGCTTCATATAAACAGTTTCATGCAGGTCGCTATTCAAATAGGCGGTACACACATCTATCTGGTGAAGGTACAGCTTCAATTCCGCTGCTAACGCCAAAATAAACCGCACGGTTTCCAATCTGCAAACGGGTGAGAACGTCTCTACATAGTTCACGCCATACTTCTGGGAGCACCCTTTAGCAACGAGTCGTGCCTTGAAACGTTCGACTTTTCCATCAGAGTCACGTTTCAGGCTGTATACCCACTTGCAACCAACTGCTCGCTGATCTTTTGGTAAATCAGCCATCTGCCAGGTTTCGTTTGATTGTAGTGCCTGATATTCCTTTTGCATCGCCTCTTGCCAGAATACTGCATGTGTGCTACCAACGGCCTGATCATAGGATGTCGGAACCATTACGTCACTAGCAACCAATGCTCCAAGCACATTGTATTGCTTTCTTGGACGACCAGGTTTACCATTTCGAACAATTTTAGGCCGGCCTGGCCCAATCTTCACAGTATCCTCGTCAGAGTCTTCTTTTTCGACTGCACTCTCATATGCGTTGGAGCTGCTGTCGTCAGAACTGTGCTCACTGTCATCGTCGTCGATGCTTCTGTCACCATCCGTGTGAGTGACATGCTCTTGAACCTCGCATGCAGGAAAATCTACCGTAACGGTATCTTCATTGGTATGACCACCACAACGCTCATCAAATAGAATGTCTCGTTTTTCGACAATCGTCCTCGTCTCTGGGTCGTATAACCGATAGCCTTTGGCTGCTACCGAATACCCAACCATACGGTACTCATGCCCTTTGGGTTTGAATTTGCCTTTACGGGGACCCTTTGCAAGTGCAACTGCAATGGAACCAAAAACTTTTAGATGGCTAACACAGGGTTTCTTACCTGTCCACGCTTCCATTGGAGTCAGGTTGTTCAGTGCACTGGTAGGTGATCTGTTTCTTATGTATACTGCTGTGTTGACTGCTTCGGCCCACAAAGACTCGCCTAGGCCCGACTGCACCAATAAGCATCTGGACATCTCCGTTAATGTCCGGTTTGCTCTTTCCGCCACGCCGTTCTGCTGCGGAGTATAAGCCACGGTCAATTGCCTTGCAATACCATGGTGTTTCAGGAAACCGTTGAATGTTGTGTTGACAAACTCGCCTCCATTGTCGGTTCGAATACATTTGAGCTTTTTATCTGTTTGCCGTTCAACCAAGTTTTTAAATTCGACGAACTTACTGAACACTTCATCTTTCTTCCGCAAAAAATAAACAAATATACGCCTGGACTTGTCATCGATGAAGGTCAGAAAGTATTTGGATCCAGCAAGTGACTTCGTGTCGAATGGGCCGCATACATCAGCATGAACCAGTTCCAACAGCTCTTCGGCACGGTTAGTGCTTACCTTTGGGAATGGCTGTACATGTATTTTGCTTAGCATACACGTTTTGCAATTCAAGTTGTCTGGGAAAACAACCTTTCCAATACCACGCACTAGCTCTTTGCTGATCACTTCCTTCAGACTGGTAAAATTTAAATGGCCATAACGCTTATGCCACAATGTACCATCTGATTCAGTTGCGGAATAACACCTATTTTGTTTGCCTTGAAACATATAAAGGTTCCCAACTTTATTCGCTTTCAGTATACACTCGCCGTTTTGTATAACTTTAGCAAAATGTGGCCCAAAATGTATAACATTGTTCTTTTGCACTGACCGGCTGACGGACATAAAGTTGCCATTCATTTTCGGTACATACAGTACATCTGACAACACCAAGGTACAAAGTTCTGTCTGTAACTTCACCTCTCCTCTGCCTTCGGCCTTCAGGAAACCAGCGTCAGCTAAACCGATCATTTCAGTGTGCG
Organism: Scaptodrosophila lebanonensis; assembly: GCF_003285725.1. Classification (NCBI taxonomy): domain Eukaryota; kingdom Metazoa; phylum Arthropoda; class Insecta; order Diptera; family Drosophilidae; genus Scaptodrosophila; species Scaptodrosophila lebanonensis. Next base: position 6,233,733 of record NW_022060561.1, on the reverse strand, counting down.
CAATAAATTTTGAAAATAACGTCTTATCGCAACACATATGGCTTGTTGCTCCGCTGTCCAGACACCACATGTTGTTCTCTATCTTTCCAACGTCCAACGCATTTAACAAGCTGCTCTGCTTTTCCATCTCTTTCTTTGTCGATTGCTTTTTCCCTTCACCGCGAATTTTCTCACGCTTGCACTGTGCCTTGTAGTGCCCTTTTTCGCCGCAGTTGTAGCAAACGACGATTTTTGAATTCCTTTTTGAATTCGCTTTGGAATGCGCGACGATCTGCTGCGTAGCTATAAATGCTCTTGCATTCTCGCTCTCTCCATCTGCATTGCCTCTGCGCTCTCCCTCTTCCATCAGCTTGATACATAACACATCAAATGACGGTAAATTGTCACGCGTCTCAATGGCGACGACAAAATTTTCGTATGGTTCGGGCAAGCTTGACAACAACACGATTGTTTTTAACTCATCATTTAATTCGATGCCAACTGTACACAAACCATCCAGAATTTCGTTAAATTCGTGTATGTAACTTGAAATGCTTTGGCCTTGAAACATGCGTTTGCCTAGCAATTTCTTGTACAGCGACACTTTCCGTACAGGTCCACTCGGCTGATGAACGTCCTTTAACTTTTTCCATGCCTCGTACGAAGTGTTGCAATTTTTAATGAAGCCCAATTGTGAAGCTTTTACACTTAGCGTTATAATTGCTAATGCCTTTTCATCTTTTGGCCTTGAACTCTCAGTATTACTAGGTTCAGCACCTGATGCCACACTCCACAATTCCGCGTGCACTAAGACAGATCGCATCTGTATGCTCCATGAGTCATAGTTATGCTCTTCCAATTTGTCTATTTGATATAGCGCACTCATTTTTTAAATGTTATATTTCTTGAGTCACCAAACGATTACTATTTCACAATACTTTGAACTTCTCCTATGAGCCTATATGCCCTGGGCCCATAACCTATTGAATAGATTATATATTCGCTGAAAAGGGAAGGGCTCAGTAGGAGTAAAGTAAAAGACAATAGTCGCGGACCGCCGTGCGTCTGTTCGCTTTAGAGTTTTATTGGAGACTGACACTTTTGCTATACATATTCTTTATGCTTACATTCGTATGCAACAGTGACAGATAACTTGTAGATAACATAAGATTATTATCTGCTTATATTAACATGCGTGCATTGGTACTTATGTTTGTATTGATTTTCAACATTTATATGATTAAGTAAGCGATTGAGTAACGGATAAATAGTGACGCTAAATGTTAACTTAAATTAGAATAACTTACAAATATAATTAACAACATAATAAATAATATAATCGTGTTTAACTTCATAGTGAACATTTAAAAAAATGTTGATTGTATAATTTATACATGTATTTTATTAAATTTATATATTTCATTTACAATCATAAACTTTTTTTTTTTTGCCTAAATGACTGTTTTCTTTGTTTTAAAAACATAGAATTCTGTTTGCTATAACTTTAGTATGGCATCATTCATTTATATTTCCTAGTCATTATACAATTAATATCCATTTTCATCACCTGGCTGCAAAAGCTTCTACGCGAGATTTTGTAGAGTTTCACATTATAGCTTTCTTTCATGGTATAAAACTTATGCCTTTCTAAAAGCTTCCACATTTTTGTTATGTATCACAATACAACTAGTAGCATAAATTGTGTAGAACTTGAAGTGTCATATAAAATTATATCACAATACTAGAGTCATATTTGTTAATAATATATGTATTACAGTGTGGAAGTTCTTGCTAAATAATGTTCCATAAAAATTATTTTTATACAGCTCAGTAGCAATAAGTTGAATACACGATTTATAGCTTTTAGTTTCCTACAATATGCCACAAATATGAAGCAATATTACAAACAAATGTAGTACGTAGTGAAAATCCTTGCTAAGTAATGTGCCATAAACATGATTGTTATACAGTTTCAAATGCTTGTATACACTTTAATATAATATAAATATAGTTCATCGTGGAAATCCTTGCTAAATGATGTGCCATAAATATGATTGTTATAACAACTCAGCAGCAAAAAGTTTTATACCTTTTTTATAGCTTGAAATTGCATACCATTATGCTACAAATATAAGTAGTAGTAGATACAAATTTAGTACAGCGAGTTTGCTATAAAAATGTATATGTTTCTGTGCAAACTACCCCTATCATAAGTGTCATACTTTTGAGTATCACGCCATAACCGGTTATTATGGAAACAATTTAATCAACCCCTCTCTCTTGTAGAGATTAATTTGCTTAGCGAGTTCAGCCACCCCTATTTATGCGTCATACCCCTGTGATATAACCAATTCAAAATTCCTGAGTGAGTCTGTTGAGTATTAATGTTTTGAGTCCAATCGCAGGCACTAAAATTGTGGTTTCTTGGTATTCAACAAATCAAAGGTTTCTGGTTAATTTAAATGATTAATAAATTGTTTTGATTGCCCGATTGATGAACTAAGCCAATGAAATTCTTTTATATACGTATGTGCATTCGTGCATTTGTTTCAGTTTTAACAAAAAGTAAGGACAGGCAAGTAAGAAATGCTCGTTGACGATTTTTATAAGCGGATCGGAATTAACTGCCAACATTTTAAAATGAAAAGTATACCATTCCATTAGATTCAGATTTATGAAGATATAAAATGTTGTTCCTTTGTTTTCAGACATAGTTAAAGCAAACACTTTTGGCAAATAGACCTTTCCATCCACAATTGGCAATGCGTCGACTTATAATTTGCATGCCAACATCACAGAATTTATTCGTTAAAATGAAAATAAAAGTATACTATGTATACTTAATGTAATAATTGTTCTTTAATTTTTCGCATATGTACATGTTCCCCCGAACGCTGCAGACCAAGTAATTCATTGTTTATTAAAACATATTTAAACTATGCGTATAAAAAAAATAACTGATTTTTATATGAACAATATTAATAAAGATTTAAAATAAAATATATTCTCAAATATACTTAAACATTTGAATATTGGAGGCTTAAATACCTTTACTACAATATGGAATTAGCTTGTGAACATAAATGAACGCGTACTCGTACACGTAAAAAAAAAAAACAATTGAAACTTAAGCGCTAATGATAGTTTAAGTTTTAGCTAAGACGGCTTAATGTCATTGTGTCGGAATATTGAGACTCGACTTCTTTAGTGCTAGCAACGAGCTCGAGTGAATGAATGACTGCCCGATTGTTGGGTGGGGTAGTCGCCAGCACTGGTATCTGTATATTTATGTACATTTCTATAAAACGTTCGAAATGTTTAAAATATTATCTAATATGGTTTTTATTATTATTATTCTGCTATTTTTTTTTACTAATAACGGATGCCTGTTATGTTGTTTATTTATTTAGATATGGAAGTGCTTTTTAATGGATAATAAGAATATGATGAAGGATTCTTTTAATTAATTGTCGATGCGTTAATAGAACAGCTACAACTCAGGTATTCAAATAAAAATTTGGTCAGACTTACGTTCAGACGTGCAATTAATTTACACACAAATTTGTCATGTTTTTCAAGAAATCTTTGAAAAATAAATAAGATACCATATTTCAGTAAAAAATCCGTATTCTTATTTTTGCTGAAGTAACATTATACACTTGTGAAATTCAATAGTGTGTGCAAATTATTTGTCTGCCTGGCCAAAGCTTTACTTAGGTTGATAGCCTGTTATAAGAATATTTATGTCCGTAAAGCCGTAATTTGTCGCGCCAACCCCTGCAAAGTAAATTCTTCTTCAGCAGTTAATTCTTCGGTCTTCTAGATTCTCAACTACCAAAAAATGCTTCGGTTGTTTTCCATATACACATTGCTTATTTCCGAAGCTCTCATCATGCCCATTTAAATGAATTTTACAAACTGTATGTGCTCTCAATTTTTCACAGCTATTTAAACAAATAACTGTCTGTTCGTTTGCGGCTTTACAGCTGACCGCAAATATCAACCATCGGCTGTTGATTGGAAAAACTTAACACACGCATTAACAGTAAATGAAAAGTCGCACAAACGTGCCACACACCCACACAAATACAGACAGCCATGCAATCAGGCAGCAAATTAATAAAATTAAACTTAACCTCAAATTTCATAATAAATTCGACAATTTTTTTTCACACTATGCATGCAAAGAGTGCTGGCGCGTCCACTATTACAAAAGTTTGTGCCACAAACTTCATGCGCACACTTCACACTTTTTTGGTGTTGTGCGCCCCACATTGGGCGCCAGTTACCTATACAAGAGGCCAAGCAGCCCGTTCGGCCCACAACTTTATTAAAAATCACTTAAAAATAACCAAAATAGCATTCACTCGGTTGGTTGTTGAACGAACGCTGACGACGGTGCCGGGCACTCATCATGATGACAATCATGATGATGATGACGGTGATGATAATGATGACGATGTGGGGCGAAGCAATAAATGATGATGATGTTGGTTTGGCGCCCGACAGTGCTTGGCGGCCAGCGGCTTTGGCAATGCGGCGTAAATTTAGCATAATTCAGGCAACAGCTGTTGCCACAAACGATAAAGGCTATGAATGAATACAGTGGCAAGAGCAACAACAACATCATCGCCATGGCCCAGCTATGAAGCCAAAAGAGCGACAGCTGGCAGGCTAGTGGGCTGGTGGGCTTGTGTGCTAGGGGGCTGGCATCTCCACAACCTTGTTACGACTATATTGCAAATAAAGCTATTGGAATGTTTATAAACACACAAAAATGGTAGCACGACTTCATTTTTCAAATTCCGGGCGCCAAAGCCAAACGAACCCTTGCCAGAAAAATATTTGGCCCGACCGGGGTTGGTAGTGTGCGTGTGTCTGCATGACTGAGTGTGCGTGTGTGTGTGTGTGTGTGTGTGTGTGTGTGTGTGTGTGTGTGTGTGTGTGTGTGTGTGTGCTGAGTAAAGCTGAGAAATCATTTCTCGGTGCTCTGGCTGCTTGGCTAAGTCGTCTTTGGCAGGTGTTGCATTGAATTAATGGTGCAAATGGCATTTCTATTGCCTGCGAAATTGAGTTGCAATAAATATTTATGCAGTAAAGTGAAAAATTGGCACAGCACAGGACAGCAGCGAGCGGTAAAATAGTGCGACGAAGAGAGAGAGAAAATAGTGAGAAATAGTAAAACTAGGGAATCAAAGCTGACTCGGAAAATGGAAAATAAATATTGCCATTAGTTTCACTTCTTTTTTTTTGTGCTTTTTCATACCATTTTTCATAGACGCGCCGTGTGGGCGGGCACCAACACACACACACATACATACCTCTTCAACGCAACGACAAATGCGTGTTGCATACTTCTGGGCATTCGCTATTAATATTCATACAAAATCGACGGCCGGAGCCGACCAATCAAATGCAGCCGGCAAAGCGAAGGAGTGAAAAGGCATGGATTGCAAAAAAATACAAAAACAATCGACAGTTCATTGTTTTCACTTCGACTAAAGTCTTCACTGTTAGTTTGCATACATGTATTTGCCACGTCGACCCCCAGCCCTGCCACCTCCACTGCAGACTGAGGCTCAACCTCAGCCGTTGTCGTCGTTACCATTTTGCCAGCCATTACGCTGTGAAAAAAATCTGTCAATTACAAGCAAGAAAAGCGCAAAAGCATGCCTATCACACAGCTTGTAGATGCCGGCAAGCAGCCAGCCAGACAGATAGACAGACAGACAAACAAACAAACAAACAAACAAACAGTCGAGTCCTGACGAGCCGACCTGAGTGCTAGCTGTCAGGGGGGGAAGGAATGGCAGTGGCAGAAGCAGCAGAAGCAGTAGCTAACGGCCAGCATGAATGTTGCTATTGACCGCGAAAGCTGCCCACGTGCCAGAGACGTTAGAGGGGGTCTTCAGATGTCTTCGAATGCGCAGTGAGTATTGTAGGGGGGTAGAGTCTATTAGAGAGAAGGCACAACTACATACCACTTGAGCAAGCTTAAAGGCAATAAAGACTCCTACAATACCACTGTTGGTTGACATCCAAAATGTAAACGAAATTCATCATAGCAATCATAAGCTCATAAATAAAATTCTATTCAGCTTAGTAATTTAATGCAACTAGTCTCTTCATTATTATATATTATGGAGTGTATTTAAACCAAGTTAAGGATTAAATAATAAAAACGAGAAGACAAATTAACAAATTGAGTCGATTTGAAAAGAAACTAACAAGTGAATAAAATGATTGGTCCAGACCAATATGGCAATCATAATAACTACATATGAGAAGCATGTTATTTAAGAACCTCAATGAAAAGAAAAAAATTGAAACATTAGAAAAGAAAAAGTTGTAAAAGACAAGACAAATCCTTATAAGTAACATAAACAGAAAAGTTAAATAAAACAAAATTTCAAAAGATGTGTAGCAATTTATAACAGATCTTATTTTTAGTGACAGGGTATTTTCGATATTCTGTTAAATTTTTAAATGAAAAATGAATTCATAAGGCGTAAAAATGTGACCGATAGTTGATCGATAGTTGCTGTGCGAAGCGATACATAACATACATACAACTTAACATAAAAAATGGATGTTTAACTTGATTTAATATGAACAAACTCCCTTTCCCCGACTTTGAAATGTTCTGTACATATGTGTACAATAATAAAAAAAATTGAAACCTAAGAAAATTGAAAAGAAAGTTAATAATAAAACATTACAAAATTTTTTGATCGATCATACTATTTTGAATTTGTGTCTATGTTGTCTAATACTCGTATATGCGTGTCTGTGTGTGAGCATGAGTGTTGATCGCTTTTCGATCTGATCATACAAAAAAACCTAAAGTAAACATGCGGATAAATTTAAATAGTTGTAATAACAAAAATATTATCGAAGATGTTTTCTTAAATGCCATCGATTTTATTGGTAGAAAAAAATCTAAACAAATTACAAACAAATCTAAAAAATAAAATAATTGAAAGTTAAGGATAATGTTTTTGTAGTAGTTTATCCGCTAAAAACAAGCAAGTTCATAAGAAAACTCTCGAAAGAAAAGCCCATGTATGGCCTCCGTACAGCACTTTTTTGAAAAAGTGGTAGGCATATTAAAATATATTCTATTTCTTTTAATTTAGATTTCCGCACAAGTTGCTAAATTTTTTATCTGGCATATGCAGCCAATTCTTATATAATCATTAAGTGATAGTTACTTTGCTTGACTGTAGATTGTAAACTAGTCTCAGCCATAAATAAAATATTGCCACAATGACAGCTGAGTTTAGAATCTATTGCTAGTTCGCAAGCAGGTTAAGTTGTTTTACCTTTCAAACTATTCCAATCCGTCCAACATGAGCCCCAACTTGATCCCATCAGTCACCAGTCAGGCTTATTATAATGTATTACACCTCTAGACCAGCCATGCCCAACAAGTGCAGCGCATCAACACAAGGGCTGAGTGGTGCCTCTGTCTAGCAGCCTGCATGAAATGAAAAAATCATACCGAAAAGACGAACATAGTACGTAGAAATTTGGATTCATTTTTTCTTGCTTTTGCTTTTGCTTTCTGCTGTTTTCCATTCCAGTTATTGAGCCCAACTATCCAGTGGCTGGCCATTTCCGTGCAACTCGCACTCACTTGGCAGGCTCGGTTTGTTTTTTGCAGGAATGCCTGACAAACCTGTCACGTGATTGCTCAACTGAAGCTTTTCTAGCCGTGTCCAGGCAGGCAGCAAGTAGTCGGCTGTCTAGCTGCCGAGCTGGTTGGCCTAGCTGTTAGGCCGGCGTCAGCCAGCAATAATGACATGCCAACTTCCTACCCTCCCCTCCCCTCTCCTGACCACCTCACCACACCATCCCCTCCAGCGCCTTTGCAGTTATATTCGCTTATTCACTGTACGCTGCCCGTTGTTCTTAGCTGGATTGGAGATGGTTGCATGACACGCGGCACAAGAGAATCTTTGATTGTTGTAAATGGAGCTTAACTTTATTTATTTGTCGTTGTATTTTTAATTTGTCTTTGGTAAATTTTATGCTTCAACCTACTCTGGAACAAACTCACATTGTGTGATTGCCGGTACAAATGGAATATATTTAACTATTCAAATTAATTTAAAAGCGATTTTGCAAATTTTGCACTTAATTTGAATACTTTTCTAAATTTGGAGGTCGATAAATAAATCAATCAATTCAATTTATTTAAAACGAGAAATAAATGAATAAAAGAGCATCAAAACGTAATATTTTTACGCATAATTTTTTAAAAGGTTTATAGAAAGTAAATGTATAAAAACTCATAAGTAGTAAGGGGACAGGCTAATGGAAAATTTGAACTATATATGTACATATTTATAATTATAATTTTTTAAACGTTGCAAAAAAGGCTCCAAAGGTTTATAGAAAGTAAATGTATAAAAACTCATAAGTAGTATGGTGACGAGGCATTCGAAAATGGACAATTTGAACTATATATTTGTATGATATTAAAACAGCTTGATTATAAGCGTATCCGTTTAACTATGTGGCTGGGGGGCTTGCTTAACTGACTAATAAGTCCAATAATCCGATTATTTCCATTTTTTTTCTTTTGAATATTTATACCCCTTGTACCTAAAAGGTAAAACTTATTTATTTTAAATTAGTTTTTGTAATATTTTTTTAAATTCATGTTTTTTTGTGGGTACGGGGTATTTAAGAGTTGAGCCTGCTCGACTATAGTATTCCTTTCTTGTTTACTTTTATTTTTTAATTTTTGTTAAGTTGCTTTTATTTGTTTTCTCTTTTTCTATCAATTTACTTATTAATGTTATTAAACTTTAAGTGATAAACGGAATCGTATCAGGAATATAGTTATACATGTATATAAAATACATTTATAGTAATACTAGAAAACGCAAATAAAAAGTATCTGCGACTTACCAATATATTTGTATTAAAAATTTCTTTATTTAAATTACGAACTTATTTAAAGATGTTTAAAGTAACTTGTAATTTATTGATAATTATTTTTCATTTTGGAGGACTTCTATTGAATTTTAAATTGCAACGTTTATTTATGAAAGTCTCACATACTGTCAACATTTTGTATATCGATTAATTAAGATTCGAAATTCGCCCAAAGAGTTCACTGTTTGCTTTTTAATTCAAGTTTCTTCACACTTGAAACTAAATGTTTCTCACGATGAAATCACGCGCCCATCTCTGGCATTGTCCACGCTCGTACCTATGTCATAGCCATAGTCATGGCGACGATATTTTTCTAGTGGCTGAAGCTTTTTAATTGAATTTTCCGCTATTTACGGTAGAGTGGCGAAGCATCGAGTCAAGCGGGAGGCAAGCTGACCAGCGACAGAGAGAGAGGGAGCGAGAGAGTGGCAAAAATAATGATAGGTGGGGGGGAGGTGTTGGAAAAGTAGAAAAGATAAAAACGTTGGGAGGAGGGGGAATCGCTACAGCTGCTGGGGGGCGTGCAAAATATGGCACGAGTCGAAGAAAAGCAAGAGTTAGACGTGAATGAGAACAACGCAGTTCTTGTTATGGTTGTTGCTATTATTGTTGTTGTTGTTGCCACTTCCACTCTGCCGGCAGTTGTTGTTGCTGTTGTTGTTGTGTGTGTGTGTGTGAGTGGCATAAAAGGGAAATTGTGTAAAATTATTCATCATACATAAGCGCTTTGCTGCTGCCGCGGGCCTCTGCCTGGCCATGAGTGTGGACCGTGGTGGTTTGGCGCTTGGTTGGCCAACTTTTGTAATTTTTTTCTACTTGTATATGTATGTACATATATATATTTTTTAATATTTTCGCATTATTGCTATGGCTATGCAGCAGTCCTGTGCATATATTTGTGTCTGTGTATGTGCGAACGTGAGCTTTTTATTTTCATTTCAAATTGAAATGAATGAGAGATGAAAAAGATTGACAACGAAAAATAAACGACGAATGCGGTTTGCAGGTTACTTTTACAGAAATACCTTCATTCAGATTTGCGTATTGTTGCCGCGTAATTATAATTCAAAAGAATTAAGCAAGTGCGTCGAGAGCCTTTATTGTCCGACCAGCAAAGCTGCAACATCTTCAAAGGAGTGCCAGAATAAGCCCATTGAAGTGCGAGCTCTACTTCAGTGGCTACTTACGAATAGTACTTACTTATTGTGCCCAGTTGCCCGGGGCGACTAGTTCTGGTGTGAGCTAAGCGCTACTTTCGACACTGATCTTTTGTAATTGAGACAGAAGGCATCTACCTACAAAGCGAATTGTTAGTGTAAAATACTGAAATCAGATATAGCAGCAGCTTGAGTTCCTCAAATGGAATTGTGCGCTGGTAGCTCGGCTTGCTCGAGCAAATAAAGCAGACAATTAATGCAGCTTTCATGTCGGAACGAAGCGAGTAAAGTTCCGACTCTTGTACACCTTTAACACAGTTCCGAAACTTAAATTAATTGGAGACATTATAGAAAACTTTAAAAAAATCTGTTTTCTTTTTGGGATCGCATTAAAGGTAAGTTATCTAACTAACAGTTATTTTTGCACCGATCCTTCCCATGGCAACTTTTTTAAAAACTAGACAAGTAAACCTAATGCATATATAAATATAATTGGATCTTGTATTTACAGATTTTTTATGTAAGAGCTAATAACATTAAGAATATGTTGAGGAATATAGATAGATATGGATAGGACCTTTTAAGATTTTTTATTTAATTAAGCAAAACACAATTTTAAAGGGAACAACGAAGGTCTTCTTATTTTCAATTGAAAGATAATAATAATAACATTGTGTTAAGGTTGCTGTAAGTATGTTGGCATATTTCCATTACATTTCTTTTTCAATTTAATTCTATTATATCTCATATACGTAACTTATTATTAGTCTTCGAACATTGCGCCAAAAGAGATATAAAGGGCAAACTCTGTCTTTGCCAGCATTTCATATTGAATCCGTTCTTTAGTGGATATATGAACAAATCGTCTCTAACAGTATGGTCAGACAGGCAAGCAATCAGCTCAGAAATTAAAATTAGTCTTCACATAATTGCAGGGCATTCACAACTATTATATTAAAATTAAATCTATGGTAGTGGCTTGCATTTTGTGAATAAACTGTATATACTTTTTACTTAAGAAACATGAATTAGATTGTTATAAATTGTTTGCAGTTAAAGTTTATTTATAGGATAGGAGAAAAATGTATTAATTAATGCCAAAAAGCAGTTCGGGCTTTCAAAAACTATTTACAGGTTGAGTTTCACTGAGTTTTAACTTGCAGTAATAACAAATAATAATAATAACAAAAAAAAAACTGTTTTGCTTTCGAAGAGTTACAAATTGAGTTTAATTTTTCCATTAATAGGACAGAAGTTCTTTATTAGAGAAAACAAATAATTGAATAATCTTTTTAAATAAAGCGCAAATTTATGAATGCAAATAGTTTATGCTTTTACATTGCAACAGCTTTTTATCATTTAATTTTGTAGCCAATTGTACAATTATTGCACATACTATATATGTATTTGTTTGCCATTGCCGGTATTTTATTGAAACAATTAAAAGTCAATTTATTGGAATGTGAATTACAAACAAAACCGTTCGATTATCAGAACAAAACAACTCAATTAGTATGATTTTGACAAAAACTTGAAATCAAATATAATTAAAAGTAAGCAAATGTTGGCATGCAGATATGCTTTACCAAACTGGACCCCCTCCACACTAGACTGCTCTTTAAGCTGCTTAATGAAAACATGATGCTTGCCACCTATGTATGTATGTATTTGCAAAGCCTTTGATGAAACCTATATTGTTTGCAGCCGGACAATTTAGATACAAAATCTGTCGAAGGCATTCACTCTTGGGTTCATTACGCATATACGGCACGAGTATATAACAATTGGGAGCATCAACAAAGCCTCATTGTTTACAATTTTGTTGGGTGGAAGAACAACTAAATAAGTTAGTTTTCATTTAAGCCACAACACAAGTCATGCAATTTAGTATTCTATTAAATTCGTAACTGAGGACATCTGAGAACCACTTGAGCACACACGTACTGTTGTTGTCAATAGGACTGACCCACTCGCCTACCTGACTGTCTACTTGCAGTTTCCAGGCCAATGCAGAAATCAAAAACGATTTTATTGTGCAGAGACCATTACATAACTTAAATAGAATTCCACAGAATTTATATAACTTACCTAAGCCAACTTATTGTTAGGTACACTAAGAAAAATGAGAAATTCTAAATGAAATAAAGTAGCATTTCTGTAAAATGTATTTGTAGTTGTGCTCAAAGCTCGGTTAAGCTCAGAAATGATTGCCTTTAGTATAAAACCTTCAATTTGAGGAACGTTTTGTTATTTGTTAAATATCTAAACACATTTGTTCGTTTATTCCAACTTGAATATCTTGATATTACAACGAATGATAGTCCGCATTTGAGTGATACATATGTCTACATATATGCGATTTTATTTATATTAATACAACGACGATTTATATTTAATGATAATATGAGGATAATCGTAGCAATTAAAGCTGATTGGTATTTAATTACAACGTTAATCACACACCTTGGTTCTCGCTTCCTACTGCTGAAGTTATTCCTGCTGCCGCTGATTATCGTTCTCCCATCTCTCTCTCTCTCTCTCTTTCTCTCCCTCTCACTCACTCTCTTTGGTTTGTTGGCGTATTCTTAATGTTATCTAGGGTGTCGTTTAGTACGATAAAAAGGAAATAGCATGATGACGCTGTTCGTCTGTATGAACGTCAATGACTTTTGTATCATAAAAGCTAGAGACACACAATTTGACATGCAGACTTGTATCATCTATATACACATCAAGTTTATTAGAAAGCATATAGTGGATCGCTATTTTGTATGGTTTTCATTAGAATGATCAGCTTAGAATTCACACTTAGTAGAACAGTTTTTTTGTTCATTAAGATATCGTAACTAAGTTGACCATTTGTGAGTTTTGTATTATTATTTTAATTAAATTAATAAAATGAAGATTTCTCGCAATCTGTTTCAATCATTTTAGCATTGCAATTTATTATTATTTTCATTATATTGACTTTTTTATATAGTTTATATCTTGTATGGATTGTGATGAAGGAACAAGAGGACTGTTACAGGGTATTCACAAATCCAGGGAATGCTTTTTAAAAATACTATTTGTTATTTTCCGAGTTTTTATTTGAATAAATAACAAATTATTTTGGTTGTTCATATAACTTTTCTCAATACTGAATAACTAACTTAAATTCAAATTCGAAATACACTTAAAGATGTGGGCACATCAAATAATTTATTATTAACGCGATTGGCAACTCTGTACCAAATAGGGAAATTACCATTAAGTTCCTATCTGGGGAGTGGATTGTTACCGTTGAACTAAGGCCTGCAACTCTTAAGAAGTTTGATTGAGTAGGAAAATTTTACCAGAATCATCTTCCATTAAGGTATTTTCCTTCCCTTTTATCTAATAAACTTTTATTTTATACTGAACAAGGAAGCCACATTTGTGCCCGTAAAGGCGGATTTATGGCTTGATCTATAAATTCCGTCTGAACCTGAAGGAGTTAATTTTGGCAATTTGTTCTTATTTACTGACTCTATTGAGGGAACCTCGTCTATGTGGAGAGGGAACGGGTTTCATTCGTTCGCTGAGTGTATTAGTATTTTCGATTGTAGTTTATTTAAGGCCTTCGTCCTGTGCATATTTTTCAATTTCCGCAGCCATTTACATTTCCATGTGCAAGTGCACTTCATTTGCGGACAATTCCAGACACACACACAACCACACGCAGGCAAACACGCACACGAATGTGAAGCAACACTTAATAATAATCAAATGCACTCGAAGCGCATATATCTTAATTTTGGCAATCGGCATTCGGCATTCGGCTGCCTTTTAGTTGGCTTGTTTTGGAATATGTATTTTACATTTATTACTGTCGGTCTGCCAACAAAACATGGCACTTTGTACCGCCTTCGAAAATTCGTAGGCAAAATGTATTATTACAGACATTTCTTTTTATTTTTGATATCGAGCTGAGCTTCAGACTTGGTTGGTTGGCTGCTGGCTTGTCTTGTCAACGCGTTTGTTTGGCTTTTGCAAGTGCTTGCTTGCACTTTGTTTATCAGTTCTGGCTGGCTGGCTGGCTGGCTGGTAAGGACGAGCAGAGGACGAGCAGAGGACGAGCTAAAGGTGACTGCATTGAAAGCAACTGCAATGGCAACAGAAGCCGCACAGAACCACAATCAGAGGCCCAGGTTGATGCTGCTGCTGCTGCTTCTCCTGTTGGTACAAAAGTACACGTAATTGGGCTAATGGATATTTCGGTACTAACACAATTTTGCTAATAAAGTTCGCAAACACCCAGATACCCACACTCACACACACACATACACAGACGCACACACACACACACACATACACCTTTAGAAGTGTGGCTGCATAAGCAAAACAACAAGCCAGGAAGGCAAGGCAAGGCATCCAGGCGGACCAGAAACAGTTTTGTCTGTACGAGAACGAGCAGGTCCTTCAGTTTCAGTTTTTGCTCGGTTTTAGATGCTTGCAGGAACAAAAACAACAACAATAACAACAACGACAACTACTTGCTATATTGTGCCTATAAGTGCGTCTCTATGTTTTTGTTGACCAGTCCTTTCACACACAAACAGAAACACACACATACACATAGATACTCACTCAGTTGCAGGTACTTGTCTACAGGCAGCTCCAAAAGTTTTTGCGCTATTTGACAAATTCTGATGGGTGTGTATCTAAAACTTGGCGTAGCCCCAAAAGCCTTTAAAACGTAATTTCTATGCTTTTTCATTTATTTTGCCTTTAAATAATAATAGAATGCAGCAATTTAACGTCTTCTGCATCCTATATGTAGACAAATTTCTTGCCTTATTTGCATTAAATTTTAGAAATCACAATCAAATCTACTACAACATAATACTCAAATATGTGCTCTAGATGCTGTATAGTTTTAAGGGGTGTCTAGGGTTTTTAT
Organism: Scaptodrosophila lebanonensis; assembly: GCF_003285725.1. Taxonomy (NCBI): domain Eukaryota; kingdom Metazoa; phylum Arthropoda; class Insecta; order Diptera; family Drosophilidae; genus Scaptodrosophila; species Scaptodrosophila lebanonensis. Next base: position 6,218,733 of record NW_022060561.1, on the reverse strand, counting down.
TTTGTTATATTTCTTTACTATAACTAATGAAAATTTATATACTATTGTTTTTTTCAATTAATGAATGATTGAATTAGAATCAAATATTAGAGAAAGACTTTGCTAGTTTTATCTCATTGTGCATTTATATATTGTGTGTTTTTAAGTATAACTATTCATAATAAGTTAAGACAGCATTTTCACAAGCAACCTGATTCTTCGTCACATACTCAGTTTCGAAGAACTTCCTAACTTAACCCCCGATTCTATAAGTAACATTTTATTACTAATAATAATAATAATAATAGCCCTAAAAGATCTTTAGGGCTGCTAATGAAGTGCCACTCAGCTCTACTGTTGAGAGACTATTTTGTATATATAGGTGATAGACCGGTTTTATTTATTAAGAAATTAAAATTTGTACGAATATTTCTTTCTTACGTTCAGAAATACTCAACTATTCTCGTCAATTGAAATAATCATTTAGTTCATTACTTAAGAGCCTACTGTACTTGATTGCCTATGTTATGTAGACCAATCCAACTTCTCAGTAAAAGCTGCATAAGCGCGGGTTAGTTTACTTTTTGCCGCAGACTGTGAATCATTTGATATATATTAGAGTATCTGTGTAATGTATGTAATTGTGGATGTTGCAGAACAGTTTGCACGATACACAGCATGAATTGAAAGTAAATGTGTGTGGGTGTGTGTGTGTGTGTGCATCGCCTATGGGTGCCTGTCCAGTTGACTCTCTGTTGTCTATGGAAATTTCCAAAAATTTCACTGCCTGTGGCATACACACGTAGTATAATGTTTTGGGTATAGCCCTGCAGTCCACTGCATAAGCTTACTAGTAATCAGACAATTGCTAAATAGGGAATTTGAAGAATCTACCTTTTGAAATGGAAGAAAATTACAAATTTCCTAAAGTGCAGACATTAACCTATCCGTAATAAAGAGGGAAGTTGTTGCCGATTTTCTTAATATTTCTCATGTATACATGGTCTCATGGTCTTTCGTTATTTATTTCTTCCTGTCATAATATTAGGAAGACTTATGAGGTCCTGCTCAGAAGGAGCGCACTCTTATTAAGATAATCACCTTTTCTTTTAATTTATTATTTCTATTTTATAATCGAAACATTGTTGTATATGTATAAGTTTTTAAACATATGTGATACCAAATGAGTGTTGGCTTAAGCAAACCCCTCACATCATTAGGTTACAAATTTCGAAATCCATTTGTTCAGAATACGGAACTTTGCCGTTCAGAAACGAGGTTTTTGAATCGTTTCAAAATTGCCGCATGGCCATATCTTATATACTACTAGACCTCAAAATTAGTACTGACTGGTGATAAAAAATGTAATTAAGACTCACCCTTACACTTACTATGCATATACATATGTATGTAGAGGGATCATAGCTAAACCAAATATCTACTGTATGCATAAAACCAGTAATAAATGAAGACACGCCGCATACAGTCGCTCTTATTTTAGTTGACGGCCAAAATCAACAACAAAATTTTAACAAAGAGTCCTTTTTTTAAAAAACACCGTTTTAAATCGAATAATGTTTGAAACGAAAATGCTTTGAGAGAGAGAAAAAGTATATTGATAATAAATACGTTAAGTTATTGCTGTGTATGCTACATTGGAGAAGGGGGCTCGAAATAACAATGACAATCTCACTTCTATCATTCTGGTTTTATGATTCAGACTGCGAATATCTACCAGTGGTAACCGTGATTTACCAGTAACCAGCACTTGTTCAAGGACAGTTCTGAAAAGACACTCACTTGCTGCAGGACTTTATCATGCACTTGTCTTGAGCTCCTCTCAACCACAAACAAAAAGCAGCCGAGCAGCTAAACTCAGTTGGTTTCAAAAACCCACTCCTTCACTCTACCACTCACTGACTCGCTTGTTGTGGCTGTTCGAGAAGCTAAACTCAATTATTATGCAAAGTCAACAATGTCTATTTTTGCAAATGTAAGGGGGTGCGCGATGCCATCACGACTAAATGCATTAAAATATATTTTGAGTTTGCTGTTAGAGTGGAAAACGTGAAACATGCCACGCCTATATATATACTATACACGTATTTGATTGGCACGCCCACTGGTCCACCTAGCCAGGCTGACACTGCTAAATAAATGAAAAGTTTTGGAGGGCATGCGTTTGCACTTACAAAACAGATGACAAATATTTTTTGCAGTTTTATTGAAAATGTTTGACTTCAGTTGTTGAACCACACACCCTACACAGTACATCCTACACCGTACACCGTACGCTGTACACTGAACACCCTACCCCCACATCCTACTCGCAGCTTCAATCTACGCACTGTTGCCTAAAACTTTGCACGGTCCGTTTGGCTTGTCTAGTTATTTGGTCCGTCGTTTCTCTGTTGCTGTTGTTGTTGTTGTTTTTGTTGCTCTTATTACTATTTTTGTTGTTGCGCACTTTTGCTAACAATAAGTTTTTAAGTAGTTTGACATTTGAACTTGCATACTTTTAAGCGCAATAAAAATGCGCAAGCCGAGCCGAGTCGAGCCGAGCTGAGCAGCGCTGAGAGCCGGAAATAAGAGAAGCAACAAAACAAATAAGTAAGGTCGCCAAGAGATGGTACTTGTATTGGTGTGTGTTTCTGTGTGTGCGTGTGTGTGTGTGTGTGTTTGTGTGTTTGTGTTGGGGGCGTGCAAAGGGCAAAAGTTTGTCAGCGAAAAATTGCGGCGCAGTTTATTGCAAAAGTTCATTACAGTGCAAATGTTGCCAACGTCTTGACGAAGCCCGAGCAGAAACAGCAGAAGGAGGTGGAGAAAGTGGAAGTGCAGGTGGTGGTGGTGGTGGTGGAGGAGGAGAAGAAAGTGGAGTGGCGGTCTTTAGTTACTTCTCTGCATTTTGTCGCCGCCTTTGTTCCCGCGCCACTTGTTTAATTATAAAGTACGAAAAATGTTTGCATACTTAAGCAATGACAGCGCATTGCTGATGAAGCACGAATGACAGGTAAGCAGCCTAGAAGATGGCTAGAAGGCAACCGACTCACCAAACCGCCAGTGCTGGCAGTTCATCTTTTTTTTCAAATTTAATGTCACTTTCGAATTAAAATAAACGAGAGAGTAACTAAAGTATTTTAGTCACAAGTTTACGAAGCAGCTTTCAATATATTTCATTCAAGTAGCATGATTTATTATAGGAAAACTTTATTTTTAATTTTTATAACATTTTTAAACAGTATCAGCTGCTATCATGAATTTGTGAATTTGCAGACGCACCTATCAACTGATTTCATTACATTTGCAATATTTACATTGCCATTTAAATTATTTTATCTCTTGAATTAGAATACAAAACAATACATTTAAGTACTTGTAGTGGTTGTTAGTAGATTGTATTCTCAATGTAGCAATTATTACACGATTATTGGACTTTATTGTGTAACTTTATTTTCAAAATTGGCTTTCCATAAGAAATGTACACAAAGCTCTTGCCAGTTTTATGTTCAACATAAAGTAAAGCGGCCATTCAAAACTCGAACAATAAGATCCAAGATGGAGTAAATTTACTCAACTGGACCACATACTTTTAGGGGATATTTGACTTAAGCAAACATCATCTGCATATAACATTTAAAAATAAAACAATTGTTTCAAGTTGCCAATGTGTTTGGGATTTCTATTGTATAGTTTATTTCAGATCGCGTTTCTTATCATGACATCAAGAGGTCTTATTGGGCCCTGATATTAACAAGGCCTTTTAATTTTTTCTCTACATAAGAAAATGTAATTCTTGAAATAAAAATTTGAGCATTTTCGCAGAAATGATGATGTTTATTAAATATTACAAAATAATAGAACAAGTATTTTATTATTTCTTATCCATAGTAGCTTAAAAATAGTAAATATTTTACTTTTTAGGTAATTTTCTTCTGTACACAATATCTCTCACTTGAACAAATATTATCTCAAAAAATAAAAGCTTGAAATGCAGAAAAAAAAACACGCCCATAAACAAGTAACAAACCTATTGCTTAATATTCTAGTTATAAATCTGAATATCTATACCTTTCGCTACGTTAGCTTCTCATTTTTCAGCTTTATGTTCAAAATGCAGTTCTCTGTTGGCCAGGCCACACTGTAGCTATCTGCATGCAATGCAGTTGTTATTTACTCCTAAGGAGCTGGAACTGAAGCTGTAGCTGCTTTCGTTGCCGACTGAGAAAGTTGGCTGTTTGTCTGCCAACTAATTTGCATTTTCTCATCAGGCAGAGTTCACACGCCTGCATAACTGATATGCAGAATGCACTTTCGAGCTTAAAATATTATAAATAGAACGCAGGGTTTTCCATATTAAATCAAACAGAACGGACACCCACACAGACACACACTCATCACATACATACACACACACACACACTCATCGATGCAGGCTAACTGGGGGCATTAGCGCTCACGTCAATCATACGACATGTGGTCGCCAGTTGTCCGTTCGAAGCGCGTCGTTTTTCTTTTTAGCACCGCCAGAGAGGACTTCTGCATGTAATTTATCATTAATGCCTATGGCTATGGCTGCGGTTCCGGGCATGGGCAGCGACGGGCTGTGGGCATCGCGTTTTGTTGATAAATGAAGTTCGCTTGTTTGTTTTTTCTTCTCTTTTTGTTGTTTTCTGAACTGTGCAGATTTGCAGCTTGGTTTTGTTTTATGGTTGGTTTATGCAAATAAGTGGCTTTCGCTTCTTTTTTCGTGGCACCTAATAGAATAATTTTTGGGTGTGTGTGTGTGTGTGTGTGTGAGTGTGTGTGCGATGCGAACTGCTGTCCTAAAGCTAGTTAAAAGGTGTTGTTTTAAGGTGTTGATTAATGATGGTGAGCCCGTTGAGCGTAGCTTTAGAGTGGAAGCTCATTATTAATGGACAAAAGTCAATCAGTCTTAGCAGTGATTGAGTTGGCAAATAATTAAATTACATCGCATTGATTCCGACAAAATACTAAATATACTCCGTGTTTGCCTTTCTTGCAGATAGAAATTGCATTGCATCGATGCATTGAATAGTGAATGCATTTATTTGTTTACATACTATTTGGTAGTTTGGTTGCTTAACTAGAAAAACTTAAAGGTTGATTAGTTGCTGATTACAAACAAAGGCTTATGATTCTTACTCATGCACCATGAAGGTATTCGTGTTGTTATTACCTGTTTTATAGTAAATGTATTGCTGCTTGTAAATATTTATATTTAAATGTAAATATTTATTTATTGAAATCAATTATGTATGTAAATAATTGATATGTACACACTAAATATGTTTATAACTGCCATAATATTATGCAAATATCTCTCATACAACTATAATTTTTTCTTATTACAAGCAATTTAACTTTTTCTTAAACAAATAGTCAAAAAGCCGTCATAAATATTAAGGGTATGTTATTGACATAATCGTGAAAGCAATTTGAAGTTTCTGACTTCTTTCAGTATTAAAACACTTAACATTTTTAGCACTTTAAAATGTATTTAGCCTTTATAGTTCTTTTAATAAAGCATTGTTCATTAAATAATTAAAAGCAAAATAAGAACATTGTAGCTGCCTTAAAAATCCAAAAAAAGAAATGGAATACATTAAACTTTTTGCTAAGTAAATTATTACCTCTCTCTCTCTCTCTCTGCCTGTCTGCCCTTGAAGTCACTTGTGAATTACAATTACAATTATAGACTCATTATTCAACATTTGCATTTGGTGATTGCTAAAAGAGCTCACAAATTTCTAATTATCATAAACAGCTGTCAATCTCAATGATTGCCTCTCCGCCCAGCGCTCAGTATATTTCTCATTCAGTAATTTGTTTATATTTAGCGTGGGCAAAAATTGATTTCAATACGCTTTTCCAGTTTCGATTGGAACGGTTCACATTTATAAAGTCATAACTTTTATGAACTAATTTGTAATTGGTAGCCAGCCGTCTGTTCTCATTCCTCGGTCCAAGACCCTCGTCTACCAATTGCCAAAATGTCGAACAGAACTTGCCAAAGCAAATAATGTGACCCTAAAAAGTATATGACGACGCGACTGCCACTGCCATTGCCAATAAGTTGGCAAAGTATTTTAGCGCTAATTAAATTTCTACTCCCACAAATCAGAAAGCCAAAGGTGGGCGCTAAGCAGCCGGCAATAAGTCAAGCGTATTGAATGAATAAGTAGCTTAGGTTGCGCTACAGATCTTGATAAATTGTTTTAGGCTTTTATGCAATTTTCATTACTCTTTAGCAGAAAAGTATTTTGGGGCTGTTGGGGCTCATTTTTACCTCGACCAAAAGAATATTACATCTGAATTAAGCTCATTTCTTGTTTTATGATGTGTGGTCAGTGGAACGTACCCGAAATCGGTTTTGAGTGCGTTACGCATTGCGTAAGATAAAAGGAAAACTATAGAGAACAATGTTTGGAAACTCAATTAATAATTATTCAAATGATTGCTAAAATTCTTGAATGCCATTTGTAGAGGGTATTTAGGGAATTGTGTAGTAGCGTTTTGAATTTTTTGTTTGCTTTATATTATGTCCTTGTTATTTTTTAATTTGTTCATTACATGCTCGATTCTTACTTGTACTTATATGCCAGCGAATTGGGCAAATGCCAAAAACCTATTCGTTTAAGTTTAAAATTAAAATATAAAAAAAAATGTTTTATAAAATTAAACATTTTTCTATCCTAAGACAATTTAAATAACTAAACAACTAATTGTCAGTCCATAAATAAAAACTATTCAATTTTTCCGATTCAATGTGTGTTTCTCAAACTTAAACAAGGGATATGCGTCATTGCCAAATAGACACAACTGAAATGCATTATATGTTTGTATGTATGTATGTTTGTACTCATATCTATACTGACATAGGCAGTTAGGAAAGGCACGACAACAACAGGTGCTTGGCAATCAAAAATTCTTGGCCGCCAGGCACAAGCAACTGTAACAATGAAGTTGAGGCACTTTGGCGGTGGCAAGCACTTGGCTGTAAGTATTGGCATAAGTAGCGCTTGAGGCGCTTCCAAGTGACTGCAACACATTGCTTGCTTCGGTCCCAACAATAACAACAACAACAACAACAGCAGCAGCTCGAAGAGACCCTTCCCAACTGACGTCTGTCTTTCACACGCTGTTTATATTTGCATACATTTAGCCTGAAGGCGAAAGAATGCTGTTGTTGTTGTTGTTATTGTTGTTGCTGTTTGGTAGGCAGGTAGCCAAACTGACAGATAGACAAACAGACAGGCAGACAGGCAACCATCCAGCCAAGCACGGTATGTATATTGTACATAGTTGGATTGTTTTTACAAGTTGTTATTTCCCTGCATACATTGTTCTTTTGCGATTCAATTATGTATGTCCCTCAGAATATTTTGCGGTTAATTAAAATTGCACAAATGGACGCGGAGAGTCCATGATAAGTAGAATATATACTAAAAAAAAAAACATCCGAATAAAGCTATTTGTGCATAACGTTGTCCTTATTACCTGTTGTAATAAAGTGATAAAAGAGTAGTTATATGATGATTGGAATAACAAGAAGATCTTTCAAATCACCCTTAATATTTGTGTATAAATTTGTCCTAAACTAAACATAAATACGATATAAGGTGTAACCCAACTTGAAGTGGACTTTTGAAAATAGCACTCTCTGGAAAGCTCTTCAATTAAAATTGTATAACAAAAATACATACTTGGAATTTACTTTAGTTAATTACCAAATAACAATACTATGCATAATTAATTGATATGCTTTAATCCTTTATATTATAAAATATTTTTTATTATTATGAAAATGTAATATTTAATTAATGCTTTAAGTCCATGAAAATGCTTCAAAAGTGGTGCTCCACAATCACCCATAGGCTGATAGAAATTTCATCAAGGGGCTTATCGAATGCTCTTTCTTTATGGTGAAAATATTTTTTCTCATGTTATAATCCACGAGTGGTATACGCAATTCACGAATGTTTGTGTCAAAAATTCGTGATGCAGTCGAGTAGTGTCAAAAATCTTCGCTGCAAATTATTGAAATGGAATTACATGCTATATCTTTAAATCAACAATTAACCGCATTTTAATAAGACATCCGAGACTGTGAAACTTGTGTACTTGCTTTCTTCCGCACAAATTAATTTATACCATAAAAATGTTAGTCCCGCCAAATGCACAGCAATATTTCACACCATTGTTTGTAATGTTTTTCAATATTATAATATATTACCTACGAAGGTGTGTACTTTCGGCTAAATATAGCGAGTATTATATTACCGGAGATTTTGTCCATAAATTGATATTTTTAAGCTGATATTTTATATATTATATACATTATTATACATAGATATATATTATTTCGTCACATCTTATTAAATTCTTTAGCTTTTTTCTATTGGTAGTCCATAGTTCTAAACTCGATTTCTTATTGGGTGTATCGGTAGTTAATTGAATATAAATGTTACAAAATTGACGGAATTGCTTGCTTAGATTTTCATTGTCTTTAAAGGAAATATTATCTGTCAATTATACATTTTTTCTCGCCAAAAATGTGTTCAATATATGCTCGTATTTTGCCCATGTTGTGTTTAAGCTCTACATAATTTTTAACGCTGGAAAAATGTATTTCTGCTTTAATTGAAAAATAAATCTTTTTATTTCGCTTTTAATAATTGGTTTAATCTTGACTTTTTACACTTTTACATGATTTTATTTTACTCAACTTTCATAGGGATTACAAGTATAATATTTGTAAAACCGACTTTTTAAATTAAATTGTTAAAAACTCACATGCTTGCAACTATCAATTCTCAGATTACAAATGAATATTTTCAAAATAAAAATGAAATACATTTTCTACAAAACTAAAGTCAATTTATGCACAACTTTTAATTGTTATGTATTTATTGCAGACGTTTATTATTAATTCCTTCAATTCAGTTTTTGCTGCTCTTTCCAGCAGCGCAATTTTCATTCAATTTACAGATTATACATAATTGCAATCGTATTCAGATTGCAATATCTTTTGTAACTCAATCTCTTTCAACAGCATACATTCGTATATGTACGTGCATGTGTGTCTGTGTGGATGGGAGAAAATTAAATACACATTACAATGTATTGAATTTGTAAATGCTTGTGCAAATGTTTTTTCTTTTACTTAAAGCGCGGCATGACTTTGTATTTTATCTGTTCAGCGCATACATTTTAAGTAAGCTCATTGAATCAATAATTGTTACCTATATATGTTCATGAAAGTCCGATGCGTACATAAAAAAAACAAATTCTGGAAATCTGCTGCAGGTCTTTTAAACTATCGTTACTATTTGAGTACTTCATCGCGGCGGTATACAAATTGTTTGGGATGTCGGTGCTTTGCCAATCCAGATTTCTTATTCTGCTCCATCAGCAACTTCTCCTAAGTCTCGAGTTATTAGGAATACCTAAATGCGATGGACCGATAACAGGCCAATTGAGAGATTCCCTAGGACGTAGAATATTATAAGTAATAGCCAGGTTATTGCTTTTTATAGCTAAATACTACTATTTTAAAATGATCTTTGTATAGCTCAGCATTATTCGTTATATATTTTCGTTCAATTTTTAATATTCTTGCTGACATTCTGTTTCCCATGTGGCAAATACTTACACCATCAATTGAATTTCATTGCAAATTTTATTATACGAGTTATTAATGACTTTTAGCAGAAGCTACGCACTGAGGCGGATGGGCAGCCAACCACGAAATCCAAAAGGAATCCACACTTACAGTACATACAAGTACATATAGTATTTATATGTACAAGTATAAATGGCATATTATCTGTATCAATTTATCAGTTGGCGAAACAGCAACAAAGCCAGCCACAAAAAAGCAAGAATTTGTGGCATTCACAGCACATATCTCTATACATATGTACATATATAATCCCATCCTCTTAGAGAGAGGGGTGGCTTAAACAAACGCTACTAAGTATAATTGTGCACAATTTTTGGCTTTGTGCTAAAGGGAGGGAAAAAGGGAGAAAAGTAAATAAAAATAATAAATATATTTTAGCATTTTCTAAGGTCATTCAATTTGTTCGAATTCAGGCCGCAGTTGCGTAACTTTACATCATGATTTAAAGAAATAATAGAGAGACTTCCACTCGATTGACTTTTCAAGCCCACAGCTGCTCGTTAAATTGTAAAACGCCCATAGAAAAGCAAATGCTCGCATTTGTAAATTATTTGTCGCTGCTAATTTCTGCCTATAAGTATAGCTGCTTAGCTCCGATTCGATTGCATTGTACGGCAACATGCAAGTGTGGCAAGAACTCCAAATTCCCAGCAACTTCAATCTTTTTGAATTGTGAGTTCAATTTTTTAAGTCTCGACTAATTGGACTTATCCGAATTTCGTGTTTGCAGCTCAGAATGTTCACAAAATCACTTCTCGCTTGCGCCCAAGGCATATTGAAGGCAATACCCTGTGAGTTAATTGGAAAAAAATTAAACGCATTGCTGCAGTTCATCAGCAGAGATGTGCTCCTAACTCACATACTGCTACGCTGGCTCTTCCAGGAGTGCCAAAAGGTGCTCGATAAATAATGTATACAATTATGAAATCATTGGAATATCTATGGAGAACACATATAAGTCAATTAAGAGTTTTGACTACAAATAATAATGCGAAAGATCATTTAGATCAATGGACATATACTTGTAGAAGACGTATCTCAACAACTATGCATGACAGAGCTCCCATTACAAGTGACTTAAAAGTTTTATTTTACAATACAAGTACATAGTTTTAATTTTAATACCATTCGCATAAACATGTACTTCCTTAAATTTATTTAAATCTGGCCATAACTTCTGGTTATGTATCCGCATATCAAGATTCATACATAAATTTGAAATTTAGTTAAGCCATAAATTTAATTTATTTTCAAGCTTTACGCGCAGCTGTTGCTGTTGCCGCTTTGGCTCAGTTCTGTACTAGACATACATACATACATACATACATACATACATACATACATACATACATACATACATACATACACACTCAAACACAGCCAAACCCATAGACACAAATAAACAAACATAGGCGTAATCAAGACGTCAATTAAGGCTAAGCATGAATTACTTAAGCACACGAGTATGTGGCATTATTAAATTAAATTAAAGAATTAAAGCTAGAAATTGAAATAAAACGGTATATTCATTTTATATTATATGGGATTTGTTAGATTCGCCTGACTCTTCTTCTCCCTCTCTTCTTATAAATTTATTTTATTTAGCATACCTAATCGAATTTGGCGTACATAGTATTCAAAATCTAAAGCAAGTGATTTATTTTGTTTTTTTAAGTTCAGTTTAGTGTCATTCAAGGCCGGCGGAGGTTGAATCTTTCAATGCAGCTACTCTTTCAAGTACTTCATATTCTTCATATTACAAGTATAATAAGCGCGGCAACATGGATTCCCCCTGTATCGTCATACGATACGTCAGACCTGGACCCAGATCGTTGAAAATAAGTCTTGCTTTAAGCAAATATGCTAAAAGATAAAACTAAAAGTTCAGCATTTGGAAAAACAATTGGGGGTTTTTTTTTGGGCTTGAAGGTAATTTTTTTTATTAAATAGACAATAGAAGAACTGGGGCTTTGTCAATACCAAATTAAATATTGAACCTTTTCTATTGAGCTTGAAAGTTTTTAGAGATTTTGTAGCTCAGAAAAGTATGAGTTTAGCCAAAAATCATTAACTCATTTAAATATACATATGTTTTATTTTTAGAGGGAAAAATGTCAAATTAGACACGGCCATAAGTAGGAAATGCAAATTGGAGTCGCTTTTTAGTTCCCCATTGGCCATTAGTAATGGTTAGGGACTTGACACAACACAGCCAAGTAGAATATGTTAGAGTTTCAGTTTACTTCGATCGCTTTTACATCTCTAAATTGCAGCCGGGATTTGGTAAAAATAAAATATATTAGTATATTTTGTAGAATTTGTATTTGTCAGAAAAACGAGACGAAAGCAATCAGTTTAAGTAAGTTCAACAATTAATAAGCGATAAATCAACTTCCATTCATTTGAACAACAGTTCTTCTATTCCACACACATTGATCATTTTAATCTTTTAAAAAATATTTCAATGATTTTATTACTATACCTTCTAAATAAATTTTTTGTAAATATACTATAAGTAATTATGTAGATCGCTTTGATTGTCGGCAAATTTAAACATATATCAATCAATCTCCATAACTATTACAGAGCTTAAATTAGCGTATTAATTTAATATAATATTTTTAATATTTCAAATCGTAACGAATTTTCCGAATCAGGCACAGCCTGCTGATGGAAATTCATTTGCTACTCGCTTTTACTTCGCCATGTTAGGTGCTGAAAACTAGAATATAGTGTAAGATATATGCATCTGTGGATGACGCATAGGAATACAAGTAAGTACACGTTTATTTCATAAAATATAAAAATGCACGTGTTCAAAAAAAATATATATATAAATAAATAGCAGCAAGTTGAATTTGTATTCACTCTCGATTTAGCAGTATTCGATGATAGATGTTGTGAAAAGTAAAGATATTACAAAAGTGTAAAATAATTTGATTTATATTAATTAGTTTTTCATATCAGTGCCGTTTATACGAGTATGTAGTACTTTCAAATCGTTGTTGTCCTATATAGTTGTGAGTTGTCTATAAATAAGCTATATATGCAAGTGTGATCTCTAGGATCTCTAGTACTCGTATTCAAGTTTCTGTGATAGCACCGATTTGAGTGAAGAAAATGCTCAAGAGCTAAGCTGGGGAAAAATGCACCAGGCCATGAAAATAAAAGAGTATTGAATGAGTGAGAAAATAAAAGATTGGACTAAAGTTCTCATTTTAGTAAGGACGCTCTCAAGAGTATTGAAACAAAGCGACAATATCAGAATTGCTCAAGAATTCATGAATGAGTGAGAAAATAAAAGGTTGGAGTAAAGTTCTCATTTTAGTAAGAACGCTCTCAAGAGTATTGAAACAAACTGAATACATCAGAATTGCTCAAGAGTTCCTGAATGAGACCAAAATAAAAGATTCGAGTTAAGTTCTCAATATAGTAAGGACACTCTCAAGAGTATTGAAACACAGCGACAATATCAGAATTGCTCAAGAGCTCACAAATGAGTCCAGAATAACAGAACTTTACTTGAGTTCACACTACAGCAAGGATATGCTCAAGAGTGCGGCTTCATGTTGGGTCTCTCTGAAACTGAAGAGTTGTTGGCCAGCTCTTTGCCTCTGAGCCATTTTGTTATTCACCACTAAAGAGAGAGCTGCTCGTTACTCTCATTTGGGGGAACGGGCGCTCTTTGACTCAAAGAGTTTTAGGACATGCGAAAGCTTTCTAGGCGACGACCCGAAACGGATTTCGAGTGGCAGGACGAGCAGCAGCTACGACGGTAACGATGCTTAAGTCGCATTGTGTTTGTCCTTTGTGTGTGTCGATGTCGATGTCTTTCCTTGTTTTGGCACATTTAGTACACGAAATTACACAGACGAGCGGCGAGTGTGCATGTGTGTGTCTGTGTGTGTGTGTGTGTAATGGTGTGCGTGTGTGTGGCACGTGAAATTTTATTTATTTATAAAGTTATATTTTTGTTGGTTGGCTGCTGTAAGCTAGCAGAGCGGCAGCGGGGCAGGACGCAGTCTGCAGTTTTTTGGACTCGAATTTAGCAGCAAAGACGAGCGACTAAAGTTGTTTTCCAAGCGTGTGTGTGTGTGTGTGTTGTTTGTGTGCTTGTGTGTTAGTGAGTGTTTGTGTAGGGTTTTTACTTTTTATGCTCTAGATATATATATGTACTTGATAGATTGAATTTTGCAGAAATTGAAAGGTGAAGGAGCTTCGCCGCTTCCCCCCATTCATAGCTCCAAATTCGATTGTGTGTAAGTTTCTGGCCAGTTTCAATTTTCAAATAATTTTTTCTTTCATTTTCAATACTTAGCAAGTTTTTTGTGCTGCCATGCCCTTAGGGCAGGACATTGCGGTGGAGCTGGGGGGAGGATGTGAAGGAGTTTTACCGCCTCTTATCAACGGTTTTGTATGCCATGTTGGGCATGCTACTCAGACATGTTAATTTTGGCTTAATGCTGTTTAAGTAAAGCCTCAATATTTGCGCCTAATACGCATACATATGTAATGAATGTAGGCGCTTAGGCGCACACACAAGCACCCACAAACACCCAAACACACGCACACACACATACACAGATACACACACACACACACACACACACGCAGTGAGGACGCATTGCAATATGACTGACTTACATGTGTAAGTCGGTAATACGACGAAAACAGATGCTATCTTGCATACATTTAGGCGCACAAGGCGTCCGTCACGTGCGGGCGGAGGAGCGGCGGGGCAGCGGGGCAGCAGGGCAAGCCTTGAATCGCTCGTTCGCTTGCCCGAATTGCTGCATTAGGGGGGTAGAGGGGAGTGTGGCTTGTATAGCGATAAGCAAACATTGTCCATCAAATGCACACCTACACAGATATTCACATACAGACACATACAGACACACACACACACACAGACATTCAGGCTCATGTATTTGTGCATTGTATTGGGCATGACATATTTGTCGATTTGCAAATTTATGTCATAGGCCGTTCGCTTAAAGGCGTTCAAGCCAAAAATTTGCAGGCAGTCTGAAGGACTAAAAGGATGAAAGGCAAGCACGTGCTTGTTTGTTGCCTCTCTGGCGGCCTTTAAAACTAAATTACGTAAAATGCCAAAAATAAAATATGCATATGCAAACACGCACACACACACACACACACATACACACACACACACAAACACACTAGAAGAACATGCAAGACTTGAAGTGTTAGGCGGCGTTTAGACTAATAAATATTTAGGTCATATGATGAAAACTTTTTAATAAATTTAATTTTATTATTAATTTACTCGAATCATTAATGTTAATTTGAGTTTTGTTAATTACGAGTATTATTAAATATTATTAATATATGCTTTTATAACACTCAAAAGTTTTCAATTTTATGAAGATTTTTGTTTAATTTATAATTAATACTTTATGGGAATGCTTATTATACATTGCGCGTCTTCAGATTACAGCCCTCATATATTTAATATAATCTACTTGTATAACATTTAAAAATATTTAAGCATTACAATTCCCATCTAAAAGATTCCTTTTGATTCTCCATAAGACATTTCAATGAAAATCGCAGTCGCAAGTAAGACTTAGTGAATTTTTAAAAAAGTAAACAACAGCAATCACACTACTTTGCGGATTGCTTTTAATCGAATTCAATTGGCATTGTTGATCTCAATGACAAATCACTCACAGGGTAAAATCAGTAATAATCAACCTCTTGTCTTGATCCTATCAAACCTGATGAATGCGCCCGAAGAAAGTGAATCTTAAAGTGTTTGATGCCATCGAAAAACTCCCTTGTATGTTTTGCGAGTACATAAGAACATAGCATTTTTGGCATTTTATCAATATTATCTCGGGTTGCATTAATTCGCGCATCATCGTGCTGGAAACGCCATTCATTTACAAAAATATGTTTCAGTACGGCGCTACAGTTTTTTAAACGCTATTGAAGTCTTTTACATAGTATATGGTCCCCCCACCATCAGCCCTTATCCAGCTATAGAGGCGGACCAATTGCTGTTATTCCCAATATCATGGACAAAGAAGTTGTTGCCATCTGGCCCTTCCACATTAAATTATTTCTCATCTGAAAAGATAACATAGACATGTGCGTATATGTACTATTCATTCTAATTATTATCAGCCGTACAAGCAAAATTGGTTCATTTTAATGAATACAAGTATAGTATAGTCTGAATATGAATATTATTATACTTTTTTTTAATGTAAAGAAACTTGTTCATTTCATTATTCATATAATTCGGGGTTTTGAAATGTGTGAGACACTTGCTCAGTAAATGAATTCGAATATTAATATTACTATTAATATCACCAACTAACGACGCGATAAATTAAAGAAAATGAAGGAAAAGGATAAGGAGAACAATATTTAAATATAATCGGATGTAACGACTGAAGCAGTATAGAATATTCTAAATCCTACTATATATCTTACTTTTTGTTTGCAGTTATTGCAATATTAAACAACGTTGGAACCTCACGTTCAAGGCTCAAAACCTGTGGAAGCAGGACGTGTCAGCGTTTGGTGAAGAGAAACGTAAGTATACAAAAAACAAAACAATAACACACATATACTGAAGAATGTATAGGAAAATATTTTTTCAAAAACATTTTTATGCCAATACTTGTATTCAAAATTACAAATGCATTCAAAATTTGTTCAGTTATCTGGATAGTTAATTATATAATCAACAGGGTGGAAGTAGTAACTAATTCCGAGGGATACTTACAAATCCTTGCTAATGCCTTTAATAAATTAAAATACAATTTAAAATAATAGCAACATATTACAAAAGACTTTTTTTTATATCATCAAATTTAACTTTTTGAGGAAGCTATCTAGTTTGTGGTGTGAACGTCTCCCAATCGAATATTTGCACAATATATTCAATTACACTTAAATGTGCATACTTTTAGATGGATTTGCTATGCAGATACACACACACACACAGACAGAAACACTCGAACACACATACACCGAGACGCAGAAACATGCCTGCAGCTCAAATGGCCTTTGCAATGCATGTACTTCATTAAAAATACTGTCAATACTTATTAAAATCAAAAATCAAATCAATTTTGTGCTATAATTACAAAAATGTCTGCCGCCGGTTGCAAAGTGCTCGCAAACACAAACACATACACACATACACACACACACACACACACACACATAAGCAAACAAATGTCAATTAAAAAGTAAAACTGGCTAGGAAATGGCGCACGAGTTGGTTTGAAACAAAAGGCCAACTACCGATCGGTGCCTGGGGGGAGTGCAGGAGGGAAGGACAAGGGAAGTACGAGGGAAGCGAACACGCCCATATCGGGAGACAGTCAGAGGCAGGGCACAGGCAGCAGCCGGGCCGTCAGGCAGACTGGAAGGCAAGGAAACGGACTAGGCAGCCATTGACTGCACTATTTGTTGTTGCTGTCCTTGCTGCCTTTTTTGGCAATGGCAGGCGAAAATTTTTCAAACGCTCCATCCAATTGAGTGGGAAATATTGGCGGCCCTACCCAGATTGTTCTTCTTCTGGCTGTCGTTTTCAGCGGCGAATGGCAAATGGCACACGTAGCTTTGCATTGGGTGAGGTTAAGTTTTTGTACGCTTAGGCATTGAGTGGGTGGTGGGCGATGGGCGATGGGCGGACTGGTATGGTTTAGTTGGGTCTGGGGAAATGGATTATTTTTGGTACAGTAGAAAGCGATTAGGCGGCAGCGGATGAGGTAAATTAGTGCTGCCAGAGATGAGATAGCAAAGCAATTGAATGCAGGTGACAGGGACATACCTATTCCATTCCAATTGCTATTCTTAGTGTTATTAAGCCTTTTGAAATATGCACATTATCAACTATTCTACATACCTATATACGTTGCCACATCTAGCAAATGGTAAAGGCATTTAAATAATGGTATTGCATATTGAGGAAAAAAGAAATAACTATTAGCTTTTGAGTGACTTTAAACTTTAGTTTGTTTATCATAAATATTTAATTTATTATATTATATTCTACTTTTGATTAAAAAGGGAAAAATCTAGTAAGTATATTTACGATCTATCGCATAAATATCGGTTTACCAATTATAATTAGTGGAATTGGGGACTGGCTAGTAGCTTTAATATTAGGAGCTCCATATATAATTATAGTGATAATAATTTTTGAATACAACTACTTGCCACCATTCTTTTCCTAGTAGGAGGAACTTTTTCTCTTTATTAAGCACAGAAAACTAACTCAATAATTGTTTTACTTTACAGTGTTCCCAAATTTTGTATCAATTAAAACTATTCAATTGACCATTAAATATATTAATACAATTAAGTTTTCTGTTCGATACGATTGCTCATTCAAATTAAAGGCAATACAAGTTTAATTTATTTTAAAAGGCACTAAATGAGAATTGAATTGAAATGTTTATAATTATTATAATACTTGTATCATTTGATCAGAAGTCATCCAATCAAATAATTTGTAATAATAATTATTGAAATGGTTCTCATAATTTGGAAATAATACAGAATTAGAAAAGGAATTTTTAAGCCAACACGAATTTAGATAAAAAGGAGTACAAGAGTAGGATGAGTGGAAAATATTGACTAATATATTATGTCATAAATAGTCCAATCATTGGAAGCATTTTCTTCTTTTATGAAGCTTAAAAATTTGTAAAAATGAAATGAGGTCTTAAACGAAGAGAAATTTGCAGTTCAACACTAAAAACTCATAAGAACAAAGTTCCATTTAGAAAAGTCAAAACCAGAATAACGTTATTTAAATATTTTATAATACCGTGACCTTATATTTGTTATATTTGTATGACGGAGAAATTTGCTTTGGCTTTAGATGTTGGAGCTAGCTTTTCAGCTTTTCCCTTTCTACTAAAACTACTACATCTTTCAAATACAAGCTTATTAAAACATAGTTTTGCACATAATGGCCGAGCACATTAGAGTTAATACATATATTTATATATATATTTATTTATATTTATATTTATATATACTCGTATAATTATATCTATTCATTTATACATCAGCAGCTTAAAAGAGTAGCCTGACTGCTATTTCAAAATACTTAAAGTGTTATTTAATATCAAGTACACAGCATCTACTGTATCTTTAAATTGTACTTACACCTATTAATATTCTTATCATGACACAAATATTTACATTTTAAATTTAAAATGTGATTTAAGAAATGAAAAATGTAGATACATACCTACTTTTTGTTTTCTGAGCTCCAGTTAGGCTTAAGTTAGGTTAGGTTTAAAGTCTTATTTTGAGAAATACTTATTTGAAAGAACTTCTAAATATCAATTGCTGGCATGTTTTTAACTCAAGCTTAACAAGTGGCTTAAATTCGATTGTTGCTAGGAAATGTGAACACAATTGAATGGCCACTTCAGACTTCATTAGTTGTCGGCCAAGCTTCACTGTACACCGAGCCCCGCTTTTTATATCGATGGCCAACTCTCCACTTGCCACTTACAGCTGAGCATGAGATGGCCAAAGAAGTAAAGCACTCGGCTAGTCGGCCTAAAGTCTCAGACTGCCTTTGCGTGCTCTACTCAAGTAGTAGAGCTAAAAAAAAAAACAAAGCAACAAAAAATGGATGCAACAAAATAAATGCTGCCTAAAGACAGAAGAAAAATCGCAAAGTGCTGCCTGCCATTGGCATGGCACGAAACTGCCAGCAGAAATCAACAAGCAACAATTACAGACGTCGACAACAAGGGCAACAAAACAAAACAAAAAAATACAAAAAAAAATCCAGAAAAACAACTGCTAGAACAATGTGATTGAGTATTTTTCAACTAAACC
This sequence comes from Scaptodrosophila lebanonensis, assembly GCF_003285725.1. NCBI lineage: Eukaryota > Metazoa > Arthropoda > Insecta > Diptera > Drosophilidae > Scaptodrosophila > Scaptodrosophila lebanonensis. Next base: position 6,199,208 of record NW_022060561.1, on the reverse strand, counting down.
CCAATGCTACCATTTTTTGTGCGCTTTATTTTTCATTCAGGCGCCAGACGAAGATCGAAGATGTTGACAACGGCAGGCGAGTAGTGACGGGAAGGGAGGGGAAGGGTGGGGAAGGGAGGGGAGGGGAAGAAACGAAGAAGCTGCAAAGGCAAGTGCTGATGGGGTTGGCATGGTGGGTGGCTGTTGGCGATAAGTGCAATGCGCGATAATCGAAAATGAAGCAATAAAAACAAAGGCACAAAGAGGAAGTAAACATCGTGGCGCACACAATAAGGGAGCTTGCAGAAAGGAAAGAACCAGCAGCGCAGCAAAGTAGGCAACAACAATCATTTTCTTGTAGTGATTTTTATGTGAAGCTGGCGCCTGGACATGGACCTGCTCCAGTACTGGCTGGGTACTGGCTGGGGTTCCCTTTGCCACTCGCTTGCTTGATGTGCAGCGCCCGTTGGCCCGTTTAAATTTACAGCTCCGTAAAAGTTTCTGGTCGCGCTAACGTCTCTTCATACATAAATAATAAGCGAGCAATGCGTTGATGCGGCCACAGGGTCTGACGCACTCCCTAACCGGGCCTGATGTGTTGTGCTCTGGCTAACGGAAAGGCTGCCAAGGTGTGCGACCATCTGATGGCTGGTGTTTGGTGTGGTGGTGTGGTGGTGGGTTGGTGGGTTGGTGGGTTGGTGGGTTGGTGGGGTGAGGCAGGTGTTGATTAGCAGGCACCTGTTCGGCATAAAACTCAATGCCATAAGTTGCCTGCTTATGGGGCTCACATGACATTGTTTCGCCAAGTTATTGCGGGAAGTGGAAAGTGGCTGAGCCAAGCAATTCGAAATATGTCATCCAATACGCTTTTATGTGTTTGTTACAAGCTTTTCCTGCTGTTTCGAGCGCTTTTCTAACTTGTCAGTGCAGTTAATATAATGGCTGTATGCTGGCGATAAAGCAATAGATTTTTATTTTGGTTTTTCTCTGCCAAACGGAATTAAAAGATAACTAATTTCAAAAAAAAAAAAATTCCAGTAATATATACATATTTCTGTAGAACTGTTCCTTCATGAAAATGTTAGACAAACTTTTTCACACTTAAAGTTCGATTGAGGCCACGGAGCTATAGTTTGTTTTTACAATTCGCATGTCGATTTCAAATCGCATAGGAACATTTAATAAATAAATAAAAGCCAAATCCAAATCTAACCAACTAATTTTAAGCAACACTAAAATCCCACCTTTAAAATACATTAATTAAAAACCCACAAAATTCCTATTCACTTCATTAAACTTCACTTTGATTGCTTTGTTTAATTTGTCACTTAAATTGCGTTTAATTGTATTTATTTTGAATTTTAATATTTTTTGGGAAAATTATTTGCCTCTTTGTTTTTATTTCAAAAGTATTGTCTAATTGGGGGCTAAATTGTATAGCATAAATGGTATATAGTATTTATATTGATAGTTGTGGTTGGAATGGATTTACAGATGTGTGCAATGTTGTTTAAAGGCACCGTAGGTTCAATTCCTATCTATTTCAGTACATACTTTAACAACATCGTCTTCTTATTGCAAAGATACTATAATGATTGTGACCTTATATTGAATGTTTTTATCAAATCGAAGGAGAATATATAATTATAAAAAATACAACCCGCTTAGCAAGTTCTGCTATGGATTCTGATTAAACATAGGCTGTGATTTAAGTTCATTTGGAACAAGGTCAAATCCCCCCATAATGTGTTGGCAGCATATAATGTTGGCATTTGGACATACAATGTCGTCGGAATCGTCAGCGTCTGATTCTGCAACCTTATCAGCAGTCCTATATGTTAAATAATTTTTATTTTATTTTCAATATTTGTATGTATTGTTTGCGAAAAAGATTTGGTAAACTTTACCTACAACTAAATGAATTATATTGTAAATAATAAATAAGAATATTGTGATTACATTAATTATAAAATATAGTATTACCTCGGTAAAAAATGTATAAATAGTAGTACCATTCAGATCGCTCTCTATTTCCCTGCCAAATCAGTTTAATTCTTTTTTCAAATAAAAGTTCATTTGGCGTTAACTACTTTCTTGTCCTTAAACTTGCCAACTCAGTTATGGACATGCCTATGACCTGTGACCGTCACAGCTCCACAATAGCAAATTATTGGCCGACCAGATTCAAGGCCTTCCTGACCTAACTGACCTAGCCAAACAATTTATTACACCAAAGCGTGGCCAACAAATGGTGATGATGAGCGCCAAAAAAAGAATAATTTCAGTGGCAAACAAAAGGAAATGAGCAAATAGCCGCCTACTAGGGAAGAAAATGAAATGAAACGCATAAGAGAATCGATTCGATTAGTAAAATGAAATTTACGTCGAAATAAATTTGCACGACTTACAGACTTTGCGCGCCTAAATGTATGCTATATATTTTGTATTGTGTGCGCGCTCCTTTCCAGCCATGTCGTGTCATTATGTTGCTTGTTCTTACTGTTCTTGTTGTTGTTGTTATTTATTGTTGCTGTTCTCGTTCACGTCAGTGGCGTCGCCATCACCATCGCCGTCTTTGTCGCCGTTCCTATTGCCGGTCGTCCATTGTCTCTAAACTTTTGTACGTTCATTAATCTTGTAAAGCGTTTTTACTGTTGCGCCATCGTTGCGCCTCTGTGTGTTGTGTGTGAGTGTGCGTGAGTGTGTCTCGGTATTGGTGTTGGTGTGTCAGCGCACTTGTATTGGTTTTGGGCTGTCTTGGCATGTCGTGTCTAACATGCAACCATGAGTGTGTGTTTGTTTTCCTGATTGTTGTTATAACGGTACTGCTTCCGTTATCGCACTGTGGAGCAATTCAATAAGGTTCAGCTTACTTTTAATTTAACTCATTTGTTTGTGTAAGCCAAAAACTCTTTCGACTCACTAAAAAACGCATCAACAAGAACGCTATACACAAACGAATAGAAAAAAGAAAACTGTAAAAAATTATTATTATATATTAAGTTCAAATTTCAAATAGATTTCTTGTCTTATATACTAGCTTTTCTTTCTTTATTGAATTCCGGACTCCGCCTACGTTTACTTCGGTGCTAGCTAGTCAGAGATATGTAATTCTCAGTGAGCGTTTTTAACAATACCAAACATTTATTTATTTAAACAATTCATAGCACAATCATATGGCTTAAGTAAAATTTCGCTCTATGTCGATCCTCCCAATGGGGAGTTGAATGGAAAGAATCATTAAAGCTGACTTTGTTTAATGGTTCTCTACTAAAAAGTTTGTGTAACTAAAATCGTTGTCCCATCTACCAAATCGGCATTCTTATCAACAAATACCTCAACAGAAACTTGCACAGATATCCTCATATCGACAATATAGTCTATTATAGCAAACGTTTTAATAGGTAGTGATTACTAAAAAAGTTCAAGAAGTAAATAATTTTTCTGTAACACGTCTTACTGAATTATGGTACTCTGTAAAAATTTAAATACGATATTTTTGAAGCAATGTAAAAAAATGAGTATTGTTGAAGGGCTTGTAATTTCTATTTAGAAGCCTTCACACACATATATAAGATAATAAACTAATTCGTTATCTTATTCACTCTTTTGAGACATTTGTATTTGCCGAAATTCGTTAAATAAAACCAACCACTGTGTTTCCCAACGTTCGGTGTCTTGGGCCCATTGGTGCTGTAAGTTGTTGTTTCTGTTGTTCTTGCTGTTGTTGTTGTTGTTGTCGACGCTGTCAAGACACTTGTGCGACAGTTGTTGCATGATAAGGTTTAATCTATTTAATTGTAATTGATATTTTCGCAAGATACGCCACCAGTGACGCCCCCGTTCTGAGCCAACTTACTACGCCACCCACCCATCAGTCGCCTGTCGCCTGGTCCCTGCCCATTTATAACCGAAATGAGGCGGCAAAAATGCCGGCAACTTGTTGGCAACACTTGAGACTACGCCCAGGCCCGTCTTATTTGCTTAACGGCCTCCGCCTCCAGATCCAGACCCAGCCGAAAGCCTGCAGCCCACAGCCCCATAGCCCCACAGTCAACACAAATCATAATTTATAAAGTACTAGCAAACAACGGGAAAAGACAAGAAAAAAATATCTAAAGGAATAAGAGAAGGAAAGCAAAGCAATTTTCTACGCCACGCGCTCTTTAAGTTATGCTCGTATCAGTCGACGGTTGCACACGCAACATAAAAGGCACATAACAGTTGCCAAGCGCCTAAAAGCCTGCTACAAATAAACACACATACAGAACATGCAGGCAAACAAAAGAGTGTGATAATTCAATGCCGTCTTTGTGTAAACCGAGACGACGATGGCATCGTGGTCCGCCTCTCTGATCCTGCACGGCCCGCAACGCACATGGGACACATCAAATGTAGTCGGGAGATAAGAGAGTGCCAAGTTGTTGATGTGTAAACGGTTACGGATTTAAAATAAGTAGGCGTGAGCGACTGGGCCGTAAAAAAGCCGGCCCGCCGACTCCAGTCAGCAAAACTCTTCAATGAAATGAAAGCCAAAGCCGAAATACTAGAGGAAGTCTAAAACAAATTGTAGCGGAAACTCAGCAACAAACACAATAAATGTTTAATAAGCCAAAACGAGCGGAGAAAAACGAAACGAACCAAACCAAACGAAACGAAACCGGTTGATGGAATGTCTGCCCAGTCCCAGAAACTTGTGACGGGCTCGGGAGTTCGCCGTAAACAGTGGTGTTTGTAACGGAAGCTCATGCGGAAGCTGCACGACTTTCAAAAACAAAAGTCAGACAAATAAATGGTTGGGGTTGTGGCGGAGGGGGAGGGGAAGGCTAAGTGGATCGTATACCTGCATGTATTTATATTTATGCTATTTTATAGAAAATTGCACGACACAATATGCAGATATTAAAATTATGAATGCCTGAGAGCCAAGCAATTGCGGTTGAGGGTTTGTGTGTGTTCTGTGAGATGAAACAGAATTTGACAAACAATGACTTTAACGCTTCAAGTTGAAGTTGATGTGATGTTGAAGTTCAAGTTGAAGTGAAACGAAACGAAGGCAAAACTCAAACGATTGCCAGCGGAAATTTATTTTAAATAAATGCTTAAATAACTGTCAAACAGTTCCTGGAAGAAATGATTGCCATAAGCAGACTCTGCGAAATTTTATCTTCACTTCCTGTAAGCATATTAAATCATTTAAATGATTTAAAATAAGAGAGATTGAGAGCGAGGAAAGGGACATACAACCCAGATATTTATATTAAACACACATTATTTGCAAGGGTACTCAAGAAATATGCGAAGTTTTATGCAATAAAACATATTCCCGTTCCAACATACTATAGAAAGTTACTGTTAAGTTCGTTCCAGCACAACATTTAATATATCATTTTTAAAGTCAAAGCTTTAACGTTATAAATACATTCAAAGAAACGACTAAATATTAATATTGAGCAACTCCAAAAATGTTCAGTATCAAATTAATCATCGCAGTTCTTTATTTCCTATATATTATACATATATTTGTTTTTTTGATGCGTTTACATTTTAGTATTTTGTTTTTCTATAAGTAGTAAAACATTTTTTAACAATTGTGCAAATACTACGAACTAAAATTTAACATGCATTTTTAAACTATTAACTTTATTATTATTCATTATAGATCTAAATAACACCATATGTAATATAAATATACAAATTTTGCGCCAATCACACAAATTTTATGAACATGAGCAATTAGCATGCCATTTTGTATCAAAATGGTTTTTTATTTAAAGACAATTTGAAATTAAATTTAAAATGTAAAATGCTTGCAAACTCAATACAGCAGTATTTTTACAAAATCGACCATAAGTCTATCTGAACAGAATAGTTCTGAAAAGCTATAGTATAATTAAAATAGTTTTATAAAATATTTTTTATACAGAATAATGTGTCATTTGTTAGATTTTGTGTTTGTTTTCCTAATAATACATTTGTAAGCTTTTAACTTCTGATGGAGACATTTAAAAGAAAATGGGGATGAAAATACGAAAAAAAGGGTTCTTAATCTGTGATGGCAGCAACTAATTAGGTCAATAATCTGGTCTTTTTCGCAGTGACGTTTTTGAATAACTTAAAATGCTCGATCGACCCGTTTGGTCATGCTGATCAAGAATATATATACTTTGTGGGGTGTGCCACGCCTCCTTCTGCCTATTACATTTTTCACCTCCCACAAACATAATAAACTGTTGTACATTTAATGTACAAAGTATACAAATATTTTCATTTCCAAATATTAGCAATCCATCATTTTTCAAGTGCTATCTAAAATGCACACCCAAATATTTGATGTCAAAAAGTGAAGCAAAACAAACCCATTCAAGCTAATAAGAGAGCCCACAAACTCATTCACATCACAATAGCTATTTGGTGAACGAGAAGAATATACAAGAACGACGAGTATTGTCTCTACACACATACATATAGAGTCGTGCATTTTTTATGAATGTTCCGCAAGAAGAACAAAATAAATGTGTGGAAAGCAAAAAAAAAAAAAGAGGGAAAACAATTTAAGTGTCCTTCTGCTGCCACGCTAAACGCCTTCAATTTGGCGCCAGTCACACGCACATGCACAAGTTCACAGACAATTTTATAGAGCACACACACACACACAGTAACACACGCACACAAATGCAACTAAGCAGCCATTTGAAGCAATCGCTACGCGCCGCAATGCGTGCTTCAATTTTTTGGCCGCCGTTTAGTCGAACCTTTAAAGCGCTCTATGTGCGTGCTTCTGCTAGTGTGTGTGTGTGTGTGTTGAGATATTTATCTATATATAGATACAATGTACGTAATAGAGCGGCTGCTGCAGAAGTGCACCCAAAAGTATGCTACACAAGAAATCACTTAAGCGTAAAAATTTCAACAATTGCAAAAAGTTCAAACACTTTGCTACCGCGTTGGGTACCTTGATGAGGTGTAAGCCAACAACAACAGCCACTAAAACAACAGCAACAACTACAGCTGCAAAGGCAACTACAAAAAGGTAACAAAAGTTTGATGTTGGAAGAAAAAGAAAAACATCAAACTTTGCGTTAGCCACACATTCCCTTGCCTTCTTTCCCCTCACACACGCTTAAATGTCAGCTGTAGCTGTTAGATCAGCTCCCATATCGCCCCTCACGCATATACCGTAAGGATATAGCTGTTCATTTCGAAATACGAGTTGCTCGCACATGCCAACACTCTTCGAATAGTCTTCCTTATTTCCACGAAATCGGGAGAGAAATACTGAGTACAGACTACTTAAGTTAATTATTTCAATGCAGGTTTTCATATATACATAAGATTCGAATTTTATAAAAATCAAAACCATTTTCCTTAAATTGAAAAATATTTTATTTATATTCTTAGTATTTGCTCTCAAATGTAAAGCCGTTTTCTAAAAAATGAAAAACAATTGCTGCTTAACAAACTTAACAAAAGAGAATGATATCCGACGCTTGGCCGTTTCCGACATTCAGGCGTTCATTCATCATGCTGATTAGGAAAATTTTGAATATACTTATATATTAAACGTGTATGTAGTATAGCTTTAGCGTAGAATACTGTTATATTTATTACTTAAATTAAACTTATAATTAAATACAAATACAACCTAAACTAGGTGTTCAGTCTTAATTACAATTTAACATTTATAATTTATATAAATCTGTTGGAAAGGTCAATAGGGTGTGAAGCAGCAGCAGCAGACTTTCAAGAAGAAATATCTTTGTAAACAAAATTAGAGTTGAATCGATATGCTAACTATTTCTCTCGAAAATCAATTCCCTTGCTCTAAAGCAAATCATTTAAAAACCTTAATTTGTTTCGCTCGTGAGTTTATAGTACTATACAAGTATACCAGCAAGTTAAAGTTGTCTTTAGATTTTTTTGTCTATCATTGTAACTAGTAAGGAATCTCTCTATTTATAATTTGTGTTATGAGAAAGTGGAAAAAGGAAAAGAATAAACAATACATTTTCACTGCATCGTGCATAGTCTTAGTTTATTTCTAATATAAATAAAAGCAGGGAAATGTGAAACTTTGAGACGTGAAGTTTTGCAATCCGAACAGCCACTAACTAGGTACATGCACTTTGAACCAACCACAAAGAAGTGACATTCAAGGCGAACTCAACACACATACACATACATACACATGTGAAAGTATTTCTATGCATGGTGCCACAGTCGGCCTTGCCACTTGTTGTTGCCGACTCTTTGAGGCTGACAGAAAACACATGTACGAAGCTGCCACGCCCCAATGGCATAACGAACTATGTCTAGCAAAGGAACACCACCGCTACAGCCACCACTGATGTTAACAAGTGCTCAACAACAACAACAACAGCAACAGGGTCACAAGAAGAAGAACAACAACAAAACGAGCAAAATTATCAAATAAATTACAGTTGCCAAAAGTGATGACAAAAAGTGGGGCAACAAAAACTTGCAGCCGGCAGATTATGCCATGAAAGCCTACCACAAATTATTGTACAAAAAATAAATTGTAAGCACCCCATTTCCCCCTTCAACCATGCTAGCCATGCACAGCCCCAGCCGCTCCCAAATAAAAAAGTGCTGCTCAAACTGTACAAAAACTTTTTAAGTGCAGAATTTATAGCAGGCGATATGTTGGCGGGCTGTTTGTTTGCGCCCCAGTCCCCTCTCCCGGCTCTACCAGCCCCATACCGCTTCACAATGACTACAGCAAGCGACTGGCCACAAGTTGTTCCATATACTTAAGTATGTATGTAGAAACACACACATAGTTCTATATGTATATGTGTTTGTGTGTCTGTATGTTTGCGAATGCATGCCTTAATGGTTAGCAAAATCAATATGAGCGTTTAAGCGCATAATGAGTGCGGCTTTCTGCACAGTAGGCAGCACAAGTACTTTGACAACTTTCGCTGAAAATCATCAACACTACTGGGCACCTATTTTTGCATTAAATAAAGTTAACATTAATAAGTTTAAGTTATTTAATATTTTGGCGGTTTTATATGCGCTAGACGTATTTCTCTAAATTTAGAGTAAAGCAAATAATGTTCTATTTGTTTATTGTTATCTATAATTTGGGCAAAAAAAATATATACTATATATAGGGTACAGCTCGCAAAAAAATATTAAATCTAACAGTAAATTAAGGTCTTAATTAAATTTTATGTTGAATATGCAAGCCAATGTATATTTTATTTTAATTTAAGAAAGATGATTTCATTGTTATGATAAAATCATATGAAATTAGAGATTTAAAGACTAGAGATTAAAAACAGCAATATTTTGGAGTACATTTTGGAGGAAGTAAAACTCGTAAAAAGCAAACTCATTTTTCTAGCAATATATTATTTTCCTTTATTCCATTCTTCTTCGATTTTGTTTTAATACTTTTGTTAAATTATTTTAACTACATTTTCGGGTTTATTTTTATTTAAGTTACATTTTTATGTTATGTATTATATGTTATTTTTAAAATATTTTTTTAATAAGCTTATACAATATTCTAATGATAATTATTTTACAAATGTGCAAATTATATGTCACAGTCCAACAGGCAGATAATCTGCACAAAAAATTCTCATTCTATATACACAATCCAAGTTTAATTATAATTAAAATGAATTGTTGCAGCTTTTTATAGAAATTTTTAAAATTGGCGACATGTTCCCATTAAAATAAAAATTATTATACTAATTTTCTGTCTGTCTAAATTGCATTGCTTAACATGCAAAATATTGTTTACTACAAAGAATAAAAGGAGGTATTTAAAGAATTAGTTTGTTATGTTTTGTGTTTATAATGATTATGTAATGCTTAGAAATTTTAGATTAGTATTATTATTTCAAAGGCATCTACAAGTATAGAATCTAAATTTTTATTTTAGTTTATTTTAGTCGAAGTATATTTGATTGCTACTGTATGGCTTGCATTTATATTTGCAGCTGCATTTTAGAAAATATGAAAAGTCAACGAAAGTTTATGGCAAATGAGTAATGAGTGCCCTCACTGGCTGGTTGACATTATGGCCAACTAGTGGCAACCAAAACCGAAAACCAAAACCCATTCCAACCCAGCCCAACCCGACCAAGCCAGGAAAGGCGAACAGCATGAGTTGGGCACAAATGACTTTTAAAAACAAGTTTTTCCAACCCCACTCCACAGTCTTGCCTCCTGTAGGCTACCTCCGATACGAACTTTCAGCTTTATGATACAAAAATTGTAAAATGATTTTGTAGTTATGTGGCATGCTCCCCGTACTTGGAGGCACTTTAACATGTTGAAAACTCTTCGTTGTCGCTACTCTGCCCCGTACCACCCCTCGGCTGATTTTTTTTAATTAGTTGTTGCTTGCACTTTAAAAGTTTGACAAGCACTTGTAAAAGTTTTTATGCCGCTTGACATTTAAATGCGCATGAATGGCTGAACGTGTATGTGTGTTTGTGTGTGCGGGAAAGCTGAGACTGCCTCGGCATTAATTAATTATTTGTACGTTCCCAGTGAAGAGCTCGGCCTGGCCAATATCTTATTTCAACTGATTTGAATGCCAAAACGGCAAACAGCACACATTCGCAACACATTAACGCTAACTTGGCTTAATTGATTTAAATATGATTGATGAACTCACGCAAATGCACACTCACATACACACACACACACACACACACATCTGGTGGTCACCCAGCCGCTCCTCAAGAGAGTGCCAGGCTTTGACACCAGAGGGCGGTTCAAGGCTTGGTAAATTGCAGCGCTGGTGCTGCATACTTTTAGGACCTCCCGGTAATTCGGACCTAATACTCCAAATCCTGGTGCAGCCTTTTAGGATCAAAACATATTTTGGCTGGGTTCTTAAGCGAGTTTATATAAAGGCCGGACGGGCTATATTCCAACCCCTACCGCATCGGCGGTGCATCCCAGTGGGGCTCTGGTGACCGAGCAGGGGCGGGATAACCCCCATCCCGTCAAGGAGAAATACTTGGCCATCGAGGGAACTCGCCACGAATCCGCCTCGATGACCGACATGCAACGGCATGGGCTACAGAAAGTGGCCCCCACCGACCAGCCACCAGGCGTACAACCGGCGCAACCTACGGTCTACCTGGAGTCGCCTCTTTCCTTTACGCATGGCGCGCCTTTGGCAACCCTGGGTGAAGAATTGTGGCTAAAAACCAACGAAGCGGTAGCAGGCGCGAATCCTTTCGCGCGTAGGTCTCTGGTGGCCAGATCCCCACCAAAGTCTGCTCCACCGTCCGTGACGCTCCACAGCTACCCCCTCTTGTGTCCATCTTCTGCTTCTTCGCGTGCAGCAAACGCAGCCGAGACGGCGAATACGCCATTCTCGACACCTCTGGCAGCGCCTTCATCGCCTACGCCTTTGCCGATAGTAGTGGCGTCTAGCGGTCCCCCATCCCAACCAACCACCGCCCAGGCAGAGATGCAGGAACTGGGCTCCCACCTGCAGGCGGTGTGCCGTCTTTTCGAGGGTCAAAATAAGCGACATGTCAACCAGCAGGATAAGGAGATTTTTGCTGAGATGCTGAAGCTGCACAGCTCGATTTGCAGCAAAATAGACTGGTCATGTACTGGAGTGAAGCAGCATTCGAGAGATATTGGCATTCAAACTGCTGAGGCCTGGCCCAAAGTGTCCAGCCACCCCCAAGCTGGCACCCCAAAAAGGCTCAGGGACCCCAAAAGCAACCAGCGCGCGACTCCTCCAAAGAAGCATAAAACGCGTGACCAGAAGCTCGCCTCCGCATCGCAGAGTACAAGTGGCCAAAATATGAAAATAAAAAATTATTGTTTCCAAGGGAATAAAAGTAAATAATGATTGTTAAATTTTTAATTCCTAATGATGAAATGGAAAATATTATGACAAATGAATAATTTATTATCCAAATATCGTTGGTATTTAAAATTTTGAAATGATACTTCAAAAATTTCAAATTTAAACTTTATTCGATCTAAAAGTGGATTAAGGAATAGGATTTAATTTTGTATTACAAATGTTGAATAATGAACGAAGAACTATAAAGTTATTTTGTAATATAAATTTGGTTGAAATCAAGAAACTATCGTGTGCTTCCATACAGACTAAATGAAGCGCTTTAGCTGAACTTTGAAAAATATTTAATCAAATAGCGCTGATTGCTTTATATTTCTGTTTGATGGAGAATTTGTAAATAAAAGAGTGTTCAACAAATACCCAAACTAAAAAAAAACATCCTAAGATTAAATAAAGATAATATATAGCTTTTGAAACTTCTCATATACCATTTAAGAAACATATTTTAGCAACTAACTTCCTCCTCTTATTCCCTATTTGGGTCGAATTTCTAAATAAATAAGTTCTTTTGAGGGAATTTCTTCCAAGCATTTTTTGTCTCCAAATTCCATCGAATAATTTAGCTATTTAAAGACAAGGTTGGGTATTTAAAGGCCTTTACCCACATTTCTTACATATGGTTATAATTCTATTCTCCTAGCTTCGGCGTTTTCCCATTTATTTCTTTAACCACCCATGCTGTGAGTTTGTGTGGAAATTGGCACAACTCCGCCACTTGAACTGACTGCATAGCGGCGGGGCATAAATTATTACTTTATTATGCAAAACACTTTAAGTGATTTTCACGTATTGCCAGTGGTTGAGCTTTAAAGAGATCAGTGGCAAAAAAATAAACCTCCGACACTTGACTGTTTTGGTTTTGGTAACGTAAGGAGGTTTAAGGCCGCAACCACTGCTATGTACTTATTCGTATAACCATCGCAGCGGCGGGCTCAAATTTGTTGATTGCATTTGAATCCCAGTCATAACTGTCAGAAAGTTGCTCAGTAGCCGTCTGTGTGGCGTCTGCGTTGGAGTATGCCCCAAAAGTTGCCACTGTGTGGGGCACAGTGTTTGTCGGGGGTGTCTCTATACGGAAAAGCCGGCTGTCATTATGTCATAAGCATATGAAATATAATTGTAAGTAAATATATGAGTGTGTGTGCGGGTTTAAATTTTCTGCTCTCGTAAGCTGTCAGTGGGTCGGATATTTGATATTTGGGAAGGAGGGGAAGTGGGAGGGTCATTGCGGTTTGCGAAGTAAATAAATCGGGCACCTACCTGTCGGAAAGTTCGCTGCTTGGGCTCAGCTTTTGTTTTATGCGATTCTCGTAACGTCCACCCACAACTGGCAAGCGCCTCATTTCATTTTCATTTTTCACACACACATGCACAAGCAACTGACATTTAAATGCGCTGCCCATAATGATGCTACTGATGTCGATGATGATGATGATTCCGATGATGCTGACGATGAACATAATAATGTACTCTGTTGCGGTGGCCATGTCGCCTCGCATCACATCGCTTCGAAAGTTTTATGTGCTTCTCATTTATATCCAATGTCTCTGATGCACAGTGGAGCAAAAACATTTTAGGGTTATTCCTTAAAATTTAACTACTTCAATTCTAAATTGAATCTTCCTTCCTTCCTAATCCTGAACTTACTCATGTAGACTTCAGAAAATTCATAAAATAATTCTTAATTAAAATAACATTTTATATGAGTATAACAAATTGTTATCAGTTTTTTTTGTTGTAAGCCTTACCCCAAGAGACGCTGACTTGCGGGTATTCTGCCGATATTAGCCTATTTGGGATTCTTCTTGTGCTGGCATAGTCATTGGAATCAGAATTGTTCTGCTCGATCTTCTGGCCCAGGCCTTTCTGGAGAAACATATATTTCCTATTGACTGTGGTATATAAATTGTTCCCCTTTGGGCCGCAAGCCCCATTAAAACATATGTAAATATACATACAGATCAGGGATATCTAACTTTTATGCTGCAAAAATTTCCATACTATACACTAGTTATTATAATTCTCCATTATTTCTTCAAAATGTTCGGACTTAATTTTTTTCAAAGCAATGAATATGACAGTTGTTTATACAAAACTTCTTTTAAGAAGGGCAATCAGAGCAAAACTTGTTATATGAAGCATTTCTTTATGAAGCTTTCATTTATTTTGACTCACGTCCATGGCAATCATTAATTCCTATTTATTCAGAACGCCAATTGAATGGTGAAAGAAAAAAGGCAAATAAGTTTAAATTTGAGAAAAACTACAATGAATAGCATTTATGTATATACTAGTATGTATGTACATACATAATATATATCAGCGGTAGACACGAAACTTTTAATAGTATGCAAATACATTTATGGTGTTTGATATTATTAAACAACGGAAAAGAAAGCTGCACAGAACGCAAAATCTATTTTATTCCATCATTCTCATTTCACTTTGTCAACTGTGAAAAAATATAATGATATTTAGATAATTAATTATTACAGTACAGATCACAAAATCTGTTTTATTCCATCATTCTCATCTCAGTTTGTCAACTGTGAAAAAATATAATGATATTTAGATAATTAATCATTATTATTTTCATAAATTCAAATCGATTCGAATAATTCGAGTTTGAAAGCGACAGTATCAGTTGAATTCTTTTGATTCCTTTTTTTAGCAGTCTGGTAACGCCACAACAGCTGACTTCTTTGCACTTTTAATCATCACATCGATACTGTTATGTCGAAAAGCTAGATCTCACTCATCTTTTAAGTTGTTATGTTAACGTAGCAGGCGAAAAAGTCGACACATGTATTTCAAGAGAAGCTCATTCGCAAGCAGGCTGTCATCAAAATAGTTAAGTGCAGATTTATAAAGAGAAAATGTTCGAGGAGTTTTCAAATGACACCCATTGGCGGCCAATACAAAATAGTAGAGCTCCGCAGCGCTGGATGGGGAATCAAAACGCAAATAACAACAACCAGCTAATTAATGATCCGGCGCTGGGAAGAAGGCGTTTGAGTGGCGCCGGCAATAAGTGGTACCTGCGCTACCTCAAAGATGGATTCGAACCAGAGGAGGCATATCGTAAAGCACTAGAACGACGTCCAGTTCCAAACGTGTCACAGAATGCTGATCGAAAGCGTTCAAATTATTCGCGTCCCATCACATCGATACCAAAAAGGTTGCACACAGTTCGTGAGGAAGAGCCAGTGGAGGGAGAAAGAAAGAGTAACACTCGTGATCGTGATCTCGAAGACAAGGAAAAATTGGTAGCTATTGTGCCCGTTGGCTACCCAAAAGAGACGCTATCCCCGAAAGATCTCATAAAAGTTGAAGAGGCCGTTTTGTTAGAGGTTGCCAGCGACCCGGACGACTCGCTGAGCCTAGACCGTCTGGAATTCAAGTCGGGGTACATGCTGGTCGACTGTCCCGACAAGAAGACAGCTAAATGGCTGTTGAACGTGGTGGCGAAGCTTTCCATCTGGAATGGGAAACCTTTGGAGGCAAAGCTAGGCGGTAGCGTGTTACCCGATCGCAATGTCACTCTCTACATTCCCAACAGTGCGACCAAGGATCAGGAATTTATCATGGCTCTTCTGCGCAACCAAAACAGTCTCTGCACAGACACTTGGAAAGTGTTGTCATTCACGAAGGTGGGCGATGATTGCGTACTGGTCCTTCGCATCGACAATATGTCAATGCAGAAGATTAATGAAAACGGCAACAAAGTGTGGTTCCGTTTCGGTACCATCCCAGTGAATGAAGTGGCAAGTATACGAGATAATATTCCGAAACCTAACTATAACTATATATTTATGTTCTAGGTGGATCTGACCGAGGTTGACGAAAAGGACGATAAACCATCGGAGGAATCAACATAAATTAAAATTCTCCAGGCAAATACTACCCCTACGAATAATAATTCTTATAGAATTAATTCTATGACACAAAAATAGTATATATACTCATACTTAACGTGTATAGTACATCAAAAATCGCATTTACATTCCCCACATACTTATAACACTCCCGTTTCTACAGCTGCGACTTAAAACACTATGTTCATCAATTTAATAAAACGGACACATGAACAATAAATAACAAATAGAATTGATATACTGAGTCAATAGATAACTCCCAAAACTTTTAAAGAAACCCCCATTTTGTGATGCATGGCTAATAGTGTTTCTTATCTAACTCAAAATAAGGAGATGTTTTGCGTTTGACTTACAAATTTAAGCAAAACCACTTGCCTTGTAGCCTCTCTTCAAGTTAGACTGATATGGGAAGCATTTAGGAGGCGTAATATGGTCACCAATTTCAGAAATCTCAGACGATTGAACTATCTTTTTCATTATTAGTACTTAGTATTATATATACTATATCAAGTAATCACTTCTGGAACTTGCATCTTGTATTATAATTTAAAACTATATGTCCTTTTGCCAATTAAAGAGGAGCATAGCGTACGTTGGCAGCGGATTCCACATTTCTCAACTCAAACTCAATCGTTTGGATCTTATTGGGCTGTGATTTATTTTGTAATTAGAATGGTAAAATCTCACCCGACCGACTCTTGAAGAAGTTAGTATACCCTTTAACCCTTCGGGTAAAGAGTGCAAAAAAGAATTAACTAATAATAATTCCACATTCTGACTGAAAGAGCTGCGCGCCTATTAATGAAAATATAATATACTCTACTAGTATTTCGGTCAAATGAAATAGTGAAGCATCTCCAAAAAGCTTTTAATTGGAATTCGGTAAGTTATACGTTATATTCCGACTTCTATTTTTATATCGTGTACCCTTATCCTGAGTGCACAATAGCTTCAGCGACTTAGTATTATTAAGAGCGTTCTTTAATTAACATACGAGTATATAGAGTTTATTGTCCGAATAGAATCGACAATATTATAACAATCTAAGGAATCGACTCAATGTAGCCCATTGTGCCTCTGATGCTGCATTCGCCAATATAGCGCAAAATTTTGTAATTAAAATTGTTATATTTTGAAATTGAAGTGTTTTGTGCGAGTCAGAGTCTGGACGGACATGCGTGTGGGTGTGTGTGTGTATGTGTGTGTTGTGTAGGTGTAGGTGTAAAACGGAAATCCATACACAACATGCCAGCTATGCCAGTCATGCAACGCGTCAGAGATACTGGTAAGCCCGTATCCTTACACCTCCACATTGTCTCCGGGTTGGCATGTGAACTGAATTGGCATTTTAAAGCTGTTGCTTAAGCTCTGAAAATCACTCGTGTTACCTGGAATTAGTGGTAGCAACAAGAACAACAACTAATTGTGGTGTCAAACCTAAATCGAGTAGTAGAATTTTAGATGTTAAATCAATTAACCTTGACACGGCTGCTAAATATTTCCAAATACCTGGAAATGTATGTATGTTGAAAACTACAAAATAACTTTGTGAATTTATCTAAAGCCAATAATTGCAGCGGTTGTCTTGATAAAGCCGCTGGTTACAAGCTGAAGCCGACATCGGAAATGCGATATCTTACCACGTTTAAAAATCCAATATTTTCGTGGCTAAAACACTATCAAGACAGCTGTAGAGCCTGCGAAATTTAGAAAGAAAGGCTTCTTTTACTTAACACAAAACAAGTGGAAAGGCTTTGAAAGACTATGTACCGTTGTGAAGAATAATTATAACTTTTTATAGCCTGTACCCAAAGGGTGAAAGGCTATACTAGTTTTGTGCGCATGTATGTAACACACAGAAGGAGGCGTGGCAGACCCCACAAAGTATATATATTCTTGATCAGGATGAGAAGCCGAGTCGATATAGCCTTGTCCGTCCGTCCGTCTGTCCGTCTGTCTGTCCGTCTGTCCGTATGAACGCAAGGATCTCAGAAAGTATAAGAGCTAGAATAACCAAACTTGGTTTCCATATTCTCCTAAGACCGAGAAAGTACGAGTTTGAGTTTTTTTTCGATGCACCCCCCCACTCCCCCGCAATTCGTGTTTTTTCTTATAACTTCCGTAATTCTCGGAATTTTGAAATCAATTTTGGTAGGTACATCCAGTTAGTACTAATGTGTCCGTGTGCCAAATTTCATCATGATAGGTCAATTCTGAAGAAAGTTATAGCCATAAGTAAAATCGCTGCTCATGCGCTGCCTCTGTCGGCAGCGCTGCCCGCAGCTGTTGTTGTTGTTGCTGCTTTGGTTCAACTTTGTGCTGCATACATACACGCATATAAACACGCATAGGTACGTGATGTAAATGTATGCTGTTAAAACTAAACATAAACATATATTCTAATTTAATTTAATTAATTAATTCATTAATTTTTTTTAATAATTTAATTTTTTTTTAAATTTTTTTTTTTTTAATTTTTCTTTTTTTGTGGAGAGTACAGGCTATTTTACTGTCGGGCTTGCTCGACTGTAGCGTTCTATCTTGTTTTTTAATAAAGAAAAAGCAATAAACGAAATTGTTCGATCGGGTATGATGTATAAGGATGTGTGCAGTGCAGAGTTGAGCCAAAGCAACAACAACAGCCGCTGTCAGAGCTTAGGCAGAGGTTATATTTACTAAACTAAAACTTCCTTTAAAATTGGTCCATCACCATGAAACTTAACATACGGGCACATGGGCACTGACAGGTTGCAATTGCCAAATTTGATTAATAATATAAAGAATCGAGGACAGCTTGTATTTAAATCAATTAGCAAAAACTTGCGAACTCAAAAGTTACGGCGAGTCCTAGAACCGATTGGAGGACAGCTCAGATGATAGATTGAGGCTAAAAGAATCAAATAAATAGAAATTTAAAGACGGACTTCTGCAAACAGCCACACCAACTTTTTGAAAATCAGATCTGTTTATTTGCTTTCCCAAGATCAAAAGTGTGCAAGCGATTATCTGTCAAGAGCTATGACAACATTTTGCACTGCCTTCACTTGTCCATCGACTTATCAGTTCATCTTGAGAAACTTTGAGGCACAACTTGGCCATAACCTGTTCATTTATTAAGTGCTAATATACTTGTACACATGGCCCCCAAAACTAGCCGCAAAACATCTGCAGTCGCAACAGACCGCACCGACCAGCCCAAAAATATGCAAAGAATTGTTAACAGGATGTCTGAGGATGGCGACGACGAGTTGACTAACTGCCGGGCCAGGGCAGGCCAAGTGACTGAAACTATTTCATGTATGTCTCGTGCCGTAAGAAAATTTGTGCTAAGGACCAGGACCAACTTGACAAAGCCGGCGCCTAGCATATTGCCAGCAGATACTTTTAGCCTGTAGTTTAAGTTTTTGCATTGGTTTTGCTTGCCGGCTCTGGGGCGCATGTAAAACTTTTAGCAAACATGACAACAGAATAATATCGCATGCCATAAATTACACTTAAGTAGTTAACAGCTTTATGGGAAAACAACATGGGCCACGCCCACAAACCGTAGGCGACGACAGCGGCAAAAAAACAGCAAAGACCTCTTCGTGCGTGCAGCAGTACGTATACGTGTGTGTGTGTGTCTCTGTGTGTGTGTGCATGTGTGTGTATGAGACTAAATGCTATCTAATATCTAAAAACATTTTTAATCAAAATTCCGGCAGAGACTTGGCTGCCTGTCATGGGTGTGGCTGCCTCGCTGGCTGGTTGGCCAAAAAACTTGCTGCTGTTGCACAAAAAACGTGACGACAACGACAAGTGGAGAAGCAGCTAAAACAACAACAACAACAACACTAACAATAATGTCGGAACATAACTCATTTAATCCCAGCTGGAAAAGGCGACTTGGTATACATAGTACTTTATATTAAACCCCAATCCAAGCCATGCAAGAGTTACTTTCTTTTCAAAGATGGAGTTTTTAAACCATATGCAGCATTCAAATCGGATTCGAAATCATTTCAATCTCTTTTTAAAAACAACTTCGTTTTGAGTATGTTTGGCGTTGAAGATACATATTTGTCGCTGCATCGTAAATTGTATCTCAATATATACGCCATTTCAAAATCTGCTTTCCCAATTTATAAACTAGTTTATACATTTATTTCCTATTTAGGGCCTACGGTATTTCTTCTTCCAAACTGACTTTCATGTACAACAAATAAATTACATCTTTTCAATTCTTGCTTTAAAACAGTCACATTGATATGTTAAGGAGCTTTTGATGCAAAAAACGCTGCTTATGTCAACATTGTAAATTCAAAACTCTGATATATTCTAAGTATATCTGGTATACAGTATGCATATTATTTTTACGAATTTTGATCGACCCCTCAAATCAAATTTCCATTAGCTTCTAAATAGCAACAAAGCAATGTAGCTGATTTTATATTTATTTTGTTTATATTTTAATTGGTCGTGACATAATGTTAAAGCAAATCGGTCTATTGCTACGCATTGAAATACTGTTCACAAGTCAACTTATGAGAAAAATACTATTGATGTTGAAAATGCAACACAGACATTGATTTTTTAAAGATTAAAAATCTCAAATTGTTAATTTTCAGTTCGCTCCACAAAAACTTCAACCTTTGCTTTCCAGTCATTATAAGCACCGACAATTATTTGAAGCTTATATTCCCCGGGTGAAACGGACATCCAAGACAAGTCGATATAGCCATGTCCGTCTGTCCGTCCGTCCGTCCGTCTGTATGAACGCAAGGATCTCAGCAAGTACAAGAGCTAGAATAACCAAACTTGGTATCCAGATTGTCCTAAGTCCGAGAAAGGACGAGTTTGTGGTTTTTTTCTGATACACAGTATTTAAGAGTTGAGCCTGCTCGACTTTAGCATTGCTTTCTAGTTTAATCTTTTTAGTTTCTTTCATTATTCTAAACATGCATATGTACAGAGTATTTCAGCTTCTCCACTTGTTTAAATCAAAAATCATGGTGTACAGTACTAATAAATGATTTTAAATTTGTTTATAATTCGCATAGCCTCTACCGAAAGAGTAAAAGGATATACTTGTTGAACTTAACTCTCAGGTTCTTTCCCTCGGCACATATTTAAGCCAAAATTTATCTTTGGGCTGAAAACGCAAGCCGGTTATATTCCTTAACATATCCCGCACAGTTTTTCTCGCCGGCACCAAATTGAAGTTCAACACCAAATGGTAAATAATAGACTTTACTTCCATTAGGGCGAACCGGCTGCCGATGCAATTACGTGGACCTACGCCAAAAGGCAAATACGTGAAGGGCTTGATCTGATGCTTTTGCTCATCTGAAAAGCGTTCTGGGTTGAAACTTTCGGGCTCTGGGAAATTCTCTGGATCATGATGCATGGCCAGAATGGGCACATGAAGAACATCATTCTTCTTCAGCTTGACCACCAACTCATTGTTCTCGTCGCGCAAATCGATATCCGCACTGCACAACCGATTAGTGACAAGGGCTGGAGGCCATTTTCTCAAGGATTCCGATATGACCATATCCATGTACTTCATTTTCGTGAGCGTGTCGTAGTCCAAGGGCTTGCCTTGAAGCTCCTGCTCCACAGCTAAGATCTCTGTATATAGCTTGGACTGCACATCAGGACTCATGCACAGCTCGTAAGTGGCGAAACAAAGACAAGTGGAAACGGTTTCAAATCCCGCAAAGAAAAAGAGCAAGCACTGCGCCAACAAGTCCTCATCGTTGAACTCTGCGTGCTGATCCCCATCGCCGATGTTTTGGGTGGATCATTGTTGCTGTTCAAACTGACGCTTGGCCTCCATTAGCAAATGTACCATATCGGGTCGAATTATATTGTGTTCTTTGCGATACTTCATGGCATCGAACACTAATCCATTAAAGTAGTCTATATTCGTTTGATCGAAGAGCCTAATGCGCAGTGCCTTTTAAGTAAATTCATTTTAATTATCAATTGTTATACTTAGTAAAAGAATGTCGGTAACTACCTTCATAATTCGAGGAATGATTCCGTATAGAATCGCCCTGACCATCGCCCAGCCCTTAAACTGTGTCACCGATTGACCAATGGTATAGAACTCATTATCCTTTTGCACGAAAGAGTTAACCTTGATGCCGAAGGCAGCAGATGCTATGACATCGTTGGCAAAACGGGTAAAGTAATCCTTCATCTCCAGTTCTATGCCTTCAGTGTTTGATTCCTGGCTTCGTCTCAGCTCGTCCCCAATATATTTGATCCCCTCAAGGCTGCAGGCGTTGATTAGCTCGTACATGGCCCGCATTTTGCTGCCAGTAAACGAGGGCGTCAGCGTATTCCTCATCTCCCTCCACTTCTGGTCCTTCAATGCTATGAGACTTCTCGATAGCAAAGGCTCCGTCGAATCACTGAGCGCGGAACGATGATTGGAAAAATGATCAAAATCTTTGATGCCAACTTTTTTGATCAGCTCGGCATCGCGCAGTACAAAGACCGGGTTCAGCATATTGTAAACTCCATACACTTTGCAGTTTTTAAACTTCAAATGCAGATCGATCACGGACTGCAGCATGGGCTCCTGACCCAGCAGAGCTCTGAGCTTTATGTTGCCCAGCAGCACCGAAGGTGCTTCATGGGGCACACCGCGCTCGCTAAAGGTGTGATGTTTCGACACTAGCCATTTGTAGAGCAGCCCAATAGCTGCGAATACTAACGCGATAATTGCAAAAGCCATTTCGTTTGTGCCATCCGACCTGCGCGACTTATTTGTTCATTCATTACTGACAAAGCAGAATATGTGTTCACCATGTTTATAGCTCTGCAGCTAGATATCGCCCGCCCTCACTCGTCGTATCATTATTAAGATCTGTATGTACTCGTATGTACGAGGTCTGTTCAAAAGAAAAGGTGAAGGTTTAGCTCACTGTTATCTTCGATTACAAAGCGTGTTCTTGCCAACAGATTGTACGGTAAATAAGGAATACTACAAGGAAGTTATGGAACATTTGCGTACACATATATGTACAAGATCTGTTCATAATAAAAGGTGAATATTGAATTCGCTTGAAAAGCATTTATTTATTCATCAATATCCATCTTGACCCCTTCAAAGCAATCCCCCTTAGATATACATAGGTCGCTCCTTGCAAATTTTTCCTATTCTCAAAACTGAAGGGACCAATAAACGGAAACCGTTTTGCCACATTTGATGAGATAAAATCACAATCGAAGAACGAGCTGATGGTCATACCGAAAATTGCATTTCGGAAATGCTTCGATAATTGAGAGAAGCGCTGGCATAAGTGCATTATGTCTGAGGGAAATTACTTTAAAATAAATATTGTTGAATAAATAAATGCTTTTCAAAAAAACAATTCAAAATATCCCTTTTCTTTTGAACAGGCCATGTATGTATGTTATATACGACTACATTTCGAAAGAGAGCCAATGTACAAAATAGACAATAGTACAGTGGAGCAAGCCCGACAGTGAAATACCCTCTACCCAGACAAACTTCCGCCGCTGAGTTATACACGACCATAGAAGAGGCAAAAAGAAGATGAAGAATCGAGAACCTCTCCCTGCAGTTTCTGGACTTAGTACTGAAATGAAATTGTTTTTTTTTTTTTCAATTTACCGATTTATATTATACAAATTATATACATACTTATTACGTGTGCAGAGTTTGGTTTATGTGGCTTTGGAAATATGGACAGTATTGATGAATTCCTGTAAATAAACTCAAATGAGTTTATTAATATTGCCTAAGGACTAGAATAGTCTCCATACGAAGTTTGGTCTCGTCACGCTGACTAAGAATATATACACTTTATAGGGTCGAAGATGTTGCCTTCCGCCTGTTGCATACTCTGCACCAACCGAATATACCCGTTTTTACACCCGGAGGGTATTTCAGTGCGTTGTGAAATAGCCAACGATAAGCAAATGTGTAAGCAACTGTATCCAAATAATATCGTAATTCGCACAATTTGTATGTCAGTTAGGTTCAGTTTATATTTCCTTCATTTCTATTTCATATCTATCCATGATTCATTAAATATTTTGTTGTGTAAGTGATAACTTTAAAAATGTTATTGTATTCTGAGCACAATTATAACTTTACTCTCATTATTCATCAAGCTTTATCTTATCAAATCGACAGGTTCTCATTAACATTATCGCTCAATATATGTATTTTATACAAAGTATTGCTAAATGCATTCATGATAATGAGAAATACTTTTACAATTTTCGAATACATTTATAAATTATTTACTCATAAATCTAAACATTCGAATTGCAAACTTAAACAGAAAACAATAGTGGAAAGCCGGCGTTAATCAGGTCCAACAATAATATATCCTGTACAATCTATACGTACAGACAGACGGACATTAACGCAGCATGTCATACTGGTCGAGAATATATAGTATATACCTTTGTGCCAAAAATAGGTTCCTTATCTCTAAAACCTACAAAAATTGGTGAAAAAACAAGGATTTATGTTTATTTTATTAAATGCTGTGTGTGTTTTTATTTATTGTATTTATTTTGTGATTTTTCGAATCGTGCTAAATGGAATAAAGTCGTGTAACTTTATATATAATTTTATATTATATTTATATGTAATTTTATATATAATTATTAATTTTCAATCCGTGTTAAAACAAAATCCTGTAAAAAAGACCGTGTAAGAACAGAATTAGGTGCATTCGCACTAAGCTAATACATTCATTTGGGTTCAGGTTATAAAAATGTATGCGAATGTTGATAAGAAGTTATTATATAACAAACATTTTTCAGGTTGTCAAAAAAAACTTCTTATTATGTATTTCATTTCACTCTTTCCTAAATTCTCCTTACTAATCTCACACATTTCATCAAAATGTTTCATTGAAATATATTAATAATGATGCCCTAAATTTTTTTGTTTCTGAAGAATGCTTTCAAGATTCTCGAATTGGCATCGAGCTGGCGTAAAAGAGCTCCAAAACGAATCTAAGCCAAGCAGTATATACGAACAATGAGAAGCAATAAGTTCTGCTTCAGTCATTATTATAATTTCAAAGTATATCTTCTTTCTAAGTATATCTGGTATACAATATGTAAATTATTTTTAGCAAATTTCGACCCACCCCCAAATATAATTTCCATTAGCTTCTAAACAGCAACGTAGCTGAGCTTAAATTTATTTTGTGGTTACATAGTATTTGTCCTGTCATAACGTTGTAGAAAATGCTGAAAGTGTATAATATTGCGATGTACTAAAAATTGTGCTTTCCACCACCATAATCAAATGATTCGCTATATTTCGAATTCGACCCACAAACATTATTAATTTTCAGTTCGCTCCACAAAAACTTCAACCTTTGCTTTCCAGTCATTATAAGCACCGACAATTATTTGAAACTTATATTCCCCGGGTGGAACGGGCATCCAACGTATCGAATCTGGAGAGAATACTTGATTCTCCACTATGATGTCATGCTGAGTTTTTGGATAGTTAGTAAATCAATCGTCTTAATATTTTTCTTGCTTACATCATATGGACAGGTGTGATTAATATTGGAATTTTTTACCAACGCATCCAGCACTATGCGCATAAACGACAGATTCCCTCTTTTGTCCATGAACTTGCAAAAATCCGCCGTTTGATTGTACATATAGAAGCGATATCCGCTGTATTTTCGCCATAAGCTTAAATTGACCTGAGATCATAGCACGTTTAGCTTGGCGGCTATTATAATTATGATTTAGACTCGACTTACAGACACTTGTGAAACCGGAACGTGAAAGAGGTTCACTGTTATGTTCAGACCAACTACTCCGCGTCTCAACAGCTTTAGCCTGCAGACCTGAAAGTCGCAGAAGGATTTATCCAAGCTTTCGCACTTTACATTCGTATATTTGTCCTGAATACTGCAGGAAGGCAGTAGCAATAAATTCACGCAAAACACTTTGAGGGTCAGAGACATAGCGTTTTGAAATTTGAAAGAACACAAATGTGACTACTTTGGAAATTTTATGGTAAAACGCTTTTGTAGTATTTGAAAGCCATAATTAAGGCATTAAGGCATTAATATGAATTTAATTGTTATATATTTATTTATGTTTATTCAAACAGAAACGCTTTACACTAATCACTGATTGTACACGAATTAGCGATTTAAACTGTATTTTCGCCATAAGCGAAAACTGCTCTCAGAATCGGCCTAAAAGTACTGCAGGAAGGCAGTAGCGATAAAATCGCGTGAAGTACTATGAGAGTCAGAGACATTGCAATTGAAATTCGGAGTCATTTTAATGGTGATTGCTTTCGAAATTATCAGATTAAACACAAATTTAGTATTTAAACCCGTAATTAAGACATTAATATGGATTTAATAGTTTATTAATAGTCAAATAGTTCATTTTAATTGTGTTTATTCAAGTAGAAATACATTGCTATCAGCCGTGTTCTTGTTTAAACAAGTCGCAGAGTTGTTTGATTTGGCAAAAAAATGTTTAATTACGTTGCGAAACCTAATAACCTGAAAACATCTTTGACCTACGGGTACATATACATATATATTCTGAATCAGCATGACGAGAGAAATCGATCTAGACATGTCCGCCTGTCCGTCTCGATGAACGCAAGGATCTCAGAAACTAGCTAGAATAACCAAAGTTGGCATCCAGATTCTCCTAGGTCCGAGAAAGGACGCGGTTTTTTTTTTTTAATTTTCCCCCCTTGCCCCGCTACAGAATTTCGTCAATAGCGTCCACATTTCAAATGCTACCTAAACCAAACTTTGCACACATAATTTATATATACAAGTAATTATCTACTGTTGTTTAATCAATTGTTTGTTGTTTATTCAATTCGGTCAATTCTAAGAAAAGTTATTAGCAAAACAAGTTCTCGCCAGTACAACCCCACCAAACTACAGCGACAAGTTCGCTCTTCTTTCTCCTCTTTTTGCTGATGCTATGGGCGCATATAACTCAGTGACGGAAGTTTACCTGGGTACAGGGTATTACACTGTCGGGCTTGCTCGACTGTAGCGTTCTCTCTTGTTAAGTTTAAAGAAAATCTCAAAAATCATTAAATAAGAGAAAGACTTTTTATGTAATTAATTCATTTAATTTAATAAAAATCAATTCTTATTACAAATTGTAATATAGACATAAACAGTTTTGGAATTGTGGAATTGTGGTCTATTCTGTACCGATTTTAGTCAATGTGCTCTCGGCCGTTTCCGAAATCCAGGGGTTCATCCTGGACGAGCAGACAGGCTGTCTTCGAATAGTTTGTGCTATTTTACAATCCATGATTGTCCACGACAAAATGCCGCCTAACCGGAGCTAAGTTCAACTGTGCGGCAAAATGGGGAAATCCGCTTAACAAGTGAAAAACAACAGCAACAACAATAGCAAAAAGGCGAAGGTAAATTCAAGTAGAAACTTGCAAAATGATTTTAAATGACAAAGAATATGTCAAAATGCTCAGTGCTTAGCGGGATAAGCAGAGAAGAGCTCAGCTCGATCTTGTTTAGATAAAGACGACCAGATTCCAAAAGCGTATTTGAGTTTCTCCTCTCAACATTTTGGCAACAGCAAATTGTAAAACAAAATGACAGTCAGGCTGTCGCACAGCTCAGTGTCCTTCCGCCATCCGCCTTCCCTCAACCAACATCCACCTCACTAGTATTGCTAACGACATATGGAAGCCAAACAAAACTCTGGCACTACCACGTCGTGTGCCTCTATTATTATTACGTCTCATATATACAACGAACGCCATTTTCATTCTTTGTGCTTGTGTGCTGCTCCTTTTGCTTTCACTCCATTCCTTTAATCTACTCACAGCAGCAGACATTTTTCTTTCAATGCCTCGGTCCACCCGTCCCCGCACGCCTTTCTTTCTATTTGTCACCCACATAAGTGTTTTGTAGTTTTTCTTCCCTTTGATATGCGCACTAGCGTTGGCAAAACCAAATCCAAATCCAAATCCTAACAGCAACACGCTACGTGCCTTGTAGCCCAGTGTAGCCAACTGTCATGTCATTGTCATGTACTGCCCCTCGCCCTATTTCACCAGAATATTGCTACTGCACAGTGTAAATTGTGTTCAAGATGGTGAACTAAAAAAGAGATGATATCTTAAATAGAAACATAGCGTCTGTAGTATTGCAGAAACCGGATTTTAATTCCCCAAATAAATCACTGGCCGATATGCCTAGCAATACTATACCAGGCCGTGCTTTTGATGTTAGAGCTGAACTTAAACTCCAATAACAGACAGTATTCAGAATACGTTGCAAATAAAATGCACGACATAGATTTCTCATTTGTTATTTATTTAATTATTCTTTTATTTAGAATGCAGCGACTTCAACTTCGATGTTTACATTCCAATTGATAAACCTAATATATATAGATTTATATTGTTAATCAACAAAAACAAAAGTGAATGCTACTGCGGAAGCAAAAAGAAGAGCGATCCCGCTCCAACAGTTTGTGGGAATAATACTGGAGTGAACCCGATTTGGATTCATTTCAAAACAATTTGTGAGAATTATATGTATTCATTAATTTGATTTGTGTAGCTTTCAAATCATGAACGAAACTCTATAGATGAAGGAGGGGCGGAAGAAATAAAAAAATTAAATTGACTCATGTTGCCTGGAGATAAGGAAAGTCTATATAAAATGTTTGGTCAATGTGTGCTCAGCCAAAATCCAGGTGTTCATACAGGCAGCCGGATAGGCAGATATTTTTCTGTATAGATTTCCCTCGTCGTGCACATTATAAATATATACTGGTTATGATGTAGGAGATGCTTCCTTCTCCCTTTGCACAACCAAAACCGATGGCAATTGGTCAATATGCACGTCATAAGGCACTTGGTTGTTTCTAATATGTGATCGACTCGTTAAACCAAATCGCTTCTCCAACTCCAAGACAGATTCTGTGTATGTCTGCTGAAAATATTCATACATTTTTTCAGCTTTATAACTACATAAAAATTAGTATTATATTGGAATCAACCTTATGGATTTATAGTTCCTTTTAGCAATCAGTAACTCTGCTAAAGTAGTTGATTATTAAATGTATGAGTGGAGTTACAACTATTCTATTATGTATTATATTATTATGTCAGTCTTTTTATAAATAGGGTTTTAATTTGTTGTATAATGATATTTTTGAAGTGTGAAATATATTCGATTCGATTCTCACCATAAATTTCCCTATATTATTTGAGTTTTTTAAATGAAATAAACAAATAATTTCGCATTATTAATTTTTTGTTAATATTAATTTATTGCAGTGAGAATGCATTAATTTCTCTTAATTCTTTGTCTGTATATTGTATAAAATATTAAAAATGATTATTTACAATTCAAAGAATTCCAAAGAACAGCACATAAATCTAGATTAATGTGCGCATCGTCTAAGTGTGCAGAAATCTCACTTATTTTAAATTCATACCAATGTTTCTAAGCCAACAAATATTAGATAGAACTCGAATAGATAATTTTAATAAATTTAGTTTGCTTTGTTTTTTTCTTACTCTCCAAAGGTGTTGAAGATGATTTTCAAAATGCTTTCCAATTAATTGATATCTTTCCTTTACTACAAGTAATTCTTTCTTGCAATTTAAAGAATATTAAGCGGACTGCCCATAGATAATATGGATTGTTTATACAGAACTAATATTTTTCGAAATATTAAGTACTGTAGACACGGTGCAGAGGTCTGCTGGCTGGCTCGCTCGCCAGTTACCAGTTAGCAGTCAGTAGCAGGTTCCATTCAACTGGCAACTGTCTTAAAGGGCCATGTCGCCCAATGGCAGCCAAGTTAAGTGAGTTGAGACGACGGCGGACTACTTCAAATCTGTAGTAATAGATATCAACAACTTTGGCGAGCAACAGCAGCAACAATGATGCTAGCATCGAGAGCCACGCTTACACGCTTGCGGGCTTGCGGGCTTGCTGGCTTATAGATTGTTTCTTGGGTTTTGTCAGCATTAAATTAAAAATGAACTTTGGCAGCGCAAATTCATGGTCATGTTAACTTTTTGTGCTTGCCTCGACGCTTGATGCATTGCTCGGGAAATGCTTGCTGCAGTTTTTTGTCCGCCACCGACCATTGGAGCTGCAAACAGCAACTGGTCGCCAATGGACTTGCAGCTCGAAAGCATTGTGAAATGTTCTGTGGCACAGTTAGTTACTGCTTTGGCTTTGTTACTGAGTTGATAAGATAGAGTTGAATGCCGTTCGCTGTCTATCGAAAAAAGTTGTACAACATTTTAAGGTTCGTTATAAGTTTTTGCTCAGATAACATGTGTGAACAGCTAGCTATATATTTTAATTGCTGATTATCGTTGCATTCGAAAAATTCGTTAAATCAGTTCAGGAAGCACAAGTAACCAACAATAAATTCAATAAATGTATCCAATTTGAGGTGAAGATAAAAATAAAGAAATTAAAGTTGCTAATATAATACTACACGATTTTCCAATATTTGTATTATTTATTCATCAGTGACTTAAACTTGCATTACTTATAACAATATTGCTGGGAGGGGAAGGTGTGCTCTGGCCATTCTGCATCTGACTTCAGTTTCCACTATTTCTTCTTTATTTCATTCATTTAAATAATAATGTTAAAATATGCAAGCTAAATGCTTCTAGCTATTATTTCAAGCCGTTGTTCAATTCCCATTGTGCGATGTGTTCGCATATTTCATTTCACTTGAACCAGTCCTTCGCAAGCTTTTGCTTCAATAAACGTATGTATGTATGTCTTCCTAACTAAACGCAGTCGTCGCGTGTGTCCAGCGACTGATTCGACCAAACACCAATTTAATTAACTGAAATAAACAATGGAAAACTGATGGAAATTCTTCGGAAGAAATTCCCATTCTAATAATAAATAATGCTGGATGGTTCAATCACAGCGTGCTACAAAAGAACAATGAACCACATTTGTAAAGCATATATGTATTTAATCAATTTTAGTTTTTAATTAAATGACAAACTACTTGGGCAGTGAAATAGTTTTAATGAAATTTTGAGACGCTGTTTTATTGATTTAAATTTTTTAATGTTAAAAAAATATTTTTTATGTCCTTAAGCTAATTAATCTAAGACTTCGATATAAATACACGTATAATATGCACCTATAATTATATTAACAATATGAAATAAATTAGATCTTATATTACTTTCAATTTGTATAAATAAACAGAATAATTAAATTAATTTTTGTATATATATATAGTACATTTACATTCCCGGAAGCTAAGAATCTAAGACTTAAATATAACTATGCGTATAATCATGCACCTATGACTATATTAACAATATGAATTAACCGGCTATTTAAATTAATTTTTGTATACATAGTACATTTAGATTCCCACTGGCTAATTGGAAGACTGTCCTTGTATATGTGTTACTCAACAACTTTATTTTGGGGGTTGTAGATTCTTAATTTCTCAACAAGAAATTATCTTCCCCTAATCCTTAACATTTGAACAACTTATTATGCATTGCACAATTCTTTTCGAGTTTTATGTGTAACTTATTGAATCATTTTGAGCTTATTATTGTTCTCCTTTCCCCTTTTTAAAACCTATCTTTTCAGTTATTTCGGGAATCTCTTTAACATCTGGCTTGCCATATTGATTAATAAATTTTTTCCCACCGGGTCGGAGATTCTCTTCCCATTTATTTTTAGGTATATACAATAAACAATATACATTTTTCAAAAAGAGACAATTAAGCAGTGGTAATGTAGCTTTAGGATATTAAAGGACTAGTAATCATATTCAATCCATGTAGATTTAGGTATGGACCTAAATAGACACTTGTAAACTTTGCAAAGTTTCACTTTGAACTTACGTCAGAAAAGTGCATTTCATTTATAATCTTATGGATAAGACTTTTAAGAAGCACGTGCTGGTAACTCAATTACTAACGCAAAATTGAAATTGAAATTCGTATACCTCAGCTTAGATACTCCTATATAGTAGATCTTAAAAGACAAACTTACTAATCGGCTACAAATGAATTGAGTTAGTGTCCAAGCGAGTTCCGGGTGCTGACACGCTTCGATTCTTTAATAAAGTACACACATTGGCTGCAAACAATTGCCCGCCGATTTGCCTGTCGTTTGCCTTTCGCTTCCCCCTTTTTGTTATTCTCGCTGTGTTTATGTATCGTAAAAACCAAGTTATATAAATATTTTGGGCGTTTCGACAGCGGCAACGCGACTACTGGCAGAATCAGGCAGTCCGACGAGCAGCCAAGCGTCATATAAAATTGATGCTTTGCCGTCTGCCCGCCACCCCTTCCACCTGCCTGCTGCCATCCACCTTCTGCCTCTCACCATCGCACAGTGTGTCAAGGGGAGCAGAAAATATGTATAATGGAGTTCAATTTGTTTTTCTGTTGAGCAGCTTTTTGGTCGTATTAACACTTTAAATTTGAATGACCTAATAAATCATTGAAGAGAAATATCCTCAGCGAGGAATTTCCAAAAAATGTCATGATCAGCTGGACGTCTGGTCTATCCGTTTATCTTCTTGCACTTCCGAAGAAAACATTGGTGGCTGAACAAAATTACTAGAATTCGCTTTATAAGTTTATTCAGTTGTTTCAGTCATTGCTTTACCTATACTCGTATGCTTATGTTTTATATCACAGTTGAATTGATTACACTCAACATATATATGTACAAACATTTAGTGCGAGCTTCGGCAATTTTAATATCATTTGTACTATGTATTGACTATTCATAATGTAAATGGGCCAGGAATATTTATTGTGCAATTGACTGCACACATAATTCCAGCGCATTTATAATTAACTAACTGGGTCACAAAAGTTAACAGAAACCAACTGCACTCCATCAGTTATCAAATGAGTAAGATTAAGATAGAATTAACTCCTT
The DNA here is from genome assembly GCF_003285725.1 of Scaptodrosophila lebanonensis. Taxonomy (NCBI): domain Eukaryota; kingdom Metazoa; phylum Arthropoda; class Insecta; order Diptera; family Drosophilidae; genus Scaptodrosophila; species Scaptodrosophila lebanonensis. Next base: position 6,166,554 of record NW_022060561.1, on the reverse strand, counting down.
TTAAATGTTTGATTTTCTTCACCATCATATGTTAACACAATAAGATGAATAGCGATATTCTAAAATGTTGACTTGTGGACTGTTTCTGGCAAAGTCCTATACGACATAAAGAATAGACCGATCTTGCTAATTGCTATAGTTTTTGAACGGTTGTCTTGCTTACAAATTGCAATAAATCCTGTGGAAACCAAAGGCAAAAGAAAACATACATACGTATCAATACAAAATTCTTATTTTAAGAAAACAAACTCCAAGAAATACTCAAATACTGAAATGTTTTCATTTTATTAAATAGAGTCCGGCAAATTTCTAAACTCGTTCTAGTGAACGCTAGCTGTGAGGCATTAGCACACCATTTCACAATAATATTAAATCAAAAAGCTCTATTAATAATATATTTAGGTTTTAGACTACTTCAAAGACTAGACTAGACCAAAAGTGACAACATCCCGTACTCCAATACCATAAAATGTTGCACCTTAAATATATGTACGCTTTACATGATTCATCCACTTCTATTTTGAATTTCTGGATCACACTGTGCGCGTCGTCGTCACACAGTAAATAATGTAATAATCTGCCTGGTCTTGGGCATGGATCTCTGGTCTCATGGTCTCATGGCGTCATGGTCTCCCTGCGCCCCATAAACCAAATTTATGCACGAAATTCAATTATGCTTAAAATGTGGTTAATAGGCCGACTGGCGGCGCTACCTTCCGGCTCCTGTTTCTACAATTCCCCCGACTTTTTGCAGATGCTGCTGCCGATTCTGTTGCCGGGCAACGTCAACACACACGTACACACACCAACACTCGCACAATAGGAAATCGGGACCCCGGGGACAAATATGTGTGTGCCTGGTTATGGCCGCCAGCGAAGCCACTCGCCAAATTTATTAAATATTATTACACAAATACTGGCTGAGTGGCTGGCTGGCTGGATGGCTGGATGGTTGGCACACACACTGGCTTTGAAATTAGATATTGTTATGTTATGATTGTTGTTGTTATTTAATAACAATTTCACTTGTTGTTTTTACAACCGGCTTTTATGACTCACATGCTAAAAAACTCCAACTTCTTGCCCATTTCGAAAACTTTTTTGTTACATTTTTTTATGTGTGTGAGTATATGCAGGTGTATGTGTGTGTGTTAGTACTGATATGAATATGCTTTGTTATGTGCGTGGAGTTTTTGTTACTGTTTTAAGGGCAATTTAAATGGTTTATGCATATGGGCGTATAATTTTTTTATGATCCAAGTGTTGCGCGTTGACTTTGTTTCTTTGCCCGACTGGAGAAGAGGATGAGTAGAATTGACAGAGCATTGACTAAGTGGAGTTAGTTAGCCATGAATTAGTTATTATTAGCGGGGACTGTAAAGATGTCTGCGGGTGTAATAGTTATTATTTTTTTGACAAAAGTGTCAGATTTAAGCAGTAGTTTTTAGCCAGCATCTATCCACAACTTTATAGATGTACTTATACTCACAAGAGCTGCACTATCTTTTAAAGGCGTATCCTATTATTTTGTTAATTCGCGACCCTTTGTTAGCCGTGTTCTTCAACTGATTTGTTGTGGAGCCACAACCCATAACAAGCAATCAAAAACCAAAACACGTCGTATTTGGCATCTTTCGCTTTCTAATGAGCAAAAAGCCTCAATTTCCACAATGCCAGCTGAATGAAGCATTGTTCGCCAAAATAGAACCATCGAAAGCTCAAGCATTGCGCCTAAATGCACTTCCAAGCATCGGGTTTACTGCTGCGGTCCGACAACTGCTTTCATTGATCAGCTTACTGCCATGGAGATGCATTCAAGTCGATGGTTGCATAACTGGTAGGAATTGTTCGAATCGCAGCTAACACTTTAAGGAAATTAAGGCGTAGGCCAATACATATTACTTCTATAAATACTTGCCAATACTTTACTGACATTTAGCTCTAGCGAACAATGGTTTATACCACCATCTACAATAATGCATTTCATGCATTTAAATACTAAATATCTGCATATCCGCTATATCATAAATTTTGTAACACGCTGACAGTCAAATGCATTCTAATCCCTGTTTGCACAAACTTATATAGTACGTACTTACTATATTTACTAAGAATGGCGACCAAAGGAGAATTTTGCATGGTCATTCTCAAAGTAGACACTCATATGTACTTCCTTCCCTGAGGCACTATAATCGTTCTCTTTTAACATAAATTATTTGTAAAGCTTTAATATTTATTTTATTTATAATTCGTTGTCTTATCATGACAATAACAAGTTTAATTTTATTTTACGAACGCTAACTTTTTGAATGAAAATGTAATATGTAATAAGATGTCTAAACAATTATCCGCCAGATGTAGGAAATGATCAGTCATAATTGTTTGATTACATTTGTTGGTGATTGATGATATACCAAAGACAAATTGTATTGGTGTATGTACTTCATAATCGATTATTTGATAAGTTGTAAATTACTTTTATTGTGTGAAAAACATTTCTGAAAATCTGGACGCCATGTTTGACATTCCATGTATGATGAACTTGTACTCTGCCCTGTTGCAGCGTACTGCCTTTAATCCACCTGATCTAGGCCATTTTGTGTCTGTAGTATGGTCGGGATATGTGGCTTGAATGTGAATTTGTGGCATCGTCGAAAAACAACAAATTGGTGGGAATCGCAAACTGGGAAGATAGCGTAGGCGCTTCAAGTGATTCTAAGTGACTCAAGATACGTCAAGGGTATGGGATAAACAAATTTAACGAGCAGTACACGTTTCCACGAACAACTCACTATCAAGTGCATGCATTCTCAGGCACTCCTCCTCCTTGTAGTTGCCGCCGCTGGTGAAGGATCAAAGGCAATTACAACAGGAGCAAGTAAGTACAGTCGCTAACTCTGCACGCTGTATGCTTAGAATAGATTAATAATCAATCAGAAATCATTAATCGCTAACAAAAATTGCCTGATGAATGCGTCCAATTTTAAAATCTGATTTGTCACATTTAGAAATCAATATATTTTTTTTGCCGCGTAAAGATAATTTTAATGCAAATATTATAATTTTACTCAAATTTTTTCTATCCGGGTTTGATTTTGTCTTATAGCAGACAACGAACATGTCGGTTCTTGGAACGGTCAAGAAAACTTTTCACAAATTGAATGCAGATTTCCACCCACCCCTGAACTGCAAACAATAAAACTAACTTTTGAATAAACTTTTGTGGTTTTTTATTTTCAGTGTACTTATGTTTAGTGTATTTCGTGTAGCTGTGTTTAGTTTATTTGTGTTTTATTGCATTGTATGTTGGACAGTTCAGTTCAGCATTCTGAATCTCGACATCTCTAGTTGTTTTGTGGACTGCGACTGTGTAGTTCTTATTGTTCTGTTGCTATTTAAAGAATTAAAGTCTGTCAATATTAATTTCAATAATCAGTCCTTACCTGTTTAAAGTGATTGGAAAAATTGATAGGTCTTCAACCTGTTTTTAAACTTTCCTAAAAAATCGAAGCGCTTCATTGTGATTATATATAGTTTAAAGGAACGTCCTGAAGAATAGATTAGACCATACCTACAGAAGATTTATTCATGCAATGCTTACCTGGGGAAAATACAAGGGAACTGTGTATTGGATTTGCTTGGAGTTGGATTAAATTGGACATAGGATTGGATTGTATGATCATTCATTTATGTTATCATTGCTAAGGGAGAGTAGTCAGCGACAGATAGGTGATCTACGCATAGCCTAATCGAGACAGGTAATTGGATAGGGTTCATCGAAACTAATTCATTTAGGTCCTTACAATTGGTGAAGACTTTTGATGGCAGGCTGCGGTGACAAAGTGTGGTGGTTCGCCATCGAGGCTGGCTGTGGTGGCTGGCTATTGATACTAGTTGCGGTGGATGCCTGTGGGTGGAGACTGTTGATTGTAGCCTCACCGAAATCATTCTTGAAGACCGGCACATTTTAGTGGACAGTACTGTTGCTTTGAGCACGAGGCGCGATTGTGTGTCTGCAAGCGTGTGTGTCTGCAAGTCTAAAAGTGTATTAATTATTCAACTTCAATAATTTTCAATCGTAATATTCAAAGAGCAATTGCTTCAACTTACCGTCTTACTGTCCGATTTTGTTTCTTACAAATAATATTATGTTTGTTTTAGAACTGCTAGCTAGACTGAGCTCTGTTTTCAGATATTTTGAACAGCTTCACGGTTATTTTTATTTGAAAAGCAGAGATTATTTAATTCAAAAGCCAAGGCTGCAGAATATATATTTTTTTGGTTTAGAGAAATTTAATATTTTTCTTAGTTTAGTACTGCTCGGTTGCGAATACGAAGATAAACTAAGATCTAATTACAAATAGCTTGGGGTACTTGACATTCATTTCGATTTTAAAAACAACGACTACGTAGCTAGAAAGCTGAGGCTACTAAGATTTTAAAAATTTTCAATTATTCAACTAAAAATATTCAATACAAAAATTATACATAATTATTTTCGTCTAAATGTATGCATATTATATATAAAAAGTTCTACTGACCTTATATCCAATAGTGAAACAGGCTGGTGGTTTGATTGATTGGTATATTTTTTTGAGAAGCTACACATCTTTCATTGAACACCACTGCGGAAAAAGGAATCGATCTAAAAGGCAACCATTTATAGAAATAAATATAGTTTTTTCACAATATTTTCATATGCTTTCGGGACTCAGCTAAACTTTATTATGCAAATATTATTATTTATTTTATATTAGAGCTGATCCCGTAACATGAAATACTATATTTCTGAATGCAACTAATCGATTAATATTAAAATTAATGAAGACTTCTAAAAACGTGCACCTACATCAAGTTAAATATAGCGAATAATATAATTTTCTGGCAAACCCAACACACAATTTAGCCATTTAACAGACTTCTACCATATGCTTCATTTATTTACTATAAACACATACAGGAATATGCTGTTCATATGAAGTCGAAGGCAAAATGTAGTGCAAAAGTTCATTGCCAGCTTTTAGGCAATGCCAGCATAAGTTCACTTTCGCCACACACACACACACACACATACTGACACACTGCGAGCGAAAAACGCGCGAACACAAGCGGCAAGAAACTGCGGCAGCGTCGGCACATCAACTTTTTATTAGCTGAAAAATAAACACTAAAGGGGGTCGGCAGTGGAGAGGAACAGTGGGGAAAAGGGCAACATGAAAACAAACAGCCGACAACACAAAAGCAAACAACAAGGATGAGAATGAGGATGGCAAGAGTTAAGTAACAAATATTTACAACGCGGTATAGCCGCCAATCCCTGCCCCTGCCCCTGGCCCAGCTCTACCTTCTCCTACTCCTTCTACGGCTGACTGCTGTTATTTGCCATTTGGTGAGCACATCAAGGCAATGCATTGTTGTTCTTGTTGTTCTTGTTGTTGTTGTTGCTGTTGCTCTGAATGACTAAGTCAATGTCGGCGCGCCTAAAAGTCTGCTACGCGACTTAATAAATCTTATTAAAGTGCGCGCCGCGCGGCTGTAAAATATGCAATTTTATTCTTTCATTGCTGATCCTGTTGTTGTTGCTGTTGTTGTTGCCCGCCCTCTGTTCACCCGCATTCTGTTTATTCTTTTTTTCCTTTTTTTAAATGGCCCTAAAAGCCACCGCTCGATTTGCTTGCCCGTCTACCTTATTTTTGCTTTACATAAATTTATTTCTTATTTTACGCTCATATTTGAGTAAAACGTAGCATACTTTTATGCGTGGCCGGGCCGGGCAGGGCAGCTGGCAGGATGAGAACTGAGACTGCTGTTGCTGCTGTGGCTGCTGGGCCATGGCCATGAACAAACCGGCTAAACGACTAAGCGTCGAATCTGGCATCGGTTTCACGCTGTCTTTTTGTCTTGCCCTTTTCTATTATTTCGTTTTTGCTTTACGGAGCTATAAGCTTGTGGTTTGGGTATTTGCGTCTGTCTCCCTTCGGTTTTTTCTGCTGTGCTTACAAGTTACTCAACCAAAGCTGGGAAGCTGAGCTGAGCTGGGACCGTTGGTACCAAGCAATTGCTGGAAGCACCCGATAAACTCTAGATATTCGACTTGAGGAGATTTGTTTGTAATGGGATACGGAATACTTATCGTAGCTTCTGTTGGGATATTCAATTTAACTCTTTTATTTCTCATTAGATATAAAAATGTGACAAGTTAGTTATCATTGTAACAGCAATCATTTTTGACTTAAAAGGATATTCTTCTGGAGCTTATTTTTCTGCATATATTTATTGCTAAGCCAATAATGTTTAAAAATATGAAATGATTTATCAGTAGAATAAATTAAATCATTTCAATTAAAATTTATTTTTTTTTAAACTGATCGACTTTATGTACATGTTATGTATTTTTAATTTAATTTATTTAATTAGTTTAATTTTTTTTAATAATTTTAAAATATTAAACATTTTTTTATGTTTCTGAGTTTAATTTTTAATACAAAAACAAATAGAAATATTCCATATAACTGAACTGATATATGTACGAGTATACATAATTGTATATAAACTATATCCGTGTGTATTTGTTTTCTGTAAATTCCATAAGATTCGATTCAGGACGATAAATTGGACAGCCATTGCTTATCATATTCCACACTTCACTTTCATTTGCCTCAACCAAATGACAAATCGGTTCCAATTCAAGTAATCATCTACTACGCAATACTTAACCCAAATCCAAAATAGAAATGTATAGTTAGAGCTAAAGGCAAAAGTATACATTCCATACGAGCAGCCAGTAAAAATTCAATCGAAATAACGCATTCTCATTAGATTTATTTATCGGTCACTTGAAGTATGACTGAAAAATGATCTAATTGATTATAAAGGAGCCGCAACTGACAACCAATAGGGTGTTTTGGATCTTCAGGGTCTAAAGATACATGCCTTTTTGGTTTGCGTGGACATTAGATTTACGGGAGGAGTTCGGTATAATAGTGTTTATCTGGCAGTATTTGAAGATGCTGTTTTGGGCCAATGCACTCAATATAACAAACTTTCTGTGACAACATTAAAGTTTTTAGAGTAACTCCAACAGGGAATACTGTCCATTTTTACACTATGAGACCTATAATGTCATAACTGAATTGAATAATTATCATAATAACCCACACCGGTATGATAAATTTATTCCGGAGAATATTATTATGTATACAGACCAATCGACTGATGGGGCTAGTGCATAATGCGTATGAAATTTTCTTAATAAAAATGAATTACCTTAGCATTTATGCTTGTAAGTGAAGAGAATTTAACGACTACGGGGCTTTTTCATTCCATTATTTTCAGTTTTCCAAAATATCTCAACCACTTCGTATCAAAAATATAGAAATTGTTCGAAAAACGGATAGTAGCAAAAAGAATAAATGGATCTCCTGGATGCAACGATCGTATTGTCGAGCTGAACAGCCGTTTCATGGAAGTAATTTCACTAATCGAGTTACTGCACTTGCAAATGCTAGCCCCATATTTCTGCAGATTCCTGAGAATCAAAGTAAGTGGTATGATTCAAAGGTGAAATTCTATATATGAAATTCTAAAGTCAAATATTTTTGAAGAACACATGTATCGCACAGCAGCGGCTTGTGCGACCTATAAGAAATTAATACGCAATTAGAATTGACTTTTAGTTCTGTTGGAAGAGATTTCAATCCCTGTACATAATAGTATTATAGTATAGCACTATATTCTTTAGCGCTTTAGTAATGCTGTTGCATAATGCGTAACAAATCTGTTTAATAAAATAAATTTGCTTAGCATTTGTACAGAGAGTTAATGATTATTGAACAACTATGCGGCTAATGTCCCATTCTATGAACTCTAGTATTTCAAAATGCCTCTACTGCAAAATATTGGTGTAAATGTATTCTAGTATTGAAACTGGACGACTACAAGTATATGTTCGTGTTATATATTTTCTACATTTTCATTTAATTCATTTAGTTTTTGAGAAAGTCAATGTAAAAAAAAAGGTATTTCCTTTTTTTTTTGTTTTTATCAGAGTGGGTGCAGGGTATTTAAGACTAAAGCATTCCTTTGTTTCAATTAGATTTTAAAGTTACTTTGCAGTCACAAGTTTCCTCTGTATATTTTAAAATTTCATCTATATATTGTCCCTTATTCGATTATGGATATACAGATCTTAATTTCTTGACTGACTGTCTGCCTAAGTGTATGTAAAGTATAAAGTACTTTCTAACAATAGATAGTATTTACAATTAATATTTAATAATTGTTTTACTGTATCGCACGCTGTTCCTTAGCAAAAGTGTGTGAGTGTACTCGCCAGTCTACATTCTGCTTTTACCTTGATTCGTTTAAAGAAATAAATAAATAAAAGAAGTCTCTGGCATCTGTTTATCTTTTAATCAATCAATTAAAACCGTTTTCAATGGCTACAAGTAAGCAAACGCCTTCTTTGACTGTCTGAGCTTAACTAAGCTTTCTCTTGGTATAAATCTAACTTCTTCCTTCTTCCTCGGGACGACACCCTGTGACGGTCACAAGGGCATCATTACAACATTTCATAATACATTATAAATATTATATAAACATTATAAAAATGTATGATCTGGCTTTATCATTGAAATTATATAAGTGCTTACAAGCAGGTTCATTTATAACATTTCAGAAATACACTTCGTAAAAAGAAAACATTAATAACAGAGTTTGAATTAAATTTTTACATTCAATTATTGATTGATGCTGCGAGAAACCGTTTGTTCTGCCCCTTACTCTAACCTGGTTCCAAAATTACTAAAAATCTAAGACTTTGTTTAATCTGAATTCATAACAAAAACGGCTAAGCAACTGATAACAACTGAAAAACATATTTTTCAGTTCATATTCATATTTTTGGACTGATCATCAATACAGTAACCTCCGTCCAGTCGATATTGGGATTGTCATTAAAAGTGTTAAAATATATATAAGACCAATAAACGGTGCCCCACAATTACATAAGTTTAATATTTCGTTTAAGAATATTGCTCATATCTGGAAACCATATCACTGATTGTGATTAATTCAATGAAGCTAAAGGAGCTTAAAGAGAAAGAAAGCATTATATTTGTTTTAATGGTGTCACCGAAATCGTATGTTTGTTAATCTGTCATGTAACGCATATACTTAAAATAAATTTCATTCTAAAAATATATTAAACTCAATTAATAAAGCCACCACAAATGTTTTACATTCCTTTTATAAGCATGTATGTATGAGTCATTAAAACTTGTCCTTGTTGCCGCAACACAGCAGAGTTTCTTGTTTCCTAGAACTGAACATTTTAGCCCACCGAAGTCCGCTATCAACGTCTTCTTTACGTCTTCGCACAAAAACAAACGAACAAAAAATAAAGACATTTGTCTTAGCAATTTTTTCATCATGCGTCTGCAATTTATTTGGCGGCCCACATTTACTTTGAGCCACCTTACATTTTGCCAGTCTACGGCCCTCGTAGCGCTCGTACCGCTTTGTCTGCGTCAGTCTACCACATAAATTTGGGATCTTAATTCAGTTTAGTGCTTTTTACTTCATGCCCGTATAGGCCGCCTCTGCTTCTCTTTTCACGCCCTGTGGTCGCAATGGCCGGCGTCGCTCGTAATCGTGCAAAATTAGAAATAAGCCAAAGGCAGGCATCAGACAAAGTCCTGTGCTTAACGTCGACGACAGTAGCAACAACAACATTAACAACAACAATGGTTACAACAACAACTTGCAGATTGCTTTTTGCACTTCGGCATCTAAAACAAATTATCGAATTAGTTTGTTTTGTGGCCATTTTTATTAGCTGTTTAGCACATTATTTGGTTAAGACAATTGTTTTTGTTGTTCGCACCGTTTTTGTTGTTTTTGTTGTTGTTGTTGCGGCTGTAGCTGCCACAAAAATGCCACACACTCGAACTCAGAGTAGAACAAATAGAGGGACAAATTAATTGTGTGTTTAATAGTCGGCTAAAGTGTAAGTAAATAAGTAAATAAATTAACTTGGCCAACATTGGCACGTTCGTACTTTTTTGTTTTGTTGTTGTTGTTGTCACTTTTTTTCGGCCCATTAAGTGCAGTTGTAAATTAAACCCAAATGTCCAGGCTTTCGATGTTTGTTGAGTGCTTGGACTTCCTTCTGAATACGTTGGACAATATTGTGCGATTCTGTCCCTATCTAATAATAATAATAATGATAATAATCTAATTATTGATAAGGTGTCTTAATTCCTTGTTTGATCATTTTTTTGTTTAAAATTAAACACAATTGAAGGTATTTTAATTTCGGATAATTATTAATCACAATTTTACTGAACGTTATGCTCTTTATTATCGCTAATTGGTCGCTGGTTAGTTGTCAGTCGCTATCAGTCCCTGCTTAACTATTAGCTACTAGTCTCTGTCAATTACTGGGTGTTCCTACTGTTTCATAGTTAGGCCGTTCCTACAATATAGTAAAAGTTTAAATGCAAAAAGCAGCATTACTTAAATTATAAAGTAATTTAACTTTTCTTTTTATAAAATTAGCTGCAATGTGGAAATAGGAAAATTAATTCGTTTTCCGCAATTTGCAGAACTAAAATTTGTTGTGTGTTCTTAAGCAAATCATTTCACGATTTCCAAATTAAGTTAAAGAAGCTTTTGTAGTGTCAAACATTTGTTAGGCAAGACTACCAAATTGTGTCTTTTTGGTTGGCAACTGTACAATTTATTGAATATTAATAAGAAACTTTACAATCTTTGATCAGCTAAGCTTTTTCCTAGTTTTCTTCATTCATTTCTTTTAATTTAATTTAAAAATTGAAAACCATTAACTCTTCTTAGGTCTAAAAACGTATCCGACTACCTTAACAGATGATTGCAGGAATTTTTTAATGAATCCAATGAGAACTAAATATATTTGTAGCTTACGTCACACATTTTTTATATAATCATAAATCCTAATCATAAATAGCCCTTGCTTTTGGAGTTCTATCCGTTCTATTTAACGGAATTTTATGCACTTAAGATTCTTAACTATGTACAGCTAAAAGAATTCTTTATTATATGCAGCTATTAAACATTGTTTCTCCACCCCCTACCCAAGTGGTAAAAGGATATATTAGTTTGGTGCGAATGTATATAACACAGAGAAGCAGGATAAAATCAGATAAAATAAAATGAAATGTTAAGACGAGTCCTGCCCGTCTGTCTCTCGATCGAATGATTGCAAGGATATCGGAAAGTATAAAAACGAGAATAACCAAACTTGGTTTCCAGATTCTTCTAAGTCCGAGAAAGAATGAATTTGTTGTTTCTGATTCATTCATTTAGTTCCAAAAATTAAAAACATAATTTATTAAGAGTTGGACCCGCTCCAGTCTAGCATTTCATTCCTTTTTTATTTAATTTTCCGTTCACCTCACCTCGATGGGAGCTCTAATAATATTTCATGTCATTTATTGTATGACTATCTTCCTGTTCTGAATGACATTTCACATTTGTTTCGTATTATTAACTTAAGTGCCTGTTTTCCTCCCCCTTGCATTCTGCACCCAAGGTCTTGGTCATCCAATTTGTTCGCATGACATACGACTTTAATGTGTATGTGTCATGAGATCTGGCATCAATATGTGAGAAGTCAATTTCGCTTAAAAAGATGGCGGAAATGCCTGCGTAATCAATCATTTCTGTGGCTGCTAGATTGATTGGCAGTCGCTATAGTTACAGAGAGCGATTACATTGTATTGACAAAAGCTGTTGTGGGGTTGCGAAAAGGTGACTATCTCGCCTTTGACCTTTGCAAGCCCAGGGGCCAGCACGGCTATCACACAAGCAGACTCGGCCAGGCCATATATCAGTTGTACATATCATAAAGCATGTGTAACATTTCCAGATTTTCACACTTTTCCAACCGCTCCTGGCACCCGCCATCGCCTTCCACCTCAAAGGAGCAGCGCCTTGCAACTTTTGCACTTCACCAGATTTCTTTTGTGCCGACAACACGCATCTGCCTATAAGTATATATTTGTCAGGCAACAGCTGAAAGCACACATTGTGTGGCTCCATATCCTTGTAGACACGTCGTATTTGCTTATCCGGCTGCCGGAAGTGGCGCCACCATTGCAACAGGGCTTGTCATGAAGAGCCTTTCTTTACGAAATTTGCATTGATCCTGCACTGGATTCTTGTGCTGCCGCCTCTGGCTTTAAACGACTATTTGCAGTCCTTTACGTTGCATTGTCCTCTTAAAATGTGAATTTTATGGCAATTTGTTGTCAGCTTAATTTGTTTTGCAGATACAGTTAATTATAAATTGTCGATTGTGTTTTTTTTTAATATTGCACATCAGACGGCTTTGAACGTGTTCAGACTAAATTAATGGGCCGCTCTTTGTGGCGTTTTTTATGGCGTTAATGTGATGATAAAAATATGAATATTCAAAATTAATGGTAACTGCTTTCCCGCAATGAGGTGACCTACTCTGATGGCCAGCTTTAGACACACTATCTATCAACAATTGAAACTGCATTATTCTATAATTTACATCAAAATAAAATAACCGCCCTAAGATAAAGCAAAGGAAAAACTTTGAAACTTCAATCCGGAAAACCAGACCAGAGAATGCGTTTGCCTAAAAACTTTCTCCAAATACTTGTAGGTCGCCTAAAGAAATTAAATGAAATTAGTTTTTAAATAAATACGAAAAAGGGGAAATATTGTTTCTTTTATTGGTTTCAGATGAATAACTAGAACTTTTTAAAACCATTCCGGGAATAAATGCACCTGCCTGGAAGTGTTCTCTAAATAAGCCATTTATTAAAATTATGAGTAAAAAGTTATTATTTTGATTGTTGTAAAGGCGATAGAGCAGAGTGAAGAAATTAAGTGAAGTTCTTTAAATTTATTTATTTATATTTAATTTAGTTAAGTTTGAAACCATCGCTATGAAGATCATATTTAAAAGAGGGTTTAAACTAAACTAAATATAAATTCGTAACTTTGAGTTAAATGTGAAAAGAGAATATCAAATGGAAAAGTTTTAGGTTATAACTTTACTATCATGGATACTCTTAACTTTGAGCTGCGTGATTGTGAGAATAGCTTTTTGATTTTGAATGCATGGTAATAAAGTCTGAGAATAAAAGCCAATATTTTGTTTTAATATACGTAACCTTTCAGATTACTTAAGTAATCTATTGCTATTAGTTTCTATTGGCGAAATGTTTGTGGTCTGATAAACAAGTGATAAGCGAAATCACAAATGATATAAGAAGACAAATGTAAAAAAAAATTTATAAGTCAAATGGTTGGACATTTTAGACAGTTCAGATTTTATACTAGAAAGCAATGCAAGTTTTTGAAGTTTAATTAGAGGAACTGGTTTCCCTGCTGTCTTTATCAGTCACTAGCATCAGCATAGGATGACTTAGCATCTCTCTTTTACTTTCTCCTTCTCTTTTATGCGATATATTAGGACCGACATTAAATCACAATTAGTCCCTCCTTCATGTTTGATAGTTCAACAGTATATATCGGCTTAAAAGCTGTATTATTGGTCTACATTGTTACCTTCATTTGCCAATTAAGTATATTAAACTTATTATTTAAATATGCAAACTAGTAACCAGCAAATAGCACGGCATTAAATATTAACAACATTAATATTTTCGTGATTCCATTTCAACCAAATTTCGAAAGTATTTTAAAAGTTTGGCAATTATTATTCCTGAATAATTTATCAATTTTTAATATTGCAGTACACATGTTTTAATATATTTGAAATGCCAATTAGATTCCGTTCCCTAATTTACATAAATGATTGCCCAAAATGCCAAACTCTCTGAAATCAATTGGAGGGCACTTTTGTAGCTAAAGCCCATCCTCAAAATGCCCATCAATCCCATACGCAGTTACTATTCCGCTGATTCATTGCTTACACCAGTCACAACAACAATAGCGAGAACAGTAAACAACATAAGTGCTAACGCTGTGAAATGGCGTGCTATCAAGGATACTGCTTGATAAGCATGATAAGGATAAGCGCAACAGCCCTAACAAAAGTCGGTCGAATGCTGACACGCTCGCAAACTCGCTGCCACATTAGCCCACTCAACAGGCGACATTCGACAGTCAATGAACACAATCGTTTGCAGCTTTGAGCATTACAAGCTAGGCAACAAAATTTTATCGCAACCCCCTCCACTCCCCTTCCACGCTCTGCCCCACAAGTGGCATTGCTGCGCCCGTTTCCAAAATGGTGATGGGCGTCGTCAAGTCAAGTGTCGCCGGCTATCGCCTGTCGCTGCCTACCGCCCTTCATTGATAATTGTTACAACGCATGAGTCGCACTCACACATGCTTACACCCCAACACCCCAACACACACACACACACACACTTACACACGCCCTTTTGGTTAAGTGTGTCAACGCCCAGCAAACAATAAGCTTGTTAACCCATTACTGACAGCTTTAATACAATTTGGGACTGATTAGTCCCAACCTCCTTCACATCGATTCTAGTATTTTGCTTGAATTTTAAAAAACCATACACAGTTTTTCCTGAATGCACTATTTTAAAAAAAACCCAGCTCAGATTATTATTTAAATATTTTACAAAAAGTTAAGAAAATTCAACTACCAACCAAAAGTTAAAAATGTCACATTAAAATGCACCTTTTGTAAAGGATTTTTGGGTTTTCCAATGTCCACATGTCTAAGAAATTTTGTATTTGCTTAAGTTTAAAAGAGATATTAACCATCTCTACCACATATTAAGTTTAAGAGAGATAATAACATTAATATTGCGGATTCGTATAGATCTTCGCCTGAAAGATGCTGTACTAGTCCAACATCCTTCCTTAAAGCTGTGTGGCTATATTTCTAGAAAAGATATCCCTTCCATTGCGTTATTCTATGTAGAATAAAAACTATTTGCTTCCAACCCTCTCTCTACGGGAAATAAACTCTGAGGCTGTTCTAGCTGTGTATTTGTTGGCTTAGCATTGTTTCCCACCTTCAAATATATACTTCCGGAAGGTGCCAATTGGTTCCAGAAGCAGATTAACATTGAAAGTCGTTTTGGCTTCGGCTGTTTCTCAGCAATGTATCATAGGTAAGTATTCGTCTTCTGTGTACACATATTCGTACACCTCTATTTCTTTGTTTGCTTGGTTCGCTTTGTAGCTTTTATCTCAAACGCTTCTAACAAAGTTGGTAAAATAAACACTCCATCACATTTTAAATCCTGTATCGATTCGAAAGCATTAATTGTTAACGAATCTTGCTTGGTCACTCACTTATTTGAACACCACATTTTAAAACATATTATAATAGCATGAAAATAATATTTAAAAAAAAGTATCAAAAATATAGTAATAATAATTAAATAACTAAGTGAAACTGTTTAAAAATTATCGTTGTATCTTACCGTATATAATAAACAGCATAGAAACATCAATGATGCTTCAGTATTGTTTTTTTTATTTTTTATTTTTTTTGTTCCAATAAAGTTCCCAGACAGAAACGTCGAGCAATAATGAATCATTTAGCATCCCCATTCTCAGGCTACTTTAAGTCTGAAGCAGTTGTGAGGGGTGGAGGGGCACCTTTATAAACTCATATATTAATATATATCTAAGAACGAATTGAGCTAGAAATTGAGGTTCTTCCTATTTATCACTCTAATGCACTTTAACTTGGAATCGCTTTTTCTTTTGGCTGCCTTACAAATATCATAGTAATAATACTTTTTTATATTTATTGTATAAACGAAACTGCAGCCGCTTCATATAGGAATTGCATCGCAATAAAAAATCAAAAATATCGATATATAATGATATCGTTTTAATAGAAATGAAAAATAGGAGTATAAAAACGAGTATCGAGACAATTTACAGATATTCATAAACAATTCTAACAATGCAAATCACAGCGATAAGCTTCCGAATATAGTTTCATTTATGTTACTTAGGCCCGAAATAATGCACAAGACATGCAGAAACAGTACTGTTGTACTTCTAATGAACAACATACTACAAGTACTTGCAAAATACCGTTACAATATTGCATTAGCAAAAATATATAGACAAGCTTACCCAGTTTTACTTCTCCGCTCCATTCACTTGTTCACAGAGTCGTGGCCATTGTGGGGTTAAGAGCGTTACACGCACATAAGCATTCAGAGTTGTATCTCATGCTATTTAATAATGATTTAATTACAAACTACGAGTGCTTGATGAGTGTTGCACGGTCGTCGCTTAAATCACGTGTAAAGCATCTCTTATAACCATTAGGTTTCCGATTAGGGTTAGGAATGTGGATGGGAGTGGGATTGGGATTGGTAATGGGTAATGGGTATGGAGCTGCGGAAAAAGCGTCAACCGTGCATGAAATGTTATTATCAGCAATTCAATTTTTGCCTTTTGACAATCCGCATTACACGGGCACCTGCACAAACACACACAGACACACACACACACACACACACACACACACGCGTACATATATAAATATGTGATAATGTTAAATTCATAATGCGTTGCATATTTTATGGCTGCGTGACTATCTCATTGCCCGATTCGCATTGGCCTGCATAAATACCTTTTTAACACTATTTCCAAATGATTAAAATCAAATGAGCTGTCAATTATTATTATTTGTTTGTTTGTGTCTCTCTGTCTAACTGTCTGTCCATCTGTCCGGCTGCATGTCTGTCTGTCTGTCTGTTCACGTGACTGCCACTTATTATTGCAGTTGTAGTTTCTGTCACGGCACGGTTTGTAGGTTGTACTCGTATTGTATTGTTGCATATATAATTTTAATTTGGATTTTAATTATGGCCATTTAATATGCATTTGAGTGTCAAACATGCGAATTTATGTTTTGTTGTTCGCCAACACAATTTTTTAAATGGAATTCAATTAAAGAGCTGCATTTAAAATCGCGCGCACAAAGCTTTGAAAGTGATAAGCAATTAAATTAGCTGGAAAAAATAGATCTACATGTAATAATAGCTACCAAATTTAGGTTTAAGTACTTAGTTTATGTGTTTTAAATTTAAATAATGAGTGCAGTTTAGTTTTTAGAAAATTATATCCGAATTCAATCAATTTTAATCATAAACGTTTCGATTGTATTTCAGACTTTGAATATCATTTGTGACAAAACTGTTCCGATATGTTGAAAACGCAAGATTTGGCCAAATTGATTAAAACATGATTTGTGAGAGGGTACGTAAATATTATTCAAATGTATATAATACTATACTTGTATGTAGTAAATAATTCACTTGGAGAAGATGAGTACAAAGCAACGTAGTGATAAATAATGCCTCTTGGTAGTTATAGAAACATGTCGTTCTTTGACCAAATTTTCTCATGGAAACACAAAAATGTCGGGGAAAAATTCTAGTTAGAAAAACCATTTTTTTGTTTAAAAAACTCTTTCGCTCTTTTTTGTTAACACAGAGCAATTGACACTTCACACACAATTTCATCCGAGATCCAACAAAAATGACACGATTAAAAAAAAATTTAAAAAAAAATATGCTCTTATCACAATGATTAGGGAAGCTAAGAGCGAAGCTATTATATGTACCTGTGTTTCATAAACAAATTGTTTTAATTGTTCATTGGCGACACTAAACAATTTTAATGCTAAATTGGAAAATATTCTTTGATTTTATCATTGATTAGTTTTTTGAATCACCAAGAAAACTAGTTATTTTACAAAAGACTGCAATCCGCCATTCATTCACACCATAACTTTGTGGTTTGCACTGCTCTTGGCTGATTGGTTCTGCAAAATGTTTCCAGATTTCTTTATATTGCACTTTCTTTAGAGGTTTATTAAAGAATCTCTGGTCAAAAAACGAGAAATTTGAAAGCAACCAAAACAGGTTTTGGTGACAACTAAAAATTAAAATTGCCTTGAAAATCAGTTGAAAGAGATTATTCGAACATGCGGAGTTCCCTTTTTATCCTTATTCATTGAAATCTCTCCTTTTTTGGCCAAGCGCACAAAAATGGTCCGAATATTTAAGATATCAGCGCCTTTTCATTTTCTTTGGCATTTTGTAAGATAGCTATTGGTGGCTTTCATAAAAATTGAATCGAACTTTACAACAATTCGCACTTGACAATTCACAAGCGCCATTGTCAACTTTCAGCTCAAGAACTTGCACCAAAACTTGTCTGTGACTTGATAATGCTGTAAGCCTTGGCTTACAATAGCAAAAATGCCTATCTATCGTGTTAGCTTGTAGCAACAACAGAAACGTTCAAAGAAAACTTTATCCAAGAAGTGCACAAAAGCCAAAAAAAGTAACTAAAAAGCGAGAAAGAGAGAAATCAAGGATGATGGTAGTGTTCGGGCAATGCAATCAATGACTTAAAATATGAGCTCAAACGACAATGGATGAAAGTGCAAGAAAGGCTAAGATGGAAGGGCAGAGCAGGACAGGCCAAGAGATCTAGAAAAGTCAAAAGTCTAACAACTTGTCATACAAGTCACTTTATATTCGCACACGCACACGCACACATTTCATAACATGCCGCACGAAAGGCAAAGTAAACAAAGCACCCTAGCCTAAATGTATGCAATGCATTTACACATTCTGCTCAAATGCTAGAATGCCATGGTTTCCTGGCTCGTTGGCTGCCTGTCTGCCTGCCTTGGTTGCCGTTGCTGTTCAATTTAGCCAGCAACAAATTGATAAAAATTCAATAAAATAATAGATATGAGTATGACGAAAGAACAAAGAGTGGAGCGCACTTCTAGATTCGCCTGCCTGCGTTCGTCAGGTGGTTGCCAGGGCTGCCAACTCGCAATCCACCCACTTACCACTTCTGGCAAATGGAAAATATTACTACATATGCTCTGGCAATTTTGTCTAGCTGCTTCTCAAGTAATATAGAGAAGTTCTATTGCATTTTTTATGCATTGCCGAGGGGGGTTGGGGTAGTGTAGTGTGCTGTGCTGTGCGGTGCGTGGTGTACTAGGCAGAGGCACTGACAGGGTTAGAAAACTCAATTGCAACACTTGCAGCAACTCGCCATAGGCAACGATAACGGCAGCAGCAAAAGCAGCAGCAGCAGGCATCTAACACGTAGACATAAAGCATTTGCGCCTACAAGTAGGCAATAGATTTACAACATGCCATGTGAATGCCTCTGTGTGCGTGAGTGAGTGTTTGTGGGAGTGTGCGTGCAGTTACTGCAAATGTTTGCACACATGTTTATTTTCACTCAATGCACTGCCTGTTGTTTTTCCAGCCTGACTTCCAACCTCACATCTCTGGTACTCCATTTCTACTCCCTGCTAGGGATGGCCGCCTCAGTCGTGAGCACTACTATACTAAGCGATATTACCGCCTAAATATATTTAGTGAATAGTATAAAGCTAAATAGCAAAAGCTATTTAAATTGCCTTCTCAAACAATTTAAACATTATTTTACTTTTAATTAATGAAGCTACTCTAAAGATAAGTTGAAGTATGAACTATAAAGGACCCTTCGAAGTTTCCAAATTCCATTAGCCTCGAAAATATTCATCCAATATAAATGAAGCCAATTTTTGTAAATAAAAAAAGAATTGAAGAATATACAAAAATGTAATGTGGTGACCAAAAAAGCTTAAATCATATTTAATGGCAATTTAGCCATAATTACATAGAAGTTTATTTTCCATAAACATACTTATTAGGAATAAACCAATGGAAGTAGAAGGAATTGCATTTTTTTAAATTTTATATTTTTAAGTAACTGCCCGTAAGCCTAAATTATGAATAAATGGTATAAACAATTTTAGTTAGCTGTTGTCGTTTTATTAGAAAATAATATAAATTTTAAATTACAGTATTATTTTATAAAACTTTGCTTTTAAACCCTGAAGATTAAGAATTTCATTTGCCAATTTTAAATTTTGTAGCCCGACATCATTTGAATATAACGGCACATAAACTTCTTATGACAAGTACCGACTGCCGTTAGCTTCGCATTTATCAGCTCTTCATTGACTGCTGATCACGACTATCAACTGTGAACTGCTTGACGACTGACTTCTAAGAACGACAGTTGACGACTGAGTCCTAACTGTCGACTGATCTTTCTCTTCTTCACTTGCCAATATTCTTCACATTGGCAGTGCCACCACAGCTCCTTATGTGTAAATGTTAACACGGAAAAACAAAGGCCTATTTATAACATCGTTATTAACGAAAATTTAATGATTCAAATCTATTCTAATCGAGCAATTTCCCTATCGATATACCTATTTATATAATAATGTAATCTTTGTTTCTTTGTTTATTTGATGTATTTTAATTTCAGTATCTATTTATATTTGTTGATTAATTTAAACGAAAATATAACTAAAGATATTTCGATGCACGACAATTAAAAAATTTAAATTATCTTAAATGTTATGTCTGAACTTGATTGAAAACATTATTATTAACGATTTCAAGATAGCCGCTGTTAACTTTAAAAACAAATGTGTAAAGATATTCATAAAATGGTGTCTGTTTTGTGTAAATTTTTTAAATTTGTTAAATCCAGAAATAGATGTTTTTTTACATTCCCAAAAGAAAAGAAAACAATGACTCTTTGGGGAGACTGGAACCTTCTTTGCTTCTGAGTACATTAATGGCACGCAGCCATCTCTACTCTACATATTGCTTTTTGTATATGAAAATATGTTCGCAGGTTCTACTCGTATTTCTGCATCCGTCTCTCTCCCTCTCTCTCTCTCTCTTTCTCTCTGCGTGCGTATGTGTGTGTGTTTGTCCGCACAACATTGCGTATGAGTGCTGCCAGCAGTGCCCGCCTGTGTTTGTGTGTGTAAATGTGCATGTGAAGTAAGGTAAACATATTTGATGACGTGCCCAACTGGCGGCAAGACGGACGAAGTGCAAAGAAGGTGAAGGCAGCAGCTGCCAGAAGGCTCACGTGCGAGGACTCGCTGGTGCCACCAAACGCCAACGCTTTCCGAACCATGGCAGTGTCCTTGTTGCCTCAGCAGGCAATACCTCTGAGTAGGACAAGATAGAGTCGCAGCTGCAGGTGTGTGTGTGTGTGTGTGTGGGTGTGTATGGCAGCTGCTGCCTCAACTCTAGTTGATGAAAAAGTCTTTAGAAATGCATTAGAAGCGTGTCTCCTTCTATTCACTCGTTTATTCCTCTTCTTTTCTCTACAGCTGTAATTTTTACAGTCAATTGATCAATAAAATTGAAAAAAAAAAGAAATAGTTACAAGTTGTGGAAATGGACATTAGCATAATAAGCCATAGCTGTGGCGAACTAGTAATTATTGAACTGAACACAAGTGTTGAAATGGACTTGGGTGGTCATGTAAGTGCCGAGTTAATTCAGTTCTTGGATATGTATAACATATAGTAGTTGTATCTATAATTGTGAATAATCCGAATGAGCATTGAGGTCACTACGAAGTGAGGAATCTATGAACAGTAATGCTGCACTCGAAGTCAAGGTTGTCCTGCTCATTATGAGAGTAGCAAATGCAATGTTTATTTACAGCGTTTTGTTTATTGATAATAAAAATGTTTGATAAATGAATTCGGTTTTGTTACCTTTGTGGCAGTGAATATTTTTTAAAATTTTTTAAAATATAGTATATTGCCATTACAGGAATAGAAACAATTTATTTCATTAATAATGCATAAAAAGCACTTAATATTCATCATTAGTAGTTGATATCAGAAAATGCTATAAGCTTTTTTAAGATTTTTTCAAGGAATATTCAAAGTTTCTCAATTTTATATAAGTTAGCTAAAAGAGCACGTTCTGAGGAACCGTTCCAACCGACCGACTTTTAACTTGTTTTTATACTCTGCTTTGCAGAGTATATAAAATGAAGTATCACTAATGGGTTTGAATTATCCTTCTTTGCTGATTTATTGGGTTTATTTATTTAATTTTTTGAAAAAAGAATGTGGCATTCGACATATTTCAAAACATTGTATATATTTTTACTTAGGGATAATTGTTTGTGCCACATGTAAGCCGATGAAACAAATAAACTGCTTAAAAATGGCTGAGATGTTTTATTTTCTGAAGGCTCCAACCTTCAGTCCAATTCGACTGCATTGATAGCTCCATCCAAATTTTAAGTGCCTATTATTGTTTCAAATACCTTTTTAATCTCTCCAGTTACAATAATATTCTTGTATTCTGATCTTATCTTAGACTTAATTGAAACCTTTCGTTACATATAAATTTGTTGACTTTTTAACTGTTAAGTCGTCTAAAATTACAAATTTTAATGAAATATCTAAACATTTCACTATTGTTTCCCTTACAGATCCGCTAATTTTAAATCGGAAGCTTATAACGTTTCCCAAAAACTGTCATTCCTTTAACTTGAACAGTAAAGCTTATCAGCTTTTATTATTTGTTCTCTAGGTATATTTGTAATGGCTTTTTTTTTATTAGCTTAGAGGTTTCATGCATTTTTTAACAAAAAGTATCTTAAAAAAAGTATCTTACCTCGTCCACGAAGACGAGGCATTGTTTTATATATTTGAATATATATAATAACTTAATACACTTAATATTCACTGAAATGCGACATTTGAAATATTAAAATACAAAAAAATCTGCAGACACATATTCGTATTTTGAGGTGTAAAACGTTGAATTAAAAATTTAAAAGGTAAACTCATGTCTGCCGGGCTGATTTGTGAATCTAAACCATCCTTGGCACGACCCAAACGCACCCAAAAAAATTCATTCAATTCGGTCCAGCCGTTTAGCTGGAGTTCTCTAGCGACACACGTACAGTAGAATTATACATATATATATATATATATATAGTTATGCATATATTAATATAAGTTACATATACATATATTTATAGAAGTTATAAATAGAATAGATATTATAGTCTTTCATTGTATTTCCGCGCCCGTTTCATTGATGTTCTGGGTCTGTAGTTAATTAGTCAAGCAACTTTCTACAACAGAAGATACTTGAATACCTTCTCAATTAGAGCTGTAGTTGTTGCCCTGTGGCTTCTCTCAGCCATAGAGACATACATTTACTATTATTTACCTACCTGCTAATTGTTTCTTTTCTTTAATTTTAATCAACACACATGCAACGCTGCCGGCTCAAAAGATGAAGAGCAAGTACGCCAACAATAGCAACAAAAATGCTCGAATTTTGCAGATAAATTCGAATTTGCCAGACCCGCAGGCAAGCAAATTAGAAACCGTTTGAGCTACACATGCGGCAATGTGCGTGTTATAACTTACAAACATGGGCGAGCCAACGCATTCTATATAGCCAAATACAATAAAAACTCGGCATACTATATAAGAGGGGTGGCTGGTAAGTAATCGCAATTTTGGAGTGATAATCAATAGGAGAAACGAACTTAATCCAAATGGGTCAGTATTTTCAAAATAAACATTAAAAGCAAATCCAATACCAACGTAGGTATATAGTACACGAGGGCTGAATGATAAGTAATTGCAACTACAATATTTCAACTGGAAATCAGTTGACGTCTCAGCAGAATCGGCTATTTCAACGAACATCCAGTTTTATTGTTAATATTTATAGAAAAACATTCGCGTTTGTTACAAATTCACATCCGAATTCTATATCCAATCTACTTTTCTGGCGTTTTCATTTTCATAAACATTATAGCATTCTTTCGAAGGAACAGTTTTTTCGACTGTTCTTTGTCTACAGGCTGTAATAAGTTTTGTTTATTGTTAAACAGTGCAAAAATTCAATAATTTTCCATCCAAAAGTTAGCTTATTAAATTCCAAGTACACTCAAGCAATTTCCACTTTTCCGTAATGTATTTTGTTTCTCGAAATGAGTTTCCATACTTCAGCAACTAAGAAATAAAATTCAATTTTCATTAACATCGGCCCTATTCAGATTGGATTTCATCATTGAGTATTTTAAAAAAATATTTCTAATGACTTTATCATACAAAAAATGTATTCCTCTTTAGAAAAGTGTTTTAAAAAAATATTTCTAATGACTTTATCATTCAAAAAATATATTCCTTTTTAGAAAAGTGTTTTAAAAAAATACTTCTAATGACCTTATCATACAAAAAATGTATTCCTTTTTAGAAGACGTTCGCCACGTTCGTTGCTTTTCGACAGCTTACCATGACTTCCTATTTGTTTAAGCCAATTAGGCCGCTTACTTATCAGCCCACCCTCGTATGTATATGTAGATGTATTTGGTGTAGCTGGATCTAGTGGAGGAGGAGCGACACACACGCATACATACACGTATGTGGCCACTGCCACTGGCAAAGATGCACAGACGCGTTGAATAGTTGGGGTTAGGAAATGACTATGGCCCCCGGCACGGCCGAGAGGGCTGCACTAGGATGGCGAAAGTCGCCAAAAACAGCAACAAAAACTAACAAACACCTTTAGAGTGCTCTGGCATATGTACAAGTATGTGTGCGAGTGTTTGTCTGTGTTTACCGTTAGTTGCTGCCAGCGGCGCGCACCGCATGCATTTCAATTAACGGCCACGGCAACCGGCGCCCAAGCACTTCAAGCGTAAAAACACACGCCCCCCTATGCCCGTCCACGCCCCCAAAAACAGACGCCCAACAACTGCGTGACAGCCGCGCCCCACACCGACTCCTTATTCGTCCCGTCCTCCTCCCAACCAAAAAAAAAAAACATCTGTCGAGCCTGCTGCTAGCTTGGCGAGCTTTCTAGCTAGCCGTTCGGATCATCTACCAACCCGCCTCCGCACTCCCCTCCCCCGCATCCACATTGTTTATGTTGCATGGCTGTGGCTGCACTTTATCAAAGCGGTTGCAGAAGCTAAAAACAAACTGCGGTTGCCGCCCGACATCAATTTTTTTTTCTCAATTTCGCACGGCACTGCGCCTGTACAGTCGGGCCTGGCCAGCGGGCCTCAACTACGTTTGGCCTACTTCGTATTTTCTAAATTCCACAATAGGTCTGTTTATCAGCAGCTTGGACCGCAATAGTTTCAGTTTCATTTCAATCGCAGTGATCTGTTACATTAGATTCCAAAGAAGCTGAGATATATTTTTCTAATATTCCAGACGACCCTTTAAAAATATACACTTTTCTAACGCCAAATGATTGCATACGGGGTTTATAATTGCTCATTTTTATTGAATAATATAACTTTAAAATGAATAAAAAATGTTTTACAGATATGTCTAAGCTCATGAATTATTTAATAAATTGCATATACATTTACTATTAGAAAAGCTCATGAATTATAGATATCTAAATAATAAAGCTTATATAATCACACGTATATAACCTACACATTTCAAAAAGATTTTCGAATATAGTGGCAGCAGTTCGTCATGAGGTTAGATATACTTGTTCATTTCCTATATTCTCATTTCTACCTTTAAACCTTAAACCCTTAAGTAAGGCTCTAAAGGAATTGGTTAAATATTTATTTATTAGCATTAAAAAAATATATATCGATGCAAAGATAAGAACACTTTCTAAAGACTTCAAGAAAAGTTTCAAACACTAAATATTCTCATTTGTGCATTTAAATATTTCCCAAACATCTCACAACAATCAAACAATAATAATGTCACATAAAAAACAGGAAAATAAACAAACTTTTAGGAATGTTTTCCTAAGACTAAAATGAACATCATAGAAGTTGTGGCGTTCTTCTTAACTTTTCTAATTTAATTTAATTTTTAATTTTCAAAAACTAAATATTCTCACCTTTACATTTAAATATTTTCCAAACATCTCACAACAATCGAACAATAATAATGTCGTATCAGAAACAAAAACAGGCAAATTATTGGGAAACTTTAAGGAATGTATTCCTAAGAAGTAAGTTGTGGCCGTTCTTCTTAACTTTTCTAATTTAATTTAATTTTTAATTTTCTAATACCAAATTTCCGAATTCATGTTTCGCGAACATTTCACAACAATTTAACAAAAAAAAATTGTCATATAAAAAAAACAGTCAATTGATCATGAAACTTTAAGAAATGCGTTCCTTAGACTTCAATGAATAAAACAAAAACAAAATTGTAGCCGTTCTTCTTAATGTCAAACATTGTCCTACTAAGACATGCTAGTTCTTAATAGAATCTGATTAATATTATTTTTATTGATATTACGATTTATATTTGCATTGCCACTAATCCTAGTTTTCAATATGTCTCACAAGCTAATATCAGTTGATCCATAAAAATCAGAACACATTGGTTTACAATCTAAATAGATTCTACTGTGTGGGTTGTACGTGTGTGTGGGAGTGGGTTTGTGTGTGTGTTAGTGTGTGTGTAGTTGGTAAAAAGCTTTTGTACTCGCATACGCACGCACTTCCGTTGCTGCTTGTGTTGTCTGGCTCTTGGTGTATCCTGGCAGGTGGGTCCTCCACCCACCAACTCATCCTTCTGCAGCTCCGCCAGCTGATGCTTCTTGGTGCCTAAAGGCTTGCGGCTGTTTGGTTAACGTTGCCGCCACCCCCGTCCCCCATACCCGCTTGGAGTGCCGACGGCTGTTGGCATTTATGAAAGCCAACATTGTTACATGGAGCACCATATGCGTGCGCCCTCTTGCCCTGCCTGTGCGTAGACCCGTCTGCCATTTGTTCATTTGTTATTCATTGGGGGACAATTTTTGCCGCTGCATATGCAAACAATTTACGCAAAATAAAACAGGTAAACAAAATTACTTACGAACGATTTCGCGTGCAAAACCATGACGCACATTAACAACAGCATTAAAACAGACGCCCACACACACACACACACACACACACACACAAACACAATTACAACTACATGAATACTTAGCTGCATATTCATTCCTAGTTTATGGCAATTATAACTTTTGTGTTGTTTGTTGAAGTTTTGTTGCCTTTGTTGGGCGAGTTCTGTTTTTTGGGGCTGCCTACGAAAATTAATTAAAATTATTTGCAAATTGAAACGAAGCGAAAACCCGTAAAATGTAATTGTTTTACTCTAAAGAATGCACTAAAAAGAAGCTGCAAATGGTCGCAAAAAAAACTGAAAACAATGTGAAATGGATTAGGCAAAAAAAAACTGCATTGTGAAGGGCGTGTCTTTTACAAAACTCGAAATTAAAATAATGATTTAAGTGCATGCGAGGAATACAAGTAGAAAGAAATCTATTCGCATTACCGGGTCGCACAGAATAAAGTACATATTAATGTTATTCTATGAACATTATTTGTACATATTTTGAAATAAACACCGGCTTATGCATTTTAATCAAAAAATCACTCGTTCATGTTGGTTTATCATACCTATTTAAAAACATCTCCTATGTAGAATTCATAAAGCCATAATTTAAGATAGAATAACTACAGTATAATTTGCTTAGCTAAAAACGCAGCTTACTTTATTTTATATTTTAACTAAAATTTGTAGCTCTTGCGGTTTAAATACAATATATGAGGTTTAATTATGTTGCTGGTCACACATTATATGTAATTTGTCGTCCTAAACTAAAAGATTTGCAGCCGAACCAGTTGTTATTTTACCAAAATGCTTCAATACTCTAATTTAAATGAGTGAATAATGCCTTGGTCTAGAGGTTGCATTAGTGTGGTTGTATTTGGTGGAAAATTTGAAATTTGTACAGCTTTTACAAACTCGAACACACAATCAAAACAAAGAACTGTTTTAAAAAAATATATAAATATAAAGGGACTACCTAATTTGAAGAAAATATTTCATGGATGGTGCAGCTAACATTCTTAATATTCATTGACATAAAATTACATCCGATATGAGGCGCTTAAGTCCAAAATGCTGTTAACTTGGATGCACCAAACGTAATTATTTTAATACGAAAACTCTTAATGCTGCCAAAACTAACTTTCACGCAGCTAAATATCGAGGCAGCTAAGCAAAAAAAACTGTACAACTAACTTAATTATTACAAAAATGATTCGTAAGTCCCATTTAGACGAGCCCTTTTTCTATCTTAGTTTTTTCAGGCACATAATTTTGTCAATCATAGTAAAGCGTTTCATAGTACCAGTACATACCAAAAGATTGAGAGTTTATTTCATTTATTACTATCAGTTGATTAGGGCGCTACGTGTTTTGAAACTAAGGAGTCTTTTAGGCCATGGAATAATTTAAAAATACCAAAATCACGTTTCGTTGATCGTCATTGGCAGCCTCCAAATAGGCACAAGTGGGTCTTTAGTGTTGCCGGGTATTGGATAGCTTAGAGAGCTCTTTATTGATGTCGAAATCAAAATCGGGTGCATTCTGCCTCCTCCATCATTGTGTTATGAGCGCTTCGATTGCTGCTGCCTATCGTCTTTTGAAATGTCTAGCTTCATGGCATGGGCAGCAGATTGTGGGTCTGCATTTCTTTCTTGGTATTAGTTGGGGAATTGGGTGAGTTTTTTGTCTCTACGCTTTGCACATGGTTTGGGCGATCTTGCAGTTCTCAATGTTTTCGCACCAGTCTTTATCCGGGCGTTATTCTTGCACCTGCTGTAGAGCGCTTTACTCCTTCTGTTAACAAATGCGTACATAAATATATAAATATATATTACTCAAGCGGATTTCGAATATATTTTTCTTCCCTACCAACTCCCAGCACTTATAATTTTTTTATAACTACTATGTATTAAAGCTTAATGTAGACATTTGTGCTGAAGTTCTTTTCTGCAACAAAAAATAAAATAAATAAATGAGGCATTCAACACGTTTCATCGTTTCATTAAATAGATTTGTTTGTGATTGTCTGTCATTATCATAAAATGAATTTAAAATTCGAAACCACAAATGACCGCAACTAAAAGAATATTTAGAGAAATACATTTATAGCTCAAATTTCAAATTGCGCACATGTCCCATAAATTAATTTGAATTTGTTAATAATGCAAAAATGTTGACTATTCTTTATAATTGCTTGTGTCGAAAAAAAAAACATAATTAAAAATATTCATGTATATACTTATTATATATGTGGCATGAGGAATATATTAGTTGGATCTAATGTGATGCCTGAAGGCACATGGTAGTGGAGGTGTATATAGATATGTGTGTGTGCAACAACATTCAACACACGTCCAACCAACACTAACACCAACGGCACTGTTCTTGCTTTTGTTGCTGTCATTTGTTGCTGATGGCCAGTGCATTAGCCGCATTGACCAAGGTCCAGTTAACTTTTGTCCGGGCCCCCAAACCAAAAAGTGGCCAGAGAAGAAAAATTATAGCTGCATTGCCAGCGGCTTTTAGCGCGACAGCCAACTGGGACTGACATCATGGCCGGTAACAGTTGGTGACATTGCATTAGGCTTTGCTGTCAGTCATTAGCCGAAGTCAAACAGGCAGTCCGAAAGTGTGTCATGGACTCTCTGTCAAAAGTGGATTGGGCTGTGGAGCTCATATTGACGCTGGCTTGGATACGTACGAGTAGACGGGTTCTTGGTCGGTCATTTATGTCAATATTGATTTGAGAATTCAATGAAAAGTTTAGCTATATAGAAGGGGAGCTAATTATATCAGGTATTTCAAAGAATAGCAAGTGTCCTTGGTCTGGAAAAATCTCTAGTAATATACTTAGAAATATAATTATTCAGTTTAGAAACTGAAACCCACCTGTGGAAATTTAAGAATCATACTCATTTTTGTTGGAACCATGTCATGAATGGCTGCATGTGTGTATAATAGCCGATTAATTTATACATTCTCACTAGCTCATAAGTACAGCCCACTTCACTGTACTAAAACAACTACTATTATCCCTTCATATTTGGATTTTGAAAGAGACATGCATCCGCATAAACATATAACTGACAAAGTTCAGCACTCTCTGATGTATTTTAAGTAACTTGTTTCACAATTCAGGGATTAAATCCACGATATTTTACACAAACAGTTTGATGTAATTATTATTATACCAATTAACACAAAAGTCCCACAAGTAGACCAACATCGTTTAGTATTGGAATTATTAATTAACCTGTGGTCTCTCCTCTTTTAGTCTGAACTAAGTTGAATTCATTAGTCGGCTTTTACGAAAAGCGAAAAGTACTGAAATAAATTCGTCGGCTTATACATATATACTTGTATTTATCAGCAACGGCTATTCGTGACAAACACTAGATAGTTGGCTTTCACCAGACAAAATATTTAGCTTATTGTGTTTAAATATAAAAAATCTGATTGGTGAAGTTTTAAACCAAATTGCACAAAGATCTTCTATATAATAGTTTGAAAACAAGTGCTTTTCAAAAGAAAAAATTTTCTTTAAGTTGCAATCATTTGTATGTTTACTTATGTTTACTAAAAGAGGCTTAGGTAGGCTTAGATTTGGTAGATATGTCTGGGGGTTACACTTATTCCAAGAAGGCCCATTTAAATGCCACTTAATGTATCATTAATTGATTTTATTGGTCCGCCTTTTACCACCCGGAGCTGCTAATGAACTTGGTTAATGTTTCGATATCCAGTTTTGTTGTATGAATCTTCTTCTGAATCTTCTGTACTGTAACAATGGAGGTATTTCATGCTTTCCTCCTCTTTGTCATCTCCAGCATCTGCATCAGTCATTAGAATCGAGTCTAAGTCTGACAGATACTGCAGTGTACCGGACACTGGCCCGTAAGTACACCCACCACAGCTTCGGTTCTATTTGGTTATAGAAGGCCTGTGGAGCATAACTATAACTGACTATATTTTACAGCGAAATTACTCTGAACTGAAAATATAATTTAAGAGCATTTGCGTGAATTCTCAACTCCTTAGATTATCAAGAATTTTACTCGCCTAATATTCATTTCACATCTATAATTAAAACTGGCCATATGTACCATGCACCTAATTAGAAAATTTATAATTTCAATATTTGTCAGCAGCCATTCATCAGAAAGTTTTGCTGTGAGACTTGAAAACCGAAAGCCAGCACGTGGCGCTGCCTTTAATCCATTGGGCTATGGGCGTCGACAGCGGTAACGGCGTCGATGGCAGCGGCTGCACCTCAACGTAGGCTGACAAAACGGTAGTTGGCATTTTCCTGGCTTTTTCCCAACCACCCCTTCTCTACCTCCTCCTCCTCGCTGTAGCCCATGCAGCAGCCACATGCGAGCTTCGCACCAACTTCCTGTAAGTGATCAATGTTTGTCTATGCTTCTCTGCGGTGTGCCAAAGCCATGTACGAGAGGTCGTGCCTCTGGTGCTCATGCATGTGCGTCCAGTCCCGAAAGTGTGTATTGCACAGGGCACTGCACTGAAAGAAATAATCAAGCATCATTCATTTCATTTATTCCAGGGACTGTAATCATTACAAGTGTTATCAAAAAAAAAATTCTAAATAATGATTATTTTTGAATTTTTATTCATTCTCTAAAAGTTTAATAATTATTTTTGAGTGTTATTTTAAATATTAACCAATAATTATTATTTTTGTGCAGAAAAATAAAACTTAGGAAATAATTATTATGCTTTGAGTTTTATTTTTGATCAAAAAAACCAGTAATTTTAACTTTTTCTTAAGGATTAAGTACAAAATTTATATATACTTTTAAAAAAGGATATCTGTAAAGACCCCGCTTTCTCAAAGTTACTATAAGTGAATGATTTTTTCGTAGTTAATAATAAAGAGTACAAGTTATAAAAGCTTATCAACTTAATTATACAAATATAAAGTGTGTTTTTACAGTTTATGAGTGAACAAAAAGTTTCTAATATGTAACAAAATCGGGGGAAAGCCATATTGTTTCAAATAAAATTGGAGGAAATGTTTTAAATAATTAAAATGAATGCTCCCAATAAATCTCGCACAGATTGTGGAAATAGTAGTTATCCTTCTGAAGATTCGAAATGAATTTTCTTTTCATCACAAAGAATTTCAAAATTAAATATTCACGTTAGGTCGACATTTTATCTTCAACTTTCATCTTTTAAATGAGCAGCATTCTAAAACTGCCAACCTTTTCCTGAATATTTTCGGTCGATTCCTAAGTCGAGGCACTCCTTTCAAAATCGTGTTCATTTCCGCTTTGGAAATCTTTCAATCTAAACATTTCAAAACCTTTTTACTATTCCATAAATTATACAAATATTGGCAAAAGAATTTACTGATATTGGACATATCGAAATAATTGTCAATAAAATATTTGATGAACTTAATAATTCATTAAAAATTAATATATTTTAGCTTTAATTTCTGCTTTTGTTGTTGCAAAGCTCTACTAAATTAGTAGTCCATTGCAAAACTATATAGTACATCTTCTTTTTTTTTGGCAAAATGCCACAGAAATTTAAATTGATGACGATTTTTTGTTTGCTAATCCTCAAACGATTTAATTTGGCTATTCAAAGAAGGAATCGGCATATAGCCATTACTGTCGATAAAAATTAAAAATAAAATAAAATTAAATTAAAAAAGTTCGACATTACTTTGTTTTGATTGTTAAATAGTAGTTTGTCATTTTTCTCTCAGTGTTGTCATTTGCCATCGCAACAGTAGGCGTTCAGACCAACGCTCGATGCATTTTCGAAAAATTGCCTTTGTAAACATGCATAAATTGTTGCATACTTTTGGGCCAGTCGACCGGGTGCCCATTGCTTAGCTTGTGATTATGTTTGTCGAGAGCCTGTTTGGGTTAGCGATGGCAATGGGCAATGGGAGTGGGCAGCAGGGAACCGACTACTGCAACAGCTCGTTAAATACGAGTGACTTATTTGCCCGGTTGCGTGTGTTTGCTGAGTGTATGGACGCCCAAAAGGAGGCTTTAACATTTCTAGCAGCTGGTATACTTGTTTAGAATGACTTTTCAGTTCATTGCATTGCTTCGCATTCAATTACATATGCTAGAGCTGCTTTTTAATTTTGTCTTTTTTGTGTTTGAATTGACATTTTATGAATATCAAAGGATACTAATTGAACTTCATCGAAACTCTTTGTACATTCTAGAGTCTTAACATTCTTCATCTGCCTACCTTTATTTAACTTGGAGACAAAGTTTTATGCAAAAAGTTTACTTTGTTGCTTAATTTTTTAATAGAATTATTTTTTTTTTGTTGTTGGCACATATTTACCGAAAAACATATTTACCCTGAAGCAAGCATGGCATAGACAACAAAATCAGTGCCGACCTAGGACATTTTTAAATGCGACGATGCTATCATGTGTTCCGATCTAAATACATGCGATTAACTTCTTGATGGCTGACGAAACACGAAAAGGTTAAGAATAGAATAAATAGGCTAAGCAGAGGCTGGCATTCCAGTTAACTATTGATGTTCCCGGTTAATAAAGGTTTGGATGAGCGCTGTTTATCAATAAATTTGAAATTTTTATATTATTCAAAGCAATTAAAACTATGTTCGGACAAGCCAATAATTGATTCTTCTGGAAGACTTAGTAAATCATGAATTACAAGCTGAATTATGAGGTAGTAAAGGGGGACGTAATTCTAAAGTTGCAATTTATAATCAAAATAAAAGGCGAGATCACAATTAAGCGCGACAGTCATTAACAGTTTATAAACATGTTCGCCAGTAGCGGAATGCGATAAATAAATGGATATGCCAGAGTTTGAAAGATATTCTTGGTTTAGTTAAAGAGTTTTCAAAGTAAGGCAAAAAGGTGAAAGGTAAAGGGGGAGGTTATTATAAAATTACAATGTATAATCAAACTAAAAGACGAAATCACAATTAATCAGAGGGGGAGGTTAATATAAAATTGCAATTTATAATCAAAATAAAAGGCGAGATCACAAGTAAGCGCGACAGTCACAATCAACAGCAAGTTATAAACATAATCGCCAGCAGAGGGCTGCGATAAATGAATAGATATGCCAGAGTTTGAAGGATATTCTTGGTTTAGTTAAAGAATGTTAAAAGTAAAGCAAAAATGTGAAAGGTAAAGGGGGAGGTTAATATAAAATTACAATGTATATTCAAACTAAAAACTAACAAACTAATAGTCACAATCACCATCAGGTTATAAACTTATTAGCAAGCAGTTGGTAAATAGATATGCCAGAGTATGGAGGAGTTAAAATAAAAGAGAGAGAGAGAGAGAGAGAGAGAGTTAAAATAGAAGAGTTAAAGTAAACCCAAAAGGTAAAGAGGTAGAGGCTAATAAAAAATTACAATGCATAATCAAACTCAAAGGCGAGATCACAATTAAGCGCGACTGTCAGTGTTGGGTAGCGAGTGTTGAAACAAACATACACGCTCCCACTTATGTGCATACGAGTGAGGCCCGCAAGTACTGTTTCATGTGGCTGTCCTCTGTCTGACATATTTGTATGTAATTGTGTGTGTTGAGTGTGAGTCTGTTTGTGCGTTGGGTCATTTTGTATTGCCTATGTACTTTCAGACTGGCGACTTAATTATACACATTTTCCACTTAATTTTTTGTTGTTTTTCAACTCAATTTTTTTTACTCATGCCTTTTACGTTTTTGCTTATTTTGTTGCTCGTTTCTGCTGATGTTGTTGTTGTTGTTGCTTATGGGGGCGCGCACACGTGCTTGAATTTCGCACAAATTGTTGTTTTTACGCTGCATTGCTGTTGCTATTGTTGTTGTTCAGTTTATAATTATAGACGTCAGTCAGGCATTTAACCCGTTTTTGTTGTTCCACCAAATTGTTGCCGTTGCCCAACCGGCGACGAGTTTCAATTTGTGTTGCAAACGCGGTCGCACTTAACCAACACACAGACGCACACACACACACACACACACACACACGCACACAAGTACAAATGTAAACACAAATACACTTTAACATGAAAACATAACAGTTATTGCGTCTATATGTGTGTGAGTGTGGCTGCTATTGTTGTTCTTGTTGTTGTTGCTGCTGCTGGCGCGCGTTGTTGGACATGTGAAATAATTGCTTCATACATAATTATCACGAGCCGCCCATGGCGCAATTTTGTGGTCAGGCGTCTATTTTTCAGCCAAGCCCCCAAGCTTGGGGAGTACCATGCGCCCTAAAATATGCAACATTGTTTAGCATTCATTTTATGAGTGTATTGGGCAGCCAAATGTTGGTAGCGGGCCAAAATAGACTTGTCAACGACGCTGAGCACCAAAAAGAAAAAAACAATCTTAATTATTCATGCCCAAAAATCGGATAACAACAACAAATAATCTAATTTCAGGATTTCAGCTTGTTAATTACGTAAATCTAAAGCGTAAAGCATTTTGAAATCACAAATGTACTAATTTTAAACTAGCTTAATCTGCCATATTGGTAAAAAAAAAGTGAATTAAAGTACCCAACAGCAGCTCACAATCACCAGCAGGTGTAGGACAAATAAAATATTTAACATAAATGAGAATACACCAGAAATGAGGGTAAAGCTATTATCATACAATGGCACACTTAAATGGAAATAATTTAAAACAGGCGGTGACTTTTAAGGCAAATAAATATTCAAAAAAAAAAAAGTAAAAGATAACTTAGTTGAACTCAAAGAATCAGAAGTGATGATGAAAGATGGGCGGCACAGCTTAAATAACATCAGACAGAACTCCCAGGGATTACCTTGAAGTTATCGAGATGTTAAAACCATTTCCAATCCATTTAACTTCGGAAACGTCTCCCAACACATTCCGCTAAAAACTGACCTAAATAGTACGTTGAGCGAGAAATGGAATGATGCTGGTGTTTTATCTGAAAGGGAATTGCAGGACACCTTTGTAATCAAATCATTTTAAACATTCAAAAGTAAAACTATTAGTAAATGTCATTTCATTTATTATTCTATGTTGTACCCAAATATGCTCTTTTCGACTCACCCAGCACATTGCAGTTGTTAAGCCGAAACATAATGTTCATCACTAGTTCATATAAGGTTTTCAATTATTAATTATTCCACCTCCCCACAGAATTACGACTGCGTTAGAAGAGAAAAAACTATAATGCCGCCCAAACGAAACATATTTTGTCAAATAAAACAAATGAAAAAAATTAATAAATGACCGCTGTTAACGAACAGTATTATTGAAATTAATAGCTTGATTACGACTCTCTTGCCAACGAGGTAAATATTACATCTAGTTGTAAGTGTAGTTTCAAAAAATCAATTGCTATTTTTAGTTTCGTTTCGTAAAATAGTATTTAAACTAAAGTGTTGTTCCTTAAGGAAAGAATTTTCAAACTCAAACAACTATTGAATAATCGTATTTTATTTGAAACAATAAGACTTGTTTTGTTTCTAAGCGTTGCTTACACTCTAGTTGATCACAAATGTGACAAATGCCACAGTCAACTCAAAGATATCATCATACTGCTAAGTCCCATTCAACAATGAGAGTGTTGTAAAAAAACTTCCTTGAATTCTCAGCTTCATTGCATTTGAGTTTGGGTTTCATCTGCTAAGTCTCTGCGGCCTTACCTCGAGTATTTCGTCGATGAAGTAGGGGACTGCCTGCAAATAGGGCCATAAAATTTAAAATACATTCCGGGCAATTACATGGCGAAGACGTCAGAGCAGTATGTTTGGGGGGAGGTGATGGACTGAGAAAGTGGCATCCAACAATTTAATTGTGTAATGAGGCTATGGGTCAGCTCCTGGCCGTCCTGCAAGTGCGGCTAAGGTGAAAGCAACGCCACACACGCATACACACAAAAGACTAATTAAGCTATTTATTAGGTTTGAGGTGAAGTTCAACAGCAGTTAGATGCAGTCACTTGGCTGGCAAAATGGCTGGAATGGCAGAAGTTGAACGCTTTCTACAGTTATACGACTGCAACAACAAACAACGCAGTTGAAACTGCCAGACAGATGAGCAAGCGTACGAAATGGATGAGTGGGGAGTGGGGTTGGATGACATGCCCATTGCTTAGTATAACCAACTAACATAGCTCGTAGCGATGCCAAGCTCATTGGCTGTCTGGTTGGTTTATTCGGAGAGTTCGGTTGGTTTGCTTTGGTTGCCGGCACGACTGTTTCAACATTGACTTTTCAGCTCGGTCGGAGCGCTGGGTACTCGCTCGTTTATTCGCTCAGTTGGGCAAAAGGTCATGTCAAAAGCGCAAAGTCAAAGTCAAAAATATAACAGCGCGCTTTTGGGCGCAACAGCTTATAAACTTTTGCTTTTTTGCATCGCGCATTCGACAAGTTGCGGTTTGCAGTTTTCCACTGTTTGCTAGCATATACATTTGTAATTGAAGTTATCCTTTTAAGGACTACGGAAACAGAGCAAAATATTTTTATTTTTTCACAACTACAAGTATATGAACATTTTTTTTCAGTATTTTGGAAGTATTGATAGCATTGTTGTGATTAAACTACCAAAGACAAAAGGTATGGCAAAGGTAGAAACTAACATAAAATTTCTTTAACAAATTCAATAAAATTGAAGGTAACAATAACAAAATTATTATTTCAACGTGAACCACTTCGCTTTAGAAAATGACGAATTCTGTAAATGATTGAAATAAAAAGCCAAGATAACACTCAGGAGCCTAAAATTGAGAACATATTGAACACAAGACTAGACTTAAAATCAAGCTTGGTGTATAGTTGCCGCACAAATTATTGTAGAGTCGACGGCCATATGGAATTAAATCGACACATTTCTTAAACGAATACTAGTTAGTGAAGAAAAATTAATTCCAATATCAACTGTTAAAAATTAAACATTTTAAAGCTAGCGATGGCCAAGAAACGAGCACAATCGGCCAGCAAATCGGCACAAATTACATTGAAATCAGAACTTAGGGAGCTTGGTTGAGAGGTTTTAATGCATAATTCGCATAGTTCGAAGTGAACATTTACCTTTTTTTTGTGATTGCAAAATTTAGTTTTAGTATTTAGAGGAGAGCTGCGAAAAACGATTGAACTAGTTATTCAGCAAAAACTAGAAGAGCTTTTAGGATAGAAGAATTATCTAGCTATTCTTAAAATTAAATAAATCGGGGTATATCTGAGCTAAATTGAACAATAATTGCTTATTCCCAACCACCTTAATTTCTAATATATAAGCACATAATAATAATCCTCTTTTATGGTAATACTTGGGCAACTTATTTTCCGTTTACAAAGTTCGTGCTTCTTCCCAAAAACTTTTACTTTATGAAGTCTAATTTTCAATGACGGATTTTTAAAAATAATTCGAGCATTTCAATTTTCGGAGCCGTGCTTCGGCCGTACATTTCTTCGATTGTTTTGAAATTTATATTTTTTTGCTGACACCGAAAAATGGAATACAAGTACTCCTATCTTTAAAGACCTATTCATGTCTTAAGGAATTAATATCCAGTGTTGGAATAATTTTATTTCAAATCTTGATTGCCAAATATTACTGATTGTTCAAAATGTATTCTGAAATACGTTTTTTCCAATCCTTGCAGCAACCAACAAAATCTAAAGCCTGATGGCCGTCGGCACCTTCTTCAATTTGACTTGAATCTGCTCGATCTAATCAAAAGGAGCCAGCCCGAGCTGTCTTTTTAATTGACAGTATTTTATAACCAGAAGTCACACTCAGTTTGTTGTTGGCCACGGTTTGTGGCTTTTAAGAGGCATAAGTTCTCTTAAAGAGGGGTTGACTGATCTATTAGGAATAGATTTTGAAGCACAAATTCTTTGATTTGCCTAACGTGTTTTTCTTCAGTTGATGTTGTTGGTTGTCTTAGCTGTGGTTTGTTTTCATACGAGAACTTATCTTTTCATTAACATTCAAAGTATTATTTGAAGCGCGCTCTATCTGACATATAGCTTAACGATGCTTTTAGTTTAACAAATATAATTGTTTCAATAAGTAAGCCCTAGCAATGTATAATTACTCGAATTCTAACTCTCCGCCAATTTTTATAAATAGTAATAACTTGGGTAGACTTTGAAGTCATTTTATGGGGTATACGCTATGTACTATAGCGAATCTGAATGATATCTTCAATGGTACTTGTCTTCGTTATTTGAATATACGTGTGGATAGAGCAAGAGGCCTCCTAATAATGGCACGGTTTTGAATACAAAACAAATTGTGTGTACTGCAAACTAGTTTCAAGCATTTAACACTTGCACTCTCTATTAAGTTACAGTGCGGCGCCTATTGCTCATGGAATTTTAGGTATTTTTGTTTAATCGGGTTTCTGAAACTCCCGGACGTAGCTGGGGGAAAAAATGAGAATGAAAATAAAATGAAACCGCAAGCCATCGGCCGCACACAGTTATGCAAATGTAATTAGTTGCATGGCCCCGAAACAGCATAGAGTGAATATTTATGGCACAGACTGTGCCAAAAGAAGTGAAAGCGGCGCTGGGACGGCCATGTGCAACTGTTGTATCTAGCAGATACTTTTAATTTTTTACGATTTTGTGGCAAATCTTTTTGTGCTACCCTTTGCTGCCTTTCTGAACGTTTAGAATATTCCTCTAGATTGCTACTGCTGTGTTGTTGTTGTTGTTGTTGTGTTTGGTCACTGGTCGCTTTTTTTGTTAATTTTTTATGGCCGTTGGCCGCTCGGGCAGTTTTATGGTGGAAATAGCAACGCTTGCCACAAAATAAAACAAAGGATACATTTGCCAGCGGTGCGGGCAGTCGACGATGCTCGTATAAAGTAGACTATGAGGTCGAAGCACAGATAAAATAGGCAAACGTTTTAGCTCGGTCCATTCATGGTTATACATGGTTATATAGAGTTGTGAAGCAGCAGCCGCAGCAGCAGCAATTCCCAGAGCAGCAAAACTGCTCTTTGTAATTGCTGTACACTGGAAATTTAAAATCGAGCAACTGCAGCAACCGCTTTAAGAGATTCAGAAAAACTTTTGCTACCCATTTGCCAGCCCGCATAAAAATTGAGATTTATGAGTGCACAGGGAGCGAACGGGAATGAAGCTGAGAGAAAGGGTAGCTACTAGCTATAGCTTCCCAACATCTCACTACATATCTCGTCGTTATTTTTCCTTTCTATTTTTCATTTTTGCCAACTTGCAACCGCCTTCGACTCAGCCTTCCATCTTCCATGTCTCGTATATTTCTCCATTACGCCGGCGCTTGCAAATTGATTTGATTTGATTCGATTTGAAGTCGATAAGCAGCCAAGAAGACACAGCAGGAGAAAAAAGAAGCACTGAAAAGTAAGAAAACCCATCCAGACAGTCGCAAGTGAGGCAAGCAAATACCAAATTTGTAACTTCTGCTAGTTTTACCTTGATTTGATTGGCAGCTGCAAAGTCCCAGCCGGCAACGGCTTAAAGAGCGGGCCAGACAAGGCCTGGAAAAATGATAGGGATGAGCAAGCAGACAAAGGATTATGCTAATATCTGTGAAGTTGCTTCTGTTTCAGTCGGCAACTGTCCTCTGCATTTATTAATGAAAAACCGCAACCAAAAACCGGCTTAACTCTCAGCATTTGGCACGAAAATGAGAGCATTCATGGAAGGATTCCATTTGAATTTTTATTTTTAAATATATATTTTCATTGTACACACTGTTATTATTTACACTTCAACTTCAATTAAACTGATAGAAAAATATAATTACAACTTAAACTATATTATTTATAATTTATATAAATCTATTGGCAAGGTCGATTGGCTGTGATCTTTTCAGCCTCCTTTTTATTATGAAATGAAATGAAATGATTTAAGAATTTGTTAATATGAAAAAATTCACATCTTTTTTAAATTAATTTTTTGTTAATTAAATTAATTAAATCAAATTTAAAAGTTGTAGTTTTACAAGCAAACATTTATACCAATATTGTCTGTGCGCTTCGGACAGAACATGGCCAGCAATTAAACTTATGACTATAAACATGAGAGCATAAGCACTAACGTGATATAATCTGAGTTAAAAATTCCAAGAATTACGTAAGCTTGAATTATCACTAAGAGCGGGTAAGTGCATCCGAAAACAATTACAAACTCTTTCTCGAATTTAGGAGAATCTATATAAGTATCTAAGTAGTTTGGTAATCCTATCTCTACCTGTCGAGAGTCTTTCGTTCATACAGACAAACGGACAGACAGGCGGACATTTTCATTAAACTAACGTAAAAGACCATGGAAAGCAACATTTAGAATACAATACAATACGCAACCTAACAATATGACCAAAGCGATTTTGTTAACGAGAAAACAATGATATAATTGCCTCACACTCGCATTTGAAACTCTTTCGTTTTAACTAATCTCGGAAAAACCTCAGCTTGTGCCAGCGTGTTGACTTTAACGCCAGCTGTCTTAACAGGTATGGTATGGGGTCGGAGGGGAACGCAATTAATTAATTGCATGCACTTTATGGCACCGGAAGTGGAGAGGAGCGAATGGGTGGCTGTGGGTTCGGGTGTAGATGTGGGGAAACACAAGCGGTTGTGCAGACGTTTAAAGCTCAAAACCACATAATCAGCTAAATGGCAGTCAGAGTCGATGGCGATGCCGATGGCTGCCATTGGCGATGACGTTGACGGGGCGAGGTGGGAGAATATTGTAGGAGCTGACATCGACACTCCAGACACCGAGCAAGTGTGACGACGACGTCACCATCGATGTCAACTTAATTTCCCCAGTTTATTTTAGTTGAGTGGCGCTCGGTGTGTGGCGAATTAATTGACACTATACGAAAATGTTTGCACAGATTGTTGGCACATGGCAAAGAAATGGGGTATATTTTCAGTTATAGTAGTACGCCTTGGATTATACTTGCATATATCTGGATTATACATATCAAATAATTATTGAAATAATTTATTTATGAACTGATAAGACCAGGTAGAACAGTTTGTCATATGAAACTTTCGAAAAATGTCACCTAAGATCGAAAATATACAGAGCTAGAATAAAAATCTCAGTTGCTTTCAATCGTGGCATGAATTATATTTCAAGACTATTATTTTATTAGCACGAGTTGCTTTTTTTAATACTTTCAATTTTTTGTCGTAAAGGAATTAAGGAAAGGCGCGCTTTGGATATTTTTCGAGATATTTATAATTTGTTTCCGCTTTTATTCAAGTTTGCTCCAAAATAAGGTAATCGACTGCATTTTCGGAGAAATATAAATCGTATATATATTGTTTCTACCCCTTTTCATAAATCATTTGCAGACAG
This sequence comes from Scaptodrosophila lebanonensis, assembly GCF_003285725.1. Taxonomy (NCBI): domain Eukaryota; kingdom Metazoa; phylum Arthropoda; class Insecta; order Diptera; family Drosophilidae; genus Scaptodrosophila; species Scaptodrosophila lebanonensis. The sequence continues at coordinate 6,124,508 of NW_022060561.1, read as the reverse complement.
CTGTTAAACGCGAATCGTTTGTTACTCAATTGGTAAAATAAAAAGATGTCATTGAAGATCGAACATTAAACTTCCGTAAATGTATAGATCTAGAATAAAAATGTCAGTTGCTTTCAATCCTGAAAAAATATATTTAGAGACTAATATCTGATTAGCACGAGTTATTTTTCTTTTTAATACCTTGCATTTTTTGGCGTAAAGGAATTGTCAAAATGCGCGAGATATTAATAATTTTTTTCTTCCCATTCATTTAAAAATAAAGTAATCAACTGCATTTTTGGACAAATATAAATCGTATATATATTGTTTTTACCCCTTTTCATAAATCATTTGCAGACAGCTGTTAAACACGAATAAGTAGAAGGCAATCGCTCGTTACTCAATTAGTAAACTAAAAAGGTTTTGCTGATTGCAAGCTTAACAAGCAAAATATTTGCCCCTCTCCTTGACCCACCCTTCACCCATCCAAAGATCCGTTTATACGCTGTTCGTACACATACTCGTCCTGGTATAAGTTACTGGATACCATCATTCAGTACTTACTCTGTTCGTTTCTTATTTTTATCTTTCAACTTTGTTGCAACTTTGCTCGCCAACTCCTACTACATGGCTCACTCTATAGTTACTTTGGTTACATTATAAGAATATTTCCAGCTGTGCTGCTTTGCTCTTTTCTCCTCTGAGTCCCTGTGTGTGTGGGCATGGGCATGGGTATGGGTGTGTCTGTGTGTGTGTGTGTAAAATTCTTTCTACCTTTGTACGCTGTACTATTGCACACACTGTGCTCTTAATTTCTCAATAATACCGCCAACACAAGGCGAAAAATTTGCCTGATAAGCGGTTTTCATAGCTCCATGTGCCGGCAAACCCCCTGCCAATACACACACACACACGCACACTAGCACACGCACACACGCACACACACACACACACACACGCGCACACACAATCACACGCAACGAGACCCCGGACTATCCAGCCAGACATTTTATTGGCCGCATTCAAAAAAAAACCAGCGGCGGCAAAGAAAGTGCCTCGCCAGCTCCAGCGCCAAGTTGTATGCAACGAACATAATAATAGCGCGCACGAATGCGGCTTGGGGAACATGTAGGTGCGAGTTGCGAGGTGCTGGCAAACCACCGCTCGCTGCATTTGAAGCCCGAGTGTTGGGCAATTAAAGAAAACCAAACCAAACCAAAAAAAAGAAAAAAAAACAGGAAAAAAAGAATTTGCAACTGCTTTTTAAAGGCGCAATTGCAGCGGCCATTGAAATTAAATGCGACTCCACTGAAGTTGCCGACGATGCGGCAGCCGCTTGATTTCTTTTCATATAATAATTGCACGCTTTGCGGCGGTCTGGGGGCACAGAAAGCGGCCAATATTTACACTTAAAGTTTGCGTGTTAAGTGGATAAATTAATTGCTTGGAATTGTTTCAATATGCTCAAGAAGAGTTGCCCAGGAAGTGGAAAACTTGCAGAAAACCGGAAACGAGAGTGCAAGTCATGCAGAAAAGCCAGATATTGAAGCTAAGTTCGAGTTATCAGCATGTTCAAGAGATTGTTATGGAAACACCAAATCAGAAAGTAGATCAAGTTGATTATTTCTTGTTTTATGAACCACATTTTGCATGGGAATATTTTCAGTATTCAAAGAAGAATTCGAAGTATCATTATTATTTCAATAATCAAGAAAAAATCATCGAATTAAAAAACTTTTTTTTAATTAACTTTAATTAACTGTTATTATATACAATAACTTAAGTTAAACTTATAGAAAAATACAAATACTGCTTAAACTAGGAGTTTAGTTTTATTTAATTATTTTTTTTATTTAAATTTTAATTATTTCTACTTTATATAAATCTATTGGCAAGATCAACAGCATCAATTAAAAACCAGACTTCGAAATTAATAATAAAAAACTCTTTGAAAATGTATGCAAATGTAATCAATATTCAAAATGTTTTGATGTTAAAATTAAATCTTTATTCATAACGTTTATTTACAATTATAAAAAATATAAAAAAAAGAATATATAAAGATTTTATTTTCAAATGAACTATATAAATATTTTCACCTAAAGAAAATACTAAAATAGTAATTTTATATGTAGTTCATGCTATCAGAGTTTATACATATCGTCTAGGTTATTATAAAAAACTAGTATATTTAAGTGGAAACTGTAAAAATCACCCCTTAAAGAATTCATTAGCCTAAAAATTAACAAATCTCTAATCGAAAATTGCTTAAATGCACAATATTGTACATTGGTTGGACTGTATACGAGTTCTTGTATTACAATTATTGTTGAAACATTGTCATGTTAGAGGTTAAGAATAACTTAAACACTCAGTAATTACATTTCTTCATCTACTTATAAATCATTCCTAGTTCCCTGCTCTCCATTTTTTGAATTATTCCACTCCAGCTTGGTTATTGGGCCTTGGGTGTCACGTGATTCTTCCAGAATTCAAAGATGAACAAAATTAATTTATTGATACTGATAAACTTAGGAAATTAAATGTATCCATTTCCTTGCTACATAAACTGCCATTGAAGACAGCATAAATTAGCTGATAAAAAAGATAATCAAATAGCCGCGAATACCAATTGGAAAAGCACCAACTTGATTCTAATAGTTTACCAATCATGTTTTTATTTCTTATTTTCTGTAAATACAACTTTATATTTTTCTTAGGTTAACTTAGTCAAATATCTATTTACCCAGAACTGAAAATTTAGAACCTCTACCTCTGCGACAAAACAGAATAAAAGAGTGCTTTGGCTGAATATAAGCCAATAAGAATTCAACATTAAAACATAGTTTTCTAAACAAAGTACACCAATACTTTTAAGTTAACTTTTCATAATAAACTGCTGTGTTTATAAAATAAGTAGCTTGTTCCTAAGAAGAGCAACAATCCAGGTATACATACAAGTATATTGGGACAATTCCCGTAGCATGTCCGATGAGTTTTACAGCCAACATAATAGACAGTCTCGCGCTGACCACATAGACTTTCCGTCATAATGTTTCCAAATCTAATGATAAAAAAGTCAGCGGCGACACCCACTATGTTGCTATCCAGGGTGAAGACCATAAAGCTAGTGATAAGGGCTGTAAAATGTCGCTTAAAAGGGGGCGGGGTGCGGCAAAAGAAAGACCGTCAACAGAGCGAAGCGCGTGGATTGCCACCATGTTGTTGCATGTACAACATGGCTGCCAATGTTTATGTCCGCCAATACACACACACACACATACGTACGTGTAGAATGATATAAACGCACACATACGCACAGCACACTTCCTCTGTGTTGCATAGTCAACTTTTGTTGTTCTTGTTTTTGTTGCTATGCGAGTCTACGCAGCACAGTGGGGAATTTCCACATATAAGACTTGTCCATAAGCTGAATAGTTTTTTTCTAAATAAGGAAAATATACATACATAGAATTCGATATAGAACCGAACTCGATTTTTATTTTATAACGCACTAAAACGATTTCAATCTTAAAAGAAATATATAATCGCACATTTCTTCACTTCTCTAACCTTTTTATTCACCTTTTTCTCTACCCTGCCATAAAAGATGGCTCAGTGCCACTAAAAATATAAGATTCGTCCCAAAATAAACCGAATTAAAAAATAAAAAACAAGTTACACAATTGATATTTTGGCATCTCCCGACTTAAAGCAACGCTTTGAAAGATTTCGAAATATTTCAAATGGTAGCACACGCTTTTTAGATGAGGTCGACTTTCTTAGAGAGCTTTCCTTTCATGGCAAATGTAGTTTTACGAAAAGGCAGGTGCAACCAAAACAGTTTTTTTTTAAAAATCAGTCACAAGTGATCACTGATCGCAGCGCATTATAATGAAACCATAACTAATTCCGTTCTTCACCATATACGGCCCAAATGTGGCAAATACGATACACCAAACGCTTCAAACCAACAAAATTATCTAATTGGCTAATTGGTGGAAAGCATTCCCGATTAATAATTCCCTTCGCATTAAGAAACAAATCGACATTTTCATTATTTTCGACTTCTTCTTTTTCGCATATGGAGATTTGAAGCTTAGTTTCGGGATCCTATTAACACGATTCATCGCCATTACGAATATTGCTCCTTTATGATTTGTTTCCTATGTTGAATCATGATCAATCTTTGCTCTGTTTTGTACCGATATCGCAAACATTATGCGATGACTCGGCTGTTTTTCATCCGGATTGTCAGTCACGGAACGGATCATTTTAAAAGGTACTGTTTACTTCGGAATGTACCTTGTATTACTGGCATACTATAGTTTATCTGATTTTTAAGTTAATTGTCCACATAATAGCTCTCTTTCGTGATTAATTATTTCCAACTATAGTTATGGAATCTCCCACTGTGCAGCAGCCCTCGCTCATTTCGCATGTAAATCTTTGGACATTAATCCAACGGCCTCAGCTTGTTGTTGTTGTTATCTACTTGGGCTCATATAATGAAAAAGTATGAATATACATATACTCGTATGCACATATATACAGATACTACCTATGTACATCCATGTGTTTGTGTACCGCCATATGTTTGGCCAGATTCGCCGCTGCCGAGCGCAAAATTAAATTTAATTTTAATGCACTTAACACATTTTTTCACTTACGAGCTGGCCGGCTCTTTTGCATCCGCCCGCAGTTTTTTGTGTTTAAAGCAAACGTATTTTTGTGCATATAATTACATATAAATTTATTGTTTAATGTGTGTTTAAATAGGTTTTTATGCAACACCTGCAAAGTTACGCGCTCATTAAGCGCTTTTGGCATCGCGGCAGAGATTAACACACAAGCTGGCGGCCTGACCTGAAGACCCGAAGCACAAGACTTGAAGCTGAAAAACAGTCGTCTGTTCAAGGAACTATATTATTAGTACGATTTATTAAAAAACTACGAAAAATTATAGCTTTTAGGGCCATTGACAAGACTAGGACGAGGTGCAGTTTTCTAAAAATCTATAGATGTAGTTAATGGTTGTGGTTGGGCGTGTATTTTCAAAAATTATTGACCAGGAATACTGGCTGGGAATCTGATCTATTGTTTTTTGTGTGTCGGCATTGGAAGTTTTTCCAACTTTTTTAGAATCGAAGGAAGTTAATAATTGATTATGAAGGATGGGTTATGCAAAGGTAATAGAGCTACCTCCTGCGTTTTCTTTACCGGAGATTCCTTGATGGCTGGGAACCCAAAGAAGAAATAGTTTCTTGAGAATACAAATGCTTCGGATTTCCATAAATAAGTTGCTATTGCAGTTTCGATTTTTTACTGCAGGCTTCGTAGACAACTTACCCAAGAAAATATCGCCAGACTTGTAAGATACTAAGGGCGTCTGCATTTCTGTTGAAACTAAGAAAGAAGACTTAGTAGATTCTATTATTCCTCAAGCTATTACAAAAATAATTCAAAATATTCAAAGAGCTTTCGAAAGATCTAGTATAATTTAAAAAAAATATGTTTTTGAGCCGAACATTCATTTTTGAATTTTGTGGTTTTTAATAAATATGTGTACGGTTTCAGAATTCTTTTTATATTTCTAAAAAATTTTGTGGTTGACGCTGTCCAACTAAAATCACCAGCGCCTTTCAATTCTCTTACTTGTATATTCTTAACTTGTTTTTTATTATTTGTTTGTTTATTTTGGATATATTTTAGATTGCTATTTATAAATTTGTTGTGTTAAATTTTATGAAATTTTAAACAAATACGTACGGCATGTACAAATAATTGTCTTTCTGATGACAGCAGTCTGAAGTTTTGAACTGTCCAATTTGATTAAAAATTAATATTATGTAACAAAATAAAATCAGCTTACAATTTATCCTTGATTTGAAGGAAAGGTTCAATAATATGTCCCGTAACTAAATTTACCTTCTTTCCGGTACGTCGGAGACCTAACCTACCTTTCTACTATTACATTTGTTCATCATAGCATCCTTACACAATGGCTGATACCCAGAGCCCAGAGCGTTGTCATGCCTACTGCATTGCCCCACTCATTTAGGGCAAATATAGTAGTCGTGCACTAAATCCTGCTCCGGAGCCACCCACCACCACCCATTTAGTTTCTGCTTCTACAGATTAAACTTTAGGCGTCTGTAGGCCCCCCATTCAAGTCATTTTCATTGTCGTAATTGTCCAAGTTACGCACATTAATGTCAGTGCAGTGCACACACACATACATACAAACTTACACATACATATAGCTTTAAGTGTACTTTTGTATGTACTCGCATATAGAATAGCCGCGCGTCGCTTTATTGTCAGAGCAGCAACGAGTCACAGTCAAGTGGTTGTCTGTCTCCACTCAAGTGTCAGGACATCTGAGCTCGATTCTCATCTCTGTCCTCTCTCCTGAATGTCAGCGCAACTCTGGCAAGCGGCCAAGTCGCCTGGCCGGAGGGATGTGGGGGTACACGGTCCACTACCCGAACACATATTGTCTGTGCACTCTGTTCAGTAATCGTAAATTTTCTTAGGCCTTGTTTCATGCAACTTCAGCCAATTGTGGTTGGTTAGTTGTGTAATTTTCCGCTCAGGCGCCTTATCGTGCCCTCCAGTTGCATTTGTTTTCCGGTTAAAGCCTATACTATTTGGTGCTTTAAAAGGAATACGATGCGTGGTAAATGAGAAAACTATACTATACTTCACACATAAGCAGAATGCATGGTGTCTGATAATTTAAATAAAAAAATATTACCACCGATCGTTCTTAAAGTATCATTTTCTATAAAGTCCAATCATTTGTTGAATCATTTTTACTCCAATAAGCCTGATTTCTTCATCCAGTTTCCCCATGTTAACTAAGTATCTATTTAAATAATTAACTAATTTTAAATTCTTGAAAATTACTTATACTTGTAGTGAATATTAATGGAAGAACCATGTGTCTTGAGAGCGGCTTTATTATGTTTGTAATAATCTTCGTGCATAATTAAAGCTCACATTTTGAAAAATGTTTTATTCTAAAAACCCATCACATATAATAGTTCAATAGTACAAATATTATCGTTTAAGTCATAAAAGGTTCAAAGATACAGACGTCTAAAGGTACAACTAAAGATTGTTTTTTTTTTTAAAGTTGACCGAAAATGAAATGATTACGCAAAGTAGATACAAATGTGTTTTAATGAAGCAGCCTTTGAAAAAAAATCTTAAGGAACGCCACGCAAATCTGCAAACAAAATGAAACGAAACTGAATTGTGGGACCCGGACCACCAGTAGAGATGTGAGCGTGAAAACTAATTCACGAAACTTTTTTAGCCTTTCTCAACAACGTACTTTTAACCCTTCCTATGACTTTTTTTCTGATTTCAATGCGGTTTTTTCCATTAGATAGAAAAGCCAATTAAAAAAATACGTGTTTTTTAGTTTTTTGAAAATTTTTGATTTTGTATACTTTTTTTACAAAAAACTATGTGTTTTATTTTTACATTAAAATTGTTTCTGGAGTCAATGTCTGTAAATGAAAATTTTAAAAACAAATTATTCATTTTATTAAAACTTAATGCGACCCCACATTTATCGCATTTTTAGTTGTACTTTATATATTTATAAAAATTTAATACAAAAATCTAATTTGCTTGCATCCCACGAATCACAAAATTGGCGCCAAAAGTGATTATAATTTCAATTCAATAGTTTTTTTCAGTGTAACCAAATCAAAAACACTTAAAATAGTACAATGTGTTGAACTACATCAAATAGAAACTTTGCAAATTTCACGCATGTAAAATAATTGAGTATAAGCGGAATGTTGCAGATTTGCATCTCAGGCATACAAAGGGTTAAGTATAAGTAGCATTTAAATAATCCCGAATTTAGGAATAATTAGAAAGCTGTAAATATTATAAAAAATTTTGTGAAATTATATCCAATATGAAAGGAGTTGAGCCGTGCCTTTCTTACAATTTCATTTACTGAGAAAATAACGATGATATACTACTAAGAAAACCTCAAAATTATAAAATATTCGATTTTTCTGCACATACTCTATGTACGTGAGAAGGATTTGTGGATTTTTATTGTTTCATACTACTTTCCAGGCTTTTCAAAAAATGGATGTGTAAGCCACCAAGCGAGAAATGCAAGCCGCTATTGAAGCCTGATTTATTAGAAACATGCCAACAAAGTATACAAATAAACCCAATAACCCAAACTTAATCAAGCCAAAAGAAACTTTTGGAATATGAATACTTATAAGAACAGCCTACAAACCTGTCCTCTTCAAAGACGAAATGTTCGGACTTCGAGGCAAATAAGTACCCAATAATTTGTTGATGAAGTAATAACGAAACGATAAGTCCCAAGGAATTTAAAAAAACTCATAGCTGGTAATGAACAAATAGTTTCAAGTAGCAGTGTCGCTTTAACGAATTACAAGACATTTCTTTTTTTCACGCTCACTTTTACGCGCGAATCCTGCGTAGCTCTATGCCGCATCTTCAAATATTAACGTCAATGGCAAATAACGGCGAGTGCTTAAACTCATCTATCAAAATATTTGTCAAGACTTGGGCATATAGAAGCAGCTACAGCGCCAAAAAGTATGTAAAAGAAACTTTAAAAGGCGCTTGCTCTAAAGCAAAAGAAAAATGCAAACAAAGGAGAGTATAACAACAACAAAATCAAGAAGTAAGACCGAAAAACTAAATGGGAATGAGGGGCAGTCAAATGTTGCCAGAGATGTGTATGTGTGTGTGTATATGTGTCTGTGTGTGTGTAATACTTTTAAGTAGAGCTTACGAACGGGCATTAAAAGGAAGCAGTTGAGAAAAATGCTGCAGTCTCTTATTTCAGTTCACTAGAGAGAGGGTCACAAGTTCAAAGTATTGGGGAGTGTGTGTGCAACAGGTGTTGACCGCGACAAGGCACAGTGGGCCAATTACGTGTTGCAGCAGCCAAAATTCTTTAACCAATTAAATACAGTTTATAAGTGAAGATGGTTTTATGGTACTTGCCAAGGAAATCCCATCCGGCTTAAACTATAATCGATTGTCAAGCTTTGGTCGCTGCTGGCACATTGGTTCCGCCCCCCTTCTACCGCCAAGTACGTTCATACCTGTCGGAATGATACATAGTTTCACAAACAAACATACTGGCCCGTCCAAAATTCCCTATACACAACAGACATCCCGGTTTTTACACGGTAGATTGGTTCCTGAAAAAGTCGTGTAAATAAGCCGTGTAAAATATACATTGATCTTATGCAAAAATAGGTGATTGGTTCCTCATCTCTAAAACCTATTAAAAAAACCTTTTTAATTTTCAATAGTTCTAAATCAAAATCGTCTACAAAAATACCGTTTAAAAACAGAATTAGGTGTACTCGTATATATACTTCCACTTACTAAACGTCCTGTAAATATGAAGCAGAAATACTTGCATCTGCTTGAAAGCTGGGCTCGCAGATGTCCGAACAAGTGCAGACATGTTTGCTATACATTAAGCCAATAGGAAATGAGGCTTAATGCGTTCTAATAAATTCAAGAAAACTGCGAAAAACGTAAAGTTTGCGGCCCATAAACAACGATTTGTTGTAAGGACACTGTACAGAGTATAAAGCTTTGGGCAGACTTAATTTTTTTTTTTTTTTTGTTGACTAGTTTTTGTGCTTACGTTAGTTTATTGAGTTACTGTGCGACGCGTAGAAGCGGGCAACGCTTTTCAATTTGCTAACAAGCGCCAAGTAAAGCATAAAACGTGGCTTCAAAATTTACTTATTTGGCCATAAACACGTTTCGCTTCTTCTCCGGCGAGCGACAACACAACTATGCACAATTTGGGTTTATGACGTGGCAGTTGAGGCCACAGGCGACGACCGGCTACGTGCGGCAACATTGAAAACTGGAGCAAGTTCCATCGAGTGAGGGATAGTCGCAGGGGGGCGGAGGGGCAAGCCGGACACTCTCTCTCTTCTTGGACGCCACAGGGCTGCTTGCTAACGTGTTTTGTTGTTGAGGCACTTGAGAAGCTCTGAGTCAACAAACTAAGCCAGAAGAATGCCAAACAGTTGATACACAAGAGTCCAGTAGAAACTGGCACTTGACGGAACAGAGGATTGTGTAAATAAAAAACTTTTCATTTTCTTTTTAAAGTTAACATATATATTTTTTTCAATATTAAATTTACAATTGGAAGCATCGTAGAGGCGTTATTCTATTGTTTTTGGACATATTTGTTTACTTACTAAGAAATAAATAAGAACCTATGAAACTGATTAGCAAAAACGTTCGCTAAATGCTAAAATACGTCAATTAATTTCGAATTGCTTCCAAAGTTCAAATTCAAAATAGTTTTCTTTTTAATTTCCCATCTTCAAATGATGTTATCCTGGCCCCATTCGTGAGCCCTAGAATTCTATCGTATCAAATGGTTAGAAAAGCAAATTTTCCTAAAAGAAAAAAAAGAAGTTCTCTTTTTTTTCTATAAGAAATTTTAACGACTAATATAAAATGGTTCTCAATATACATATTTACCAATGTTTATAATAACAATAAATTCAAAACTTAATCATATTGTAAGCAAATGCTTTCGTTTATAAACAAAACAAAAGGAAAGTACAATTTAGGCAGCTGTTGGGAAGTGAAAATATACATATTGGTCAACCTAAATGGGTAACACTGTACTTGCATCGACATGCAGTGACAACATGTTGGAATTGTATCCAAAGTTAGCTGCGAAGTCTGCTGCGGTAATGGCGCTGACAAGCAGTTTCGCACGTTGCCGCGCGAAAGGAGCATACCAGCAGCAACAACAACAACAACAACACCAGAGCCTTGTGGCAGTTGCCACATGTGCCCCAACTAAGCTCTAGTATGTCTGCGTCTGTGTGTGAGACAATCTGCGCCAAGGGTGTGCTCGCTTTTAACTGATTTACGAGTTAGACGCTCAAGCACAGCTAAGAAAAAAATTATAGCCTACCTGCTGTTCAACCTGAGATAATGCCACAGCGAAATCGGTCGAACACACACACACACAACTGTCGAAGGACAGAAGGACACCAGCGAGCTGACGCGCGTCACCGAAGGAGACATTTTGAGGTGAGGCCGACAGTGTTCAGAAATGATTGTTGACTCGCAGTCGAGAAGGTGCTTGAAAAGGCAATCATCACAACTGGAGGGTTGGGTCCTGAATGCTGAAAGTGAGAAACACTGGAAATTTTGGTGAGAAATCAAACGGGTGTTTCGATATTTTTAAATATTTTATAATACATATTATATTTATTTTTATTTTTGCCAGTATTTTTAAATCAATAACAAAAATCTTCAAGTTAAAGTTGAGAAAAATATTAAAATCTACTATGGAATAAAGTAAATTTAAATATTTGTAATATGACACATTTAATTGAACATAACACATTTTAATGGCAAAGATTTCCACTTTATTTTCAATATTATTTATATTTTAATCAGTGATTGAATATGTTTTTAGTTAAATATACTTTGTTAATATTTTCGATTGAAATACGAAATATTATAACAATAAATTAAATATGAAAATATTCATTTTTACATTCCTTGTAATTATTAAATTGGTTGAAAAGTAATCTAAATTCATTTCCAATAAAGAAATCAATGCATTGTGAAGGCCTCTATTATATTCCGTTTTCTTTTCAACTTGTTCTTTTGGAAAAAAATGCTATGGCAGAATTAGCAAAAAAGTAAAATTATAAAACTGCTGTGTTGTGAGGCATAATGTTTCCCGAATTTGTTGCAGCAACCACCAGCAGAGCAGAGGCAAAAAGTTGTCATTGACTAATGCCAACAACACGCGGTGTTCCCAAGCGGTCCCCCCATCTAAGTACTAACCGCGCCCGACGCTGCTTAATTTCGGTGATCAGACGAGAACCGATGTATTCAGCGTGGTATGGTCGTTGGCGAATGCTGAATGTTGGAAACTGTGTTTTGTGCTGACATTCCATTGCCACTGGATTCAAAACAAAAGTATCTTTCAGATACGCTGAGTTGTATCTTAACATTTAAATCCTTTCCAAGTCCAAGTCCAAGTGCTTACAAATCGGTTGGGAGCATTTATAATTTCATTCCCTGTAACTGCTTTTCTTTTAAAATCGACTTAAATATTATTTTAATTTGCTTTTATAAACAAATCATAAGCTATGGTCCATTTCGTTATTTCTTTCTTATGTTAAACAATAATTCTGCACGAATAAATTGAATCCAAAGTAAAGTTAATTATATTTCAGTAACCAACACAATAAAGGCTTCTTATTATATTTCCGTTTTCTTTTCAACTTGTTCTTTTGGAAAAAAAATGCTGTGGCAGAATTAGCAAGAAGTTCAAAATATAATACTGCTTAGAGAGAGTAGCACAGTGTAGTGAGGGATATGTTTCCCGAATTTGTTGCAGCAACCACCCAGCAGAGGCAAAAAGTTGTCATTGACTGATGCCAACAACACGCGGTGTTCCCAAGCGGTCCCCCATCTAAGTACTAACCGCGCCCGACGCTGCTTAATTTCGGTGATCAGACGAGAACCGATGTATTCAGCGTGGTATGGTCGTTGGCGAATGCTGAGTGTTGGAAACTGTGTTTTGTGCTGACATTCCATTGCCACTGGATTCAAAACAAAAGTATCTTTCAGATACGCTGAGTTGTATCTTAACATTTAAATCCTTTCGTCCAAGTGCTGACAAATCGGTTGGGAGCATTTATAATTTCATTCCCTGTAACTGCTTTTCTTTTAAAATCGACTTAAATATTATTTTAATTTGCTTTTATAAACAAATCATAAGCTATGGTCCATTTCGTTCTTTGTTTCTTATGTTAAACAATAATTCTCCACGAATAAATTGAATACAAAGTAAAGTTAATTATTTATCAATAACCAACACAGTGAAAGCTTCTTATTATATTTCCGTTTTCTTTTCAACTTGTTCTTTTGGAGAAAAAATGTTATGGCAGAATTAGCAAAGAGTTAAAAATAAAACACTGCTTAGAGAGGATAACAAAGTGTTGTGTGAGATAATGTTTCCCGAATTTGTTGCAGCAACCACCAGCAGAGGCAAAAAGTTGTCATTGACTGATGCCAACAACACGCGGTGTTCCCAAGCGGTCCCCCATCTAAGTACTAACCGCGCCCGACGCTGCTTAATTTCGGTGATCAGACGAGAACCGATGTATTCAGCGTGGTATGGTCGTTGGCGAATGCTGAGTGTTGGAAACTGTGTTTTGTGCTGACATTCCATTGCCACTGGATTCAAAACAAAAGTATCTTTCAGATACGCTGAGTTGTATCTTAACATTTAAATCCTTTCGTCCAAGTGCTTACAAATCGGTTGGGAGCATTTATAATTTCATTCCCTGTAACTGCTTTTCTTTTAAAATCGACTTAAATATTATTTTAATTGGCTTTGCCATTTCGTTGAATATAAAGTAAAGTTAATTATTTTTCAATACCAACACAATGAAGGCTTCTTATTATATTTCCGTTTTCTTTTCAACTTGTTCTTTTGGAGAAAAAATGTTATGGCAGAATTAGCAAAGAGTTAAAAATAAAACACTGCTTAGAGAGAGTAGCACAGTGTAGTGAGGGATATGTTTCCCGAATTTGTTGCAGCAACCACCCAGCAGAGGCAAAAAGTTGTCATTGACTGATGCCAACAACACGCGGTGTTCCCAAGCGGTCCCCCATCTAAGTACTAACCGCGCCCGACGCTGCTTAATTTCGGTGATCAGACGAGAACCGATGTATTCAGCGTGGTATGGTCGTTGGCGAATGCTGAGTGTTGGAAACTGTGTTTTGTGCTGACATTCCATTGCCACTGGATTCAAAACAAAAGTATCTTTCAGATACGCTGAGTTGTATCTTAGCATTTAAATCCTTTCGTCCAAGTGCTTACTAATCGGTTGGGAGCATTTATAATTTCATTCCCTGTACCTGCTTTTCTTTTAAAATCGACTTAAATATTATTTTAATTTGCTTTGCCATTTCGTTCTTCGTTTCTTATGTTAATCAATAATCCTCCACGAGTAAATTGAATACAAAGTATAGTTAATTATTTTTCAATAACAAACACAATGAAGGCTTGTTATTATATTTCCGTTTTCTTTTCAACTTGTTCTTTTGGAGAAAAAATGTTATGGCAGAATTAGCAAAGAGTTAAAAATAAAACACTGCTTAGAGAGGATAACAAAGTGTTGTGCGAGATAATGTTTCCCGAATTTGTTGCAGCAACCACCAGCAGAGAGGCAGGCAAAAAGTTGTCATTGACTGATGCCAACAACACGCGGTGTTCCCAAGCGGTCCCCCATCTAAGTACTAACCGCGCCCGACGCTGCTTAATTTCGGTGATCAGACGAGAACCGATGTATTCAGCGTGGTATGGTCGTTGGCGAATGCTGAGTGTTGGAAACTGTATTTTGTGCTGACATTCCATTGCCACTGGATTCAAAACAAATGTATCTTTGAGATACCCTGAGTTGCGCCTTAATATTTCCATACGTTCTTTCTATGGTGTCGGCACTTTTTCAGTGCTTTAATTTTATTCCTGGTACATGTATTTGCTTTCCTTTTTAAATCTACTTAAATAATATTTTAATTTGTTTTTATAAACAAATAATAGGCTACACTCATAAAAAAAACACGTAGAATTAAATATTTTTTAACATTGATTTAAGTATGCACACTTCAATTTCGGGCTTAATATTATATTTAAAGTGGACGATATTGAATCACAAGTGATTACGTGGGCATGGGTTTGATTACATCAAAGGATTTTTTTTTTTTTTTTTGTAATTATGAAATATTTTTTTCACTTTTTGTCTACTCTACTGAACTTAATAGTTTTTAATAATAACATTTTATAATGATATTCGATATATTTACTTATATAGAACACTTTTTATTAGAAAGTAATTTTCAAATACAAAGTGGACGCATATGAAAGTTAAATATAGTTCAACATTTAGTTGATCACATTTTAATATTCAATATTATTCATATTTCAATTAATGATTGAATATGTTTTTATATAAATTTACGTTGTTTATATAAGTGCCATTTTGAAAATAAATGGACCAGGCGACCAACAATAAAACAAATTACTAGCTTTGATACAAAAGTACCTGCAGTTGCAACCGTGGTTACATTATTAGTTGATTTGAAATTAATTAGTATTATGTTTTTAATTTTAAGCTGTCAATGCTTCCTTTGGAAAAATAAAACTTAAAATTTGGGTTGCAATGGACAACGAATGAATCACTCTGCCTGGTGGAAGTACAAGCTAAAGCTTTTATAACTCAACATAGTACGGTATTGTGTCTCAACTTAAAGCGAATATTGTGATGCACTTTTTGTAGATATAGTTAGTTAGCTATGCTTTTAAACAACGATCATAAGAAATTGTTCATTTTCAAAACAAATCTTTAAATCCTTTAAAATTTAATTTTCTTGATAACTAAATAAATACATTTTGGTAATCTAAAATGCCCTTCCACCTAATCCACCTTCAGTATGGTGTATTCCCCATTGCTAAGTACGAATATGCAACTTACTCACCACTTCAGCTGCCTATATTCAACATATCGACATCCCGCAAGCCCGGCCATATCGATAGAAATTCTTAGACGATAGTTCGATTTTCGTGCATTGCAGTATCAACGACGTTTATTAAATGTCCTGAAGATTAATAAACATAACAAGCTGAGATTAATTAATTAATTATTAGTAGTTTATGTTAGTTATTCTCTTGGAGTTTTGAATATCTTTAGTTAGTATGGTCTCAATTGTTACTGGCGAATAAACACATCAAAGTAAATATCAACCGTATCTTAGTATCAAAGTGTTACCCATTTTGGTATTTTAAACACACATTTGGCATTTGTAGATACCAAATCGGTTCATTGCGATATTAAGTTTTTATTTAAGAATTTTGTTGTTACAGTTGTTGTTTGTATTTTAAGTCCAACATATACGATTATTAATACATCCGTTGGTTTAATTTTACTTTGTATTTATTTATTATTTATTAATGTTTATACTACAAGTTCAAAAAAACCCGATATTTGTTAAGCCTTTCTAATCGATCTGACAGCTTTTATTCAAAAGGTAAATTAATACTAACCATTTATATTTGTTCTGTTATGTTTAGTTTTAAAATTGGTTTTATTGTTATAAACATTGTTTCTTATATTAAAACAAAATGTATTTTTCAGTAATATCTTAAATTAACAAGGCGGTATTTTGGTATATCTTTGGTATGTGGTATTTTTGCAACTGCAGCTTACGGTCACACTTAGTTCAATGTTCAGTCTTAATAGTCAATTTGGTTGTCGCGTACCACGGCAGTTTTTATCTCCAGCTTGTGGGTGGCGCATTCGGTGTTCATTTGCATTGCGCCCATCAATATATTTTGACATGTTTAAGCAACAATAGTTGGCGAATAATAATTTAAACTATTGCAAAGTGCGCGCGACTTTAAAAAGCTAACTTACATCGATATCGACACAAACTTTCGTTTGGAATCCGAGTAAGCCGTGCGTCTCTCCATTGTGTGTGTATGTGCGTGTGTGTTGCTATTGTCTGGCGAAACATTTCACCAGTAAAAATGTTAATTAATTTGCTTAAAATGCATGCAAAAGCATTGCTTTGATATCAACATAACAGTGCAAGTCACTTTAAAAACAACAAATTGTTTTTCTAGTTGAAAATGTGTGGTGTTTTTAGTCCGCCCCTCTGGCTCTCGCTCCGTTATTCTCTATCACATATACTCTCCCACTGAGACTGTTTGCGTGAGTGTGTTTGTGTATATGTGTGCGTGTGTGTGTGTGCAAAATAAAAACGCAAACCGTAGCTGCTTCTATTAAATTTTTGTTTTATTAATGAGTGTGCTTAAACAATAAATACACAATGCAGCCTGCAATAAAAAACAACAACGCAACAAATTGCCCGAGTACTCTAAAATTTGTATAAAATCTAAACAGTTGCAGCGAATAACAACAACTTGTAATAAATAGACGCCCCTTGGCAGCTGTGTTCGATTTTTGGCTCTCATTGAGAGGTTTTGTTGCCGTTGTTGTTGGTATTGCTGCTGCTTCTTGCGGCCTTATGGACACCACTAGACTTGAAATTAGACCTACATATATATGTACATATATGTGCAAAATAAATTTTGGTTATGTAGTCCAGCAACCGATGAAGAAGAAAAATAGATTTTTGGCGAACAGCTGTTCAAAACAGACCCATAAGAAATGTTGCATTCGGCAATGAAAATAAATCGAACAAGCTGTGAAAACAAAACTAAGTGTGTGACTGCTTTCAATTTAATTTTTTTATGACCGTTTGCATAGCAGAAAATAGTTTCTTATACCAATTGAACAAGCAAAACTTTTTTTAAAAGTAATTTTTTAACATTAATTGACTTTTATGCATCAATAGCGGGATTAGCCAAACACCTTCCATCCCAGCTGTTGCGCTCTGCCGGCCCTCTTCTTTTGACGCCTCCTTTGCAACGAAAAACATTTTGTTTAATGTTTATAATGCGTGATTGGGTATTTAGCCCGATTTTTCCGTTAAGCTTAGTTTTTAGATTGGTGTCATAAGGCCGTAAGCAGGGTTTTCCGATTGAATGCAAAAACTGTTTAACTGTTTTCTATTTTGCCGCACCTCCAACACTCGTAATTAATACAAATCAGCTGCTGTGACGTCAACAACGCCTATAACCGCTGTTTCTCGAGGTGAGTCTAAATGCAAGCATAGATATTGTTTGAAAATCAATAGACCTCTAAAATATGTGTACAATCGAAAAGTGAAAAACTGCTTTCAATACATACATTTATCAATGTCTCTTCTACATTTTACACATTATATATATTTATATACATATATTATATTTGTGTTATCTGAGAATGAAAAGGAAGATGCTTTGACGTTATCGCAATTTTACGTTTTTCTTGAAAAACCCCGCTCCACAATTTGAATGAATTGTTTTATAATTTCAAATGCGGGTAGTCCATATATTTTTGCACGATAATAACAAAAATGGGTGATCTTAGAAAAAAAAAAAACACAAATAACAGTACTGAAAAAGTATGCACGAATAAAAAAGCCAGAACAACTTCTTAGAATCCATATATTTTATAATATTCCTTAAATGGAAGCAAAGCAAGTTCACAGAAAATCAAACTAAAAATTCAAATACACTGCAAAAATATATTAGAGCTAGCAGACCAGACAATTGAAATAAATGTTGGTATGTATGTATGTTATGGCATCAGTTAAGTCCCCTCAGTAAAGTTTCGTTTATAATCAAAACTATACCAATTCTAAATCGGTTCAAACGAATATTGTTTGCTTCTCAATCCGATCTCTACCCGATGCTGTAGAGTGAGTTAAATGCCCATTTGATTGCCACTTCAAAAGTCCACAAACGAATGAAAGCTACAGAATTCTTAACGACAACCATTCATTAAAAAATCAACGCCCACATCTGTATCTTTTCTTTTATTATTTGCTTGCACTCAGTTCGCTTAACAACAACAACAAAAGAAAAGAAAGAAAAACGAAACTGTGCTTTCAATTTTATTGAACAGAAAAAGAGCAAGACTTATAAATAAAAATGTTAAAAAGCCGCAATACTGTCGGCAAAGCCAGCAAAAAGAAAGCAAACACAGACGGGAGCTCAGATCGAATGGTGGCTCTCAGAAAGATGCTCAGAAATCAGATACACGTACGATGTACGAGTATGTAATTGGTTTGTAGCGCCTTTTCTTCCCCTGAACTTGAATTGCAAAGAGACATTGCAAAGAACGAATCTGCGAAAGGCGCCATTCAAATCTTTATTTATGAGGCACTTGGCTTAGAGTTTCGTCGTATAATTTGCGAAATCTTGCCTAACTGGTTTAAGCCAGCACGCTTCTCTCTCGCTGGCCTCCTGCAGCTGCCCTATTCAACAATTTGCTTGGGGCTGTTTTTATATTATTTTGTTTTTGCCTCTGAATTGGATTTTGTATAAAGTGCTTTGAACCCAATGCCCGGCAGTAGTAGAATAGTGCTATGCCGCGCTCATTAGCTGAGAAATTGCGACCTTTGTCAGACATTTCTATGCAAGATATTTATGTATCTAAGTACTGTCATGCATTTGTATCTGTTTCTGTATCTGTTGCGCTTTACAATGCGAGCAAAATAATTAAGCAATTAAATTGCGCAAGCGTACAACGCAGGCGCTTCATAGACCCCTCACCTCTCCTCCAGTTCTTCGCTATTTGCTCACAACAACCGTAGGCTGCCGCTCGACCCTCCGTCCTCCCTCAATTGATGTCTTCCGGCAAATGACAATCATCAGAGACAACGACAACAATCACAAAGCGAGCAATGGGCGAGGCGAGGTCCATTAAAAGCCATTTGGAGCTATGAACAAAAAACCGAGCGCCCCATTTAAGTAACGGCATTTATAAGGCACTACCAAAATCAAAGTAAAAGTGTTAGAGCGCCGTTCCCAATCAAGTGTTAACTAACCTTTAATACATTGTTAGTAAATAAGTAGCAATACATGAGTCTACTAATAATATTTATATTGAATAAACAACATCTTAAAAAATATATGTACAAGTACATATATTGAAAACAAGAACATATTAAGTTTTGTAGAGATAGCTTTAAAACAAAGAAGTTCTTGGAATATCGCCCGATTCCTCCAGTGGCAGCTATAATACTTAGCTCTGGTACTATACGTTGGATGCATTCATCCTGCTCCCTGAATTTCCTCTGCTTATGATGTATGTGGCTTGGCGATATCTTTGTGAAAGCGCCTTTCCTATTGGCCAATTCTGTTCGCTTTCTTGCAATCCTTAGCTTCAAACGGACTAATTGTTGACAGGTTTTCTTAATCATCAAAATCCCAATTTGAAATGAAACAATTATTGACTGAACTCTGAAAGAAATTGAGTTGAAGATACTCATTTTTATTATTTAAAATAGTTTGTTTTGTGATCTCTTCTTCTACGTGTAGAGGGACGGGTGTCTTCTATTGCCCAAAAGTGAAAAATAAGAATTTAATTGAATGCATCCTCATTTATGTACTTATGAGGCAATGATGCTGATGATGGCCAATGGCTGCTTCACCCCTGCACCCCTAGCACCCCGAGCAGGTCTTTAAACTCATTGGCTTTGATTTGATTACGGCACAACAAACATTCTATATAAGTGTGTGTGTGACTGGGTGCTTGAATGTTTGTTTGTGCAGTTGGCGACAATTTGAAATTGAAAAATTTCCAACAAATTGAATGCTCATTTCAAGCTCAACTGCGTCGCCAGCGGCCCACCGACGATGTCTGACAAAATTTTCGAATTATATATTACGATGGTGACGCCGTGTGTGCAAATTGAATCTCACAGTCAGAGCAGGGATTCCAGCCCAAAGGCTCAGGCACCCAGGCGGGTAGGCAGGCAGTCGAAATCAAAAAGGACGACAGAAGCTATTTTTGGCTGTATACTCCCAAAGTTTGTGCCTAAGTTTAATGAATATTTTGTGAACGGAACGGCTTTGTAGGGATAAATATGCTTTACATACAATAACGTGTATCTAAATATATACATAGATACATACGTATGTATGTACATTTGTAAATGCGTTTGTGTAAAATGCTGGTAGCTGGTTCATGTGTGGCAGCAGTTCGGTATAGATTTTCTTGGGAGTTCGAGCATAACAAATTAGATTCAAATGGACTGAATTGAAACCAGAAAGTATTTACATTGATTTTATGGACTTTTAAAGGCACCGGTTAGTACCAAGTGTGCGTGTAAAGGCTTAAGCATAGTGCTCATGCATATACTAAGGAACCAAACTGCCACGAACCATAGTTAAAGTTACTCAAAACAAATTGTCTTAAAAGTATTTCTATGTCTTGCAGATTATAGAACTCTTAAGCGAGTCAATAACGAATATTAAGCCTTTAAGTTTGTTGTAATAGTGGGGCCGATATTTACATATATGTGTCCGTCTGGATGAACAGCAAATCTTTGTCACCTGGTAGGACTGTCAAGCGTTTCATGAGACTTTTTTTTATCCATGAGCATAGCAAACACATTAAAATACATATATAACCTCATTATTTTGTATAGCTGCCAAAGGAACTATCTGTCTTCCTATCAAGAGATTTTGTGGTTTCTTCCAATGTGAATTAATTTAGTTTTTAATTTAGTTTAATTCCAATTAACCGATTGCATTTTATTTGTATTCATGTATATCTTAGCCATAAATCAATCGAACAGCGTGGCTCTCTACATTTAAATTAGATCTAAAATATTTTGAATAAATATTTTAGCTCATCGATCCTTCAGCTAAGTGGTAATTGGTCTAAATTAGAACATAGCTTAGCATTTGACTGAAAACAAACCACACCCACACTTAAAACCTAAAATTTCGTTCAATAAGATGAATTGATTTTTTTGAATATTTATAATTCAAATGTCATAAATTACACTGAATAATTTAAATTAATATACAGTTTTGATTGACTAACATTTGTGAACCTTTTCACCGTTTTTAAAACACACCTAAATCCTAACATGAGAAAAACAATGAAAAATTTCACACAAACTTGTGGTTTTTTCACAAATGAACTAAGTTTAGATTGGTTATTGGCTTAAATTGAAAAAGTAATTGCAAAATTTGATGAATTTGTACACTATTAGATGGTTTGATCAAAATTTTAGTCAAATATGTGTAGATGGCGCCACCACAATATTCACAAAGAGCTCACATTTGATTTATGTAGCATTGCATAACATCATATCGACTTGTTAATATAGAACCGATTGAACGCTGCAAATCGCTAGCACTCTTCAAGTGTGGCTACAAATGTATGTACAAGTACATAGTAGTTTTTAATTTGCCTTAAGGTCTTTATCGCTTTAGCTAGACGACTTCAATTACCTTGTGGCATACATTCAGCAGAACGCAAAGTCATCGACAGCGTCGTCATTATCAGCGTGCCATCCCCGTCAACGTCATTCCATCATTATCGTCATTAACACAAACGCACAGACGCATACACATTGCATCATGAAGAGCTGCAAGCCATGCCAAAGCATTTCCGACTTCCGCATGTTCGCTACATTTTTGCAGTTACTTTTTTGCTGCAAACTAGTTACGGGCATTTCCCGTGACTGAGACTCGTACCATATGTACATACATACATATGTTAATGTCCTTATGCCCAGAGCAGAAAGCACCCAAACATGTTCAATTACAATGGCAACAACTTATTGATTTTAATGTCAGCCCACGCCATATATGTATGTAGGTAGCTGATGTTTTCATTTGGCCAACAATATTACAACAAGTTCAAGTGGCCGCGTGCCAGTCCCGTGTCCAACACCCGTCACGCTCGTCACCACAACATGTTTATATGCTTCTTTGGAAAACTTCAGTCGTGTGCCGGTCCCAGGCTACGACACGCCTCGTTTACTTCCTGGAATTACGCGCCATTCACAACTGGACAGGTGGGAGCAGACATTTTAGAGCAGTGCGGGTTGGTTCCTGAACTAACTTGTTGAACTAGGGAACTCACAGTACACTATTAATTAATTTAATTATTAATATTTTAGAAACATATATAGAAAACTAATTTAAAAATCTACGGTTCGACAGACAACAAATTGTTTGCTTTTTACAAGTAGATGATATAAATGATCATATTTATATGAAGTTAAAATATGAACTTACTGATATTTCAACAGCCGATCAATAACAATGCCATACAAAAGAACGCGTTTTTTACCCCCTGAAATATATATTAGGTACGCTTTTCCAGTGAAATCTAAAACCACGAAAAGATGTGTCAAGATATGTCAGTCACCACTTCATGAAGATAACGTTTATGCCAGGGTTCAAGAAAGTGCAATTCCGATAACAAAAGATAACTTCAAGGCTTTGTACTTGGGTGGACATCTTAGATTTTGAAGATACCTAAACAAATTACTTCGCAGTTGAAAATGTAGAACCAGAATTGAGCATTATTGTCAGAAATATCAAATCAAGCAAGTTTAAGGCCCGGTTTTTAAAATTGAAAAATGCATGAGCTAGTTCTAAATCATTGAACTAAAACCTGGAGCATTTCAAGGATCAAAATGGTTTGGGTTTTTGAAACCCATGTTTCTAGCTCCAACAAGAAAAGAACTAGTTCCAGCCGCTACAGCTCTAGCGCTTGTGGGGTTGTCTTTTTTGTGGGTTGCCTTGGCCACGAGACATGTAACATGCCTCAAGAAGGCGTCGTGTGGTTAGAAAAATCAATTTTTTTTTTGTCTCTTTACATTTTTAGTTTGTGGGTCAACTTTTTGTCTTGTAATGCAACACAAAACTTACATCAGCACACATGCAAAAATACATCTGTATGGGCACATAAATATGTACATACAAGTATATACATTTGTATCTAGATACATTTAAATGTAGATGCGCAGGGCGCTGAACTTACAACCCAGTAAAACTTTCAAAACGTTTGCAGTGCTCTGGAAGGCAGGCGGCATTGTTTTAACACCAAAACCCCCCACACCCTCTATACTCGCAACGTTCTACACTCGCTTAGCTCATTTGCATATTTGGCAGCTGCCACCGTGTGTGTCTGTCGGGCACCCCTCGTTGTTTCATTCATTCATTTCCTTTGCGCCGTTGTTTGTTGTTATATTTTTAGCTTTTGCTGATAACCCTAAAATATATATATGTACAAGTATAAGAAAAAAGTTTCTTCCTCTTTTTGGGTTCGTGCGTTTTGCTCGACTGAAGTAGCGCTCTGTTGGCGCCTCCGCCCCCCTTTTTCCCATCTACTTTGTGGCGCTTTGTTTCGGTAATGCTCAGGAATGTACAATTTGAGATTTAATTTACGTTTTAAATGGGATTTGTATTTTTACCTGCACTCATAAGAATGTTTAATTTGTGGTTACTGGTATTGCCTTTTTAAGACGTGTCTCTGAATGAAATGGAAGCGAACTGGGACGGGACGCCAACTGAATTGAAATTCTGGAAGCCGTTAAATCCACAACTTCAGCTCCAGATCCAATTTTTTATGATTGTTTTGTTCAAGATCTTGTTCTGTAGGTTTTTTTTTTTATCATTTTAGGTAGTGCTTTTCCTTAGAAACTAGTTCAGTGTTTTCAGTATGTAAGTAGTTCCAAAGCATATATGTATTTTGAATATGCTGGTTCAATTTTTCCTTGCTGTATATCTTTCTTTTTGATCTCTGATCATCTGTGTGCCCTGTTCTACGTCTTTTATTCTGTGAAGCAGTGCTATATTATGTTTATCAACTGGTAGATTAAAGTTTGATCCAAGAGATAAAATGTATTTCGTATCGCTTAGGAAATAAACGTCAATTATCGAACCTTTTTGGGTTTTGTCATCTTTGTCGCATTTAAAAAATGTGAATTTTTTAATGTTATGCATCTTTCTTAATATTTAATACGTGTTTTTAGAAACGATACTTAGATCAGTTAGTTACAATCCTTTAATAACGATTCTCAATTATTTCATTGAACAAAGCCCACTTCTACTAGGAAATTCGTCAAAACTTTGACTTAAAATCCTCTACAAATAATTATCAGGAATTTCATTGAACTTATCAAAGAGCCCTTCTATTAAAATTCCTCAAGACTTCATTCCTCGAATCCGTTTCCATTTGTGTTGTCATTCCAAGAAATTACGCTGATAATAAAACAGCAAATTTTTCAATTACAATTGTATGGACAGCGAGCGTGCACTTAAACAAGGGCAACAACAATAATATCAGACCCATATACACTGGTCGGCACAATTATTTTGACGAACTGTACTCACGACTATCGGTGCTGGTTGCTTTTAGTTTCAAGGAATAACGGTACAATTTTCATACGGGATATTGAGTTCATAGCAACAACAATATGTAGGCAAAATATTTTGTCTATTACTCTTCACACCTTTTTTCTACAAATGACAATGTGAGTTGACTGCGGATTCAGGCACGGCATAAGTATTTTGACCAAACCTTGTCGCCGTTTTCGCGTACGTTTTATCAAGTGATACTAAAATAACTTTGGTGTAACAATTTTTGTTGACCTTTTTACATTATTTTCATTAAAATTTGATTCAAAAGTAATCGATACAATGGTAAAAAAGACAGAATTAAGTTATGTTGTTAGAGCCTCAATAGTGGCGAAGTTTAATGCCGGCGTAGCACCAAAAGACATTGCAAATGAATATAATTTGTCGCGGCAAACAGTCCACTATCAAATTAACAAATATAAGACCCACAATGACGTCAAAAACTTGCCTAGATCAGGTGCTAACCGCAAAACAACACCCATTGAAGATCGAGTCCTATTGCGGGAATTTAAAAAAAATATTCATTTAAAGCCGCAAGCTGCTGCAGATCAATGGAATAAGTCGACCAAGACTCCAATCAGTGAGCGTACTGTTCGGCGACGCCTAAAAGAAGAAGATTTTAAGACATACAAAGCGAAGGACATACCTTACATATCAAAGGTGAACAAGCTCAAAAGATTGGCTTTTGCAAAGGAGCATCTGCATAAGCCAAAAGAGTTTTGGAGAAGCGTTCTATGGACAGATGAAAGCTCCTTTGAATATAATTCATCAAAAACAAAGATTTTTGTAAGGCTCCCACAGTTTCAAAGACAAAAAAATATCCCCGTATGTCAAAAAGTGAGCCATGGCGGAGGCTCAGTCATGTTCTGGGGATGCATTGCGTACAATGGGTTAGGTGATTTCGTTCCCATCACCGGCTCAATGAACCAGCAACAATATTTGAGTACCCTTAACGAAAACGCATTCCCTTCCGGTGACAGGCTGATTGGAGAATCATTTATCCTGCAACAGGATAACGCCCCATGCCACAAAAGCAAAATGATAAGAGCATTTTTAAGCGATGTTGGTGTTACTACTCTGGATTGGCCACCACAAAGTCCGGACTTAAACGTTATTGAGAATGTGTGGTCTCTTGTAAAACGTAAAAGAAATGCGTCTTTGCATAAAACCGAAGAAGAAACTATTTCCGAGGTCACTTCTCTTTGGAAAGAGATACCATTAGAGGTCCTTCAAAATTTAGTGGACTCAGTTCCAAGACGTCTTCAAAAAGTTATCGAAGCCAAAGGCGGGTATACATTTTATTAATCTACCATCAATTTCTTATGTTTTGTTTAGTATTAAGCTTTGTTTTTTTTGTTAATATCCATTGTCAAAATACTTATGCCAACCCATGAAAATTACCTTGATTTATAATTTTAAAAGTTCTTATAAAAATATATCCTTTGAATTATTTTTAAGTTTGTAATACCAATATGGAATTGAGAAAAAAAGTTTCCTTTGATATCTTAAACCAATAACCAGTTATTGACAAAAATGTATGATTTTCTTCTCGTCAAAATAATTGTGCCGACCAGTGTATATTGTGGAATAGCAAATTTATGACATTTTTATTGATAAACTGGGGGACATGTGTGTGCTCTGTGGGGTATTGTCTGGTGTTGATAAGACAAAAAATAAATTTGTAATAAAATCAGCAAACAAATTGAATTCTTTTTAGGAGCTTGCACTTAAAGAGCACCGCAGAAATGCGAAAAAGCAATAAATAGAAATGTTGATTACAGTGACGTTGTTGCTGCCTTTTGATAAGCTTGCGATAAGCCAAGAGATCAAATGACCTTGGCTAATAAAAAATAAACAAACCAAAATGAAAGCAACTGATAAAAAAATGGCAGTTTGTTTGGCAATTTTTCTATGGCAAATATATGTATGTACATACTTGTATATATCGGGTTCATGCAAATTTGCTTTTGTTAATTAAAAACTATAAAAATGCAAAACAAAAATAATATTTCTTCGTTTCCGAAAATGTAAAAGTCAAGTTCCAAAGAAACACCACACAGCGTGGCCAAAAACTTGTTTCCCTATTGACTGCCAAGCGTATGTAAATGACAACTTGTTTGGTTTTTGGGTGCAGAAGCACCGAACAAGCTGGCAGTCGAAAATATAAAGAGATACGATAAATTGGAAGTTCAAAAGCAATTCTTATTGTTGTTGTTGCGGTTGTGGCTGTGGTAGCTGCTGTGCGGAGGCAGGCAAATGTGTATTTAGTTTTTTTTTTTTTTTTTTTTTTGTTGCTGTTGTTGTTGCTGTGTTAGACAAAGACAAACACGCAAGTTGAACTCAAATAGACGTTGACTACTGTTGGCAGTGACTAACAACAGAATGTTATTCAACAGTGGAGGTGTGACCATTGCTAATTATTTCGGCACAGAACAACTGTAAACATTTTTTTAAACTGGCATTTTTAAAAATTAGCTGAGACCACAAACTAATTGCATTAAACTAGAACTACATGTATGTATGTATGTATTGCAAATTGATGCCTCTTCATTCATTCACATTTTACCTGTCTGTTAAGTTAGAATCCTTCTGTTAAATTATAGGAACTTTTCCGAAATTTTGCGTCTTTATTTCCCCCTTAATATCGTTGATCTTTAGGATGTTTCCACTAAATATTTTACGTTTCTTAAAAGACTCGAAAAATGAATATTTCCATACAAATTTAAATAAATATATTATAATAATTATAAATCTACCAAGCAAATAAAATGCTGAACAGCTGATTTCATTTTAATTTAATAAGAAAAAACTTTTGTCAATAAAGACAGTGAGTTTATTGTCTAGTTATATATTGATTAAATGTTTGTTTCCATATCTACTATTAGTTAATTTAAACATATTATAATCTTTTTTAATATACATATTGCTATTATTTTCAATAAAAGAAAACAACGTCTTAAAACCCATTTAACCCATAAAATACAATCGACAACTTATTAAATTGCTTTAATTCACAAAAAGTGAAGGCAATATAATTAACAGTTTAACGAGTAGCGATAAATAAAACCCGAATCTTTTCATTTATATGTATGTACATATGTATGTATGTGCTGTAGTTTAATAACCTTAACAGTGGAGTTAAAGGTAGTGTAAGCTTACAGCGGTCTATTAGCGCAGTAACAGGTGCAAGTTAACATCAGGCTCGTGTCTGTAGCATAACAGTTTCTATGCAAAGGTCGCGACATTGCTGCTGCGGTGCTACCCACAGCTGTTCTATTTCACGTCATCATCGTGTCAAATACGTCACTGGGTAGGTAGGTTTTGCCGTTAATGTGACGACTTTTGCTCTGCTCGCGTCAGTTGCGTTTAGATATTTCCTTGTCAGTATGTGTGCGTCAAAGAGAAGACAGAGCATGGGCATACAAAGCCGTTCTTTTCTTTTCTGCACTGCTCTCTGTGTTTTCTTTGAAAGCATTTCTACTGAGCAGTGCTGCCAACTTGAACTTTTCTACCGCCAGATTTGTCCTCAATTTCTTAATAAGCATCTTTATGTTAAGCTTTTAGGCCCTTTTATTGTATACTATGTACGAATGTACGGTTCGTATTTTAATAAAGTAAAGTTACTTGAAAACTAGATAGATGCCAATTTTATTTTGCACATGACTGACAATGAAAATGAGGAAGCTGTTCAAAAACCTTTAATTTACCTTCGAACAAATACTTGAAATATCTTCGAAACAAATATTAGCTTCTAATTTGTGACTTAAAGTATAATGAAACAATAAGAAGTAAATAAAATACTTAAATATCTTTGCATTATTTAGCTTATATAGTAATATTTAAGAAACATAATATTAATTACTATATTTTACGACAAATATTTGATGAACTTTTTTTAATAATTAAGAAACTCCGGTGTAGAAAACCTGACTGTAAATCCCTTTTTACTTTAAAACTAAACTACTTTCTAACAAGCTCTATAACTCATATTCTCTTACCGGTATTTATCATATCATAGGGTTCTCATAATAATACGCATATTTTACAATTTGTTATGATTTTGAAACATTGTAGTCTTTTACGGGTTTTTAACCCGCCGGCGTTGCTCACTCGCTTCTGCTTCGGACATGCAAAAGTTGTCAGCACTGTTTCTTACTTGTTTTTGCCGTTTTAACTGTGTGAATTCTTTGTTTGTGCGTTGTCTGTCTGTGTGTCTTTCTTGCTTTATGTCCGCTGCCACTTGGGCTCAAAACAAGTTCCGCCTGGGCCTTTTGTTATGGCAACTGTTTTAGCGGTTCTTTTTTATATTTTGTTTATTTAGTTGTTTTGTTGCTGGCTTTGAAGCTTATATTTCCCCTCCTATTGCCCAATATTAATTTCTTGAAGCGTAAACGCAAAAACCCACAAAATAGCAACAAAAATTATTGCATTATTTCTGGTTGTAATTACGCAAATGTTTCCTGTGCTTCTTTTTGATGTTTTTATTGTAGCTGTGGCGGTCCTTGGCTAAATACAAACACACTTTAAAAAAGCTGTGTAGATTTAAACTTGAAAAGTTTATCGATTTTGAATGTAAATTTACAAAGCTAGCCAAAAACCTTGGGTGCGTGCTAGACAGTTTGATTTTATTCTCTATCCAATAAATAAAATTGTAAATAAATTGGATTTTGATTTTAAATATCATTAACGACATTCCATTTAATCAAACGCCGCGTACTCTCGCAGACGAGGCGACAATCTCTCAGCCCCGTGGCCAGACAAGTAAACAAACAAACAAACCAACAAACAAAGAAGGCTCCAAAAAACTAAAACCCACTTGACCAGTCGGCCAGGCCGGCCAGTCATGCGGCCAGCTTTGTTGTTTGGCAACTGTCGCGTCGTCAGCGTCAAATGAATGCACGAACTTAAATCACTGAACCGGTCAATAAACCAAAAAGATAAATAAAAGAATATACAATCATAAAAAATGAGAGCTTCAACTTGGAGCTGAAGACGCTCATTAAGCGAATATTTAAGAAATTGCAATTAGAGATGTGTGTGTGACAAACCTTTTGACAAGCACCCCTTTTCACGATACGTCTTAGCGAAAATCGACGAGAAAAATGTTTATTAGGCTGGTAGATTTTATCAGAACGGAAAATCCAATTTTGATTAATATGTCGATTACTCAATCGTAGTAATTAATTAACTAATTGTAATATTAAAACAAAGACAGTCCTATTTTGGATCAAATCACACTTATTGTGTAGTAGAATGTAAGAACCATACAAATGACAAATTGCAACTCATATCATATATTATATTATACTAGAATGTATTTACAAATATGCGTTTCTTGAACTTATTAAAATTATTTGCTTTTCTGATTATTCGATTCAGTGACTTATTTAGCAATAAAATGCTAATTTAAACTATTTAAAATGTGAGAAATGCTTCCATTTCGTGCAGATTAAAGTACTGTTTATTTTTTTGTAAAACTTAAAATACATATACTAAAATATATTACAAGAAAAACAAGAAACTATAAGTCAGAAATGTTGACAGAAACTTTTTATATACCTGTGTAGGAATAAGAGTCACAATAAAGAGCATCGATTAGAAATTTTGATACTTTTTGTGACAATCAGGTAGTTCAGCATCGTTAAAAGTATACTCTTTCTTTCACTCACGAATTAATTCCCATCTCTTAGTGCAATGTTAAAGTGTTGCAGCAAAGGGGGATGCTGCGGGTAGCGCAGCGAATGAGAGACTGCCATGCTGTCATTTGATATTGCGTGCTGCATTTGCTTTTTGCCTTTTGCCTTTTAAGTGCATCTTCAAGTGGCCAACGAGCCCAGAAGGGGGACCTCAAGGGGGCATAACGACTTGGCGTTGCAGGGCGGGACGCAAAACTGACACTGCGGCCGAGGCAGTGACAAGTGCAGCGAAGTTTTGTGCAAAGAAGATGAACGCTGAGACACAACACATACATATTCGTATGTACACATGTACATGTGTGCACATACATATATGTGTGTATGTAACTCAAGGACGTTGTCTTTATATGTACAACTAAGTCTGTATGTACATTTGTTGCTCACACGCATGTTATTTTTGTCTGCTTTGTCATCGCCATTGGGGGAATTTTGTATTTTATTTAGGTTTGTATCGCTTTTTGCGCGTTGCCTCTCTTTTAATTAAGTTCTGCCTTACATTGAAGTGTGTAAAGCATTTGAGTTTCCATATCTCTACTTATCGGCTTTAATTCAAGTTTGAAGTGATTGATAGAAAGGTTTCTGATCTACTTTCAATATGGCTTTCATGCACACTGATCGGGGTGACCAACGATCGTAATTCATATTTGATTATTTGGAAATAGCTAGTGAAAAAGTTGTTCCCGTAAGCTTTTTAGTTGTATAAACAGAAAAAGTGATAGAATTGTATCCATAGAAATTTCATTTTACGAATTAATGTGGTTGAAATATACAAAGTTTAGATCCTTATGAACCACAGGGAGAATTAAAACACTTTTTCAAGAACCACTACAAAATAAATTACTTTTTAGCATGTTTCGTGGATTTAATGGTTTGTTTTATTAAATGTTCAATATTTAAATTAGCGGTTCCATCTTACTGATAAAAAACTATTTTGAATTTAAGTGTGCATTTAATTTAACCAAACCTTAAGAATTTTATGGTGATTCAGTGTGTAAAGAATCAATACCGGCCATAAACGCAATTTTATAATACAAGTATTTTAAAGCTAATGGTATCTTAAATATTTATTCTATTGCCCTTATATAAAACAATATTATGTATGGAACACTAATCACAAAAGGACTTGAGTTCTTTTTAACTGTGAACCATGAGTGCTTAGTAAACAATTTTCGCTAAAATTTTATTATTCAGATTCTAGCATAAAATGGATACTATTCTCGTATATAAATAAATGTTCTAAAGACCCTTTTTCCCACTTAAGAGCTTGAATTTTCATTTATGCTATTATGCTAAAGACAACTGGATTCTATTGTTTAAATTGTTTTCTTATACAAATATTATTCTGGGAAATACTCTCTCTGTTGTTGAACGCACCAACGACTTACGAAAGCTACACATATAGCGTTCATTTTAAAAATGGTCACCCGAATGCGGACTTTCATGACTTCACGTGTAGCGACTTTCCAACAGTCCATAGCTGAGGCCTGCACTCATGTGGTTTTTGTTGTTAAAAGTAAAACCTGTTGCCATTCTTGTGGCCAAACCAAATATGTCTTTGGCCTGCCTGTCTGCACCATCTTGGTCCCCCACTCACAGATAGAGAGGGAGGAGCCTCGTCTCTGCTTGCTGGCTACTGTACGAGTATGTAAGTAATTTAATCATTTTTCACGCTGCCTTGCACCAAATGGCTCAAATGTCTGATGCAACTTGTTTTTCCAGCCAGCAACATATGTGCAATTTAAACGCATTTGGACTTTGATTAGATAGCAAATGAGTTGTTCGGTTCGCTACTGCCCATAGCTGTGTTGAGGCATGCCACTCCTGACCGATGAATAGTTATTAATTTGGGCTGCCCGTGGCACGCAACGCCGCTTCGTTTCAATGCGTGGGGTTAAAGGCCCCGCCGGCCACATGGCATGCAAGTCGCGTGTGTTAAGCGTTTGTGGCCTTTTCCTGCTGTCGCTTTCGGGTCACATTGTTATGCCAGTCGCGAAGTGGCAGTTGAGCTGACCAAGAAATCGTCTGTAAAATTAGAGCAAACGCAAAGCGATTTTTTTCGCCAAAGTTTTATAATTAAATTTGTTTTTTGGCGCAACGTAAAAGTCGAAAAAAAAACTTTTGCAAGTTTTTTTCAATCGGTTTTTCTTCTTTTTGGGTTATTTGCTGTTCATGGTTGGCTGTGGGTGCTGATGTGCGTGTCCATCGCTTTGCAGTCACGAACTGGGGCTAATCAGCTTCAATTTAGGTGTCGTTTTTATTGCCGAATTCGGGCTAGGCATGGCTCAAGTAACAACTTTCGGGCAGCCATTGTTTGCCGCTGGAAGCGAATTAAGTTTTTAGCTCAATTTTGTGCGTGAGGCTGTCAAAGTAGAGCTCCACAAGCGCCCTATAAAACTCGCAATTCTCTCAATATCAACCGTCTTGCCATTTATTTTTCGATATTATTGGAGTTATACGATGATTTCCAATAGATTTGATATATTTTCAACTGAAATAGGGAAATTGAATATAGTTCTCTTAAAAAGGCAAAGCAAAGCTACACGACCGTTCCATTGAATTCGCATTATTCATTCTTCGGAAGCAAATGTCTAGCTTTTTTATTTTCTTTGTCTTAAGAGGTTTTTTATAATGTTGTCCAATTGACTTGAAAAATATAGGTGATACGTTTTCAACTCCAATTTGGAAATGAGCTGAAAACGTTTTCTCTTAAAAATAAAATTCTTACATATCGTTAAAGAATTTTTAATGTTCTCGGTTTCTTTCTCTCTATTATGCACCTGATTGAACATTTTTAAGTCATCCACCCATTTATTCATCGATTGCTTAAATAAAACTGGGACCTTACACTTATTACTCTTGTAATATATACAAGTATATTGGTATTTACTTTATTAACTAGAACGGGGACTCGACTTTTTTTAAATTACAAAGTTATTTTATTTAATTTTTAGTCTATTTTTAAACTTATTTTTTCACCATACTTGTAAAACTTTTTTTTATTGTCTGCTTCTTTTCTCCAATTAGGCTTTTATTTTTTTCTTTCTCCTTTTGACTAATTGATTTATTGCTTTTATATTCATGTTACCCTTATCGATGATTGTTTTTGTAGTTCCTGTACAATTTCATTCTTTTTTTTACTCTTGTTTCCTCCTTTAAACTTTCTCTAATCTAAAGCCTTTTCATGTATTCTTTTTAAAGCTCTCCCTTCAACTTACTACCCGAAGTCTGCCCTTGAACTATTATAATTAGACTAGACCCTACATGGCTTTGACATAAATCACAATTCCAATGAAAAGCAAACAAATAAAAATCCAAATTTTACGGCTTTACAAAGCCTTCCTTTGTATCCAACCCTGCAGCGCAGACATTCACATAAATACCTACAATACTCGTATATGTATATGCACGCATTGGAATCGAAGTCAGGGCCAAGGTTTTCATTTTGTATGCATATGGCTAACACGCTGTTTCACGGTATTCTTAAATCATTTTCGAGAGCCACATAAACAACACAAAAAATGGACGACATTTAAAATTCAGAGCCAGCTGGCCAGCGGGAGCGAATGGGAAAATCCGCTCAGCAAAGTCCGAAAAAATAAAACTAAAATGCAATGCCACGCAGTGTAGTGCAGTGCTGTTGTTACTAACTAGCTTTCCTGTTGTTGTTGGTGTTGTTACCTTCACACTATAAGTATAGTACATAAACATCGATGTGTGTACGCCCATGGTAATGCAATTGCCGCCCCAGTTTTGCTTTTTTCACTCCATTGTCAATTTGAATTGTCGAGCACTGCCGTGGGAATGACGCCACAGTTCATCTAATTTTGTTAACCAACTAAACTGAAACTAAACCATCATGTACATATATTTATACATACATATACATATATATACATGTATGGATTTCCAAATTAAAGCATTTCCGCATTTATGTCGGGTGCTAGCTTTTTAGCATAGACAGGCAGACGGAGAGAGACAGACAGAGAGAGAGAGAGAGAGACATCCAAAGAGGCCACTTGTCAACATCTCGTTGCCGTTGAATATTTGCCTTGCGGGTCGGTTCCAGCGCTTGAGGGCACATTGGCCCCGGGGCTTTTTTTTAAAGCCGGAAAGCATTTGCTGATGAGTTAGTTAGTAGTTCTCCCTCTGCGTCACCCCATCTACATACATATATGTAATATGAAACGAAAACTTGGCGTGCTCGAAATTCTAAAACTGCAATGCAAATATAAAATCCCACATAGATAAAAAGTTTATTTTTCCAACTA
Organism: Scaptodrosophila lebanonensis; assembly: GCF_003285725.1. Classification (NCBI taxonomy): domain Eukaryota; kingdom Metazoa; phylum Arthropoda; class Insecta; order Diptera; family Drosophilidae; genus Scaptodrosophila; species Scaptodrosophila lebanonensis. Next base: position 6,089,691 of record NW_022060561.1, on the reverse strand, counting down.
CCATATTTTGTTGTTTGCTTCATTCTGTTCCGTTCTACGGGCTTTTGCCTTTGCGCACTCGTTTATTTATTTATGCACACCATTTGCATAGTTTACTTTATTTGGCCCACATCATGGAAATGCAACCAGTTGGAGGCGCTGTCCATTTATCAAAGTTAAAACATCTGCGTATTACATCATTTAGTTTTTTTTTTTTTGTACTTTTTGCCATTTGAGAATGCATTTCAGTCATCGCTTTAAAGCGAGACACTCTTTAAGGGATTTAGTTTTGTAAAAGCACTTAATATTATTTCTATAGTCAATTTATATGTGTATTCACGATCTTTTGGGTACTTTACAAGGTACATTTAAATTCACTTTTATTATTTAACACCAAAATGTTCATTACATTCATTCATTACAATAGCAGTCACTAATCTCAGAACTTCCATTTTAATGTTTTGAAAAACCATTTCATAAATTCTGAAAAAAAACCATAAAGGTAAACTTACCGAAACCCTTCTATATAAAATTCGTATTTTAGAAAATTTAAATAATTAATATTTTTAAATTTAAATAAATATCATTTGTCTAATTTCAAAATTTGAGCTTCCAAAAGCTATGAAGACTTGCCTATCTCAGCCATGAACTGGCGTTTTTGCTGATATCGCCTAAGGCTAACTTGACTAAACTAAATGAATAAACTAGGCAACTCATATTAGTTCGGATGCATATAAATGAAAATAAATGACCAAAAGCTAGGCACGTGCCTAGCCATGATAAACAGTGTGCAACAACAAGAAAAAACACTGATAAAGTAAATTAATCAAACTGTAAAAGTAGCAACAACAAACACTACAACAAGCTAACACTCCATGGCAACTACAAATAGTTGACAGTAACAACAACAACAACAAAAAACGCTCACTAAGCAACTTCATGGCAAACTTTTGGCGCAAATATAAACAAACGAGCAAAAGCCCACCCAGCGGAAATGGCAAAATTGTCAACAAAATTACAGAAATTAATGCCGAAAGAGGAGGCAGAGCCGACGACAACAACCACAACAAGAACAACAGTCATGGTGAAAAAACTACAACATGGCTGATGACGTCGCCAATAATTGGCCACGTCCATTTCGAGGGCTGTAACTATGCGCCAACTGACTGAATGACTGACTGAATGACTAACTGGCTGGCTGACTGGCTGGCGCCTACGCCTCAAATATATATTTCGCTGTCAGCCGCACGCGCCTTTTTGGCAGCCGAAACTTACATTTTATGATGTGTTTAACAAATTCACGCGAAATTCCTTCAGTTCGAGCGCTGTAAGCGTTCAGGTGGTGTATATATGTATATTGTATATATCTATCTACTTATAGGTATGTGTTGGCGAAACTTTTGCGAGCGTTACTTTTATGTGTGTCTATGACAATATAATTTGTTATGATAAAAGTTGACGGTGTCTTTTTGGCAGCTGCAATGAGTAATTTATGAGTTATTTCAAAAAATATTGACAACTAGCTATTTTTATGGTTATTATTGATGAACCGAGTTAATGGATGCGGCTCAAATATGTGTGGGCGACAGTTTAAAAATAGTACCACCCTTCAAAAGAGGAGAGGTAGCACTTTACTAACTTTGTTTAAAAGTTTATTAACTTTTTTGCATCAAAATTTTTCGAAATATACTATGTAGTTGCGAAGCGGCAAACAGGACTTTATAAAAATAACTTTTTCTGTTGTCCTCACATATTGATGACTACGTTAGTTAGGTACATCTTTAATGGACATCACGACTAAATTTCATGACAATGGGATGGATGGCAGTCGAGTTATTACATACAACGTAACACTATGTTTCTGCTATAGGTACAAAAATGACGAAAAATACGAAAAACATCATTAAGGACTCGAAAAAGACTATTGTGACTTGTTTACAATACTTTACTTTTGTGACACTAATGGAATGAAGACAATGTTGATTTGTTTCGTTAAAGTGTTAATTTTGTATTTTTAAGCGTTTTGAAGTTAGGGCTGGGAAAAATCGCATTTTAACCAAATTATTTGGAAAACATGTTTACTTTGGATCGTACCTTCTTATATATTTATTATTATTTAAAAGAAAATACTTCTATATATTAAACTGTTTTTTTGCTGGCATTCAATCAGAAATTTCTTTGACTGTAGATTCTATTCTCTCACACATGTGCGTCAGTTATCTTAAAACGTTTGTAATATGCAAATATTTGTAACCAATTTCGATTCATCTATTAACATTGTGGAAATTAAAAGGCTTTCAAAATACTTCGTAAGCTCTTAGATAAATATTTCTTTGATTTAAAAAAAAACATGATCGCCCATTTGCAAAAAATTTGAATCAATTCAAATAAAATATTTAAAGCTGATAACGACATTATTCTTGAAAACAAAATCAATCCACAATTGGTAGGCTTTGAAGTAATTACCATTGCTACGCAGTAACCATACTTAATTGCTTATTTATTTTTAATTATGAGCATAATTGCTGTATGATTTGTGAATATAAATTCAGCAAACGCTCGATTTTTTATCGTCTGTAAACAAATATGTTATCTGTGGTGCTGCTTTACGAATTCATTTTTTCTTATGTAAATAACTGAAAATGTCATCTCTTCAAATATGCTAATTAACTCCAAAGACTCTCCTCGAGTCGACTCTCAGCAGCAGTGGGCAATCGCAATTGTCTCAAGTCGAAGCGATGATTAATATTGTAATAAAGCAATTATTTAGCATAAATTACAAAGCCATAACAGCGCGTGCTGAACAACATCAGCATTGAACGGGTCGGGAATTCTACATATGTACAACAATATTTAAGGCATTTGAAAAGCAAATACAATTTGCATATTCGTCGTACTTATTATTAAGTATTAGCTAATACTACACGCATGCCAAACATCTAGTACTGAAACATCGATAGTGCCTGTCAGAGCAAAATTCCAATGAAATACAACAAAAGCTGTCAAGATATTTTAAAGATTCTGGGACACTCATTCGACTTATATACTATACATACTAGTACATATATAAGGCAGCTCATTAGGTAGAAGGTTGCTAATTGAAATGTTTGCCACGCTGTCCAGCTAAAAAGTGACCTTAAAGTGCTTTTAAAAATATGTACATACATATGTAGGCCACAATAAACAGTAGTTGCTATCGATTTAAAAAGTATTTGTTTTGTCTTAAAACATTGTCCATCAACTTTTGCTTTCGTTCAAGAATTATTTAACTGTAAGTTTTATAGTTAAAAAGTTAATAGATACACAAATAACCGATTAACTTTATTATGAAATGTCAAAATAGTCAACTATCTCTGGATATTTTTTTTGAGGTACACCGAAATGTTCTTCGTCTGTCCGATTTTGAAAAAGTATCAACCGATCTGAGGCCTTACGTAATATCAAACCTGCCTGCATAAGACCTGCGACCTGTATGATACTCCGTTATTTAAATTGGTGCGTAAATCATCCTGGAAAGCATGCTAACAGATTCTGAATAGTATACTGTCCAACAAATCCAGCAATTTAATTTCTAGAACTTCAAATTTCAACTTTGGAATTTCTTGTCATTGTCCCAATTTGAATCTATTCGACTATCTTAAACCTATTTTTATCAAAGAATTTTAAATATATTGCAAAACTAAAGAACTAAATAAGAAAGTCTTTAGTATACATGTTAGGAAAATCCGAAAGCAGATTATTTTGTTATGAACCGGGAATATATCAGATAGAAACGCTGCTCGTATGCACACATATACCTAAGATGTGGTGCCCTATAATCTTCTCACTTTTATTGCTCAGCATTTGAAAAACCCGGTGGTACTATTGCTAGTTTAATAATCTAAATTTATAGTATACCTGTGAGAATATTTAGGAGAGAATGCTCTAGATCAATGAGCTGAACAATAACAAAGAAGCCAAGCCAAATGCCAAGACTGGCGGCACATATTTCGATCACTCTTCCTTTTTATAAGTGTTGTGGTTTAATTTTTATTTTCCTGGTCGTTTCCTGCTTAGTTAGCGCTCGCCACATCATCTGGCTTTCTGGGTATTCTTAATTTGAAATCTTTTTAAAATAAACTTTAATAGTATACTTAAAACGCGATTGTTATTGTATAGTTTGTTCCCACTTAATATGTTACACCTCCGCCAAATTGCATTCCTATAAACCTATCCCATTGTGCTCGGTGCATCTGAAATTCCAAGAAATCTAATGTCTAATAGTCTTTTATTAATTTTAGCTTTAAGCATAGGTATCAGTTTTAGTCATAAATCTGCTTTTAAACATTTTCCTGTCATTTCGTTCGTACATATTTCGAAATTTATTATGATGTCAGTTTCTAATTTTACACGGCGATGAATTCGAGCGCAACGCACGTTTTGTCACAGCCGCCGAAGCGTTCAATTTTCAATGGAAAGAAATGATTTTCCTCGCTGCTGTGTTGAGAATCACGTGTCGGACTCACAACATCGTGTATCTTGTTTGTTGTTCCTGTTGTAGTTGTGTGGGTTTCATTAGCGAAATCTGAAGCCAAGAACAAGTTTTCGGTTGTCGGCTGTCGTTTTATTTTGAAGTGAAAATTATAGAAAGTTTAAGTACAAAACATGAAACAATTGCCAGCCAAGTGGCAAAAATGGCAATTAATTTGTTCAGATTAACAACCGACAATGGATCTGAGTGTCAAGCCAGACCGCATGAAATGTTAAGGCAAGCTGAACAAATGAAAGTGGCATGTGTTTTATGGAACTTTCAGTGGCAGGAATGGTTTTGTTATACTTTCATTTGTCTTACTGAGGTTAATTAAATTTGTGTGTGCTGTTATGGCAGAGATAGCAGATTAGCAGTGTCAAAAACGACTTATTAACAGATAGAAATATGATTCAGAAACCGTTTGCCTCAATTCGTAAAGACAACGAAATAAAAGATTGGAGCAAAACGTTCTTCAATGTTTATTCATTCTGTTTAAAAACCAAAACAATATAACTCAAAATAATAATTGTTAAAAAATATCCACACGCTAACACTAAAACACGCACAAGAAAAGAATGCTAGAGTCGAGTGGGCGCAACCCTTAAATACCTACTCCCACAAATACCAGAAACTACACTAATGGCTATACTATAACTTCCTTCACATTTGACCTATCATGATGAAACTTAACATGAGGACACATAGACCCTAAACGGCTATAATTGTTAATAATTTACGCCAATAGCGGGGGAGTTGAGGGGAATCATTAGAAAAGAAAAAAAAACACAAACTCGTCCTTTCTCGTACTTAGAAACTTGTAATTCTTATACTTTCCAAGATCCTTGCGTTCATACGGACGGACAGACGCACATGGCTATACTGGTCTTGTCATACTGATCACTAATGTATATTCCTTCTTCATTCGCACTAAACTAGTATACCCTGGTATTAAAATAACCCTATCTTAAGATCCTCAGATGATCGCCATCAAAACTTATGATTAAATTAAAACTTAAGGCACAGATATAGCCAAGATTTTGTAAAATCAATTAATTGACTACAGAAGAAAGCCCTAGTCTAACATCTTCAAATGATCAATTGGTGAACTTATAATTACATTTTTACTTAAGCCTTTAGTAAGTACTAGTGCTATTTATTCAAATTTGCCATTTAACACATTTGTTCGCCTTAACCCCGCAGTGTCCCACGTATTTGGTCACATCATTAAGCATTTCACACCTACTATTTATATATAACTTCAAGTGTACACTCATAACAAAAAGCACAATAACTTACCCAATTTGAATCGCCTCTGCTCAACCGTATGTACCTCTCTCTTCCCTTCTCATCTCTTCCCTGGCATCGTAACACACAAAAGATGACGCCCCATCTAAAAATTTGTTTTGCACCAATAATCACCTGACAATCAAAGATTGTCAGGGGCCTTTTGTTGTCTGTCGCTCTATCTGTCATTTATTGTTGTTAAATTCACACAATAGGTATACAAATGATTATGGTCTTTCATTGCTACAACTATTTTGCCAATACAAATTTAGTACAATATTTTGCAATTGTTATTATTTTTGTTTTTGTTATTTGCTTGGGACATTTCTGTGTCAGTTTGTCAATTTCTGGTTCAAATTTTTGTGCTGATTTTGTGTGAAAATTTCGGAAATATGCAGGCACTTACAAATTGTAATCGCAAGTTATTTGTCAAGTTATTGGTAATTTGCTGCTCTTGTAGTTGATTTCAATTTTTACTTTATGCAACATTTTCGCACACTCTGCAAATATTTTGAGGCAAATTTTTGTTGAGCACACCACAATGTTGGGTTGTGAGTTAAGCAAATAATGTTATTATTGCGATTCTGCCTGCGGAATTTACCATGTAAGCTGGAGCTCGGAATTAGGTTACCAGTCCAACGAAGCAAAAATGGCAACCGAAGACAGCAACTTTTTATACCCTGCACCCAAATGGTATACAAGTATTCGTGTGTATTCGAATGTATGTAATACACAGAAGGAGGCATGGCAGACACCTTAAAGTATATATGTACATATATTCTTGATCAGCATGACAAGCCAAGAAAATTGCGTTGTAAAATATTTGGTATTCACATTTTGGATATAATATCTAGGTTTCGTTAAAAAACCCATATAAAGTTCACTTTAGCGAATCATAACATCAACAAACTGAACATCAATATGAATATATGTACATATGTATACTTGAATGATTTCCGACCGAAATATGATGCAATTTCGCTGTCAGAAATGGTAGGAGAACGCAATAACATCAGATTTGAAGAAACTACTGCTCAGAAATAAATTGCATATTTTGGTTTCCCATTACATTTTTTTTGGAAAAGCATGCAAAAAAATTTCAATGCAAACAATCAGAACATAAATTTATTTAACGCCTTAAAAATGTTTTGAATTACTGGATTGCTCTAAAAATTCAAATAACAAAAAATAAAGCACGCATACTCGTATAATGACCAGAAGGCAAACAGGAATCCAACGTTCAAGCATTGATGGATATACATACATATAAATGATATGAATAATTTGCGAAAAATAAAAGTAAATATACAAAATGTACAAATATATTAATCATTAATTTTTAATAAATTGTTGGTCTTGCGAAATAATTAAGGAAAGGGTCCAACAAGGTCCTGCTGATTTTTATTTGAGTTGTTCGGCAATAAAATTATCCAACTGTTAACAAACGGATGTTTATTTTTCCCGCATAAACGAGCAGGCATTGTGTTTAATCAAAGCATGTTGAACGCTCAGGAATTTTTGTAAACACTGCCGCCTGTTTTATTTTTATATTTCCACAGTTGCAAATAAGTATTTATTTATTGCACGATAAACTCATTCACATACCATTTTCCCCTGCCCCCAAAGAACAAACATAAACATTAGCTTTAGTACTTAAATTCATAAACAAAGTTCAATAGCTTTGGCAAGGCTGCCCATCAATTGTCAGCTCTGGAGTGCTCTCTGCCCTGCCTTATCACACTTGTGGGTCATTTTTGTTGTTCGTAACTGCAAGTCGTGGATCGATCGGATTGTATATACTTTGGGCAGTTTTCAAAAATAAATTTGTTGGCGCTCACGTCTCTTGATATCGGGCAAAGCTGGCTGTCCGTTAAACGTCCAAACGTCCGGTCTATGTAATATATTCATTATCGTTCATTATCAAGGTGTTCGCCCTTATGTCTTGATATTTGTTTCTATTATACTTTTGTTGTCTTTCGTTATGCTTTATCTTTGTTTCTGGTTGTTGCTGCTGCTGTTGTTGTTACTTGTGTTTTCAAGTGCAAGCTTATGACGGTGTAATTGTTAAAAATTGTTTGTTAATTTGAAAAGTTGTTGTAATAGTTGGGAAGCTACATGACATGCCATTTAGTAATACACGTACATATATATGTACATATATTTATAAGGTCATCGTGATTGTGGGATCATGCTGTTTAAATATGAATGTGTTTGTGTGTGGTTTTGTTCGTTTATATTTCTATAAAGTGTATTTGCATTATGGGAATATTTTGACTATTTTATTAAAAATGCGGCTGTTTAAATAAATTTATAAATATATTTTAAAAATGTTGTTCTTGAAATTTGAACTCTTCCTTGAAATGTATACTAATAGCAATTCGTATTATTTTTATATATTTTGCAATCGTTTCTTAGATTTTAATACTATATTTTCTAAGTGACACAACATGTTGTTACAGCGCTCTTTCGTGGTTGGTACCTTAACAACCTCTTTCTCTGCTTTCCTTAACACCTGGAATATCTCCACAGGCAGCAAACTAATTGCTCTGGATCTGCTCAATATAGTTTAATTTATTTACTTTTATTGTCGATAAATAACCAATCTACTTAGCAGGAGCACTTTTATGTAATTATATTACTGAGTAGCTGGGGTACTCCTTAGTTCTGAATTGAATTTTTTAGATTCGAATAAACAACTCTATACCTGTACTTTTTATCATATATATTAAACAATTATACAACGCTCTATTTGACTCTTGAACTTTTCCACACTGATATGCGAAATTTTCAACCCAGTTCCTGCCGCCATCTTTGTGCCATGTATTTAAAATTGTAGTACAGTGCAGTAATTTGTTCACTGGGGAGCGAACTGTGTCCTCAGCTTTTTAAAGCAAAGTTATCCGATCGCTTAGAATCTTTGCACTGTCTCCGCCAAAAGTATACGTGCATACTTGTATGTTAAATATTGTAAAAGTATTTATGCGTAGGACAGGATATACAATGTGAACAAAATTGAGCATGAAATGTATGAAATCATTTAAATCACAATTAAAAAATAAATATGCTTAAATTATAAGCAACTTAATCTGCAATTGCTTGTAAGATTCTGTTTGACGTTTCCCTGTTTAGCTACAATTTACTTTCACCAACTTCTCTCTCCCTCTCGATGCTTTAGTAACAATGCTCGCAATTATCATTCGACACAACAATTTGCACAAAATTGGCTGTACCAGAAAATTGCATAAGAGCTGTGCACAATATTGTTTCAATTTTTGAAAGCACGTAGCTGGTGCTGCACCAAATCTAAAATTAACAAAAACAAAGACTTTCGAAATGCAAGAAACAAAACTTACACAATCATATTTTCAGCAGTTTTGTACCCTTCCAGCCATTTCGTCTAATTGTTGATGTTTGGGCGTTTAGGCTAAACTATAAAAAAAAGGGAAAAAGCAATTCAAAACTTTTACCAAATGCCGCCGATGGCTTACTAATGGTTTCAGTCAGACTGCACACAAAAGCTCATTAATTAATTTTCCGACGCTCAGATGTGGAAATCTTGACACACATTAGACACAAAAGGCAGCAATCAGAACGCCCACAGTAAGGCAATATGCATATATTTTGATATGAATTTCTTTTTTAGTATATTAATTTAACTGAACTGAGTCAATTGCCGAACAAATGCATAAGAAATAATATATTTATGGCGAAATGCAACGACTGCTCGACTGCTGAGTTGAGGATGGTTGGAACTGGTTATGGTTATCGCTCACTCATGGAATATGTGTCAAGTGAGGCGCATATTTTGTTTTCATCTATTTGTTCATTGAGTGCCGGCTAGTCTGCCAAGTTGAATTTGCTCAGATAAAGTATACGCCGTGTGGTGCACGTCTCATGAGACAGACGCCCCAATAGCAATGTGACTTTTTTTGCGTGTGGCTTTGATTGCCACTCGCTGCCGCTGTCATGCCCCTCGGGCGCTCGTTTGCGCCCCTAAAACCCAACTTACACAAAGCCCCAACCGATTTTCATTGAAAAATTGCCACATGTCTAGGAATTGTGACTGACTGGCTGAATCGCTGTGGACGCTGCCTCGTGTCGTAATTAGAATTTATCGCATATTGTGTTGTGTTGCTAAGCAAGGTTTCCTCTTCATATTTGAAACCTAATCGTAATATATATACGAGTACATATACACTGCATCTAATGCCCGACCATATCCAGTTTAAGCTTACATAAAGTTTGATTTCCAACATATAGTACATATGTTTCAATATGTAGCTGTTCACGCAAAGTCAAAATTACGTCACACACACGAGTGGTGTTACTTAATAATAATCATCAGTGCAGTTGTTGCTACTTGTACAATTCTAGCGCTTTTTCATATCTGTTTACACAATTGCTTTTAAATCGTATTTTCATTGGCACTTTTGTTGATATAAAAAGCCAGTTTTATTCATATTTGAGACGCGTTTCAAAGAGCAATTTAAAATCACTTGCGAAATAAACAAAAACAAGACAATAATGAATATTTGATTATAATTAATCTAATGAGAGTAGCTCTCAATCAAACTGCAGTGTTTTTTTTTTTTGCAATTATCCAGCAATTTATTCAATTTCTATTCAATTAAGCTGCCATTCAAGTTCTTCATGATCTACATAAAAGATGAATATTTTAATATATTCCTATTAGGTACATTGCTTCTGTTTAATCAAATTTAAGCTTTGTTGTTCAATGAAGAGGATGAGCCAAAGGTGCTTTCCCTATTGTACTTCCAGATTGACGCAATGAGTAGGGAAACAGAGCAGCTGACGGAAGAAGAGATAAATGATAAACAGACGGACAGGCAGACGTAACTCTCAATACAAAAGGCTTTCTGTTTTCCGGAGCAAATTGTGAAACCTGCTCCCAAGAGCAGACCTGGTTGTGGTGGTTCAATATGAGCTTCAGTTGTCATTTTATATCAATGTGGCATTCAATTTCAATATTATCTAAAGCTGTCTCCAATACGCACACGTGCTGGCAGAGTTTGTGGTTTCAACATTTAATGAAATGTAATGCCAAAAAAATATCGCTGTGCAGTCAAATCTAATGCGTTTTTATATGAGCTTCAACAAGCTTTGTAATGTAATGCTGTTCTTCTTCAAAACTTAATCGCTTTAGACTCAATTTCTTCAATAATGCTAACAATAATTGAAATATATTGAATGTGTTTACTTAGATGAGTTTGAAATATAATTAAACTTCACGTTTGTCGATTCAATATTGAATTCAATGCGCATAAAAGAATGCTTTAGTACAGTCAAGCCAAAAGCATTGTAATATGAGCTTCACTTTTAGCTGGACTTCTCATGATTTCTGCTTTACGTTAGAGGTTAGAGTTGAGGAAATTGGAATTTGTGCCTAACACTACTAAGTAGAATCGTCGCCAAAGCTCGATTTATGATCCTCTATTATCAGACTTCTTATTCTTCTTATTTTTAAAGGAGGCATTGATAGCTTCTCAGCTCTAATGTCAGTTAGCTCCATCCATCTTTCATAAATTTTATTCACTAGCAACCAATGTTTTCTGAAAGTCACATTTTGTCAATTGTCTTTTCTGAAGTTCTAGTGGAGAGAAACTGAATTTCTTTAATTTAAAAAAAATTTAAATGGGATTTATGCAATTGATTGAATTACTTGTATATTGAATGGGTTTACTCATTACATTTATTCAAATTAACTTCAGGGTGTTTTATTGGTAATTGCAGAAATCAACTTCCACTATTTATTTCAAGTGTAATTTTATTTATTTATTTAAATGAAACCCATACTAATAAATGCTCTTTGTATTGTCGGGTTTTACATTTGCGCTGTTTTAAAGATAATGAAATTAATACACATTTAGCTGGAAAGCTTTTCATTGAGTCTCAAATAATAAGATTTTTATTTTAAACAATCAACACACTACGAGTAGAAAATGTGCAATATATTGAGAGTATGTAGAAACTATAAACGTTTTACGTTTTAGCTGCGGAAAAGCAATAAATTCGTATTATTAGTTCTTCACGAGCAAGTAATTAAAAATCTTGAAAACACAACTAACGTAATTTGTCCAAAAGCAAATGCAAATTCAATTTGCGCAAATGATATGAGTTCGCCGCCAAATAAGTGGAATGCGAATCATAAAAGCTAAATTTGTTTAATACTTACAAAAAAAAGAAACAATATAATAAAGAAACAGAAACGAATCGAATGTATTCCACTGCATATCTGAAACTCACACGCGCGCACTCGACAAGTCATTGAACGTCAGTGCAAATGACTTCATCATTGACGTGGCCAAAGTAACTGACAGATACAATCAGTTTTTGTGTCCATGTATGTACCTATAGACGTATACATATCTGCTGCCTTTGCTGCTGCCTGCCTGCCTGCCAGTCCGCCTCTGGGTGCTCGAATGTGAAGTGTGCGGCAAGTGTTGCAGAATACACACATTCGTTGGCATGGATGACGGATGCTGCTCCTATGTACTTGTATGTATAACTTAAATCAATGTGCATATGTATGAGTGAGTTCTCTATGCAGCCAACTGAACTGAACTGAAACGAAATATATATTTGATTTGAATAATTTGCTTTTCAAATTCATATCACTGGGCCAGTCTGTCCTTACTGCGATGCTGAACAAGCTTGATAAAGTATAAATGTGTCGAAAAGTTGATCCAGAATAGCAGCGTAGTGGCACTTTGCGTGTGGGTGACTTTTCAAATTTATCAATGCGCCACATACTAAGTATATATATTTCCGTTTAGTAAAATCGAATGGAAAACGAGCGTGCACGTTTAATTCTCTTGCGTTACTAAAGTGTCCTAAAATTGTATTTTTATAAAGCATGCCTTTCTTACAATTAACATTTTTTGTTTTAGAATTAATTAAACAATTAGTCTAGCTGAAGGCCATAGAGCTATAGCTTTTACTTTGTTTGTAAGTAGATTTTACAACACATATAATCTTTAAATTAATATATAATACAAAGTTTAGAGTTTAGTTTAGTTTTCGTCAATACTGTCCACAATTTCGAAGCTACATGAACTTTGGAAACGTAAATATGTAATTCTCTACCCGTATTTTGAAGATGATCCAAATCCTTCAATTCTATAAAATGGTTTTAATAATATTAAGACTTTTTACAAATATTTGCAATCATAAATGTTGTCGTTACAAAAAAAAAAAAAAAAAAACATTACATCGACAATTGGAACAGAATCATTTTTATATTGGGATCAAACAAGAAGCTAGTTGATATATGTCTTCCACCCAGCTCTATTTCAGCTCTCAGTTTTAGCACAAATACTTTTGCGTTTTTCTAGAGGACCTATTTCTTCCTGGTGGTTACATGGTGGCCGTATCCTTCCATACTTACGCTTTCGAATATAGGATTCTAAGGATTTTCTGGGCGCATATCGTCTTTTATTTCGCATTAAACGGTAGCTATCGTTATTGCCGAGCCATAGAGTAGAGCGCCTTTAAGACACAATAAAAATCTTGATTATAGATTTCTTGTTGGGGCTGTGGATTTCCCAACATTGTTAAGCCTATTGAATGCAGGCTCTTGCCTTTCAAATTCAACAGTCTATGTCAACTATTGTGCCCAGCATTATTCGGTATCAGCCAAGCAATATTGTGCTTGCTCTCCTTTTGTGTTTCTCCTATATAATAGTTTATTGGCCAAAATACATATATATTTAAATCTATATTGAATTGAGGATACCTAAAAGAAGTCCCGACTGAGGCCAATGAACGGCGATTGAAGCAACAGAAAAAACCGAACGTTAAATATTAAAGGTGATTAAAATAATACAAAAAACTTCCTCACTAGTGTTCGGATTAAAATGTAAAGCCATAAATGAAGTTAATTAATTATTAAAATACTAAAAGCGCAAGTGTAGCAAACAAAAAGCATGTTTTTTAAGAGCATGAAAATCTTATCAAAAAATACATGCAAGTCAATTAAATATGAGGGAACATGTGCGAAGCTTTTAAAGAGTTAAAGTGGTTTGGGCTTGGGCCTAGACCGCGTGCCATTTAAAATGCAAAAAATAATTAAAATAAAAGTGGCAGCAAAAAAACAAAACAAAGCAAAACTAAAATATTGCATGAAAACGAAATTGAAATGTGGCCTCAACACGCGAATTGTGCGCACTGTGCGTGTTTTTCAATGTTTTAGTTGAGTTTGAGTTTTCAGTAATTTCCAGAGCTGTTGCCTTTGTTACGACTTGCAAAAAGTTAACAGAAAACAAAAAAAATTAATGAAAACAAAAGCAGCGACGCCTGACTGACTATAAAAGTTGCGTATAAAGCCAAGTTAGTACACATGTACCCAGCAACCTATCTGCACAACACTTGCAATTTTATTTGCTAACTGAAATTACAGGCAGAGTGAAATGTGGAGATCTGTAGAGTTATGCAAAAAAAGTAGGGGTCAGCAAAAGTGCTTTGAAGCAGCCGCAGAAAAGCAAATATGTATTTAGGTCAAAAATTCTGCATTTAAGCAAGTCCGTAATCTATTTTTGATTTGTTCGGGATATACTGAAGCTCTCTCTGTTTAAACGTTTTTATTACTTGAATGTTACTATTGCTTTTGAGTAAAATTGACACTTGCAATAATTGTAATAAAAAATTATAAAACGAGATAGAATGTTAAAGTCGATCTCCTCCACGTATAATGCCCTCCTATACCTAGCTCCATTGTTTTCCGACTGGCCTGTGCGCCAAAGAACTTTAGCAGATTGATGGAAAGCAAGCATAGCTTTAACTGAGATTTATGTTACATTTTAAGAAACAACCTATAAATTTATCTAAATGAAATGTAAATAAAATTAATAATATTGTTTTGTAAGGTTTTCCTATTCTCTCTTGAAGACTTTTTTTTACTTTTAATTAATAAGAGTGCGTTAATTTATTTTGCGTGTTCTGTGCACGTTTTCTCGTGCCAAAAATATCGCAGACATCGTTATTTGGAAGAATTTTGCGTGCATTCAGGCGTTTCTTGCATGTTTATTTGTTTTTTACATGTGATTAATTTAATTTGTCTAGACTGGGTTTGTGGCCACATGTTTTATGTTTATGTTTTCCATTGTTGTAATATTAACACATTATACGAGGGTGTTGTCTTTGCAATTTCTCTTCAACTAAAACCGCAAAAAGCTCGCGCTAAGTAATCGCAAGTTCTTTGTAATGAAATAAGTGAATGCGACAGCTCTTTGTTTAACACTTTGTAGTTGTTTTTTCAGTTGTAAACAAAGGCAATTATATGACGAATGGGCTAAAGGCATTACAGCAGCCCACTGCCACTGTATAGTATGGATTATTCCTTTTTATAAATGTAACGTGTATAAAGCAAATATAAGCAAGTACACTACTTGTGTACATATTTATATGTCAACATGACGACAAGCCACTGATGAGATAAGGTTCTGGCTTCATCTATATGTTTGCATATATGTTGCAGAAAATATGAGTCGGAACAGGGTGCGCCAGTTTGCTTGCATTTTTAAACTACTATACAACTCAGATTGAAAACGTCCGCCACTTGTTATGATTCACATAAAATCTATCGAACAAATAAATTATTTTTTAGCATTCAAAAATATTTCGGATCTTAACGACAACAGAAAAATTGTGATCTAAGTTTATTTCAGCTATACTTATGTACAATTTTTATATATATTTAGCTTATATACATATATTATTACCCATTAGCATGACAAGGGATATTGAAAACAGCTCGAAAATAAACCATTTCTCCTACATTTCTCTGACGAAACTAACAAGAAATGAAGTTGATAGTCTGTTCTTAACTCTAGTTTTTTGTAATGTTCATTATACGCACATTTCCTCTTGTGCTTATCAAAAGTTCCAAAAGGTATTAACTAAATCGGTCAAACCCAAATTCGCAATTGTAGAAATATGATCCATTTTCATTATACTTGTAACACTGACTTTTCCTCTTTCTAGATAATTTTCAAGGTTTTCTTTCTTTTTACGTTCGTTTAACGCTTTTATAACGTTTAAAATGTATAACTAATATTATATAGGCTGTTGAATATCAGCAGACCGTGTTTGTCTTTAAAGTGGAACTCGGAAAGTTCACAAAATAGGAATATTTATTGAAAGAAACTTAAAGAACTAGTCGCCTATTTGTCGGAACTTACAGCTCTGATCGCTGACAAAGACAAAAGAAGGCGCTCAGTTGTTGCTCAGCTGTCAGCCAACCATAGAGAGTTAACCAGGCCCAGACCCAGGCAGTTGACTCTGCTCGGCCATCTCTCAGAAAATTGGTGCGCTGCTGCTAAATGTAAACCCATGTACTTAGTAGTTGCGACTCCAGTGTTAACAAAGTTTATTAAACGTTTTTCTTTTCTTTCTCACATTACAGGTAAGCGTTTGATAATGAAGAAGAAGATGATAATGATGATGATGACTGTTATGAGGTACGTGTGTAAGTGCTCAGATATTGTGAACAATTGCAACTAGTTTTCATGCTCCTACCCCCTCTCTGACTCGCTCTTTGTGCTCGTTGCAACGCTTAAGTGCTTGCAAGGTCACTCAAGGCCTTTGAGGTGCTTTTTTTATCGCTTGATAATCGCGGCTAGCTCTGCAAACATTTGCATTACTGTCTACTAGACATTTTATAATCTAATTTTACTGACATAACGTTATGGCTTTTATATGCGCGTCTTAAACTTTTGCAAATTGCATTTTGATTGTAAATTTGCATAACTAATTTTGTTTTAAGTGCAAATTGTAGCAACACTTTAATTATAGTAATTGCCCAACAAAAACCGACAAGAAAGTTCGGATAACAAAGAAGATAGCGCCACAGTTTAGTTATCAAATACATATACGAGTACACCTTTATAACATTTCCTTTAGTTGATGAGTCAGAGTTTCAAATCAATTTGTACAGCATGTTAGCTGATAATTGAACAATCCATTAATTTTGCTACTCACTCGATTCGATAGGTATTATAAAATACCTGCATTTATGATTCGTATGATTGGGGATATGGCTAGGCTTTGTCGGTGCCCATATGAACAACCACTTATCTGAAAGTAGACCGCAATTATTTACGAACTTAACAGAGGAATTCGCAACCTTTACTAAAAGTATGTTTTAAGTAGTTTTCGAATGCGTCTGAAAGCAATTACCTACCATATGAACATTGCAAAAATGTAATGAACAGTTAAAAATGTTGTAATACAACAACAAACAATTAAACAAAGAAGGTATTATACAACAGTTCCAGCTAAAGCTAAACAATTATATTTATTTAAAAAAAGTAATTAATGAGTAATTATATAGACTCTTCCAATAAATTTAAATTTTATTCGAAGCACTGTACCTAAAAGGTGCAAAAGTAATTATACAAGGAGGCGTGGCAGTAAAGTGTGCGAAATTTGAGAGAATTCTAGCTATAATCAAGAGAGAAGATAGTTTTAAATATTGGTAAAAAAAAAACGTCAAAAAATAATTTTCTTATTTACTTATTTTGCACACTTTATATATATTCTTTACCAGCATGGGAAGACCAGTAGATTTAGCCCTTTCTGTCCATCCCTATCGACATCTGCATCTCAGAGACTATAAGGTACTAGAGACATCAAATTTTGTAGAAGAAGACATAAGTTTTCATGTAAAGGATGTAAAAACAACATCACAAATAACAATTAAATTTCTTATCGAACCCCAAGCTAGTAAAAAAAAATCGGTTTATAAAATGGATTATAAGATACATTTTAAGTCGATTGGGTTCGGTGAACTTCCACGTTATTTCATTTAAATTCTACACCTGCCACAAATAAAACCTCTTCTTACATATAAATACTATATACATGTAGGCACATTTCCAAGCACTCAGACAAGACAGCCTTCTGTCATTTTTCGCTTTTCGTCCACAGCCAATAGTACAATGTTCGCTTTATCACTCTGACATACTATATATCGGGAACATGACTCAACACTCGAAAGAACACAAACAGGCTAATTAATATTATATGTTATTGCTAGTGCAGTTCGTTAAGTATATCGGCTTATGGTCGGGTGTTTTGTGCGCCACACAGTCGTGTATATTTTTTACAATACTTTGCACTCATTTTTTATGCGCCATATTTCACGCAAAGGGCGCAACCGCCCACGAAGACTTTCCCCGAAAAGTGTATTTTTAAATTTAGTTAATTGCTGTGGCGGCGGCTGTGGTGCGAACAAAAAATTAACAGCAACTGGTTAGAGTGCGAGACATTCGGCTTATTAGCAAACTTACCGTTACTACTGAAACCTTCACGCTCTGTGCGCCATTTGTTAATTATGCCGCGTTGTGTTTACATGAAAACAAATATTGTTTTCTTCTTCTTCTTCTCTTTTGGGGGGTTTTATTGTTACACAAAAGTATTAATTGGTAATTTTCTGAAATGCCGTATTTAAAATTGCTAGCAAACGAATGCAGGAAAATACAAATTTGTAGCCAATTAACTTTAATTAAACAAATGAGTCTATACACCGATTTTTTTAGGAAAGAAAACTTATAATAACTAACCGTTTGGTTTCATTGTTTTACTTAAGATATGTTCTTCAGATGTCAATAATTTAATTTAATTTTACTTTATAGGGAAGGTGTATAGTATGGTGTCTCTTTATGCTTGTTATGCTTTTTTTTTATTTAATTTTCCAGCTTAATTACAAGCTTGATTTGATTTTCCAAACTTCGCGTTGAAGGGTTTTCATGAAATTGTTGGCCCCAACAGTTATATTAAATTTGTTTTAAACTATTTTATAAAGCTCATTCAGCGTGTAGATCGAGTTTGTGTTAGAGCTGAAAGAACTGAAAAGCAACCAAATTTTAATTGAAATACTGCAAAAAAAAACCGAACATTATTCTTTGCTTTTCTCTTATATTGAAAAAAACGTATCCATTTATATTGTAAAGAAACAAGTCGATCCTCAAATCTCATTCCGAATATGGAAAAAAACGTATCCATTTATATTGTAAAGAAACAAGTCGATCCTCAAATCTCATTCCGAATATGGAAAGCGGTCAGCCACATATTCTGTTTGGTGTTACTCGTATCGTAAAGCCATCACTTTTTATCGCTTGAATACTGTATATGGGGTATAAAACAACATCCAGTAGTGCTAAAAATTTACTACAAAATTGATGGCCGTGGATCTATTTGCATGCTGACCCATTTCTCGAGTGTATTGCGCATACGACGCGTTGGTCAGTACAGTTTCCGCATGCCAAATGCTCAAGAATTTTCCTATTAAATCGGCAGCAAGGCATTTGCGCAGCTTTAAAAGATATATTTTTAAAACGAGGCGTGTTGAATCATTGCAAATATCGCAAAAATTCGCCTAAATAATTGCCTCTTTTATTTACATTGTCTGTCTGTCTGTCTGTTTATCTGCCCTGTCCTGCTTTGACTTTTGTAAATGTCCCATCCCAGCTGGAAATGACTCAATGCTTGTCTGTTTTCAGAGTGAAAAGCGCACATTGTTGTTCCTCTTTGGGGAAAATATTTGTGCGAGCTAAACAATTTGCGCGCGAAAATGTTGTTACAACGCAGCGACAGGTGCCTGTCACCCATGCAGCTGGAAAATTGTTTATTTTTGTCATTTGCATAAGAAGTTTACGCGACACTTGACACAAAACATTGGGTAGCCAAATGTTTGACTATCTCAGATTTTACTAACGGATTTTCAACTGAGATTTCCGAGGAAGAAGAGAACATTTTATGCAAAATAACCTTAAATTAAATAAAATTAAATACTTCTTCTGCATGACTACAGAATATCTTTTTAATTCAGACCCAACTAATGCACCTTAAGCAGTTCTTTTAAAGTTTTAAATTGTAAGTATAACTTGACGACAATTCCAACAGCAGCAAATGAATGGAAGGAAAGGCAATACTCTGGAGCTCCTTTTAAGCTCTGTGTCACCTGGTCATCCTCTTAGCTTCTAATCCTATTCCCCGGCCTGTTGTCTGTTTTCAAATGCCCTTTCAACTGGCTGGTGCATTTCCATTTCTTTTCAATATTTTACAGCAAACATGCCACACATGCCCCAAAGAATTGTTGCAATCCTTTCACGTAGCTTCCTTGTACAGGCTTTTAGAGCGCATTTATAGCCCATGAGTGTCAACTACACAGATAAGAGACGAATGGGGCTCATGGGAAGCATTCAACAGAGAGGAGGCGGGCATTATATCGCAGACGTGCCACGGCGTTTTTTGACTGCAATTTGAAAAGAAAAGCAGAGAGTGAAAAACCGCAGCAGCAGCGCAACTTAGGTTTCAAGTCACGTACCACAACGAGACAACAAAAACGAAAATAAAAAAATGATTAACCGTCGCCGTACGCTTGATTGTTAAAAATTAATTTGTGACATGTATGCAAAGCGTTGTTGACCACCAACCTGAATGAGTGGATGAGTGAATGGTTGGATGGTTGAATTGGAGTGAGGGAACGGATGTCTTACACATAAGTATTTGCGCCATAAAGTGCGCCTTCTTTGGATTATAATCATAATTATTATTTTTAACGGAAATTGCATTGAGACTGTTGTCTGTGCTCGCATATGAAATTGAAAGTGTAGCGGCTTAAGCTCGTGCTATTTTCAATATCTATCGATTAGTAGCGCAACTATTTTTAAAATCACTTTAAAATGCTAGACCGGCAAGCGACGTCAACGCCTGATTTGCGTTGGCGTATCGTTTTAGCTACAAAATTTATATGTGGGTGTTTATCTCTACCTACACTTTTAAGGCTTGCAATTAAAATGCATTTAAGTTGAACTCTGACTGAGTCTGACACGCAATCTGCATTTTTAATGCAGAGTCCGCATAGCCAGTTATAGCGCCTCGTTGTATGCAACAACGTCATGCACATAAATAATGCAAACAAAATGTCAACGACAGCGTTTTTTCACATTTCTGACTCCCTTTTTTCTTCTGTTGCTTCTCATCCTCTTGTTTGTTTGATGTGCTGAGAAACAGGCGCCCAGGGCGGCGCTTTCATGTTCCTGTTTCTGTTTCTGTTTTTTCCACCCTGTCCAAGTGACTGCAATTTATATTAATTTCCCTGCAATTGTGCAATGACACACTGATGTGGGTGTAGGGAGCGAACTGGCGGCTATGAAGGTTCTTTGTTTAAGGCAACCATGTATAGCCTTATAAATAAAATGCTTCTGTTGACCCTACAATACTATAAGTATACCCAAGGGGCTAACGGGCAACACTCCCTCACTGACAACGTAAGCCATAGAGTTGATCAGCGGAATGGCAACTGAGAAACTAGTTTTAGGTACTTAGGATTAGTAAGAACAAGCAATGGAGCTTTAAATGGCTTAAGTGCCTTCAATATATAATCAAGCTTTGTATTCACATCTGTGTTATCTACAAGTATATAAGAAAGAAAACTATTTACTTCAACGATAACTTTTTGTAACTTTTGCTTAAGGGTTGGATAATCGGCGACTTAAACAATTTCTTATCTTGACGTTCACGTTAATTTATAAAAAAAAACACTCTGGTGCTTTTTTCCTAAAAGAGTTTATTTTTTCTTCAACGTTCTAGGTCTTCATTTTTTAACTTAAAATTTTACTCGACATTGGCCGAGAATACTAGAACTTAGAAGTAATACTCTTGAACCAGTTCAGTGTGAAGTAACACAACACTGCGAAAGCTAATAACCTGGTAGCTCAAAAGAATTAATTATTTAACACAGTTTCAATCTTTTAGTAGACCACAATTTGTGTTGCTTAATGTAGAACGGACTAAATAATTTCGATGATTAAATACATGAATAATTCAATAAGTAATTCACTGCAACAAAATCGTTAAGCTAGTTCGGTCGGTAACAGATAAGTAAATGCAAAATAAATGCTACCTAACATTAATTTTGCATTTAAAGCAGTTCGATCATTTCCATTTCCATTAGTCTCTTCAATTTACGTAAATACAGCAAATACTTGCTTTATCACAAGTTCCTAAACACTATTTCGATAACTACCTACATAATTGCAAAAGTTTTAAATTATTGATACCACATAAGATAAGTCCGAATTTCAAGATTTAATTCGTAGACCACAGTTTTTGTTGCTAAAATGAATAAAATTACAAGGAACTATGTGTACTTAATGCCATTACTATTAGCTTCTAACAAATACATTCATTGTCACAATTACTAAACACATTTTCGATAGCTGTTTAATTAAATCCTACCTAAACTAAATTTAGCATTTAAGCACCAGAGTATTAACTTTTCAGTATACCATAATTTCATAAGTCTCTCCAACTTGTATGTATGTTGAAATAAAGTTTTATTTATATTTCATGGAACCCATACGCGGAAATTGCAAAAGATATAAATTATTGATAGCAACAACTGGCGCAAAACTTTTGTTTACATTAAATAAATGAGTGTGAGTGTTTAGGTGTGCCTTGCATACTACTACTTATAAGTATACACATATAGTACTTATTTATATGAACTTTAGATTGTGTTAAAGAACTCTGCGCTTTGTTTACTTTTCTGTTGATAATATTCAGTGCGCGTGTGTGTGATTGTAGGCAGTCGACAACAACTGATAAGCCCTGTCGCTCACTTAGTTCAACGAGTTTAATTACACTCAACTTTTATAGTATGTATTCGGGTTCGACTGGGCGTGGGCAGAAGGTTATCAGCTGGACACAATACTGATAACGTAATGTTTAGGGGCATTGATTTACATTACGTTTGTTTTATCAGCAGCAACATCAAGTTCAAGTACAAGTAATTAGGAAGCGATTGAACTGTTTAAAATGTGTACAATTTTTAGTTTTCAGGCGGACTTAATGGATAAAGTACAATTCCACCGTAAAAACAATCGTTTTAATAAAACCAAACTACAAACTAAAAACTAAAAAACGACTGTCAATTTGAAAGCAAACTTCCTGATTGTGCGCGAAACTTTTCACTCGTTATTCTGATTTCGCATGAACATTTAAGAAACGCGACCGTTTCTAAGCCACGTCCCCAGGGCATATCGTCTTATACAATCGCATAGTTCTGCCCACGGCCATTGCGTCGCCTACTCAATTCCTTTCACAATTTCACAGAAATCCTTTGCCATACACCCGCACATTTTGACAGCCATTTGCATTTTAAGTGCTTTTCTCGGTCATTGTTTTATTCTTTGCTTTTTGGCACACACACAGAAATGATATATGAGCGCTAGAGAAACAGAAAGAGTCATAAGCATTACCATTTCCATAACGATAGCCAAATAACCATAAGGCCTAACCGACGTCATTTCATTATGTCATCAATCGGACCAATGAATAGCACTCAAACTGCCGTACTCTGACAGCCCAGTGGCGTTCACATCCTGTGGCCTTCGGACTGAAGGTCAACTTTACCAACGGATATTTACTTTTAATTATACTATACAAGCCATGTTCGATTAAAAACTAAAAAGCCAGGGAAAATGGGCGTTTCGCTAAACTCTATCAAAGCGTTCTCTTTATGTTTCTCTTTACATTTTTGAATTGTTTCATATATACTTAGTAGTTGGGCTGGCCAGACTTTACAATGCTGAGGCAAAGGAAACGTTTTTGGTCTTGTTGGCTGATTATACTTAGGTTTATTTTTCTTTTATATAGAACTTGGCAAATAATTGGGCATCAATTTGACTTTCTTTCTGAAAAGTAAATCCCAAAGAAGCAGTATACTTATTGGTTTTGATTGAATTAACATATTCATGTCGTGCTTAGGAAATTTGTCAAATTTGGGAGCTCTACAAATTTGTGGATAATGCAAACTAACATAAAAAGCCCTTTTAGGGTTCAAATAATTAGGAACATAGAGTTCGCCGGTATTTTAATTATTTGTTTATTTTTTACTGTTTTTTACCAAGAAATCAATTTATGAATGCTATGTTTTTGAGGTATTACTTTATATATTTATACAAATAAAAACTAAATTATCGGCAAGAGTTTGTACCAATTTAAAAAATGCATTATTTGTATGTATAAAAAACTCTATTTTATAATTTATGTTATAGTTGATGGCATAGTTTTTATCCACAGATCCATTATGTCCACAGAATTTCGATGTCTATTTCTACAAACACACACAATAATCTAGCATACCCTTCTAGCCTTGGACAGTTCGTATAAGTTTTGCCCTTTTTGCGGTATTTCGAGGCTTCATACATACATTATTGACATACATTTTATTTTTGTTTAATTGTATTTACTTAGCGCTCACCATTTGCTAGTTTATTGACCAGGGTCAACGGAAGCCAGCTGTCTGCTGTATTATAGGCCACTAGGCTGCTGGAGGGGGGTAGACTCTATGCGTTAATTGCGTCAGCGCCAACGTTGCGTATGAGCGATAAAAAGGCACACGAGATTTTATGATTTCGACTACTTAACACGTTTAATAAATTTGTGCATTTTACTTAAGCGTTAATTTAGTCAAGCATCAAAGACACACTCGCGTACAAAATGTGCTATTAGGAGGGGGGAAAATGGTGTGTAAATTTTTTGTGTTCGCGTACAGTTCAAGGCTAGCATTGGCAAGCAGCTTGGCTGATCAGTTCCAGTACATCTTATGCGTCATAATGCAATTTATTTTGCCTTTGTTGACACTCCAAAGCTGATCAACTTGGCGGCTTGCCAACTAAAGCAAATGTCTTGTATCAAGGCGCCAAGAGCAAAGCAATAACAAATTAGATGGTGCGAAAAATGCTGAGATTATTTATACAGATACCTGCAGTTTTCCCGCTGTTTTCGCTGAAGTGGGAAAACCAATCCAATGGTAAATTACGCCTTTATATTCAAATTGAAGAGCGATGATTTCATTGCTAGAATTTCCCCCATCAACAGTAAATGTGTAAACACGTTAATGAGAGAGTTTTTTCACATACTCGTATACATATAGCTCTGAAAGTATATATTTTTATTATTTGTATTCACTTTTTTGGCCCAAGAATAATCTATTCGATGACGTGCGTACCTCATATATCTACCAAATCGCTCTGTTTGCTTGTATTTACCTGACGGCTACAATGACGTGGTCAGCTATCTTTACATATTTGCCTGCCTGTCCGCCTGTGTTTTATGTCTGTCTGTCTGTCTGGCTTTCGGTCGGTCTATCTATCAGATAGCGCAAACATTGTGCATAATGTTTGTATCGTAGATTGCGCATTACGGGCACTCGTTTGATTTTGTCGGAATTTTTCACACAAACAACTGTGCGATTCCTCGCTGTTTGTTTACAATGATTATTTTGCTATAAAAATAAATGATTATTGTTATTGTAGTGCAGTCGGTTGTGCTATTGTTTTGTTTGGCAAAGTGTTTACATTCGCTTATATACTAAGCTCTCAGATAATGGCAAAAAGAACTAAAGTTCAATACAGTGAATACAATTGTGAAGCAGTAAGAGCGTTAGACTATATAAAAGTATATATTTGTAATTCTGTTATTCTTGTCTGTTACACTATATAAAAGTATGTATTTGTAATTATTTTATTCTTGTCTGAAACCAGGAATAAATGGCTCATTCTTAAAGGATAAGATCGAAATATATGCAGACTTATGCATATGATTTATTATTATATAAAGTTGTCATCGTAATAAATTGAGTATCAGTTTAATTTTATTTACCATTTATATATTTTTAATCTATTCTAAAATTTAAGATAGATAAAAAATTAAAAAAATTTATAGAAGTGTTGATAAAAGTATATAATGAAGAGCGGGACTTGTTTCAAAAAAAAATATATGTAGGAGTTAAACTCTTTTATTTCTGACGGAAGACGACGGATATCAAACCCTTTACTTGAACAAGAGATTTTTTTATACATTACAAATTCCATTAAGTATTATTCATTAAGAGCAGTTGATAAAATGTTAAACAAATCTTTTGGTTCTAAACTCAAAATAATATGTGATAAACAATTAGATCTTTCAAATTATTTTTCTTCATCCTAATCAACAATTTGTTAGATTCATATGAGCACTGTTAATGTCCATTTGGTTTTCTTATAATTATTATCAAATGTAGTAATTAATAGGTTTTAATGTATTTTCGCGCACATCTGGCACTGTTTGAGCGTCTAGACGTCGTCGTTTTTTGCGACTTACACCTTCAACTCTCTCTCTCGCTCTTAACTCTCGCCTCATATGCAGGCTCTTCTTCTTTTGTCGATATTCCTTACATATCAGTTGGGATGCCAAGTCGCTGAAAAAGCAGTCTTGCATCTTTAAAACGACCAACAAGTTGCATCAAAACTCCAGTAGCCCGGCATCATAATCGCATTTAGATTGTACGTATTATATAAAAATCTGCTCATCAATTTCAAGTCGGCTCTGTATGATGTCACCGCCAAGTTTGTGTCCCAATTGTCATGCTTCTCCCTCTTGACATGGCAAAAAGCGAGCGAGAAAGACAAAAAACTAAAAAAAAAAAGCTGTCAACTTTGTTGTGTTTTATCGCATAAACCGAGGCTGACATTTGACAGTGAAACACTTTCATTTAAAATGTTGTCGCCTGCCGAGCGAGACTGCGATGTTCATTGCCCACATTGCGATAATTCAGTTTTGCTCCGGTCCGACAAACGGAAACTTCACCATTTAAAGTATAACATTGCCGTTCGTCACTCCGATAAGTCATGAAGGTGTTTTTTTTTCCTTAGTTTAGAGTACGTTCTGTAATCGTGACACCACACATGCCTAATTATTTTTAAAATAGTCGTGTGTAGTGTTTTGAGGTGAGTGCTGCTGTGGAAGTTAGTCATTGATTATTTGCATAATGCCTCTATATGCTAATAGTATTATCAGTTTGTCATATCACTGAAAAAGTAATTTCCTATTGTCTGTTTCCAAAAAACAAGAACAATATTGTCATTAAATATTTGCAGAACGCCTGCCTATTTTATGAGTAGCAAAATTTATTGAACCCATTATAATGTTGCCATATAATCTCTTTTATTTAGGGTCCTCTTAAAAGGTGAGATCGCTTAAAAGTGGTTGCCCCAGAGCTATGAATCTGCGCCTGCTCAGTAGTTAACTGTATATATATATTTCCCATTAATCTATAGTTTATAAATTATAAAGGCTTTCCAAACAAAGTCTAATGTACGAGTATATGCAAGGCAACTAAAATTGCAAAAGAAAATTAACTTTAATTTTCTCTTACATTAAAACGAAATTTAAACAAAAACTTACACCCTAAACGATAAAAAAAAACAATTTAACATACAATTTATAACTACTATAAAGCACCTGCCTGCATGTTGTAGTGCCCTATTTCTATTTGATGTTACGGAGAGAAGGTAAATTTATGGCCTCATGCACTCAGTTCCGGGCTTTAAATCAAAATTTCACATTTAATAGCACACTTTTGGGCGTGGTGGCATTCAGGCCATAACCAGCCATTCACAATTGTGTGCGCAGTGTCCCAAAGGCTGACATTTTTTTTTGTACTCCTTGGGGAATTTGTTGCGCAATTTTTTGTGCAGCCACTTCAATTTTGAACACGTTGAAAGTGGGTCAGGCATGTAACTTAACTTGCAGTCTTTGATATTTGTTGCAGTTGAAATGGGAGGGAAAAAATTGTTGAGAACGAATTTTAACGATGCCACTAACTCGACATTTTCTCTTCCTTTGCAGGCTTGCTGTGCAGCCAACCTTTATGCGTTGATAATGCGGGTAAGTTACGACTCAAAGCTCTTACTTTGATGCCTGAGGCACAATTACTCGCACTCCCGCGCCGAGGTGCTAAAATACGTCCCAATGGCACTCGGGTTGCAAAAACTCATTAACACTTCAACTATACATATATACGTGTATATACATAAATGTATATGTATGTCACACGCTGAGCTGAGATGAGACGTGTGCCACATCCTTAGCAAGTTGTAAAAATTAAGTTTACACTCTTAATGACAAGCAGCTGTCGAGCTAAAACACTCACCGTCCGCCCACACAAGCACGCACAATCTTGTCTATGCGGCTCACAGTGGTAGTAGTGGTGCCTTAATGAGCCGAGCTGCTGCCATGTATGTTCCCCAGCCGCCTACTGGGCCATAAAGTTAAGTAATGAAAGGACAACTACGATGCCACTGAGGGTCAACTTTCAAGGAAACTTAATGAAAGTTATTCGATTTACTATGCACACTTTCCTCTCTTAATTGCAACGTGTAAAGTGGCTCTAAGTACAGTTGACCCTGACCATAATAAGTTCAGCATCAGAACACCTTCTGGTTAGTTTGTTTAGTTTTCATACATGGTTTACTCTTATTTTTTTCGAGTCTAAACGACCATTTCTTGCCAATCACCAAAGGTCACACATAAGCTGTGCATTTGAAAAACACCCGCCCGGACGGACTATTTTGGCTGGCATGTCAAGCGGCCGCGTTAAGTGGGCCTTCTGCCTTCTGTCATGTGAAAAAGCGCAGCAAAAAAATTTACAAATGCCACTAGGTGGATTAGGGGTTGTGTGATTATAGCGAACACTTTGGCTTATTTCCATCTACTCCTCAAAGTCAAATCCATTAACGCTTCGCTCGTCAAGGTCAATGTCTGGGGCGGCTGTCTCAGTCCGTGACTCAGTCCGTCAAGTGGGTCCGTCGCTCATTCGGAGGCTAAAGAAATCAGTCAAGCAGCTGCTTTTTCAATCAAGACGGCGGTCGTGCAAACACGTGTTGCCCTTTTCTGAACTCTAAGTTTGCTGTTCCTGTTGTTGCGGTTATTGTTGTCGGTACTGTTGTGGTAACTTTTGTAAATTGAGACGCATAAGGTGCCGTGCTCCATGAGCGACAGTTGGCAGTCATGGGGTTAAGCGACGGACTCTAGTGTAAAATGTCAGCTAAGCTTTTTTAAATCCAACAAGGAACCTAATGCCTTTTCTATGAGTTATGTATATCAAAGGCTTCGGATAGAAAAAACGTAACCGTTTCTCTTGTTATGCTTTTTTTTTTAAATTCAATGAAAAACTAAATAATTATCCAAAAATAAATAATAATAGGCATATTTGATTAAAAAGAACTGTATTTGAAATCGTTTTTTACGTTGCGAAAACCAATAGGACTTTCTACCCCTCATTAACTCAGACTTCTTCATTCGAAATATCTCAAAGACGGTCAGAGTAATTTATTTAAACTTTATATAATTAACCAGTTGAATCTCTTTATTGCTAACTCACTCCTTTGTAGATCCTTGTGACGACATTTTAGGACTACCCGCTTTTAAAAACCAGTTCTCATATAAAATCTAAAAAATAACATGCTGTTCAACATATTCGAAAGAGAAGGGGGGGCGAGTTATTTATTTGATAATTCAGTTTATAAATGATTTTGTAAAACAATACGAGTTTGACACGAATTAGAATTGGGATAGTTTAGATAGACAATCTTAAACAACAAATTTATCCCAAAACTTTAGTTACTTCTACTTCTTAAACACGACAGTGTTTGTTCTTTCAAAAGTTTGAAAGTTAAAGTTAGATGTTGGGAAGGATTGGGCTTAGCCTAATACAAGTTTTAACTGCTGGGTCATCTTTGCGTATCTTCCTAAATATCTTTTCTTTCCTTATGAGGATTTGTCAGCAAGTAGAATTTAATTTACAATTTGTTTGTGGTCCCCACTTTTTATTCATTTATTTTTCGAAGCTGGCTTTTGCCAAAGGGGAAAATTGTATAATTATGTATTTTGGACATATGCTAAAACCCATATTTGAATTGCTTGCACAATAAGATTTAGTATTTTGTAGATTATTTACTAATATCTTCAAAAAACACAAACACAACATATGCTATTTCTTGTTTCAAAAGCACGCCATTTTCCAAAAGGGGAACATTTTATAAAATAAAATCATCCCATGTTCGAAATTAAAAAATTATAATCATATATGTTGGTTCCACGTTCAACTTGAAATGTTAGCTTCTGTATTCTGCAGATTATTTCTTTTCATTTTTAGCACTTCAGACACTAAGTAAACATTCTCTGCTCTTTTGTGATGTTGTCTAAAACTAAAATATGGTTGCCGAACCACATGACCTGTTGCTACACTATGTATGTATTTAAAGAAAACATTTTACTCCTCACTTGCACCATCGACTTATATGAAGATGTGATTCCCACCCGGAGGTCTTTCTCGTTATGTCTGTGCGTTAATCGCAGCATTCGCATCTCTTCACACACCATTTTGTGATATTTACGATCATTTTCGTTTTATTTCCCCCCTTCTGTATTGATGAAGCTATTTGTTGGCCCTGGGCTTATCTTATAGGCAGACAGACAGACACAGGCACAGACACTCGACCGACACTTTGCATGCTGTGGTGGCATTTGATGCCGAAATGCGCCACACACACAAGCATATGTCGGCATATGTGCTTCAGGCCAAGTGCCGTAGTGCCGTTATGTTTTTGGTTTTACACATCATTAGCGCCTAAATATTTTTAGGCTCGATGTGAGAGAGGAAAGGAGATCATCATGTCAAGCATAAAATATAATGAAAGCGAAGTCAGTGCAAAATCATCAGACATGTGTGCAGCAGCTGCAGTTTTCGTTTTTTATTTTATACGGGCATGGTTAACGGAAACACAACTTATAAGTTCACTGAACACTTGCCACAACGACAACGACGAGGGCGGTTTGGTAGATCTGTAAAAGATTAAAGAGTTTTCCATATCACTGAAGCTGTTGATAACAAGAGGTTTATGATGCAAGTAAATACATCTTATTTAATCAGTACTAAAAGCACTGAAATTAGTGTATTGCCTTGATTGCCTTTGCTTTGCTTTCTTAATAGTATATCTTTGTTGATTAATAACTGGCGTCAGTATGATTTATTTTAGAAATCTTTAAAGACAAGCTAACAAGGAACAACCTAAATACATTATTCATCACTGAATGGTATACAATAATTGACGATTAGATTTAACTTCAGTACAGATAACCTGCAAATAAACTGACCTTAATGCTTTGTTCAAACAGGCAAACAAGTTTGGGTGAAAATTATTTGCTTGTCCGACCTTAATCTCGAAAACTCTACTTATTTTGTAATATAATAAGCAAACTAATCTTAAGGGTTATTCATCAAACAAGTGAGCTTCCCAAAAGTTGTGATTCTTTTGCTCAGTTTTCCGTGCTACTAAAATAATTTAAAAGAATATTTTAGAAACTATATATTGCCTTTATTTTTTTATAAATTCGGGTTTCAATTCTGACTTCCATTCGTTGTCCTAGAAAGGGAACTTGCCTAGGGGAAGTGTTTATTTAAGAATATATTAATAATATATTCTAACTTATTAATAAAATTAATAATTCCTTCTTCGCAGTAAACCCTACATAAATCCATAAAATATTATTTATCTCCAGTGCCTTCCAATTCAATTTACTTCAACTTTTTGTTCCATTCTCGCATACCCTCACAGCTCAAATACCGAGCCATTCATTTCGCTCGACTCTGTGACAATTTTCGCTGTTTCTTATCGAATTGTGCCCATCTGAGCAATCAAAAGATATGCGCGCGCCATCTGTGTTGGTGTGGGACGTGATTTTGGGCCAGTTCGCTGTATTGGTCAGCCAATATAGAGACCCACTACATTATTTTGCATATGCCAGAGTTCAGCGGAACGAAAAGCACAAAATATTTTAAGTATAACACTACAATTTATTGTGGGAATGCTGCTGTTGCCCCAAAGTTTAGATCCACAACGTCATAGAACATGCAAGACTTGGGCGTGATTGCAAAACACTGTAGATAGAAAAGGGAACGGGAATTGTAATAAAAAAGAACACGAAACGTGTGTAGAGGATGTGCCAAAAGCAAAACAACTACAAGTATTAGCTGTGAAAAATGCAATCCAATGTACATAATGTGGTGTGCATTCTGTAAGATACTCAGCTACTTTGGCCAGCAACAGACGTCGGTGTGTCGTGTCTGCCTTATAATCTGATGGCGCCGCTTGTCGATATTTGCTGCCAAGCTCTTATAGGCGGCCAGTACTGATGTAAACCGACATAGACGGGTTAGGTCTGCTAGCATATTCTATTAAAATCATGTTCTTTGCCATTTACAGTGCGGCATATTTTGCCAAGAATTTTGAATTCGAATTTCTTCTCTTTCGTTTCCTCTCTGGGGATTTTCTTGGCGTCGGTGCTGCGTCATTGTTAATAAATGAAATCATTGCGGCCAGCATTAGGGAAAGACAAGGTAAAGGTCAAGTTGACATAACCAATGGCAAATTTTACTTGTGGCATGGCATTGTTGGCTTTTGCTTCGCATTCGCCAGGGCTTGGTTTGTTTATTAATTTGATGCGTATGTGCGTTCATTTTTAGGTGCGTTCCTCAATTGAATTTATTAATTCGATTCGATTCGATCATCAATTTATCAAGCATTTTGGCGACAATACATTTTCGGTCTTTTAAATTTCCTATAACCATTTCAGAACTTTTATCAACTTTAACTATTTCGATAAGCTTTACATTCTTACCTTATTTATTGAAAGAAACAAGTATCACAGATTGCTATTGATGATATCACAGCAAATCGACACAGATATCTGTAAGATTCTTTACACAAATAAGAATCAAATTTGTGAAAGAAATTGTTCAGCGCTGGTTCAGGTCATATCTCATAAAGTATATAGACTATAATGTTGAAATGTACATAGGCAGTTTATGTGAAGTTAGAACATTTGAAGACGGCGTTGGTTCAGAACTGCTTCTAAAACGATTCAATAGTTGCTCTAGACCTAGATGAATGTGGTCTTAAATCAGTATGAGGTTCAAAAATAGTTCTCCACACAAAAAATAAATAAAGAAATGCGAAAATCATATCTTCTTACAGTGCATTAATGGCGAAATACTCTAATATTTGAGTATATGTGTAATATATATTTGCTCTAAACTTGAATATTTTTGTAAGCATCTTTCTATCATTTTCGAAATTGTTACCACCCCTCAATGTTGAGATACTTCTGAGCAATTTTATTGGTAACTTAAATAAAATATTAGTTAACTTAAGAAACTCGCAGTTGAATTATTATAGATTTTTTAAATCAAATAATATATTTGTATACACAAATGCAAAAGTTTGAAAACCAATTGAAAGTTGGAATGATTTAGCAGTTTATGGCAGGAATTTTATATATCTATGTAGTCAGTTGACATTTCAATCAATTACTTAGTTGTCGTTGTTTTGATAAAGGTATTGACTTGACTTATGTGTGTAATGCGACATATTTCAATAATTCCTTGTGCGCCCATTCACTCCACGTCCGTCAATTTGTTAGCACCTTATGCCCAACCTTAATTTAGCATTTGCAATCTACTCTCTGGGACCTTCCATAATCAACTTGAGCAAACTCATTAAAAAGCCATCAAGACAAAGGCCGAAGCGGCTGCCTAACTTTGCCTCTTCCAGCTCACAAAGAAACCCATTCCCGCTTTAATGAAAAGGATAACAACAGCAACATTGTGCAAGCTTTGTGGTTTTTGTGTTTCTGTTAAAACCCTAAGCAGTCCTTGGCATACACACCAACGCACACCGTTTCTTAAAAAATAAAACAAACCAGTGCTTAAGTCAATCAGTTTCTTAGTCAAAGGGTCTTTAGTCGATTTAGTCAACCACAGGATCCATTCAATTAGTGGGCCAGGCTACTTTTAGCTTCACATGTCAGTAGGTAATTTCTTCGGCTCGTTTGCTGTGCACGGAAATCGCCTCGAGTTGCAGCCATTTTAAAATTGTTTGTTGGCTACCATCCTTTGTGGGTCAGTGAGGGTCTTGGTTTTTGGGTGCGGTTGCCTTTGCGGTTTCGTTTGCGTGTTTAATGTGGCATCAAGGAACCAACAAGCTGAGCCAGCAACCAGGCGAGTAAGTAACTGAATAACAAAAACAAAAATAGTTTAAACTGATTTTTGTGTTACATTCTGGGCAAGGCGGCGCCCCACCCAAGAAGCCATTTGTCCTCCACATAACTGGGTTAATGGTTTGCTTATGATTGTGTTTGCTCGACTGGGCTTTGCATTGATAAAAAGGACTCAAATGGGCATGTTTTACGTAATTGTGCAGACACGGATTTGTAATAAGAATATAATTTTTTTAAAGCAAACCCCAAGTCAATAATGAGATCAATATTCTATATAAGTAATGGCATGAGGTCTCAGTATTCTCGAGTGGCAAAATCGTTTTATAGTATGACTCTACTTATTTACTTACTCCAATGAAATGAAATATTTATTCATAATCACTTTTAATTTTATTATGTAAGGAAATTAAATTTTTGTGGCTAGTGCATTTAATTATAAAAATATATCCTGTCATACACAACTAATAGATGTGCAGTAAAAATGATTTTCAAATGGTTTGCCATCATTCATTCAGCCAGTAACTGATTCATTTAGATACGGAGCACAAAAATGTCCACAGAAACGTTTCATTTGGATATAAAAATTCAAGCCACAAATGAGAACAAAGGCTTTTGTAAATAGGAGTAGGCCAAATAATAATCGTTTGAGACAATTTTCAAACATTTCTCTTCAACTCTGAAATATGATGCGGCCATTTACTTGAATAACTATGAGCTTTCGTAAGAAGCGTTAACAAAGTACAGAAAAAGTAAAATCAGGATGGAAAAAGAATATAAACGGAGGACGAATAGTATTAGGACGCCCAACTCTGTATACGGAAACTTCATGCAATATCTAATTCAGCAGTTAAATCCCATATTTATTTATTCTCAGATTTAATGAAATATCGTAAAATAAATCAAGTATGCTTTTGTAGTAGCTGTGGTTTTCCCCAATTCTTTAAAATTGTTCGCAATTACTGCACTAACTTAACCACGAACTTGATTAGTCACCACAATTTAAAGAACTGCCAACAAACAGCTGAGATGCAAACAAAACGTAAGAAAAGATGTTTTTGCTTCTAGTCTCGTCGTCGTGGGTGTCAACAAAATTTTTGCGCATGCTAGCTGTCTGACTAATGCGTCACAGATTTGCAAAAATAAAAATATATCTATATATACACGTATAAAAAACGAAAATTCGACATCAATGCATGCTAAATTATTTAGACAACATTTGCATAGTGAGAAAATTGTTCGGCCTTGCAAGTACAAGTTGAGGGATGAGCAGTTTTTACACACAATTTACTTTGTTGCGTGCTGTCCCTAATCACTCGAGGGTTGTGGGAAAATTGGATGTATAAATGAGTGATTTGGCGTCGCCAATTGACGCCAACGCCAAACCAAGTAGAGCTATGTGCTGTCATGGTGTATAATTTTAGACGCCCAGGACGAAAAATGAAAGGCACGCAAAAAAACGATGATTAGTCGCTGGTAATTATGAGTGGAAGGAGGTTATTTATGAGTAACAATGATTGACTGCGGCAGAAAGACAGGATATCCAATAAAAGATGTGGAGAATACTTCAGAACTCTTCAACGGAAATAATATAATTGAACGGTGCATATTCACTGAAATTTTGTTTGTTCTGTTTAAATGGACCTTCAAGTCAATGCTGAATAATACTTAGTCCTCTATTTTTCTTGATAGTTAGCATAGATCGGTAGCACATATTCCCTTAGAACAATCGAATCAGACACTGCTACTACGTTTCGTTTAAACAACAATTTTATCTTGCGTTTATTTGCCTGCACACACAATTTCAACTCAGATATTTTCTAATTTCCTTGCCCGTTATACGATTTTTAAAAAACATTTCTCCTCTTCGCTTAACTTTACTTTCAGCGGCTGCCCGCGCGGAACGTTGAGGTCACACTTAAACGTTAACGATGGCATTCAAAAACTAAAAAAAAGAAGAAAAAGAAATGTACTGATAAGAAACACAGTTAAACAAATACAATAAGGAAAAAACACATTACACAACAGCAAAGGCAAAGCACAGGGTGTTTTTGGTGAAGTAATCGAGTGGAAGCTGCTGGTTCAACTTTATTCCATTGAGGATTATCCAGAAGCTAAGCGTCGCAGTCAACGTCAAAAGCTGGAGGGCGGTGCCCAGCAACCGCCTCAAATCCAACTATTTAATCCTTTTCCCCACGCGGTTGGAAAAGTCGCCCGATCACGGATTGTAGCACACAAATTTATGACACTACTCGGGCCTAGCGCCCCTGGCATGGCCTTTATGATGAAAAAGAAAAAGTATAAGTTCAATGTGGAAGTTCAGCTGCAGGATTTAGTGGAGGTGGCGCTGGTTAACGAGGTGCTGTTTGCCAAGATACGTCTATTGGATGGCGGTTCGTTTCAGGAGTATAGTAGTCGGTATGTCACAGTATAAAGAATATTCGAAATAATGGGATAATAATGTGATTTCACTGCACTTTTTAGGGAGGAGGTGCGCAATCATCGCGTGGAATGGAATCGGAGCTTTGAGTTCCCCTGCAAAATGAGCGCAAATGCCTCGACTGGCGTATTGGATCCCTGCCATTTGCGCATTTCCATACGCAAGGAGATGAAGGGCGGACGGAGTTATTATAAGCTAGGTTTTATAGATTTGAATCTTGCCGAATTTGCAGGCGCCGGCCTCACATCGCGTCGCTTTCTACTCGAGGGCTACGACTCGAGGCATCGCCTGGACAATTCCATGCTGAGAGTTAGCATTAAAATGCACATGCTAAGCGGTGATATCCTCTTCAAGGCGTAAGTTCGAGCTTGCAACTGAAATTTTTAAATATATCTAAACCACTTTCGATGCCCGCAGACCCACGCCAAGTCTGAAGAGCAAGCAAAGCAAACCTTCCACAGATGATCTGGCCAATGCCGCCACAGGTGTGGGCCTCCAAACGCCCATGGCTACAGCCCTGCCCAGCATGGGCAGTGGAGGTGGCGGCACTGCCATACCGCTGGGTGGCAGTGGTGCAACACTGGGTGGTGTGCCCAGTGCGACATCAGTGCCGGGCACGCGGCCCGTTTCCACAACAAAGGATGATGGTAAGAGATATGAATTACAACACAACAATATAATACATTCTAAAATTGATTATGCCCACAGAGCTTGATCCGCAGGCGCTTATTGCCGCCATTGTCACTGACTCGGGTCTGTCTGAGTCATCGGAGTCGGCGGTAACGTTAACCACAGATAATCTGCAACAACATGTCGCCACAAATGCGAGCACGCCGGTCACACAAGCCTTGCCCCTAGGCCTGAGCGTTATAGGCAGCAATAATTGTGGCACCACCGGTGGCGGCGGGAATGTTGGCCTGGCCGGCGGCAGTGTGGGAGTTACCAGCACTGCCGCAGTAATGGAAATGGGTCATTCAAGAAATTCCAGTAATACTAGTCAAGTAAGTTCACTTTTCGCCTAATCTCTATTACATATGATATGGCAACTTTATATTTCTGATCAGATGTCGAAAGGTTCGGGTTATAGTAGTTTTTCGCACAGTCAACATTCGAGGCAAAGTTCTGAGGGTGACTCGGGACATGCTAGGTAAGTTAACAGCAAGTGCCAACTATTTGCTTAGCTGTAAATATATAGTCTTGATAAATCAACAATTTTACCTAATTTGCCTACAATTCGCGTAAGCATACTTATTATACATATTCAATTTTGTTCACTACTATGTATGCTCAGCCCTATATGCGCTATATATGCTAAGCCTAAATTGTGTCTAAAAAGCGTAACTTACACATCTACACCATATACTCGAATACTGATGTACACACATGTGACTTAACCCAACATTTGATAAGCATAATGCTCATCGAATGTGTACTAAACTGTAAATCACACCTTAACCACCATACATACAAAACACATACAACAACTTGTACTTTACTGCAACATACTTGTGTACCAGAAATGCTGCAAGTTCTACTCTCTTTTATTTAATTCATTAGTTTTTAGTACATTTTTAGTTCCTTAAAACGGCATTTATTATGCTGTCAGAAATACATCTTATATTTTAGTATTATCTTAGTTTTTAGTACATAAGAGTTCTGTTTAAATCATTACTGCTTTTGATTGTAATATTTGCTATAATTTTTACAAAATAACTTCAACTTATTGATTGGCTTCAAGTTAGTTAAAACGTGTTGCAACTGTACTAAATGTTTTTAGTACATTTTATTGAAAATCTTTACTAAGCACTCTCTGAAAGGTTCAAATGCGAATTTTTAATTAATATAATGAAGGGGTTTTCTGCAAGGCTTAGCGTCCTTGAATTGGTCTTTATGCATAGTACACTTAAGTCGTGCACAGCTATTGATTGATCTGAAAATTGCGTACTAATTTAGTACACTTTAGTTTGACAGAGCTATAGCTCGAATATGCTATTTAATCTGCTTTCATTCAGTACCTAATACACTTCACATTTTGGTGCAATTTCGGTTTTTAGACCCATTCACAAACAGCAGTGGAATATTTTTCCATTAAAAGGGCAAAACTATTTTTTCCTCAAGCCAAGCAAACTCTGTCCCCTTGGGTAGTCCACAATACAACACCCACTCAATAACACGCTCGTGGCAATCCGCCCTCGCATACAATGCCCTGCGTCAGAGCCCACAAAAATGCTCCATTCAATTATGTTATGCAAATTTTGTAGTCAGTGGCGGCGGATGCTGCATGCA
Source organism: Scaptodrosophila lebanonensis (assembly GCF_003285725.1). Taxonomy (NCBI): domain Eukaryota; kingdom Metazoa; phylum Arthropoda; class Insecta; order Diptera; family Drosophilidae; genus Scaptodrosophila; species Scaptodrosophila lebanonensis. The sequence continues at coordinate 6,051,289 of NW_022060561.1, read as the reverse complement.
ACAAATTTCATTGCAAAGTTTAAGGTCAGACGATGACAAGTGCAGGAGCGCCAACACTCGCACACACATATCCTTGTTAGTGTGGCCAGACTAGCTGTCTGTGCCGCTGGGCTGACGTTACGGCCTTCTGTGCTGGCAATGTTTGCGTTTTGGCTGCATTTCAAATAAAAACAAAAAAAAAAAAACGCAGAAACATGCAGTCTGTTATTAGAAGCGGCCACGGGGGCGAAGGCATTGTAATAATAACATGCACAATATGAAAATTGTTGAGCTTTCTGAACCTACAGAGCAATGTTTTGCTAAAAACATGTCGCTGATGACTTCATCATCAGCCAGCGGCCTGACTGGCGTCATGTGGGGCGCCAAAGGTCGCCCGTCTGACATTTGTTGAAGTTTCTTTTTATTTCCCATTTTTTGGAAACCAAAGTAGAAGGCATAATGTTAAATGGGGCTCTTTTAATATGGCTTTTAAATGCCAAATACATGTTTAGCCTTGGGCCATAAATACATTTAGTCTTGTAAGGACTAAAAAGGGTTAGCGATTGACATGAAAAGATTGACATTCCTTTATTTATAAATTCCTAAAAATGTGTGGGCTCGATTGAATTACACGAAGTTGTATAATGTCTATATAATTTGTAATGCAATTTTTATTTATAAATCTCAAATTTTAAAGCTATTGGCTATAATTTTAAATGCTTCTTCAAAGCTGTACTCGTAAATAAATAAAAAATATTCAACGAACGTATTTTAATCTCTTTTCTCACTCTTAAAAAAGAATATTTTTAATTATCGTAATTACTTCTTGTAATATAAATGTTTCATAATAAAATAATTAATTTATTTTTGTTCTATATTTTAAATCATTTTACAAAAGAAGCCAAATTAAAACCAATTATTTCCTTATTATAAAATGCTACGATTTTTAATTATTATACAAATTCCTTTCAAAATTTATAAACATAATTTATTTGAATTTAAACTATTATTTTTTTGAGACTATTTCTCAATTGGAAAAATCAGTTTTAAAAGTGAATTGAAAAGCTAATTGAACGTTGTTGAATAGTTTGCAAGATTTATATGGAATCAGAAAAAGCGTTCTTTGAGTTCAAAATGTTTTTAATTGGTGATAGAAAACTTTTCCTGATAAAAGTCATAACAGGAAATGTTATCTAGATCTAGGTATTACTAAACATTCCATGGGGTCTATGGTAACTTTCGGTGTAATATGGTTTGGTCTAATGGTAGCTCCTAACTTCTTCAACTTAGTTTATGTTAATTAACAGCGGCATAGCAGCGCGCTGTTATGTTAAGCATTTTAGTTACATTTTATGTTTAACTTTAGTTTGGCAAATTGATTTAATATTTTTTATTTCTTTCTTTTTATTTTCTTAACCACTATTTTTGTACATATAATGTAATAAAAACTCAAATAATAATAATAATATTTGCAAAAACGGGTAAATGGCCAACTAACCAACATCACAAATACCATATTAACGTAAATGTAATTATAAACTACCACCGCCACGTACGTCGCCCAAATCCAAAACAATAGTCGTTTTAGAAAATCCGTTTCTCTACTCAATAGACTGAATCAGAGAGCTATAAATGCCATGAAATTGAATATATCGACATCGCTGCGACATCATCAGTCAACCAAAACGACGACACCCACATCCTCAGGTTCGCCCTCGTCATCGCCTCCGCAGCAGCGAGGACTGCCAGTCCTATCGACGGCACATCAGGCGCAACTAAACCTCAGCACCACCATCGAGTATGTGAGCGAGGAGCTGCTCTATCAGACGCCCAACGCCACAATGAGCGCTGCGGAGCAAATGCACAACTTTGAAGATTTTCGCACACCACTGGCCGAGATGCCGATGCCGAACTTGAATGCACCTCTCACGTCCCCCAATGGTGGTGGTGGCCTGACACCCTGCTCCACTTATCGCAGTGCCGCCTCACCCTCCCATGCGACAGCCTACTATGATAGCGGCGAGACGAGCGAATCGGACGAGTACATGAACGAGGACTCCGGTGATAATGATTCGGGTCTCGAGGAAAACTTCCACACGCCACGCGTGGCCAAAATCAAATCCATGGAGAATCTCTCCATACTTGAAATGGAATTTCACAAAGCCTCGCAAGAGCTGGATCGAAATTCGCCGCGTCGTCTAAAAATGCTCGCCGAGCATGCGCAAATACCGAAAATGAAGTCACTGAACAATCTCTGCTTCGATGATTACTCGGAGCAGGCTGTGCGTGAGGAGTTCACGCGCATACGTGAGGAATCGCTGGAAGAGCGCTTACGTTTCCAGCAGCAGCATCATCTCCAACACCCACACCATTTGCATGCTGGACATGGACTTGGCCATGGTCTGGGTTACTCGCGCAAGAACTCAACCGCCTCGACTACGTCGTCGGGCAAGCTTTTCTTGAAACATCAGACTAAAGTGGGCAATGCCAAGTTTATTGGCAACGATCATGACACTCCACAGCCTCATTATCCCATACAGAAAATGCGCTCCATGGGCACCATACCGGATGTGGTGAGCGAGCGTGTGGAGGCAGATCCATTTCTCACTCCCACCTCAGAGCGCAAGCCGAACTTTCCACGTCTCATCCAGTCGGCGGAGAAGCCGACGCTGGGCACCAGCTATGTGAACCGCTTACTTACCTATGATCAGGTAGATTCGCCTGCGCACAGTTCGCATAATGATGTCTATCGATATGCACCAACTACGGCAGCAACCGCAACACCCTTGGAGTCCATAACTTCCAATGTATCCTTTATGTCTCGGACGCCCTTCGAGCGCGCCTATCGACGCAGCATGCTGCAGAGTTCGACGCCATTGCGCGAGGGCGAGGCCTTGAACACAGTGGGATCACTGCCACACGCCATTTTGGCCACCCAGGAGGCGTATATTGTGCGACCACATTCCACGAATGCTGCCTACGAGCTAATGAGGTGCGTCGCGTTTTTCATTTCTGATCTCTCTTCTTGCTTTCTCTAACCAAAACATTAATTAGCAACGTTTCATAGATAGTGCGTTTCTTGCCGTTCTTGTTCTCGTTATACCGTATACCGTTAGGGTTTATAATCCATGTTTCGTTCGCCATCCATTCTCGCGCTCGCTTGTTTCGCGTCCCTTGCTCCTGTCATGAGAACGCCATTTCCCATTAACTTTAATCATATTGCATTACTCGTTATTGTTATTATTGTTCTCGTTCTTATTTTAGTTTGTTACGTTTCGTTCTATTACCATTTCGTTTCGTTCCGCAATTGTTTCAAGTTTCGGTTTGTACTAATCATATTGCTGGTTTAGCTCTAATCTAAGCTGAAGGAGCACACAATATTAAGTCTTAAGCCACCTCGTAAGTTAAGTGCAAATTTTCTAATCTCACCCGTTTCAATTTTGGGGAATCTATGGGCGCACACTGCACATTGTACAGTTAAGCTAAGCTGGAAAAGCGGCATCTAACTGGAGCTTTGGAAACCCTACAAATAACTCCCATTTGCATAATTGGGTCTTAGAAATCAATAATATTTGGGTAGTTTTGAACAACACATTGTACATGTTAACAAGTTGTGACAGATTTTTAAAGAAAATGAAACTTACATTAAATGCGAACAGATCTTGTAAGGTTCTTTATAAGAAAAAGGCGCCCGAAATCGCTCAAAAAATAAAATGCAGATGTAATTTTTTCCTACAATCTATTTAAAGTTCTTTAGTTAAGAAACTGGAAAGCTTTTTCCTTGAAAACTAAAAATTGTTTTCTTCAATTCATAAAAATATTTTCTCAAAAATATATATACTTCTCTTTAGATTTCTCTCAACAACATTTTTTATAACGTAAAATAAAATTTTTTAGGGGCGAAATATTATTTCTACTTAATGGTTAGTAAATTGCTTTAAACTTAAATGAAATTGCCAGTTTTCTAAATTAAGGAAAACCTATTCCATATATAATCAAATAATACGCTACAAGTATGTATAACTAAACAGAATATTTTATAAAATGGAAAGGTAATTTTTTAATGAAAAATCAATTTTTTAAATAATTTCTTAATCTAAGAGCAAAATGCAATAACTTTTAGAAATTTTTAAATTCAGCTAAAGTTCCCGTTCTGAAAACTATTAGATCCATCTATGTATATAATTAAAAAAAAATTATTTCTAAATAGGAATATTTTAGAAAGCACTACATTTAAAGGTGGTTTTTAAATTTTAAAAATTAATACTTTTCGGTAAAACTTGGAAGTCTATTTTGCTAAATGGATCCTGTCCTGGTTTTGTCAATTTAAGTACAATATTCCATTCGATTTTATTCAGAGGGTCCGATTGAATTTACCGGAATAAAGCTATCTAATTTTATTAGTTCAAGTTAACGGATTAAGGGAATTAGAATTTTCATGTTACAATTTTCATACAAATCCTTAAATTCAAGGCTTAATTATTTGCTTGTATAACCGAATAAGGAGCTTTAAAGGTATTTTCCAAATTGATTCTGCGAAACGTGTCACAGAATCTCACGAATAATTGACTCTCAGTCCATTTATTTTTCTTTCTTTCTCTTCTCCCTCAATTTAAATTTGTTATTTACCTGGCCATAAAACAATCAAATCCCCACCATCTCCTCCCACCTGCTGGCCATGTCAAAACACACAGACGAACGTCGCCGTCGTCGTCGTCGTGCAGGAAACGCTTTTGGCCTTAAGGTCAGTAAGCACTGGCCTCCTAAACTGGGCCAAGGATGTGCGCAGGTTCGCAGGGCAGCACCAGAACCAGCTCCTGCCACTGCCACTGCCACTGCGACAGCTCTTCTCGTGATTGCAACTCGCATGTGTCGTTTGGTCACTCGACAGTCACAATTGCTGCCCACAACTCAAGCAGAGAGTTCAAATTTCTGCTGTCTGTAGTAATTTTTTGAATTTGAATTTTGCTTCCCGAGACTTGTGGGACGCTGGTGCTACTGGTGCTGCCTCTCAGATTTTAATGCGCAATTTTAAATTCAATTTGGATCTGTGCTGAATTTACATACCAACTCATGGGACAGGGAAGAGGGGGGCAAATATGTCGAGCTTTAAATTGTCGTTGCGTGCATTTAGCTTGAATGACCATTGCCATGTTTGAGGTCAGGGTTGTTGAGCACTGAATTGTGTTTTTGCTTGCATGCTGCCGGCGCGTGTCCACTGGGGAACCGACCTCTCTGTGTGATAATGGATAATGGCACTCTATTTCAGTTTCACGAACTGACAACAACTCCAAGGTGGGCGTTATGATAATTTAGTTAGTTGGGAGAATAATGATATCATCACAGCAAAAGGACATAAGCTATTTTAACTGTACAAGTATATCTGTAGAAATTCTTCGGCTAATTTGCTTCGGCTAATTTGTTAATACATAAATTGTGTATATTTGATAGAAATGGATATGAAAGATTAATTGTTGATGATGAACGGAAGGAAACTTAAGAAAGATCTTGAAATGCCTCTCTATCTTTTCCCCAAAAAAGGGCCTATATGGAGTTAAATGGTGGGTTAATAGATATTTCGTTATTTCCCACAAATAGACTTACACGAGGTGATAGTAAGGCAAGCGAATTTTCGACATTTGTGCAATCAATTTTTGAGAGGGGTCCGCAACCGTTAATATATAAATTTATTAGCAATGATTATAAATGACTTGACAATAATAAGCATTGAACCTGAATTCAAACTGTAGAAAGCGGGAGCAATCATTTAAAAAAATGCAATTTGTTATCAAAAAATACTTGTAGTTCGTCGTATGCTTAAATTTAAACGCCAATTATTTTTAAAAATACAGAAAACTGTAAAAAAAAAAAAATTCAAAGCCACTTAATACAAGAGCAACAGTTTTCCACAAATGGGCTTAAATCAGGCCAAATGATCGGAAAACAAGGAAATTTTAATTTTTTATGGTATAGATTTTTTAGAGCAGTCATTAGAATGGTAGTGAGATTTATTCTAGGCGCTTCCCATATCTGTTGATTACTGATTACTGCTTTCATTTAAGTTGATCGCTTGAGCTAAAGCGACAAAGTAATGTGCTTTTTTTTTGCTTTTTTCCACAACAACAGTGTTGTTGTCCAATCAACTTATTTGAATAACAGGATTTTGTTGATTTATTATTCTACATTAACTTATAATTCTACACAATCTTCAAACCCAACCGCCACACAGTAACACTTTTACATACACAAATACACACACACATAGTTACCTATATAGAATATAATTATCTTATCATATAGAACGCATACAAGAAATAAATTCAAGTGCTTCTTCCCCCTTAAACAACAAATATTTGTTGCATCCCCTTTTGAGTTAGAAAGCCATTAAATGAAATCATTTTACTCATTCAATATATTGTGCATATTTTGCCAATTATTTTGTTTCTTGTACTCTCTGTAATTGCGCTTAAAATTATATTTAAAACAACAACAACAAAAAACAATTTGAAATATAAATAAATCCTGCCTTGGGTGCGTAACCCAAAACAGAAGCTTCAGCGGCGTGCCGCGTCGCTTGTTCGACGGCAACAGTTCCGTGAATCCAGGCAACAACAGCAGCAACATGGCCAGCAGCAGCAACAACAATCGCCAGCAGCAGCAGACAGGAACAACTGCGAGCACTTCCGCTGGTTTTATGGTCGGTTCGAGCTCTCCGTGCGGCACCCTGGCGAGCATCCATTCGAACCACTCGGCCTCATCCTCCAATGGCAGCAACAGCAGCAGCAGCGGCGCCCTCATTACCTTTCAGTGTCATTCCGGCGCCGACACCGTGGATGCCCCTCAGCACCAGCACCAACACCAGCACCAGCAGCATCAGCAAACGTTAGTTGGTTCACCCGGCATGAGTGGCAACAACGGCATCGCTGTCCTTCCACTTAGCCACAGTGGCAACGGCAGCAATCCTCGTCTAGGAGGCGATGCACTCAGCTCGCTCGCCGCCAGCCCCACAGATGCATGCAGCATTCGCTCGAATCCATCGGCCGCCTCGCTCTTGCTCTCCACATCGGCCGCCGCTGCCGAGGCGTCCGCTCACGCCTCGGCCACCACCATGTCCGTGTCGGGCGCAACGCTATCGCCGCTTGCCACTACCCAGATCATCCGCCGCCCCAGCGTCACGATGATGTGCGTGCCACAAATTTTATTTTGCGTGCCTCCTAGCATTAGTCCATAAGTTCTCTATTCTTTGTATTACTCACGACTTATGTTTGGAAAGAGTCCAAAAATTAATGGTTCAAATCTTAGGAAGAGGAAGAGATGCTATTATTATTTATGAAAAGGTTGGGAAATGGCGTGGCAGTTACTATTAGATTTTCTTTTCAGCAACTTCAGCTTTACTTTTTTGCTGAGAAGGTGAACAAATCGACTAAGATTAAGAAGGCAATATTTCTATGATAGGGTTGTACAAAACTTGTTAGAGAAGAAGATCTATACAGTTTAAAGGCACGATATTAAAGCGATATTTCTAGAGGAGGGTGTTAAAAACCCTGTTAGGGACGTGCTCGTTTCTCCGTGTCCGATAAGTCTGTTTTGTTCCTGCGAGTAGCAGGACAATCGAAGTGGAGATAAAACTCAGCAACTAGAAGCGCTTCTTAGTGCAAACAATTTATAATTAGGCTTAAAATTGTATCTTTAATGTTTTCATCTGAACAAATTGGATGGAAATATTTCTATAGTATATGAATCATCATAAGAGTTATAGAGTCTAACCATAAAGAATTTGGTATTTCCGTTTATATATACATACATACTATATATCATTTATCAGAACCCATAATTTTTGGACTCTCTTTAATATCTTGGTACTTGTAATGTGAACGCTAGGCTCTTTAATTTTTTTAGTGCATATCGGAAATGTTATTTGTATTGCTCTTAAGTTTATGATATTGTTGTAAACTTTTTTTTTAAGTAGCACCTGGGCATGTTTTAAGACAATTAATCTATTCTCTGCTTTTAAATACGTTCTTAAATTATTTAAAACTATATATTTCCTTATAGACTTACAGCTTAACTCTACCATATAGGCTTGAAAAATTCATAGCCGTTTGTGGAAATATTATTTTTTTTTTTAAACAAAAATTCTTCTTCATCTTAAGTCGTTTTACAACAATCGCCTTAATGTTGATACCATATTAATTGGAATTCGATAATTCAATTGTTTTACCTTTGGCAGCAGCTTTAAAAGTGCCAAAGTCCGCTATTGTGATTGATACTATACCTTCAATAGTTTTATGTTCGCACTTATTATCGTTCCCACTTTAACATACTCTCTATATCAAGATCATCATTATAAAGCCATTGATAGGAAACATGTTCTTCAATTTAGTCACTTTATTCATCTATGTATCAGAGAAGAAATTACAGACCATTGGCTATAGGATTTATTTCCTCTATTTGGCAAAATCAAGTAATCTGAAATTGTACCTTCCATGCTCATATATTCGTACTCAACATATTTTCAATGATAGATAGATACCTTTCAAAATAAACAATACCTTAAAACATCTTTCGTTATTAAATAAGGGATAGAAACACTTAGTGGTAGAGATTTTGGAAATTGATTTCTTTGCCACGTTTTTACAGTATTTTCTCTGTTACCATTTGTAACTGCTGAGGAGCTGAAGAAAGAGCGAGCACTCTATAATTGTTTGTTTGATACATATAAAATATTTTGGTATTTTTTATTAAAAGATGTTTGTTGTTTTTATAATTATTATTAAGTTTACGTTTTCTCTATGTGCCTTAAAGTTTTATAAATATTATTAAGAATCCTTTGAAACCCCCTCCCTAGTTGTGTCGCCTAATAATGTCTGCAAATATGTTTGTCTGCAATCCGTTGCAATATTTTTGGCTTTTCTGTGTTGGATATATTTGCATGGGCATGTCCAGTACCTACGCCTAAGTTTTAAGCACTTTGTATTGTCCCGGCGTGTGTTGTTCTATTTTTTTCTGTTCAAATGCTAAGATGATCACACCTTGCACCAGCAGCGCATTTTGTGTGTACGGCTAGCGAGCACTAGAACCCCCCCCCCCACCATCCGAGCATCTTTAAAACACACTATACTTAACTTAAGATATTTACTAACGAAATTTTTAACTTACTCGTAATTCATCTGCAGGAATCCCAGTTCCGGCTCGTTAGTTCTAAGTGAAACAGGATCTCTAGATCGCACGAAAACCAGCGGCGAGAAACGCAAGAAGGGGGCCCTGGACGATGGTCCGCGCGTTTCGGATCGCGTCGAGGAGACGCGCGTCAATCCAAATTCATTAATCGATGAGATATTGAAGGATACGAAACTGGATCAATTGGAGGAGTCGGCGGAGAGTAAGTGCAGAGAACCCATTCCCAGCATAAGAACAGCCTACTTAACTGCTAATTCGCTCCCATTACAGCCTCCGGCCTACAACTGTATATAGCGCGTGATGGAACCGCCTCTTTGGGAGGTCACGAGGTCAAGTCGAGCGTGCGTGCGGGTGCCCTGAAGCAGGTCGTCATGGACGATCGAAGATAGTAGCGTCAACTGAACACATATGTACTACATATAAATATAGGAAGCGTGTATGTGCTTTGTATAATGTTTTAGGAGACTAACAACTACAACAACAACAACAGCAGCTACTACTACTACAAGCAACAACAACAGCTAATTGTGTGTAATGCAACTGAATGTAATAAGAAATTAAACGCAAGCAAAAAGTGAATATATATAAATACGAGTATATAAACGTACGTCATCATGTCAACCCACACTATACTGAACTATCTATATATATTTATATATATATATACATACATACACAATGTAAAACTACTTAGCTATATATTACTATACTCTACTATATATGTATGTGTGTATACAGAATATTGTGTGTTAAACTATGTTAATTAACAGCAGCATCAGCAGCAATAACAGCGACGGCCATGTTAATTAACAGAGAAGGAAGCTGTGTGGCTTGTTGTGGGACAGTTGTTTGGTTTCGCAAAGGGTTGTCAATGTTTCCACTCTCTTTTTTTATTTAATTTTTTAACAAATGCTACATTTATTTTATTTGTTTTTCTGCCGCCACAACTGTCCCAAAACTGTCCTGAGCCAATTATTAATGGAAATAACCACAAAATTACATGTGAATATTTGAAAAAAACCAAAAATGCAACTTTTAAATTTTTAATTAATAAAATGCTTGCACTCTTTATATGTATAGAATTTATTAAGGCAGACACCTACAATGTCGGCTCATTAATTAACATAGAAAACATTTCAATGCATAAGTAGTGACAACAACAAAAAAGAAAAACACAAGAAAAAGTATAAAAAGAAAACCCAGAAAATATGAAAAACACGCAAATCTTCTTTATTTATTGCTTCCAAAACCAAGTCTTGCGCTCATCTACATAACAAATAACAAATATCCAAAGTAAAAACAAAATGCAAATTGCTATTTAAAGAAAAACATACGAGTAAATACAAAATTGCCATACACATTATAAACAACTAAAAATACATTAAACTATATATAAAGCAAATATTACGACAGTATTCAACAAACTTGCACTTCACACACACATATTCGCGACTTGTTTATTTGCATTTTATTTTGTTTTTATCACAGTTACATTTTTACATATTTGTTACACCTTCATTGTATATTACCAATATTTTTTTAAAAACAAAATAATCAAATCAAACTAGCGAGTAGTTAGCATTTTAAATTGTGAAATAATGCGTAAACGACACAGCTAAAGCGGATTGAGAGATGTGTGATTGAGAAATCTTTGTAAAATACGTATTTCAACAATTCTATGTTTTATTGTGCATTCACAAAACAGTTTTATGTAAAAATGAATACAAAATTCTTACTGTGTTTACCCTTTTGTATGATATACTATTTGATATATGGAAAGAAAATGAAAACAATGCAAAGAAATTGTTAAGTATATAAATGCAATTAGTTCTTAGCTATATTTTATGTTAAACAACAACAACAACAAACAAACAAACAAAATGTATGTAAAATTGCTTTAGTTATTTTTGATAATTTGTAAAAAGAGTAAAAGATAAAGCCGAAGCTCCAGTTAGTTTTATAAATTGTATTGTATATGGATTTAAAAGCAAAACGTGCGGTTTGAAATTGTCAAGTGCATAAAAATATATTTGAAAAAGTATAATGTCTGTGGATTTGAAGTTGGCTAGAAATGTGGTTGGCAGTAATTAGAAAATATTTCTTACACAACATTTGCAATATTTATTGATAAAATTCTAATCTTCGATTGTCAATTGTTAAGCATTGGAATTAAATGCTTTAGCATTTCTATCGCCCAGGCGTACTTTAATCTGTTTATAAACTCTATAAATACAAATTTATTGCCAACTACAGTCTAGAACTGCCAACAATATTTCAGCCAATTCGCAAACCTTTTTGGGGGCACTTTGACAGCACAGAGTCGAGCTGAATTTAAGAAAAAAAAAAAGAAAACAAAAACGAGAACTGCATGTGAAAAAGAATTACCAATAAAGTGAAAATTGAAACGCAGAGTACATTAACAGTTTATTTTAGCTGCTCTTTCACAAATCGAAGGTACGTTCCGCCCTCAGCCGCTAGCACAAACGTTTTCGGATCGAATCTCATTTCAGGCAACGTGCGGTCGCAAGTCTCGACGCGATAATTCTTAAGGATGTAGAACAGGCCGACCTTAATCTCCAGCAGTCCTAGTATAGTTCCAATACAACCGCGTGGACCAGCGCCAAACGGTAAATAACTCGTCGGTGTGTGCTGCTGACGCTCCTCGGGCGAAAAACGCTCCGGATCAAATTTATTGGGTTCCGGCCATAGCTGGAAAGGAGAGGACATGAGAGACGATGAGCTCGTGGACTAAAACGTATAACTTGTGGGTCGACCTTCCCCCAAAGGGGAAAGCAGACCTGATGAGTCTATAAATATAACTACTAAATAATGCCTACCTCCGGATCTCTGTGCAGGCCCAAGACGGATATGTATACAGGCGTGCCACGCGCCAAACGTGTCGGACCCCAAGGTTCCAAATCGTAGCCTTCGCTGGCGTTACAGCAGCGGTCCAAAAAGGCGGTGGGGGGATATAGACGCAGAACCTCGTCCACCACTTGCCGCAGGTAGGGCAACGAGCTGAGGGATTCATAGCTCAGCTGCGTATTACTGGACTGCTGGAGGGCGGCTTTAAGTTCGTCACGCAAATTCCGTTGAATCTCAGGGTGCTTGGCGAGCTCGTAAAGGGCGAAGGTTATTGTCGAGGAGGAAGTGTCGAAGCCCGCCAGCATCAGAAATGCTGCTTGAGCCACATAAAAGTCCTTCTTGTGCACCACACTGTCCATTGGATGGGTGCGTTGCAGCTGTAGGAAGATGTCAATCAGATCATTCCTCTGTGCTCCGGTGGTGGCTCGTTCGCCCATTATGAAGTTCATGGATTTGCGCATGAAGCGTTCGTACTCCGTGGAGAAGAGATGCGCACGCATACGCCGCACCCAGCTGGGAAAGAAGAAGATGGTGAAGAGATCAAGAATGCGTTTGGGACGCGGAGTGTTGACCTCAATGCACATGCGTCGGAAATCCGCATTCGGTTGCTGCAGGCTGTGCGCTTCAATCCCAAAGGCCAATGAGGATATAATATCGGTGGTAAAGAGCGCACACAACTCCTTCACCTCCACCACCTCACTGATGCCATTTCCTGCCTCTAGACGCAGCTCCATATGCTCCTCCAGCTGATCTCCAATTTGCTGCAACAATCCATACATTTGACGCACCTTGTTGGCCGCAAAGAAGGGCGTAAAGATTTTGTGTATATCGCGCCAAACCTCGTATTTGGCGAAGAACAAGTTCTGCGAACCCATCGTATCCCCCACAGGATCTGTGGTCTCAAAACGACTCGAGAATTGCGCAAAATCCTCCACAAGTATGCGTTTTATGAGCGTTGGCTCCCGCAATAGAATCGCATGATTATGTAGCACATGAATCCCGACATAGGCCTCCCCCACGGCCTCGGGTGCTTCGTAGAGCTCCCGAAACTGATCACCAAAGCAGCAGCGATAGCGCAATAAACGCCAAACATTTCCCACTATGGGTGTGGCTGGGATGTGCGGCACATTACGACGCTTCCAGTAATTGTAGTGGTGACGCTGCCAGAGCCAGCCGAGAATTCCGAGCACCACCGCGCCACCACAAACCGCAAATGGAAGCAACGCCAGCAACAACAACAAGCCAGCGACGCCAACGCACGCGGCTCCAATTAGTATTATAATTCCCAGCACAATGATCATTTTGCGACTGCAAGAAGTTCAGTCGTCGTGCACTCACGACTGCAAAACGTCAACTGATAACCAGTATCGCGCCTTCCCGGGTCCAACGCACTGCAATGGAACGGCCTATCAACTAGGCAGTAAGATTACGTAAGATTACGACTACATTACAGTTTTTTATTACTTGCAGGCAGGGTTGCATTTGAATTTATTATTATTTATATTTTAATTTTATGATCACATTTATTTATATTTTTATACCCTGTATATGTCCTTTTTGATGTTCCGACAGCTGTCCAAATGAGCAAAATGAGCATGAAAACGATAGTATAAGCCAGGAGGAGCAGAAGGAAGGAATTAATTATATTATAATATTAATAAAATAGGTTATAATAATAATGATGGATGTCCTTTTTGAAGTTCCGACAGCTCGTCGAATGAGCAAAGTGAGAAGGCAAACGAAAGTTTAAGCCGCGAGGAGCAAAACGAAGAAATTGATTGTAAGTATTATAATAATAATAAAACTTATACATAATAATAATTAGAATAAAAATATTGATGGATGTCCTTTTTGTGTCCTTTTACATGTACATTTTATTTCCTATCCTTTATTTTTCCTATGCATGTATCTAATTTAAATTAATAATAAGAACAATAATTATTAATTAATTTAATTTGTAAATAAAAGAAAATAAAAATGAATTCAAATATATTTTAAATCGATTTTTGTTTATTAGTGCTGTGGGTGAGGGGCCTGAGGAGGGTGGTTATAGGAAGTACCCATATAGCGGACTCATAGATACACAAACTTCAGTTTGACCGACGGCCAAAGTGGCCGCGTTTGCTAAAAACCAAAATCTGAAGTACCAGGCGAACATAAACCAACAGCAAGATGCATTTTTTTTGTTAAATTTAAAATTAAATTCGACTGCCTAAAAGTATGCTACACTTTTCGTAAAGTTAGCCGGTCTTCACACCTTTTAGCAGCTGGGGCACAAACCAGTTTACCAAATGGGTTTGAAGCCTGCCTGCAAAATGGTTTAAAACTTGGCTACATTTATTTTTTAATTTTTTAAAGAATCGTCTTGCTGCTGCTTTATGTTCGCCTAGTACGTAGCCAAGATGCCAGTTTGCAAACTAAGTACAGGGCATCTACGGCTTTCCTAAAATTTATGAAACCGCCTGCAAATGCTAAAATCCAAAATCTGAAGTACTAGGCAAACATAAACCAGCAGCAAGAAGAATTTTTAAAAAATTTAAAATTAAATTCGACTGCCTAAAAGTATGCTACACTTTTCGTAAAGTTAGCCGGTCTTCACACCTTTTAGCAGCTGGGGCACAAACCAGTTTGCCAAATGGGTTTGAAGCCTGGCTGCAAAATGGTTTAAAGCCTGGCTACATTTATTTTTTAATTTTTTAAAGAATCGTCTTGCTGCTGCATTATGTTCGCCTAGTACGTAGCCAAGATGCCAGTTTGCAAACTAAGTACAGGGCAGCTACGGCTTTCCTAAAATTTATGAAACCGCCTGCAAATGCTAAAATCCAAAATCTGAAGTACTAGGCGAACATAAACCAGCAGCAAGAGGTTATTTTTTAAAATTAAAAATTTAATTCTGCTCCTGTATGGTATGCTACACTATTTTTTAACGGCGGCCGGTTTCAAACCGAGTTTCAAACCAATAGAATATGAAATAACTAATTAGATAAATAAGTTGCAGCGGTACAACTGTAATGAATGTAAATAAAAAAGGACCCTTTTTTTGACTTGCTTATGTTTGCCTGAAGTTGAAGGATTAGGATCAGATCCGGCTTCCTGCAGCAAATCAATAAAAAAGACAAAGGTTGTTATATTTTAAAAGTTGTTTTATTTGAAATAAAAAAAAAATTGCATGCATCATTTGCCTTATGGTAAGTGAACATTTTAAGGATAAAGGATAAACGCAGCTCCTTTTACAAGAAGAAGAACAGGAACAGCAATAAATATAAGAAAGTCATTTTTGTTGCTTTTTATAATAATATCAATACATTTCTTGTTTGTTTACAAATTAAAATAACAATTAATTTTATAGTTACATATTTTATAATAAAAGTAATAATTAATTTATTATTACTTAAAAATAATTAAATTGTATAATTAATTTGTTATTTATTCTTGTATACATAAATAAACTTCTTATTTGTATACAAATTAAAATAACAACTAGTTTTGAATTTGGTATTTACATACAACTTAAAACTTATTTAATTATTAATCTGTATTATCGCTTTGTTTGGCAAAAGCAGAAATTTATTGTGGAACATCATTTGAAGACAGCTAGCCGGTGGCTGATAAATAAGGATAAGAACAGCATAGTATTTATCCTTGCAGTGGGCGCAGCTGCGTAAGAGCCCCTATCATGTTCCCTCCTGAAATGGGCCCATTTCACACACAATACGCCCGGTGGTTCTACGATCCCCATTGAAGATGGAGGACGTACTTATCTCAACATGACATGGACATCGTGGCCAGCAACAAGTGCTTATATAAAGCCACAGATATCATGCGGGGGTACCTGCAGGGCTTCGAAATGCGGGCAAAGCGCTAGGACATCGGCATTAACCGAAGAAATGCAACTATGTCCTGGCGCCTGCTTGTGGGACCAGCAGTTAAAGCAACTCAACAGCTACAAGCTCTCGCTCGATCTATCCTGTATTACTCCTACCTCGCCTACCTAGGGAGAATTCTAATTCTGCACTCCAAAACATTATGCTCGTTGACTGGTCCATGAGAACCGTTAATATCGAAAAAGACCAAGAAGTATTCAAAGTTAGTGACTTCATTAACGAGCTAGCTGCACAGTACATGGGGCGGTTACGGACCCATGAAGATGTCTTACCATGGCGTGTGAGGAGCAGACTCGGTCGGCCTTGCATTAGATTTTTATGCACTATAAGTAAATATATAAAATTAATTAGTTAATTCCATAAGCCTTTATTAAATAAAAACAGTACAACTTATCTATATATAAAAAACAGTTTGTACTGACTAATCAAACGGTAAAAGCTAGGAAGCTGAAATTCGGGCTTAAGTGTCCTTTCATAGTGAAGGTGGGCGATAAGAAGCGGTTTTTGAAGAATCGAGCTCAAAGGGGAGAATCTAGATGCCATGTTTGGTTATTCTAGCTCTTATACTTTTTGAGATTGGACGGGCGGACAGGCAGACGGACATGGCTATATCGACTCGTCTTGTCCTACTGATCAATAATATACATATATACATATGTACTTTGAAACTTATAATTGTAAGCACATTTTAGTTAGCCCAGCAAAGACGGGCAAGACCTGCTGGTATGTACATATATAACCATAAGTAGGTACATATGTATGTGTTGCAAGTTGTAAGCGAAGAGGAAAGGGAGAATGCATGACTTGCCTATTTTCTAGATTTCCATCAAAACAGGCCTTCCGCTAACACTTTCTGAAAAGTCATTGACATATCAGACTTTAAATTTGCTTTCCATTTCTATTTTCTGGGCAGCTCGGTCACACATCACACTTGTCTTTTCCTAATTATAGTTAATAATAAGAAGTGGTTAATCGTCGTTGAAAATTCGGCAGACAGTGATATTTAAAAAAAAAAAAACAGAAAAAAAAAAACGGTTCCATCAAATCCTTTTCATTAGATTCATAATTCCGTGCTACTATGATTATTATTTTCTGATCTTCTTTCAACAAAATGCGGCAACATTCGCTGGTGTCGCGCGGCGTCCGTTTGTGTCGAATTGCTCGCCATCTTGGTTGTAAGTAACTGAAGCTTATCTGTAAATTCCCCCACATAATTGCATTTTAGTGCTAGGACAGAGATCTACTGGACTCAACTTTATACCACTGAGAGACACAGAGGCATTCTTTCCGAAATATGTGCTGGAGACACCCGTTCCATTGTATTACACAGGCCTACATTGCCACGTCAAGGCCTTGTTGTCGACTGCTTTAACGAGCACAGGGAAGAAGTCTGTGAATATGCCCCGAAGAGGGGGCAGAACGGGTTTCTCCCTACGCACTCGCAGATCACCGGTAACTCTACAAGCTTCGAAATCAAACTGTGCCTGGAAAGCAACTGCGAAAGCTCCACTGCTATTACCGACATCTAACTGCTGGTCCAGAATAATAGCGCCTCGATTTTGTAGCTCTCTACCCGACTGGGAAGAGGTGGACTTCGGCGAGAATGATCATTTGGTCGACGGCCTCACACAGTTGTACGACATCCAGGAGGCAATGCACGATGCCGCCGCCAGATTTCAGGATTCCAAGCCACTCGAAAGCGGTAAGAGCGCACGCAGTCGCTCCGAGCAGCGGGCCAGAGCTATTTTCGTGGATTCAGAACGGCCATGGGAGTACCAGAATGAACGGTACAGTCCCAGAAATCAGTACAGCATTCACAGACGTAACCAGTTACGCGGTCGTAGTCCTGGCACCAGAAGGGATCAGGATAATACCAATTACGGCCTAGGTGGTCACAATCCATCGGCTCAGTATACTGGCCGTCAGACAGAGGGCATGCAACCAAGTCAAAATCACAATCAGTCTCGTTCGTCACATAGCAGCACGGATCAGACGCTGGACAGAAAGAGGGAGTACGAAATATGGAAGCAGAACATGGAGAAAACATTCGACATTGATCGTCAGCGCACAGGACGAAGAGAACGTCGCATATCGCGATATCAGATTTCGCACTACGGGCAGGAGGAGCGCGCTAATTACGGCGACACGCCGATTCCGAGCAAAAATCAAAGTCGTACTCACAATAAATACTTCTCCAATTATGCGGGTGTGCCGGAGACAGGGCCAGGCGAGCCAACAGAACGCAAGGGAATGCACAACCGAAAGGAGCGCTACGCCGGTTATGCCGAAACGGCACACCAAAATGTTGCCACAGCGCAAGGGATGCAGCCTGAGGGGCGCAGACGTAAGGGTAAACAGAAAGAAAGAAGTCGTGCCGAATATGATGCCTTTATGGATAATATAAAGCAGAACTTCCGAAAGCAGCGCACATCTCGGTCGGAGCCGCGACCCGGACCCGCAGCCGCAACGGCTGTGATTAACGCACGAGTCCAGCAGATGCTCGCCCAGCAGCCATATGGACACATCAAACCTCCGCCACCCATTGGACCGCATTGGTCCGGCCCTAAAAGATCACAATTCCACAAATGGACAAGTGCTCGTGCCCCAAACTTTAATTACGATGTTGAGCACAGTGGCCCGGATGGGCTCGAGGATCTTGATAATGATCATCGCAGCACCCGGGATCGTTACGGCCATTACCACCTAGAGCCAGAAATGACAAGTTCTGTCAAATTTTCATCAGATCTCGAGCGGCGTCAACCCATCCAGGACTATGCGTCAGCCACCCCCGTTTCCAATACACATCATTACCACAAACGTAGTCAGCTTCCCTTCGAAACCCAACTGAAGGTGGATCGCTTGGCCCAGCAGGTGCGTCCGAAGCCCCAACACCTAATGCCGAAAACGAAAACCCACAAACACAGGAATTTAGATGATTTCGAGGACGATGAAGTGTTTGAACCAAATGTGTCACTCCGAGCGAAGACAGCTCGGCCCATGATCAGAGCGAGTAGGGTTCCCCTCACAAGGAGATCCGTTACCGAACGCCCGAATCGGCCGCGTAAAGCCTGGGAGCCTACAATAAGACCCGATCTACTCCATTTAATCAATATATCCTCATTCGAACCCGTGCAAGCGCGTCCGTCACCGCGAAAACGCAAGTCGCGAAACCTCGCGTCTGAGGAGAGCTACAGGCAGCATACCCGGAATCCAATTCCATCCAGCACGGACATGATGGGCGCCTTCTATACAGGACCCTATGAGTTGGTGGCCGGCCAACCGCTTCACAGCCGTCGTCTAAAGGGAGAAGACAGCCCCCAGCCACCGCGTGTCAGCTACTGGCAAGGAATGAAGGCGCCAGCTCATCCCCAGCCCGATGAGACGCCCGAAGAGAAACTCGATCGTCTCTATGACCGAATTTTCCAGAACGAATTAAGTAGACTAAACCAAGATAATGGTGCTGAAGAGGGTGAAGGCGAATGTGAAGGCGGCATCTAAAAGGTATGTAAATGCAGATAGAATATTTAACTTTATTTTTTCTATAAAATGAGATCTTACATAAGGAACATATTTGTCAAACGTAGGCAGTGTGTGAAAGGTAGACGTAGGCGCGATAGTCTTGGCACATCAAATGAACTTAGACATGCCCGTTTGTCCATCCGTCCGTCCGCCTGTATGAACCCCAAGAACTTTTGAACCATAACAGCTAGGGAGAACAAACTTGGTAAGTAGACTTGCCATATCTATATGCAGATTATGGTTACCATATACATGACCTCATTATTTTATTTAGCAGACATGGGAACGACTGCTGCAGAGAAGATTATTAAATAGAATTTAAACTTACGGTTTAATTCCAGTTTGCAAAAAACATTCCTAATGTAAGCTTTTTAACTTTTTTACTCGAAACTTTAAACAACGAAACGACTTGTGAGTTCAAACTTGGCTGAAAACGGAATTCAATTTCATATCATATGCAAAATTCTAGCTGCAAATGGTGTCGTTAATTAATTATAAATCCATTGATATTTTTAATCAAATTTTCTCTTAACTTGCAGGAGCCTAATGAAATAAACACAGGATTTGATGGAACTAAACACGAATGCCACCACGAGTTCTATAACTTTTTCAAATTTTCAGTTTTCTGTGCATTTCCAATATATATGAACTGAAAAATCGTACCTAAACATTATGGTACTGAGATGGGATGTTCTTGTATTGTTGCGCAATAATTGTGGATGTTTATTTCACAAGAATGGGTCACAAATGCGTCAAGGAATCGTAAAAATATTAACAACAATGACTCGTTCAGAAGTGTAAAAAGAGAAATATGTAATTCACAGTTCAATAAATGAGATGAGCCGCCTACCGTTATTTATAATTGTAAATTCTAATTAGTGTGCATAATTATAAATGTTTCGTTTTATCATAATAGCAATGAAATATTGTTGATTAGTTCATTTTCACAGCAATGTCGCCGCTAGTACTTCCCTATAAATTCAAGCTTTATAGGATCTTTAACAATTTGTTTTTACTAAAATAACGTTATCCAGCTTAGCAAGAATTTTTACATATTAAACTAAACGTAAGATCAACTTCTTTTATAACTTAACATTATTGTCGCAAAATTAAAGGTTGCTTGTTGCAAGAGAGGCAAAAAATTGCCATTGACTCTGTTATCTTAAATAATAATTCTCCACGAGTAAATTGAATACAAAGTAAAGTTAATTATTTTCCAATAACCAACACAATGAAAGCTTCTTATTATATTTCCGTTTTCTTTTGAACTTGTTCTTTTGGAAGAAAATGCTATGGCAGAATTAGCAAGAAGTTCAAAAGTTGCAGCAACCACCAGCAGAGAGGCAGGCAAAAAGTTGTCATTGACTGATGCCAACAACACGCGGTGTTCCCAAGCGGTCCCCCATCTAAGTACTAACCGCGCCCGACGCTGCTTAATTTCGGTGATCAGACGAGAACCGATGTATTCAGCGTGGTATGGTCGTTGGCGAATGCTGAGTGTTGGAAACTGTGTTTTGTGCTGACATTCCATTGCCACTGGATTCAAAAAAAAAGTATCTTTCAGATACGCTGAGTTGTATCTTAACATTTAAATACTTTCGTCCAAGTGCTTACTAATCGGTTGGGAGTATTTATAATTTCATTCCCTGTACCTGCTTTTCTTTTAAAATCGACTTAAATATTATTTTAATTTGCTTTTATAAACAAATCATAAGCTATGGTCCATTTCGTTCTTTGTTTCTTATGTTAAACAATAATTCTTCACGAATAAATTGAATACAAAGTAAAGTTAATTATTTTTCAATACCAACACAATGAAGGCTTCTTATTATATTTCCGTTTTCTTTTCAACTTGTTCTTTTGGAGAAAAAATGTTATGGCAGAATTAGCAAAGAGTTAAAAATAAAACACTGCTTAGAGAGGATAACAAAGTGTTGTGCGAGACAATGTTTCCCGAATTTGTTGCAGCAACCACCAGCAGAGAGGCAAAAAGTTGTCATTGACTGATGCCAACAACACGCGGTGTTCCCAAGCGGTCCCCCATCTAAGTACTAACCGCGCCCGACGCTGCTTAATTTCGGTGATCAGACGAGAACCGATGTATTCAGCGTGGTATGGTCGTTGGCGAATGCTGAGTGTTGGAAACTGTGTTTTATGCTTACATTCCATTACCACTAGATTCAATACAAAAGTATCTTTGAAATATGCTGAGTTGTACCTGAACATTTACGTCCTTTCGCCCAAGAGCTAACAGTACCTGCGTTTTTTTTTATAAACAAATTAAAAGCTGTGGGCCTTTCTTTCTTTGTTTCTTATTTTAAACAGTAATTGTTCGCAAATAAAGTGTTTGCAAAGTAAAGCAATAAATAACAATGGATTGTTTAAACTTGTTCACTTACTTCAGTTTTCATTTTAGCTCTGCTTAGTGGATAGGATGCGATAGGTTTCCTCCCGAAATTGTTGCAGCAACCAGCAAGAGCCAAAAAGCTGTTTTTTACTGATGCCTACAAGAACAGGCGTTGTTCCCAAATGGTATTTTCTTTTAGAAGGCCTTTGGCCAAGTGCCGATTTATTGGTGGAGAGAGATTTTGCCAATTAAATTAACAAAATTAAATTTTTAATTCTCAGATCTGTTTCTCTCTTTCTCTTTGACTGCCGCAGGGACCCCGTTATTTCTTTAATGTAGTTTACAAAGCTGCATATTCTCTTATATTCCTTTTCTATTATTTACACAGTCTCTAAATAGTTACTTTTATTTGCTTATTAAAGGCGTATTTTCAATAATTTACTTCAAACAAAATACATACATATGTATATACATAAATATGTATTAAAATGCGCCTAACAGCTGTTTCCACTTTGCCAGCTCTGAATTAGTGCAGCCCTGGAACAGCTGCTTTGCGCGTTGCCAACCAAACGCGGCTCGTATTGATTTATTTGACGGCTCGTGGGTTTTTGAGCATAACTTGTTTGGCTAATGTTTGTGGTCATTGCAGGATTATTAGGTTAATTAAGGATAAATAAAACTTGCTTCCTGCATTGAAATGTTGCGGCAGGAGAACTTGGCGGCTAACTTCTGTGGGCTGCTGGCCAGCCAGGGTCATAAGGGTGCGTGAAATTACAATTTATATTGTGTCCCTGAAAAAGTAAATTTTTTTTATTTTAACGTTTGATAATTGTGCACAAACAGTTATTTTTGTTTATAAATGTACATAAATACATAAGTAACAGCCGACAACTGTTTCCCAAATCCAATATGAATTTTTCTTTTAATAAAATTTGCTGAAAATGTTTCGTTATTGGATTGTTATAATCAAGTGTTATGATTTTGTTTGATTGAGAGATCATTTAATTTATTCATTTAATTTCTATGCGTCTTCTATAATACCCTAATATATTCGGAAAGCTCCATTAGAAAGGGAGCACTATAACATGTAGCTTCCATATGGCTTAACAACATTTATTTAAGTTGTCGGACTGTATGTGAGGGGATCTTAATAGTTTTAAATTTAATTTGAAAAACTTTCAGAAAAAGCCAATGAATGGCGCATTGTAGGCCAGGAGAGGGACGGCTCGCTGCTAACATCCTGGATATTCGAAAACTTGGAGCAGAGCACTCATGAGACTTGCATAGGCCGCTTCGATGTCACAGAGAAGTTGTTGCGTGTGCTGTGGCGACTGCCGGGCTGCGTGGAAGTCATTCAGGCTAGTGTCAATAAAAGTGTCACGCTGATGTCCTATGTGTTGAAGAAGCGCGAGCAGGTGGAGGACGAGGCGGAGGGTAAACAGTTGTCGGCCGCAGCCAGAGCCGCACAAATCTATCAGGCATTTGTGGTGGAAGTCCGGAGCAGCGATGGTGGCACACCCAGAGCTTTGGGCGAAGGGACGCGTCGACAGGTGATGACGCAGTTCCTGTGGCACCAACAGGATACAACGCGGCACTACTGGCAGGATAAACTACTGGTCCTAACGCATGAGGATTGTAATTACAATTTGTATGCAACTTTTTGTGCACATTTGTAATCACTTTATTTTCTTTGGCAGCCATCAAAATCTACAAATGTGTGGTAGCGGAAAGCTCCTATTTGGACGTAAACAGCTGCGCGGACTCTGCCTGGAAACTGGACACTAGTCTGCTTACATACGAAACGCTGGCCAAGCGATTTAGCTGGGCACAGTGGGATGCGGAATGCCAAGCGCTTTATTACATACATCTTAAGCCGAAGGCGAAAAGCCTCAGTTTACTGGACGAGCGTGAGGAGCAGGAGGAGCAGGCAGAGCAGGTTTTAAGTCCCACACTGTCGGCGTTTCAGTTCAACGAAAAGGAGCCCACGGAGACGGTGGTAAGTGGGCCCAAGCCTGATTTTTAGAGGAATCAACTATCATAAGCTTTGTCTTAGCTGAGGTGATGAATAATCTCATTGAAAATTCCAAATTATCTTTGGAACTTCAATTGAAACGTTTTGACTCAAAACTAAATTACGCTGCTGAACGTGTCAACCCGATATCCGAACTAAGATGCTCTATTTTTTGCGAATTTAGGCTTCAGTTTTCACATTTCCACAATTATCAATTAGCTTTAAAGCAAGAGTGGGAGATAGGGGGAGTTTGAGGATCCACATACAATCTTTTATACCGTCCTGGTATTCTTTTTGAAATATTCCTTACCTTATCTTTCTTCAGTTGCTAAGAATCCTTTTACAGCATTAACTAATCGTGGGAAATATTAATTCCCATCCACTCCTTATCCAAATAAGTGCTTCAATTGCTCATCAAGCAACATCAAATTTAATTCTTTTAAACATAAACACTAAACATAAATCCATTTCTTGTAAATCTTTCTCAGCTAAACATACCGCTGAACTTGCCGCAGCTGCCCTGCGGAGCCACAGATGACGACCCCACCTATGATGACGATGCGGTGCCGCTGCGCGTTCACGATAGCTCGCTGAACCTCATCATTCTGACCGATGAGTCGGGCATGTTCTTTGTGTGTCACTACTATTTGTATCAGCCCATACAGCCGAAGAATGTGGACGAGCTGGGCGGGTCCAGTGGCTTTGGCGGCAGGCAGCAGGTGGATGTCCATTTCGCCTATTCAGTTACGTTGCTGCACCACGGCTGTGTGGTGCACTGTGTGATGCCAGGCGTGCCGTGGGAAAAGGCGCGTCTGCTGAAGCCTACTTTTGCTCTGCATGGAGCGCACCATTTGCTGGTCTTCCAGCCCGACTTGTTTGTGCATTTGTTGGACGTGGGACTGACGCATGAGCCGAACTGCCACATTGTCTGCCCGGCCCATAATCGTAATCCGCTTAAGCAGCTGGTGCCCTTGCACAAATGGGGCGGCTTGGCCTACGATGTGGCCAGCTTGGATGTGGTTTCATTGTCTGTGCCGCGTGGCCATCTCATCGATGCGTTTCGCACAGACAGCTCGCTGGATAATCGCATCAGCATCATACACTACTTTCTGGTGCACTCAAACGATCTGGATGTGTTGGCCGGGCTGTTGAGCAATATTTTGGAGCGCGCTCTTTCGCTGGATACGGTGGCTTTGCTGAAGGAGGCGCTGGTGGCCGGCAGCTATGCTGCTGCCTTGCGTGGTTTGCCCAAAGATGCCAAGCCTCTGACGCGTCTGCTGCCACTTACCACGGCGGTATCCACGCGCTCGATGCAGGCGCGCGTCGCGGACATCAACGTGGGACTTTCGCATGAGTCTCTGCACAACACCAGCATGATGCTGCTATCGCCCCAGCAACGGCTGTCATCCTTCCGCCAGGATATTTGGACGCGACTGTGGGAGCTGCTCAATGAGTCGGCAAAGAAGGAACAGCCGCGTTTCACAGCCGAACAGGTTACTGAGAAATTAATGTTCTCACTGGCCTGCTATCAGCCGGAGGCTTTGTCGCGCTGCTCCACACCGCTCTCACCAGATGCTTGCGGCGGATTTGGCGACTACGGCAACGCCGTTCCCTTCTCCAACGAAGTGCTGCCCTTCATTGAGCAGGAAACCTGCACGGCATCCAAGCAGGAGCACGTCATATCAGTGGTAAGTGTGTGGTAATAGTAACTAATATGTTTTCTATTTTAATCACGAACTAATGGTTGTAATTGAAGTAACATTTTATTAGCGACATTCCTGTGAAATTCACAAAATTGATGTGCACTCTATTTGCCTGTATAGGAGTTTAGAACCATCTGCTGAAGATTCTCTATTTAAATATAATATAAGATGACATGAGATATGTGCATCTGCTGAAGATTCTCTATTTAAATATAATATAAGATGACATGAGATATGTGCATCTGCTGAAGATTCTCTATTTAAATATAATATAAGATGACATGAGATATGTGCATCTGCTGAAGATTCTCTATTTAAATATAATATAAGATGACATGAGATATGTGCACCTTACAAACCTTCCCCTCCCTTTGTTTTAAATACGAACCAAACGATATACAATATTTGAATATTTCCCAACTGAAGATACAGACATTTTAAATATATGTTGGAAGAAAGAAGCCGTGAGCGCACTCATTTTTTCAAAATACGCATAGACTTCGCTTAACACGACCCCTTTTAACACGAACTCGGTCTAACACGATTAAAAATTTGCTACCTTTTCTCTCTTAGAAGTTTAAAACCATGAAAAAAAAGAAGCTTAACACGAGGTTCTTAGGAACGCAAACCCCTAGGTGTAATCATCCCCACTATTTTTCCCCTCATCGAGTTGGGGAAATAGCTGTTGAGTAAAGTCTTCCGATTATATACATATATATATAGAGGATCGTGGTTTTTCATTCATTCGTGGTTGATATAGATTGTAGATGTTGTACAAATTTGGAACGATCAGCAAATGCTTAAATGGACAAGTAATTCGTAAATGTAATATAAATTATTCAATTCTAAAAGTCGAGCTGAAATTCAGACAATCTCTCGGGGAAGTTGTTAAATTTTAAAAACAAATACATTAAATGTAAACTACATATCCCTCTTTTAAAAGTAAAATCTGAGATATAGAAAATTGGTAGTCTTTGCAGACATTCGTATAATTAGAAGAATACAACGCTTCTTTATCCTTTCTTCTTACCTTGCTTCTTAATCCTTTTTTTTGAGTCTTAGAAGTAAGATTTTATAAAAGGTTCAAACTATTGGATGCCAATTTAATTATTAAATGTAGATAACATCCAAGCGGACCAAAGTTACACTTATTTCAAAGCCGTAGATCGAAGACCTATTCCATCTAGAAAAGTCAACAAAAAGTGAAATACTATTTTTTTTTAAGATTTATAACTAGATATATAGTACAGTAGAGTCTGAATGCAGTCTTTATTGATGATAAATATCTTTGCTCATTTCAGTATCTGCGGGAGCTGAGCGTCCATCTGGTCAAGCACTCGTCCAAGCCCAACACCGGCTTTCGTTGGCTCAAGGAAACGTTCTTCGAGCGCTCCCAAGCCCCGCATGTGCACGCCGTGGCTTCGAAGTATGTTACCTCCCAGCTGGAACTTTCACGCGCTCTCTGCTCGTTGGTCTGTCGCGCCTCGGGTGTAGATGCCCGCATGGAGACTTTGCGGGGTTTTCAGTTAATGTAAGCAGCACCCTAGTTAGTTATCCAACAATTTCTTACAAGTACCAACACTTTCCCTTTGTTTCCACGCACATCAGCGATAAGATGTCCAATAGCCAGCAGTATTCGCTGTTCCTCGTGCTGGAACGTTATTGTTTGGCCGTCGAGTCTATTGCTTTTCCGTTACCCGAAGGCTTTTCTTCGTTCTTCACCTACTTGGGTTATCGCGCGTTGGAGTTCCACATGTTCCTGCAGTATGTGGAGAATCATGTTTTCGAATTACAGGTCGATGTCATGAAGAGCATTATCTATGGTGAGTTCTTTTTCGAGTTTGCTTTGAAACCTTGTGCTGAAATTGTGTTCCTTTGCAGATATTGACGATTCGACGACGGGAATTGATCGCAAGTTGTCCCTAATTTCCTGCCTTCCCAAACAACGTGCTCAGCGTTTGCTCAAGTGCTGGAATCATCCAGAGAGTCTCATGATTCGTGGACGCGAACACGCAGCCAATATCTTATCGGGCCAACAGGAACAGCAACAGCGCAATATCACTCAAAACTTTGCGCAATCGCGCATGAACGCCACAAGTGGTGAGTCTAAATAATTCTATCAATCAGTGTGGGGGAAATTTTAGCCCTAAAAAGAGGGCTCATATATAAGGTTTAGTCTTGAATATCCTGCTTTATAAATAACGCCTTCATGACCGACGCCAAAAACTGTAGAATATCTGGAAAGACTCATAATCACAGACTTGGAACAATCCCAGTGTTTGTTATAAATCAAAGGCTACCCGCATAGTAGTTTGATTTGGAAAGTCTGGAAGAAGATAACTCAATAGCATCCAATCATCTTTCAAGAATAAGTTGAAAAGAGAAATATTACCTTCATATCATCATCTATATTTAATTAGTTTTGAGCTCAACATAGTCCATAGAGTAAATAGATAAATATTGTATTTTCCCTTTAACAATTTTCGAAGGTATGAAAAGATATCTTCATCATATTTTCCATTTTTTTATTTTATTTTTTATACAATATTTATAAAAAAAAATAAGTTCTTAACCTACTTAAAATTTAGAACTCTAGCTGCCAGGGCTTTCAGCTCGTTTTTTCCCTTTTTTAAATATCAATAAAAATGATTAAAACACATCAATTGTTCATTAAACGTAATTTTCTAAGAAAACTGAATCCAAAAAAAACTTATCGGCTCTATTAGTTTCGAATTTCTATGCTCAGCTGGCGTAGGCATCGTAGATACCAAAAGTGTCTCCGATTTTATTTTATAAAAATATAGACTTAGTAAAATTCTAGTTAAGTTATTTATATTCTTCTCAGCATGTGTATTTGTTTAATTATTTATAATTTATTTATCATTTTATAATTTAATTTTGTTTTAATTTTGATTTATTTCATTAACAAACCCATTTCCATAGCTCTGGGAAAGCCCAACACGGTGGTTTGCCACACCCTGCTCTTGGTTTTTCTGCTCCTCCTACTGACCACATTTATTTTTAGTATCGCACGTTTCATTTACGACAAACAATCGCACACTATATGGTAAACATATGGTATAGAAAATCATATCTAACACACTCATCAATTGGTAAGCGCTGCTTAGTGTTTGCCTCGCACGTTAACTTTTGAATAGCTACAAAATCTTGAATTCATTCAACTTTTCTTTGCTTTGCAGATATGGCGGCAGAAACTTTAACTCCATTGGACTCGTTTCTCGACTTGTTAACAGCAAAGGCCAGCCTAGCCGAATTGGATTATAATTTGTTGATTGAGACAACGCTGAGCTCCATGGATCAGCTGGAACTGAAAGTGGCCCGAAAAAAGGCTCAAGAGGCGGAGAAACAAACAGCTTCCATTTAAAATCTGGTATACTTGTAACTGTATTTATATAGTGTGTAACGATTTAGTATTATAAGTCAGCGAAAGTCTAGAGTTCTTTTACTACTTATAAAGAAACATTGAGAAACATACCGATTGATATTAAGTAACTCTCTTATAACATTTAAAGCTATAAATCTGTATCTTAATGTTCCACTCTTTAAGTGTTAAGTAACGTTTTGTATTTTGTATTTAGTATTTTGAATAGGCTTTCAAACTTATCGTGGAGGCTCAACAACAGGAAACATTTCTAGTAATTTATGTAAGAGTCTTAGGTATTTTGTGAGCATAAAGTATTACTCATGCCAGTTATATATTAAGAGAACTTATAATTAACTTACATATAATCGACTTCAACCAAAGTACATATTTTGTTTCGAAAATATGAATCTAGCATTCCTATTATATATAGTAAAGCTTATAAAAGTTTATGGTGTTATTTATTGTAATCTTTTTAATATTTTCTGTATTATAATGATTATATTATGTATTATATGCTCCGTTTACGTACAATCCTTAGTTTATAAATGTAATTTCGATATATTTATTGTTATTTATGTCGCTTTATACAAAATTGTGTTGTTATTAATTGTATGTTAAAAAGGTATTACCTTTTATAATATTATGTATTTAAACAATCCATTAAAATAAGACGTCAAGGCCTGAGAGAATCTGAAGATTTCTAAATTGAAAGAGTGGTGTCGAAAAGGACTCTTATGTACGATAAGTCGTTTTGAAGAATCAAGCAAGTCGTGTGTAAGAAATATATACATTTTAGTGTTTTGAAAAGCTTGTTGCGTCTTTTTTCAAAACAGGGAATTAAAGATCGTTGAAATAGCTATTATGTAAAGAAGCTATATGAAGTTTCTCAAAATGGCTTTCCTTTGTGCTGTGTTTCTTAAATAGTTTAAGTTAAGCTAATGGATCAATTGATTTTTTAAAATCTAAGCTCAAATAAATTCCCAAATAACACATAATTACAATAAACTTTTTTAACTTTCTATTTGCCAAAGAATTACATTAAGATATAAAATAGGGAGCTCAAAGCCAACATTGGCTTTTAAATAACTCAGCTCCATCGTTTTCAGATTAATAAGCATGTTTCATTTTCGGTAACTAATTAAAATCTCCAGTCCCATTTGATGTGATTTCACTAACTTTGAAGCAAATATAACCAAACTGTTTTAATATTTATCCAAAAATTGGTTTTCCTCGTATCTTTGAAGTAAATATTTAAAATATGGTATATGAATTGGGTTCAGTATATGTAATAGGCATATTTTCCAATATTTCGAATATTTTAAACCATAATATTTTTCTATCTTACATATTTCTGCTTGCTTCCCTTAGGCTATTCTAATTTATGAAAAATCGGTCATATTTTTTAGAAGTGATTCAAAAATTGTAATTTCTGGTATAAATTTTGATCAACATTTTCAATATTTCTCCAGAGGCTATCAATTTAATATATTCAGTGAATTTCTTCTTTATGGACAAGCTTTTCATTTATTATTTCACATAAAAACTATTTATAAAACCAGTCGTCTTTTTAATAATATCCTGGAACCATTCAAAGGGCACAAAAAAGGAAAGGATGGAAATTATTAACGTTTTCGTGAAATGCCGAAGAGGTATTGTTCTCTAAGAAATGTTTCTCAAACTTTTTGCAACAAAATTGGAAATTGGTTCTTTTTATTAATTGCTAATCAGGCAACTCCCTAAAAGCAATTTCTGACCTTAGGAGTCCGCCCAACAATGCAATTTAAACTAAATTTTGTGTTCCTCCATCATTAGCGGGCTTTTCCCTTAACTATCGAACAATTTTTAAAATACCTTTTGATTAAAAAATGTCCGGATATTGCAAAAAGAAACACTTTAAATGGATTTATATATATATAAAAATCACACGTAGCCCTTTTTGATGAATTTGTGGCCTTTGTATGCCTATGTTTTGGAACATATAGCCACCCTTGAAGAACTTCCGAAACACTTTATTAAAATCAGCACAGAAAAGTATATTTCAAGCGCAGTATTTCAAACAAATTCATATAATCACGCTTTCTTCCGTTATATTAATCGAAAAGGGTCTCTGATTTTAATGAAATCCAAAGGTAACGCCTTCCACAAGAAATAGTTTCCTCTGTTCAACAGGCAACCACAAGTTGATTGCATTTCCCCTCTAACGTCATCCAAACTGTTATACACTTCCCCTTATTTGTACAGCTACTAGTTTAGTGCAGAAGTTGCCCGCCAGGAGGCGCTGACAGTCCGTTGATGCCCACCACCACCAGATGTTCGCATGCAGTTCAACGTCTGCCAGCAGCAACATCATCCACAATGGCTCTCTCTCTGCTGCGTGGCCGCCTGCATTGGATGCCGCTTCGTGTGGAACCCAAGTCGCTCAATGCCAATATGTTTGTTATCCAGTTGACAGTTTGTGGAAAATCGTCACGGTGCGCGCATCAACGAAGATTCGTTACGGAAGGAAACGCAACACACACAACACTCTGGAGTGTGTTGGAGAATTGTCTTTTGTGGTTGTCCCGAAAGTGCAGTGCCGCGTAATTCGAATTGGTTGAGAAATGTGCGCATAAATCGTTCCGACTCAGTGCTAATTGAATGTCATAAATATTATGAAAATTGTTCAATTTTTGAAAATGCGCGCCATTTGAAAGTCAGGAAGCGAAGTGCAACCAAATAATAATTTATTTAAATTAGCAACACCAATTGTTTAGTAAACAATCGAAAAAGGCCATAACAACGAACTCAAAGTACTGAACAGAATGGCGAACATGAGAGCCAACCTCACGATTGGATTATTTCTAATGCTGCTGACCAGCGGCCAAACGCATTTCAATATCTATCTGAATCTGCACGAGGTGTTACGCCTAATCGGTGAGTGTCTGATCAATAGTCTTTACATATAAATCGGTCTTTACATATAAATCAGAAATTATGCAGCGCTGGTGTTGAAAGCTGCGGGTGCGGCAGGTTTATAACAACTTTTTATTTTCTTAAGCGCCTTCAAACAGTGCTGCACAAAATTATTGCCATACCATTACTATGTATTTAGAAAGATTTTCAATTGGTATTGGAAATACATATTATATTATTTCATGTGCATTTATGGGCAGTTTGATAAATGAGATTTTGAATATTAGTAAAACATTTTTAAAAAATGATGAATTCATTCATATTTAGTTGGAAATTTCAGTAAGTTGCGAGTTGTTTCCTTGATAAATGGTACTAATTTTAAAAATGAATTTGGTTATCAATTATGAATTAATTAATACCGATTTAAGATGAATTTGATTTGGGCGTGCCATTAAATCTAGCCTCTATAGTTAATTTAAAAAACGGACTACCTCTTTAAATCCTTATCGTTAAAACAGATTCGTTCAAACTTGCTTAGCTTGGGTTTAAGATGCATTTTGCTGATTTTTGTTGTAGACAAGCATATTTAACTAAATTCAAGCCGACCTAATTTTCTGAACATCATTTGAATTAAATGATTCGGCTCTCATTGAATTTTGTTGCATTTAAACAAATTGCCATTATATTAAATGATACTATATAGTATAGGCAGACAATCCGATAAAGTTATTTCTTTCAGTCTGGTTTCAATTAAAAGTGTTTTAATGTTAGTTCTTACAAACAAATGTAACAATTGTGAATATTTAGAAAGCAGAGTCAACATTATAAATACTTTGATTACCTTTATTAGGCTTAATTTAGTCTTGGAGTTTTGCGTCCATAATTCTTTCCTGCTATTAAAATAATGCTGTCTATTGTATATTATTATATTTTAAAAAATAATCTCTGATTATTTGGAAATATTTTAATTTGTAGAAAAAATTGCATTAAAACTGGGTGTATTAGCTCAAAAATAATATCTGATTTATAATATAAATAAATAATAAAACAATACCATTTAGAAACCATCCTCAGCGTTACATTTGACAGTAAATGGTAGTCTTTATTACTTAACTATATTATTTGTGAATCCACAACTGCTTGCTGTGCGCATAGTTTTGTGCAGCACTGTCTGTAACTTCCACCAGTTGGTATTCAACTTGTAGGTGGACTTTGCATAAATTTGGGCATTCAATTATACGCCGTTTGATGCATAGCTCTTAAATTAGCATACAAATTAGCAGCGATCATTAGTGGGCTTTCGGGGAGATCTACACAGGTCTTCAAAGTCTGTCCAAATATGGCATAATCGCCTGGGACCAAGCCCAAAGCCAAAGATTTATGTGCAATATGTCAAATGTTGAGATATTTTGAATATTTACATTTCAAAGCTGCCCTAAGCTAGACCTTTTTCCTTATCACGCTGTTGACACTCGACAATTGAAACCAAATCTAATCACAGACCAGTGCTAATTTGCCGAAATAGTAAGCATTCAATAGGTGTTGAGATCATCTTAGGTTATCTACAGAATTTCCAAATAATAGCGCACATTAAAATATATATTGTATATTTCTAAGAATTGATAATTATAAATTTGTTTTTAGAAGTAAATTTGCCTGATGTCCAGAAAACGTATTTGGGAGAGAAATATATTTGGGAAAGAAATCTGGTAAAAGAAAAAAGTAGCTTATCTTTTAGATAATGGGTTTTCATATTTTGGGAGCAAAATCTAATATTTCCTGCAAAGAAAAAAAATAACATTCTTCAATATTTAATAAAAACTTAAAAATATAATTAATTTCCTGGTATTGAGATTTGTACATTTATTTTTTTAGCTTACCTATCTAATTTTTTGTAAAGAATAGGAAAAAAATATTTTTTGACATATTAAGGTCTTTTTGTTTTCTAAAAATAAATCTGTTATGATAAAAACACTTTTTTTTTAAAGCTACATTTTGAATTTGAAAAGTTTTCAACAAAGTTATAAATCAAATTTGCTGATTTCCTAAGACTTTTTTAGGTTTTTGAAATCTATTTAACACCAAAATTATTTATCAAATTATCTTATTTTCAAGCTTCATTGCTTTTCAGATCATACAAGTATTTTTGTACATATAAGAAAAGAACCTTGTTCTTAACACCAAAAATATTCTATTTTAAAAATAGATAGCCTTCGACAAATAATTTTTTTTGCGATTAAATATTTTATTTATCGAGATTATGTTTTTTAAAACAAGCTCTCTGCCAAGGGCGATTTTGTGCATTGTTTTTAATGTGCCTTTTATGATTAAGTAGCTGGATGAACTAAGATAAAAATTCATTCAATAATCTCCGAAGAAGCCTCTAAAAATCTAGCTTATCTTTCTCAAGAAGTCACAACTTTAATTCTCTCAGATTTTCACTTTTTACACTCGGGCCAATGCCCTATTCTGAAGGGTCATCAGAAATTTGTTTTACGATCATATGCTGCCAAAAAATTTACAACCTCCTGCTGTTTAAATAGGTTCTGTTTCTAGACTATAAAATTCAAAAAAGGCATATACTCGTAGTAGCCATATAAATCAGTGGCAGCAGGAGTAGAAATCTATGTCGCCTCATAAAACAAATGCAAAGTGTTGAAGTGTTTGTTTTCCCAACGCCAGCAGAGATATGAAAAATTATCAAAAATTATGTTGTAAAAAGAAGAAAAATTTACAGCCCGTCCGCTGGCTGTGCAAACAGGGCCAAGTGATTGATGACCGACTATGAGGAGCGCATATACATATGTACCTTCATACGAGTATAGTGCATGCTCGTAGGTCCGGGGCTGGCTATAAAAATAGTTCGGTTGTGGCAGCGTCATTTGTGAATAACTGTGTAAATATTTGAGTCGCTTCGGCTTATCACCACAACACACCATCTAGAGGGGGAGTGGGAGTGGGAGGGGTCTGACGCCCGCTAATCAGGCGCTTATCTAGCAGCTATCACAATTTATATCTTATTTGCCACAAGTGGGTGATATATCTGACATGTGGGGTGTTAAGGGCAACACCTCAATGCTCTTAAATAAAGTGCATTCCAAATGGCTTTCAAAAGTATGTAAGAAATTAACTAATTTTTAATTGATTAGTTAATATTTATAAATAAAAAAGGTTTCTATATTTAGAATGGTGTTTTTGAAAGAGTGTGTGGAGATAATACTTAATGGTTCTCAAAGGATAGATTCCAGATAGTACGTGCAGGGCTAGGGGCAACATAACAGCTATCACGATCTACATATAAATAATAACAGTAACATAACATTAATTAGTTTTACATTTATAAAAAAAATATAAAAACATATATGCTCTTAAATGAAGCGTTTTGCAAATGGTTATTGTTTTAAATAAGATATTTTCGAATATCTGAAAATATTTTATTTAATTTCAGTAATGTCTTACAAATGAGAGGATCCAATTCGAATAATAATAATATATTTTTAAATTTGAAGAATGATATTCAAATGAATGGCTTAATTTAAAAAAAAACTTTAGAAAAATGTCCAAATACTCCGTTAGTTAAAGATAATAATTAATTAATAATAATAAAAATGCTAATTAAATTTCAAATGAAAGAAGAAATGTGTGACTAATTCGATTTCTATTGCTATTGCGAGCTCAATTTTAATTTTAACCTTCATCTTTGTCTCTCAACTACTACTACTAAAATCCCAATATTTTTACTGAGCATTTATTTGATTCGACAAGTCAAAGTTCCAATATGTCTAGAAAAACAAAAATAATGCATATTTTTCACAAAGTAAAAACTAGTAATATTGGAAAAAGGAAAACAACTAATTTCCAATGTTTCATTTGGGCATGGCATGTTGAATGAAAATAATAATTTATTTATAGTAAAAGACTATTTGTAAAATGACAGTCAAAATAAATAATAAATATAAATATAAAATATTTAAATGATGCACATATTTTTGTGTTTTTAATCAATTTTCAATTTTTTCCATTAAATATTTCTAATATAAATTTAAATTAAACTATTTATATTACTATTTCTCTTTTGGAAATGTCGCATGTGTTAATTTTGTTTTTAAGAACATACAAAAGTCGTTATTAGCATTGTGGGGGCTTTACAATTACAGTTACTTTTACAATATAGTTTGTGTTTGTTCTCTATATGGCTTATCTCAGCGCCGGACTATCAATCGGAGCCACACTTCACTGTTCAGTTGTCAGTCGTTCTGAGACTTAGAGTTTCCACTTGACGGCTCTGCTGGCAATTGTGACAATATTGCGGGTTAATGGTGATCCATCATAGGCATAGAAATTTATTGGTTATGTCAGTTGTGTGTCAAATTTAAAACCATTATATGGCTAAGGTGTCCAACTTTTTCGTTTGCCAGCCCCGCCACCCTCTCTAATTACAGAGCGCTGACAGCGTTGGTTGCACACCTGACCTACTTTTTTCGACTTTCCAACTGGCAGTAGGTGTCATTTTTTTAGCGGTTAGTTCAAAAGGTTGCATGTGACATATGTGTGTGAGTGTGCGTGTATGTGTGTGTGTGTGTGTCTGCACATCAATTAAATTGTCAACAGCTACAACAACAAAATGGCAGGGGCAAAAAAATATAGAGAAAAGTTTTGTGCTCGTTAGTACGTTGCCTTCTGCGTTGGAGTGCGTTAAAAGGATGTGCCAGTTTGCAGTTGCCTGCCAGTCGCTCCATACTATACTATAAACCATGTCAGGGACTATATCGGTGAATGGCGGCGATAGTTGGACGGCTCGTTAGTGCATGCTATAAAAAAATAATAAACCATTGCGTTTTAAATGAATGACCAGCAGAGAGTAGAGAGCTCTGAAGAGCTCTACAGATTAGAGGTCGATCCTCATGTTCATCAATGGGTAGAGCTTATGAGTTGATATTTGAGAAATAGACAGTCCGAAAATTGACTACGAATCGAAATATCTCCTTTTTCTTATACTGACTTAACAGTCAGACCTAACGGTCTCAATAAGAACTTGTTGATCTTTCAAAGGCCAGAAGAGAAGAATAGCGTTTAAGGAAGCTAGAGATTAGACCTCGATCGTCACTGAAACGGCTAAGAGTAAAGCTTTAATCAGTTCTCTATCGTTGATAGTTTCCTACTGATATGAACGAAACTATTTTGGAAAGCAAGGAAGAGAGAATGCTTTATTTATCTGGTATCTATTGAAAAAATATCTTACTTGAATGCACTTAAAAAAGTTTCCAATAGAGGCACTTGATTCTGGGGGAGTCGAATTGGAAAAACAGAGCTAGCTAAGGAAATTAAAATACACCTAATTCGGTTTTTACACGGTTTGAAAATTAAAGATTTTATATATGGTTACACGATATTATTCCATTTAGCACGATTTAAAATAACATATGACCAATGTCTTTTTTACACGTTTTTTAAACGACTTTTTCTGGAACCAATCTACCGTGTAAAAACAGAATTAAGTGTATATATATTTTACATGTTTAACATACATATTTCCTTAGCCCCCTTTCCGGCTGTCCTTTCCAGATACGTGTTTTTTCCTAGTTGTGGCTTTGAATAATGTTTTCTTAGAGTTGGATTCGATTAGTTGGTAGTAGGGTGGTTCACTTCACCTCTCATATAGGTATAAACAATAGCGACCATAAAGATAAATGATTGAGTCCTGATTTGATTTCTAAGACTCGCAAATGCATTAAACTTAGCCAAGAATGGTATTGGCTCGATGACATGTAAAACCCTTTCTTCGTGCAGACCAAGTGTGGCCTTTCTTCATTATCGGCGACGTCATCGCCATTGTTATCGCCCTTACCATCAGCAGTATCATTAGGATCATTGCCTTCCTAAGCAAACACATATAATTTTGTAGCAAGTGCAATGCCCGCGGGACTCACAGTCGTCGCTCGCCTTACGAACTGGCAAGTCATGATTGCTGTCTAACAGCTCATTGCCATATATCCATATGTACATATACATACATATGTGTGTATGTACATCCAGGGCACATTAAACGATTGACATTTTCAACAACAGCAGCGACAACAACAATATCAAGCAGAGGAAGAAGGCAACATTGTTGCCAACTCACGTTTGGCTAATAAAAATGAAACCAACACACACACACACATGTAAGCATATAATAATATTTTGCCATGTAATGTGAACTCAATTAGTGCTGCAACAACAACAAGTGAAGCCTTCAAGGAACTTAGTCTATGCGCAAATGTCGAGCATTTTCGGCGAGACGCTCAAATAATTAATAAATACGTCAGATGCGCATTGAAATTGCCCAATGATGGAGAGTGAGAGAGGCAGTGGCGTAGTCGGCTTTTCAAAATAGGGGGTACGTGCTTTAAGCGCGCTTTAAGAATACTTTAGACGCGTTGCGGGACATCAAAGCCCCACTGGGCTACGCCCTTGGAGAGATGGAGCACGAGTGGGAGAGCGCATGAGGATGAGTATGAGGAGAAGAAGAAGTAACGGTAGCATGCAAAATGTATGGGCACATGTTGCCAAAGCAGCCGCCAACATTATAAACAACTTCTCGACTCAACTCGTCGCGCAGTTGTTCTTGCTCGGCTGAGACGGGGGAGGGAGGCCGTAGAAGTAGGGACTCATAGGCATGGCAGGTTCTGCTCGTAATTGGCAAATGAACGAGCAACGTCGACGCCAATGTACGAGTAGACAACGGTGACGAGGCAGTGGCAGTGTATAGTATGGCTGTCTATGCTGAATGTTGCAATGTGTGTTTTTGTTGTTGTTGTTGTTGTTGTTGCTACTGCAGCTGCAACAACGACAGCAACACCGAGAGCGACAAGCACATTGCAAATCTCAGTTGCATTTCAATGCGCTTAATTACGAGGGTGGCAACTGTGCGAGTCTGGCTGGCGCGCAAATATGCAGGCAGACAGACAGACGGACAGACAGACAGACTGAGTGTCAGCCAGTCAGTCATGTCATTTAAGGGGTGGACGCTGCACTCGACGAAAAAATGCATCAGAAATATATTTCAATTTTTACTTTAATTTCAATATTACATAATATCACATGTCTCATGTTTACAAGATTCAATATGTTTCATTGTCATAAGGAATTGGCTGCAGCTCCATTTTAGTTTGAAAACTATAAATTTTAAAATTATGTTTTATATACTTCCACAAGAGATTTTCAAATCATATGTATTTAATATTAAAACGTTTTCAAAATGTCAGCCCTCATAATGGTAATGAAATTTGATTTAATTATATGTTTTTATGTTATTATGTTTATCAGATCTATAAATGTAACTTCTTAATTTAACTGAGAAATGTATTGCACTATTGTTTTTAATTTAATGCACTATTGTTTTTTTTTTATTATGTTTATATATTCGTAAAATGTATCTAGTTTTTTGAGTCCGAGGCTATCAAATTATTATAAACAAATCTGCCATTGTAAGAAAGAACATAATATATAACATTATATGTTATGCTGGAAAGATTAAACAAAATAAATAATTCAGATAATGTTTAGGTTTAGGTGTTGTGCTTAGTCTCTCACCTAATGGAGTCTGGCAAGAGCTACTCGTATATGAATTGTTTCTTTAGAGTTTTCTGATTGAACTTGAATAGTTGAGTCAAATGTCTTTTGATTATGTACTTTGACAATAAAGTCAACAAGTAATAAAACTTCTCGCGTACACTTTAAAAGAATTTAGATTGTTTTGACTTATTCCTTTTCTACTTGTAATTTGTTCAGTGTACTGAGCCTCTTGGTAGGTAGCTGCCACTTAGCCATGTATCCGCGTATCAACGTCATGTTTGGCAAACCCACAAAGCTAAGCTTCAGTAGCATTCCACTGCTCAAGCTTTTACCCTCCTCCCCCCTCCAACACCATTCCACACACACACGCATGCAAGTCATTACTCGTCATTGGCTCTCTTCAAAGAGCACGCGCGCACGCCTCGCCTTGCGTAAACATTTTACACTTCAGATCCGGTCATGTTAGGTGGGAACACCCACCAACAACCAACAACATGAAACAACAACTTGCCACAGCAGCATGCAACATGCAACGTGCACAACAACAACAACAACAATCTAGATCTACGCCCACTTGCGCTTAATTAAATCGCTAAATGCCTTGCATTTGTTGTTACTTACCAGCACTCTTGGCTTGCGAGCGCGTTGATGTATGACAACAACAAAAATAATATCACGGATGCATAAATAAGTTGTCGACACAACAACAATAATAAGAACCACAACAACAAGTGCCAACAAGACATTTTTTCACTGCCCAAATCATCCAAAAAATATTAGCAAATAAAAAAGTTGCAAAATAAATTTTATGCAGACATCGCCACATTTTTGATAACAGTTCTCCCAAACAAGCAATAGATAGGTAGGGTATTCCATAGTCAAATGTCAAATGATTAAAATGATAATACGCTGTGAGCTTTAAGTAATGCATACTTTCCGTTTTAATATTCCTGCAGACCAAGAAGTATAATTTCCGCTAATCCTCAATAGATGCACAAATTATTATTCATAAATCTATTCTAGTTTTATGCACAAATTATAATGATCTCTCTTTCATATCTTAGAGCTTCTCTTAGATATTTCCAGAAGAATCTCTGACCACATTTTCTAGAGTAATTCAAACTAAACTTTTCAATATTGATTTGTTAGTAGGTAATATAAACAGCTTTTACTAAATCAACAAATGAAATATGATTCTATTTTTCTTGGAGTAGCTTTTGAAGAAAGTTAATTGTTGTTTTATAAACCATAAAACATATGTTAAATAAACATTTTACAAAAAAGGAAAAGGTCTTTGAAAATTCATGCAATTAACAAAAAGCAGCGCTAAGCTCAATAAACAAAGTTCTTTCATATCTTTATTTAGTTTAGTTGAGCAGAGCTTTCAAATTTAATTTGTAACTCAACATAAATACTAAATAAATTATTTATTTATTTTGCTTTATTTGCCAAAAAAAATTGCCTAAAGCTAGCTGAATTATAAAAAATCACAGCCTAGAACTATATCTTTTTATCTGACAAATGAAGCTTCCGTCTCCCCCTAATAAATGCAAGGATCACAATTGCTTTAGGGACCAATTTGCCAATTCTTTAATCCTTGTGGCCTGTACAAAAAATAGGCCACAACCAATCAAATTTTGAACTTTATACACATATTTATGTATATTTTATCAGCAGGCCAAAACAAAAAGTAATCAATCTATTTATATGCATACTATGTATGTGTTCTCTCCCACCTCAATCGAATACAATTTATTTGAATTAAAATCATATTTCACATAGCAATTTAGCTATATAATCGCCCAGTCGACAAATTGCATTTTCCACCCCCAAAATGCCAGAAAGTTATCTCAAGTGGCGCACTCAGGGAAGGCCACACACAACCACAACCACAGCAACACTATCACACTCGAGCTCCCTCACTGTCCGGCTTGTTATCAAATTAATTTAATCAGTTTCAATTGTTTATGTTTTAGTTTTCCATTTTTTGTTGCTGCTTTTTTGCATGATTTGTGGTCCCTAGACACGCTAGATGTGTGCTTAAGGAGAAGCCAAGCCCCTTAAGACCACAATAAATGGCATTGCATAAGTTACAATTGACTTGTGAAATGGAGAAATAGAGCATTTTTCCATACGCTTTATGGGTCAAATATTCTTGCTTTTGTTTTGTTTGAGCCGACAAATTGTTAGGCCCATTAAAATGTGCTTTAATGGTCAGCAATTGGTTTGATGGCAAACATATGTGGGTTGGCGTCATCGCGCTTCCCCCCTTCTCCTCTTTTTTTCTTTGTTGCTTGACACCTACTTGGGGCACAATGTCTAGCTCTTAAATGGGGTACTCATTGCTTGATACTTGTGGTGTAATAGATTTTCAATTTGAATAACATATCAATGAAGTGTCATAGTCATAAGTGGGTTGGGAAACATCCATCTAATGATTGATTGCATACGAGTATGTAACAATGGAACGAAATCGTCAATTATTTGAATAATAAAAATGCACACTCTTATATTTATTTGGACTTTGTGTGTTAAAATGAAATATGAAATATATTTCTATATTTCGAAAGAAAAAAAAACGGCATATTACAGCAAATTTGAATAACTTTGAGCTAGAATCAGGATTAAATAATAGATATTAAGAATATGATTTCTATTTTAGACATTCTTGCATTTCAATCAGCTTCCTAGATCACACTTAACAATTTTGCGCCCCATACAGGATGCCAAAGAAATAGCCTGAAAACAAATGTTAGATATCAGGAAATAAGATTCTAGCACACTGCTTCATCGCACAATTTGACGCCCCACATCGGGCGCCAAAGAGATAGCCTTAAACAAAACAGTATATACCACGAAATAAGCTTAACTGTAAAGTGGTCAGCTCCCTAGAGCTCAAGGGTATTTGGTGCCCCGCATTGGGCGCCCTGCCACAGGCTCTGGCTAAATAATCTGTTTCTGCATTTGACTGAAGCTAGAAGTTAGTGCCATTTACTTGCCTTCTGACTGCCAAGCATAAATCACGGTTGAGGCAATGAAATTTATGCGTAATTAATGCAAACTTTCGACAACAGAATCCAACTTAAACAACTTGGAAGTAGCCGCAGGGCGTGCTTAACCGAAATTGACAGTTTTGGCGCTGCCAATAAAATATTCAAATTATGCTAATTCCGACTACAAGAATTTCGCATTGACCGAAACATTTAATATGCATTAGGGAAGAGGATTTATCTGACTCCATTCTGAATGACGGCGCACGTCTATGATACGTTTAGCGCAATTAACTTGCTGGAAATTCCCACAATGATGAGCGATTATGTTGCACATTAGAACAGGGAAGCGGGGCAGGGGCGAGAGCGAGTCTGGCAGGGGATTAAATGCAGCAAACAACTAAATAAACAAAGGCAACGGCAACGGCAATGGCAACAACTGACGCGTGCTGCAGCAGGAATATAGGAATAAAAAGCAATTGTATCTTATAGATACACTCCACCTATCTACCTACCTACACCCAAGCGACCAAAGCCAACCAAAGTGAGAAAAGTCGCACACAACAATGTTCAAATGGGTAGCTACCTTTGCAACAGCGCTACTTAATGGACCAGAAATGCGTCATGCAAACAGTACAGAGCCGCACAATCCTCATCCCCTCCCCCTCTCTCTCTCTCTCTCTGTCCTCTATCAGCCGTGTCCGTAAGGGTCGCCTTCGCCCAGGCCCTGGCCTCGGTCTCTACCTCGGTCTCAGCCTCTGCCTCGCATGCAAACAAACAAAACCCGGAAGCGAAATGTGAAGCGGCGCAACGACAACGCACGAGGCCGGCGGCACTTGAGCACGATGCCACCCTCCTGCCCTCCCCATCCCCCCCTCCGTCACTGCCCAACCCACTCAACGGGATTCTACGTCCAACCGGCATGCTCGTCCTGTTAAAGGAAGCGCGCGTTGAGTGCTTTATTTGAAAAGCGACCGTGTGCATGCATTGGAAAGGGGATACAGATGCAGCGTTGGTGTTGGTGTTGCTTTTGGTGCTGCTGGTGGTGGGCGTCGCCTCCCCCCACCCCCTTCAGCTATCGCCTAGCTGCAGGCCAACATTGAGCGGCGCTGTTGATGTGAATGACGACGTTATTTCTGTTGTTGTTGTTGCTGTTGTTATTGTTGTTGTTGCCGGCAGCGTCGCATATTTTTATTGCCAGCGAATGCTGTTCAGAGCAACCCTACAGTGGGGTATGTACTAGGTAGAGGTAATGAGCCCATAAATTATATTTTCGTTTTTTATTATTTTGTATTTAATTTTTTCATTGCTGCTATTTCTACTCCTTTCCATTCTTTCGGGGATTACAAAAAATCCGCTGCGTGTGTGGCGGCCATTCAAATGGGCAATTGATTGTGGGAATGTGTGTTGCTGTGTGCGGGGCTCGCCAGAGCTGTGGCACAAGTAAACGTTTTCAGCTTCAATGTATATAATTCGAGTTGCTTTTGTGTATGGAATTATATTTACTATGTATATATGGGTTCAAAAATGTCTTGCAAATCAGACAATCTCGTCTTTGTTTCTCGAAAATATATATGAACAATGAATAACAAATATTATCATACGCATTAGGCGTCTTGCGATTGCGCTTCTTTTTTCTTCTAACTGAGAATTCAAAAATTTCGCTATAAAAAAACTTCTATCTTTTCTAAAATATCACAACCGATCGTATAATTATTAGGTATTTTATGAAGGGATTATTATTATATTTTAATTACCTGGAAAAACAACATTATAATGCTTTTAAAATGATCCTAAGGCAACATGTTTGGGAATAACAAATTTCCAAACTTTACAATTCTTAGTTTCTAAGAGCCATATTTTTAAATGGAGATGGTTTGCTTTCCTAAAATATTTTTTTATTTACAATGCCCTTTTTTTAAACGGACATGGTTTGCATTCATGAATGATTTGTTAATTTATAATGTCTCTAATTAGAAAGCAGGAATATTGACGTTTCTAAAACCTTAAAATATACCTCGATGCCTAATAAATGATTACTGGCTCTTTATTATACTCTGTACATGAAATGTACAAGAGTATATTAGGTTTGCGGGAGCTGAAAAATGTAACAGGCAGAAGGAGGCGTGGCAGACCCCACAAAGTATATATATTCTTGATCAGCATGACGAGACGAGTCGATCTAGCCCTGTCTGTCTGTCTGTCCGTCTGTCCGTCTGTCCGTCTGTCCGTCTGTCCGTCCGTATGAACACCTGGATCTCAGAGACTATAAGAGATAGAGACACCAAATTTTGCACAAAGATGCGTTATGTGTGTATTCTATACGAGTTTGTTTTATTTTTTTGATTTTCCCCCCCACTTCCCC
This sequence comes from Scaptodrosophila lebanonensis, assembly GCF_003285725.1. Taxonomy (NCBI): domain Eukaryota; kingdom Metazoa; phylum Arthropoda; class Insecta; order Diptera; family Drosophilidae; genus Scaptodrosophila; species Scaptodrosophila lebanonensis. The sequence continues at coordinate 6,006,612 of NW_022060561.1, read as the reverse complement.
CCTATGGGGGTTTTCCCGATTTTCCATTCGTATAATCGCCTATATCTCGGAGACTATAAGACCTAGGAACACCAAATTTTAGTCCCAGATGCCTTATGTGAATACGCAGAAAATGTATATTTTGGAATTCCCCTCCCTCCCCCCTCTACCCCGCAAATCGTAACTCCCGTAATTCTTGGAATTTCGAACTAAAATTTTGGAAATACCCCCAGTTGGTTATTATGTGTCCGTATGCCAAATTTCATTATGATAGACCGATTTAACAAGAAGTTATAGCCATAAATATATTTGCTGATGCAGCGCTGCTGCAGCGCTGCTCAAGCGCTGCCCGCGGCTGTTGTTGATGTTGCTGTTTGGTTGACTGCGAAAATGCTTACACAGACACGAATAGATGCGCATAGGCATACATACACTCACACAGACGCAATTGCTATGTAAATGTGCAATTATACACCCTTTACGTGAGTTCGAATACCGAGAGAGGTAAAATCGATCAAATTTTTTTTTTTATTTTCTTAATTTTTTTATTTTCTATAATTATTGTAAACATATGTACAGAGTATTTCAAAGTCGGGACACCCGACTTTAGCTTTTTTACTTGTTTTTTATAATCCTATTTTACAAGAGAGTCAGAAGAGTTTAACTATAATGGTATTTCAAAATGTTTATTTTTATATTAGCATGAAGTGAATCACAAGTTGCACTCAATCTTTTCTTTTTAATGTCTTAAGATCTAAAAAGTTTTGTTATTTAAAATTTATATAGTTAGGCTTTCAAATTAGTGAACATTCATATTTAGCTACAAAAATTCAATTCAATTTATTGTACCGTTTCTTGGCTATTAAATAAGATACGACAATAGACAAATACTTTTTGTCTTTATTGGCAAAAAACATGGCTTTTGTGAATGCCAGATTTTCTTTTAAATAAAATAATATTTTATTCTTTTGCTTTGGCACAATAAGTATTTATTTTGACAAATATTTATTGGCAAGAAAGTTGCTTCAAAGCTTACATACTTATATGAATGCCAAACTTTCATTTAAATGATTAAATATTGTCTCTTTTTTTGGCAAGAATAAACTTTAAGTGAAGCCAAAATCATTCCATAAATCTCCTAAATTCAACTTTAGCGCCTAATTTATACAATGAACTAATTACTAAATGAACGATTCCATCCTCATACTTAGTATTAAGGCATCAGCAAGCCATTCAACCACTCGTGTGTACTCGTATATACTTGTAGTTATCTCAACTACTTTCCAACTTTTTCAAGTCCCCCTTTGTGTCGGCCCCACACGCTGTCTGCTCAATTAGCAGATTATCCCCAAAAGTGCAGGGCAGACAATGCAACTCATGCGCTACAGTAAGCCGCTTTGATCTGCTGCCCCAGTCTGCTCAGAACTCATCATTACTCATTATGCCAACGCACAGTCGAATACTTTCCAACTCCAGCTCGGAGTCGAACAAAAACCAAAAACCCGCCACTAAATGCATTTTAAACATTTAAACATATTTTGCGGCACTTAAGTGCTCCAAATTTTAATTACTTGCAATGTTATCAGAGTTCTAGTTGCGCGCTCGCCCAGCTCCCGCCATAGCGACTCTGCTTTCCCCTCTCTCTTCTCTTTCCTACACTCTGCACGCTCTCCCCCTGCACTCACAATTCCCCCGCTGTTCCATTTTGTGAACGAGCGTGAAAGTATTTCAGTATTTCAGTTGCGTGGGAAGTTGTGGACGAGAAAGAGAGAGCGAAAGAGAGTGGTGGGGTGGTGGCGTGTGAAATTTTCCAATAAAGTGCATTTGTGAAATATGTTCCTATAATTTCCTTGGCTTCAAATTTTCATCTGGCAGCAGATTGGGAGTAACTGTGCCATATAATTGTGCGGGAAGTAATTAAAATTTAACATAAATTATAAATTGAAGCGTAGAGAAAGTATACCGCATGAGGAAATTGAAATTGGGGGTTTCTTGTATCCTATATGAGTACAGCTAAACTTTTTTTTTACCTAGCTTTTTAGATATCCCTCTGGAAATAAATACAAATACATTTCTACAAATACAAATTATATTGCAAATTATATGTTTTTTCTTGTCAATCCAAATTTTGATCTTATTCATTAAAATGTTGTATCTAAAGGAATTGCTTTTAGGACATTTTTATATGTCTTATTAGAAGAATAATTAAAAAACCTCTTTCTAATATTTTTGATAAAGATTTAGAAACCTATGTAAAACCATATATACAATTTAAGAAACTTTTAAAGAACTTCATTATGTTTCCTACCAATGAAAAAATTAAAAAGCCTAATTGATTAACTCCATGTACAGTAAAATATTTAAAAAGTCCACTAGAAATACGAGGAACATTTCTGAGATACATATGTACATATGTACTTGTATATTAATCCGACAAATTTTTGGGGACATTTTAGACTACCCTAAAAGTACTTTTATTTTCTTTCATTGCATATGTTAGAAATTGGGTCTCCCTCCAAATTTTCCAGCGAACCATATCTGCTGCAACCCGATGACCCAATTTATATCCATTTGCTTTAGATCAGCACAATAGATATACATAGATCTAATGTGGACAGCCAGCATATGCGTTACGTTTAGTCCAATTTTGCGCTAATCAAAATATCAAATGGAAATCAATCTGAGCCCCCAAAACAATTTCCATTCGCTGACACAAAAATTGTACATGCAGCTAGCTCCGGTCGTTGGCGGCGCACGAACAAACGAACAAACGAATAAGCGAACGACCGGATCACAGACCATATAATTTGTGCCTTCAATCAAAGTGACTGACTGGCGACAAGACGACGAAATGTTGCGAACTGGATGCAGACATGGGCCGCCCGGAAGGCAGCCAGGCAACCAACCAGCCAACCAACCAAACAAACAGCCAGCCACATGGTTCGTCCAGTCAGCCAGGGAATAATTTCTATGTCACGCGTGATAAAAGTTGCACATGGCACGTGAAGGAGCCCCTCAACTCGACTCAACAAAATTGCATCGGAGCCGACATCGTGATTACTGTGCTGGGCGGTTTATTTTAAATTTAATTTAGCGGTAATCCCGTGCAGCATCTGAGTTATTTAAAAAGTATTTTGCGCAGCGCATAAATTACATTCGCTGCGCTCGAGCGCAGGAGAGCGCTAGAGGGAGAGAGAGTTTTCCATTCCATTCCATTTCACTCTCAAGCACATCACTCTCTCGATTAGAGCCACAACAAATGCGATTCGTTCCGCACTCGACTCTCTGGCCAACGATTTGCTGATGATGTTCATTTGCTGCCGTGAATTAGTCGCGGCTGTTAGCGTGTCTGCCTCTTTTATTATCAATGCTCATCTTTTTGTTGGGCCACAAAATGCGTGAAATGTGCGTGAGAGTGTTTTTTGTTGTTGGCGTTGTTGTTTATGTGTGACCCAATGATTGTGCCTTGAATGCGGGGCATTGAAACATTTTCAAATGCGAGGATATTAGCAACATTAGCATTAACAGCTAATATTCAAATTACTGCCGGATGAAAGATGTAAATGAATGGGGAATGAAGATGTCAGTTGAAGATAAGAAAGCGAGAGTGATTTAAGGCGTGAAAGAACTTTAAATAACTGACACTTTGTTTATTTTAAGAGCTATTTTATTTAGGCAGTTATTTTGAAATTTTTTTAAGTGCGAAGTCGGTCGAAACGATGTAAATAAATATCGTTTGGTTTTCATATTGTTACTGACACACGCGATCACTAAAACAAAACGATACTATTGTGATAATTTTTTCATGAATTGGTAGATAATCGGCCATTTTTTTCGATAATTAGTGCGAGGAGTATTTTATTGACAGTGCGGATTGTTGCATACATAGATTTTAAATTGTTTGTTTGTATATTATAGACATTTCAAGAGAAAAATATTTTTTTATTGTAGCAAAAAAGAGCTGAAAAATGATAATAAATAAATAATAATAATAATAAAATCAGAGTTTTATCAATTGGATATTGTAAATAGGGTGATTTCTTAATTTTTTAGTGAATATCTTGATAAGCGATATTTTCAAATATGGAGAAGGCTAGTATTTTCTATCCAGTTGTTTTTTCTGAGGCCTAGTTACAGTTTTGGGTAGGTTTTGTGATTCCTTCACCACCAAAAACTAAATGTTCTGATTGTGGGGTAATATTTTCAATTTGGGGCTGGTTTTGAAACTTTTCGCTGTTGTTTTCGTAAAGGCCTAACGTACACCGATATGCATCGATAATTGTAACGTATATGTAACATTTGAATAAGAGTATATATTGATATGGCGTGGGTGTAGGGACACACTGAAAATAAGAAGAAGAGTGAATGGACGTGTGAAGTGTGCAAGAAGCTGAAATCGTAATAAATTCAAGCAATCCGAAGCAAATAAAGTTTAATAAATATACGAGGCTTACATATTAAATATTTCTTAGATCGTTAGAGACTTTTTTATACTTATAGGTCGGTTAATTGATCTGCTTAAGCTTTATATCTAAGGCAAGTATGTTTGTACATATGTATAGCTATCTACTTGTAGTGTCAATATTCATGCGTCCCGTTTATAAATTGCCAGTCATTTGGAAACTTAACCTAGTGTATGTATCTTTCATTTAATATTAATTGCACATTTTTAAAGTGTTACGCACTTACGTTTAGGGCGGCACTTCGTCTTATCTGTTAAACATCAAACCATTAAATGCCACTGTTAAGTTGTTAATGAAAGATCTCTTGCCCTCAACCAGCTGCCAATTACACTCAGTCTGGGTATTTGGGTCGCTCAGACACATAGAGTCCGAACTTCGTGTGGGGTCTTGCACCAAATTTCACACAAAAGTTTTGCAGCGTCACGTTTCTCGCATGATATAAACCCTTACCTCGGCTATCCAGCACAAACGGCACATCCAATTTTTGACCCAAAAAGGCAAAAAGTGTGGCCCATAAACAAAACAAAAAAGTTTTGTAGATGCTTTTTTACTTTTGTACTGTTAGACTGTTGTTGGATAGCTTGACCGCAATGTCCACTTCAGTGCCAGGCAGTTAGAGAGTCGCCCACATGGACAGTGCCATGCTAATCTCTCTCAGAGCGGACTACACTTGAAAATATTGTGTGTTTGTAGTCCGCATTCTGGGCAGCTACTCATTGTTTACACAGAAATAAAAACAACAACTACAACTACAGCTCGACTGGCCCAAAAAGTCAATACGATGCCGCGCACTTCAGTCGGTCAGAGTCATAAATTACGCCATCCCTAGGGTGCTATTGAAAAATATGTGCGTCTGCCTGCCCGCCTGCCAGCCTGCCGTTCGGGGCAAATAGTCAGCCTGGCATGTAGTAGGTCCGTATGTCTGTATACTTGTACAAACATACATACATATATATATTTATATATATCTTTGTCTGTATTGTGCTGCTGCCCCAAGGTGCTGGTCTCGCTCCTGCGGCTGCTCTCGTTTTGCCTGTCAAAATTGTTCATAAATTTCGGACTACCCTCAAATTTCGGCACACAGGAAGTTACTGTTTAGCTAAACACACGACTTTGCGTGAATGTTTGCTTTGGCTTTTTGTTGATTTTTGCCACAAAAGGTACGGACAGCCTAACACCTTGTCTTGATGGTCGGATTCTGTTCTTTGTGACCGAGCCAGCCCCGACCATTAAAGGTGGCAAAAAATAACATTCATGGTTTGCTCTAGTGATGGGCGCGGCTTGTAATTGTGAGCCCGATGGCAATAATGTTCTTGAAAGAGTGGAAAAGTGGTTAAAAATGTGATTTATACATATGTCCAGCGAAATTATTTATTTTGGCTCGTTGTATTATATCTGGATTTATATATTACGTTAAGCCTTTAAGCCCATTTTAAAATTGTTACCTTTTTGGAGTTATGACATTTACAAATAATAGAACATTAGATCAAAGATTTCAGTTTTTTCCAATCTAGTAAAAAATTAGTGATTAAGAGGCTTTTTTGTATTTAAGCAAATTTTTAATAGCTTTGCGTTTCCATAAATTCTTTCTGAATACAAATAATATAAGCTTAGTACCACTAATGCACTCCTCTTTGAATTTATGTAAAGGTCCCTTTAAAGTTTCATTAAGAGATAATATTAAACTACTCATTATATAAGAACTTTCCCAATCAATTGCACGTGCAAACTGTTAAAACAAGAGTTATTGAATCTTTTGGGGAAAAACCAATTCATTTCTGAATCTGCAAAATAATTTCGACACAACATTTCTTTATCCACATAAAGAGATAATATTAAACTACTCATTATATAAAGACTTTGCCAATCAATTTCATGCACAAACTGTTAAAACAGGAGAGAGAATCTGCAACATAATTTCCATACAACATTTTTCTTTACCCACACACTTTCCACTACATAGTTTAAATCACTTCTGGGTCAAGTTAGAACGAAAGGGCTTTTCTATTCTGCATATCAGGTAGAAAAGATCTCATCCACCTAGAGTTTATTGTGTCTATTGCGACGCATGTATAATCCACCTTAAGTATGGATTTATTCCCCCAATTTAAACTCTCAAGTGTATTCCTATTTTTGGGGCTTGGAAAATAAATCTAAAGGCGGTTACTTCTGCCACATATCCCCTAATCATTCATATCGATGTTGCCATCTCTAGTTTCTTGCCGCAAAGTCTTTCTGACTGCGTGGCCAGCCAGGCTACACATGCAAATCAAACCGCAGCGCACACATTAAAAGTTTGACCCAGCAGCAGCAGAAAACTCACCTAACTGGAGCATTCAACACCTGCCACAGCTACCCCAAGCCCCCCACCAGCCTTGCCCCAACCTTCAAAGCCCCCGCTGCCATGCTTTATGACTTGCCATAAATTTTATAGCCAGCGCCTAGACGTTCAAGCGGCAACTATGCAGCAGCAGCATTGGTGATAAAAATTTCATTACGACACGCAAAAAATAAAGAAGAGGAAGGCAAAGAAAACAGAAAGCAAAAAATTGAAAGAAAATTTTACACCAGTGGCAAATTAATGGCAAACGTTCAGTCCGACAAATCACAGGGAATACGAGCATGTGAATGTTTGGGTCCCATCTTCGGGGCAGGTGTTGCTGCCGGCTTTAGGGGCTGTCCATGCCATCGGCACGCAATGGAGCGTGATATATGCAGGGATATATGTATGTAGGTGTAGGTGTAGGGATGGGGATAGGGATCATGCGTGTCGACTTGCCTTTGGATAATAATCACATTAACTTTTTCAGATAATCACATTAAATTTAAGACTGGCTTTTTACGTTGCTTTGATTTTTATGAGTCAATAATTTGCACTTCTTGTCGGTCACGGGTTGGGGGAGCTGGTTGGCTGTCGGGCTGGCTGGTGGCTGGTGGGTTACGTTAGCTTCTGATGCTACTTTGATAAGCCACCTACACACACCCACATACTCGTATAGGAGGAGCTCGAAAGGCAGGCAATCGTGAAATTTTGTGGGTGCTGCTGCTTGTGGTTGTTGGGAGCGCATTGGTTGTAAAAGCTCTTAGGTGAGTAAGGTTTAGCCGGGAGAAGTTACCACAGAGTTGGGGATTGGAGTGGCCAGTTTATTGTTGATTAAAGCTACTTGAGCAATCAGCTAAATTAATTACACATTAGTAGAGAATAATTGCGTTGTTTGAGTGCCTTGACCCAAATCATGGTAAGTGCGCTAATTAGCGTTCGAAATATATACGAGTACAAGTATATGGAATTCTAATTCTGACCCACCGAGTTGAATGATTAAGTACCACATACATGGTGGTAGTGGGAGGTCTTGATAAAGCTAGAAGGTAATTAAACATTTCATCACTTAACGCATTTAAAGTAATTAGCTCAATTTGATGGTCTTACTTACTTTTAGGAACTTACGAATAGTGTTTTTTAGGTAAAGCTCTTCATCAACGACTTTTGCAGAGCTTAAGCGTCAGATAACAGACTAAAGAAAGGTTTCAAACTCTTTGTTCAACATAACTTTATATATATTTAAATATGTGGTTCAAGATTATGTGGAACACTCTTTCGATGTGTGAATACTCCTCAGCTTGATTTTCTAATAGCACTTGAAGTATCTCAGCTTTATGAAACTGAATTAGTAGCTGTGAGTGAGGAGGGGAGGATGATTTCTTGGCGTTTATTCGTTAGTGCTGTTTAGAGGTCTATCTGGAGTGATTTCTCTTCGGAACACTAGGGTTGCCCACTCCTGATCACTTCTAGCGTTGAGCTAGACAGTAACAAGGTAAATGTTCAGCCAACTTTTATACTTGTAGTAAGGGTCTCTACTGTAAACAATCTCTTTTATAGATTTGCCTATAAAAAGCTTAATAGTTTTTTTCAATTCAGAGATACCTTGGTGCTCCTGATTTGTCTTCCTAATTAAATTGCTGTTTCTTTTAGCACCTTTCAATGAACGCATCAGTTACATTGAACTTGTTGGCCATTCCTTGAAGTTGGCCAACGAACATCAAACCAAATTAACATTTTTAATTGAAAAGCCACATAAGAAATTGGAATGTAACAAGAAAAGCAGCACACAGCCATAAAAGTAAATGCACTTTTTATGGTTTGTCATAGAGATCTGTAAGCATTTGAGGTCATAATTTATGCGACGTGACGCCCACTTTGTCCGAGCAGGGCCTTGAATTTATGGCCAAACAGCGAAGTGAATTGCATCGATGATGTTGCTGCTCTGCTGCTGCTGCTTCTGCTATTGCTGTTGCTGTTGCCGATGATGATGATGTTGTTGCTGAGGCTGATGCTGAGCTGTTGAAGTGAGGCGATAATGTAGAGAAATATAGTATGTGTACGCATGTACGAGTATCTTCTAACTCGTTCAGGTCCGAGCCCAAGTCGCGTTGATTGCGTCTGGCCTGCAGGCAAAAACGCAGCCAAAAGTGGCCGAGCGAAATCAGTGCCAAGAGTGGAGGCAAATAAATTGCAGCTGCCCGGTTGGGCGGGGTGGGGGGAGAGGTGCACCCAAGCGACCAGGGTGATGAAATACAAATAGAAATACTTGGCAGCTACCGTTGTCTGTCTGCACGTCTGCTTGCCTGCTTAGCTGCTTGACTGCCTGACGGTCTGGTGATGAAGTTGCCACAACTGCAACGACTGCAGCAGACAACAGGCCACTTCACATGTCCTTTGGCTTGTTTGTCTTTCACTCTGACGCTTCGGTCGCTCGCTCGCTCGCTGCTCAGTCAAGTTGTTTGAGCAGACGACGACGCAGCAGTTTTGCAACAGACGCAAACAGGCAACATCTTTGCCGACAAGGTTGCCAGCATCATCTAGCATCGCACGAATCATGACCATTTGGGCATAAAAATTACCCCACCTGGCCCCACTCCCCCCACTCCGCCACTCCTTCACTTGTGCTGCCTTGTATGGCTCGCTGACTTGCCTTGTCTTTGCTTGACCTTTTAAGGCCCGCTCGCTCGCACCGGGTGAGTTACCGGTCGTGGCTGGCAGTGCAGAGTCGAGTCTGTGATTTAATCAGCCGCAGCTATATGCAAGCTCATCAGGCTCGGAGGCATCATGGGCAGAGAAAAATGGTTGTACCTTTTGTTTGTCTTTGGCGCAGTTGGCTGAATTGTCGACAATGCCGGAGTAAGCCGTTGAGGGAGTAATTTCGCAGCTCTGTCAGGATTCGTGCTTCAAGTACAGCACTTGAAACTTTTTTAAATTGTCCGAGCTCCATTTATAGTTCGGTTTTAGCCCACAAATTATGGACAGTGCTTGGGGGAATGCTGATGTTAATCGAAATGGATGAATATGAAGTGGAATGGCAGCCAAGTTTGAGCTTTGAACTTGAAAGTAAAAGTAATTGTCCGAATGGATAACATTTTAGAAAGTAGCTTTGCGCGAAATATACTAAGTAAGTACTAAGTATATAGGGCGCTGGAAAATTAAGCCCAAAGCTGAAATTAAAATGTAAAGTCTTCTTCGTCACATTTGAAACTCTCTTCCCCTTCTAGAAACCGTTTGGTAATTCTTTTCGCACATTTTCGCCAACTATTTTGCACTTGGATTTCAATATTTTTTGCAGCCTACATAATTTGTCCATTCAGAGCTCAACCCTTACACACAAACGCCTTCGGTGCAGCCAAGCAAGCGATTTAAATTCATGGCTCGACATCTATTTAATTTCAATTACAACCCTAAGAGTAGCTACGCAGACACATAAACCAAAAGTTTTTGTGCAAAAAAACCTTAACAACGCAATTTTTGCGCCCCAAATACGTTTCAGCCCCCTCACACCCTCCGCCCCAGAGGATAATTTATGCAAACCCAAAGCTCATATAGCGAGAGGGTGCTAGAGACAGTAGACTAACGTGATCTAGTAGTGGGTACTGGATATATATTTTATGCTTATTCTTAACATATTTTTTTTATGCTAATGCTGCGGCTCCAGCTCCAGCTCCGTCCTCATTGCGTCATTTGGATGGCGTGGATTTTGCAGGCCATAAATTCGAAATTGTCTTTTGACACATGAATATGTTGTGCATTAAACCAGACGAGGCACAGACTCAATTCCAGACCCAGACCCATACCCACAGCCAGACCAGCGGCGGACCAGACGACATTTTTATTATTATCAATATATGTCTGGCTGCGTTGGCCCATTGCCCGCTTCCCACTGCTCCTCGCCGCTTGATGATGATATTGGGCACAGTTCTGATTTAAGGCCATTACAACATCGTAGTCATAGTCGACGTCGTCGTCGTTGTCGTCGTCGTTGTCGCACTTTGAAGTTGGGCCCTGGAGCGAGTGTGTCGTATGGGGAAGGGCGAAGGGGCTGTGGGAGGGCGGCAAGGGTTGTGTTGTGTGATTTTTCGCTTGCGGCTAATGGAGCGGTCTGTCTGCAAGCATTTCGGTTTGTCATATTTCTTCATATAGCCTAGCCGGCTTTTTATGGGCTGCAAATTTGACTGCCCGATTGGGTGGAAGCCCATGCCTTAATGTCTTTAGTGTTTGCGCAAGAATCATGGCCCACATCAAATTTAATTTGTTATATGGTGGGGGATCTATTTTGGAAAACTCTAATCTTGAAACCGAAAACAAATCACTCCTCCTCCTCCAACTAGCAGTGCTGATAACATAATCAGTCTGCAGAATTTTTTCAGCTTCTTCCTTTCGTATCTCTAGTGCCAGCCAGTCAAAATATTGAACTTATCAACCTCCTGCCACACATAACCAGCAACCCTCTTCCTCGTGCTCCAGTTTCCAAGTGCCTAGAGCCAGTTGAGTGAAAACACTTTAAGAAGTTTGCAGCTTCCTTTGCATTTTAGAGCAAATACTTTTACTTTTTGGCCATTGCTAAGCGAGAATTTATGTCAGCATTGGCATTTTACAAAGTTGGTCGCCGCGTTGGCACCTTTGGCATCTCGGATGCCTTTTTGATAATGAAAATCGATTTTCGTGACAGCCAACAGCAGCAGCAGCGGCAGGTTGGTGTGGGGCCTTCAACTTCATTTGTTGAGCAATCAGCTCTAATTAGTGTAGAACAGACAGGCAGACAGATAGACAAGGTAGTTGATATGCAAAGCGGAGGAGCAAGGGTTGCAAAATAAATTGCCATTAGCTGTCTGTAATTGAGCAGCTTGGGCGGAGAAGGTGGAACGAACATAGGGCGGCCTGCAGAGTTGAATGTCTGCGGAATTTTAATTGCAATTGTCTTTGGAGTTGGGCAAAAAATGTTGCTTTAAGTGGAAAGATTGTAGTGAGTGCCATGATACTCGTAACTAGGTTAAATTACTAAACGTGTGGGCATAGCATGCAATACAGTGAATATTATCTAAATGGAAAGTGGCATTTAAAGGCGGCAGAGTTATGCAAGAAAGGTTCATAAAGGAAACCCGCCACTGGCCTAGCACGGGTGTTTCGAAGTTGAAAGAGTGGCTTTAACGAAAGTATTGCTTTCCTAATTTCTCCGAAAGAAGAAGTGCTCTGTGGTGAAGTCGATGGGCAGATAGCTACTATTTACTTTATTATACTATTATAATATCATCATACAAGTATCACATCTTCTACTTAAGCACCCACTTCTATGCAATCCATTCAGTTGGCAATTAGGCGCCCATTTTGATTTAATGAGCTCGACTCACATGTCTACTGCATATTAAGGTAACTCTTTCACCTTTTACTTATCGCCAGTTTTTTATCTGCCTAGCCCAGACTTAAGCACCCGTACGCACCACATACACACATCAACAGTTCATTATGCGACAGGATTCATATCTGCCACAGTCATTGAAGTAGAGCGCCCAACCCCGCGCGTGTCCCGCCACTCACCGCCCTCTCCCCGGGAGTCGTTACTAATTACATTTTCAAAATGCAAACGAAGCATGCATGGTGGGTTGCAGGGCGAGCTGCTACACTAATTAGTACAATATATATGTATATGTATAAATATATGCTATATGTGTGTGTACAAGTATATATGTATAGTATATAGTCGGCCGACTAGCTATGAATAAGTGGCATAAATTAAAATAAAATGTATGAAAGGTGAACTGCGACGGTGACTGCGATAAAAATCTAAAATAAACACAGGCAATGCGGCTTGCCACAAGTCTCTTCGCCCGCCACATGCAACACAACATATGCAGCAACAACATTAATTAAGCATGAACATTTAACCTGCCCCCGAGTGACGCCCCGCACAGCGGCCCTTGCCCTTGCGTGTTGTGTGCGGCGCGCTTTTCATAACTCAGGGCAATAGGTAGTAGACCCTATAGGGTCTCAACTACAATTTGTGTATAGAGGCGCCGTTTTGTTTTGAAGTCCATTCTATAAATTGATTGATTTATTGAGGCAACGTTGCAAGTGCAACAATGGGTGAAGCAACATGCCGACGAGGCGCCAGCTGTCTATGGTCAGCGCATAATTTTTATAGTTAACATAATTTAATTAAATTTATTGAGGGGTTTGTCGCTCTCACAGCAGGTACCAAAACAAACAGAACGACAGCACTTGCAGCAACAACAACAAAAATGTCAAAGTTCTGAAAAGGTACGCAAATTTCCTAGGGTTCGGGAACAAACAGGTGCCACTTAGGGGTGGCAGCAACAGAAAAAGGAGCCACTATTTGAGATCTTTGTTGGCAGTAAAGAGTGATGAGGCAAGTACAATTGTTAGCTGACAACTAGCAGGGGATCATGAAGGATTGTTACTTGGGAATCTTGAAAGTGGCCCACTCTTTTTAGTGGTAATTGTATATGAATGACCATAACTGTTTGCTCTAGGAGGTATTTATAACTTAAGAGACATCTTAGTCGAAAGTAAACACGTAAGAATGAAGCAAATACAATCGGTTGTTGGAAGCTATCAGAAGTTGAAGCACAATTGTAACTTCTGAAGAATTGTAATTCCATTCTGAAGCTCTTCAAGTATAGTACTTGATAACTTGCTAGCTTGGAATCGGTAGAACCTCAACAAAAGTTTAGAAATTTGTAACTTCAACTATACAGTTCATAAAGTACATAGGTAGTTCAGTCAACTCCTGATAAGCTTCAGTCAACTGCTTAGCATAGGAATGTTATCCAGTCATCTGGGTTCCTGGATTGTTACTGAAGAATCTTAAAAGTGTAGCACTATTTGTTAGTGGTAAGTGTATCTTAGTCGAAAGTAAACAAGAAATGATGGAGCAAATACAATCGGTTGATGGCAGCTAGCAGAAGATCAAGCAACATTGTAACTTCTGAAGAATTGTATTTCCATTCTGAACCTCAACATATGTTTAATGGCCAATGTTTTAAATGTGTACTTTTCGAAACTTGTAGCTTCAACGAGACATTTTCTAGAGTAATTACATAGGTATTTCAGGTAGTTCAACTCTCTGATAAGCTTTATGCAATTGCTTCTTATAGTAATGTCATCTGAGGTTATTCTTCCCCATCCTAGAGCTTGACAGTAACAGAATAGCTTTCTTTGGCTGCCTTGCATCTTGGCAGTTGTTTATCTGTTGTTGGTTCATCTGGATATGTCAACTCATTTGACCAATTTCTATGAACTTCCTTTTATATTTGTTTCGCTGCTTTCTTTCTGATGTAAAGTCAAGACGGAAAATTGACACGCAATTCGCAAGGTCTTACAAGATGTTGTACAATTTCTCCCCCGACTGACAAATTTGTTCGCACTTTCATTTGGGACGACCTACCCCTCAATGTTGGCTCTTTATCCCAAGGTATTTGATTAATTTGATTGATTTGCCTCGCTGCAATGCGAAAAAAATGCTGTGATGTAGCCTTTTTCGTTTTCATGCTACTACGTACATAGCCATTTAACTCCTTCAATATGTCACGAGCATGTCTAAATGGGCAGATAATGCAAGGCAAGCGTTCAGTTCGTTCGCTCGTGTTGCCAATGCAAGACGAAAATCAATTTCCAAAGTAAGGAAAATTCGTATCCCTAGTGATTGATTATGCAGCAGTATCGAGTGACTGGCAAAAGTTGTTGGCCGGGTCTGGTGGGCTCGGGTTCGGGTTCGAGTACGGGTTAGCTTGCAATGTGTCTCGCCGCCACTGAATGGGTCACCAAACGCATCATTAATTTTGTCTTCGTACATAGAGGGTACTACTTGTGTATAACAAGCCATTGTAGACATATTGCCAACATACTTTATAATGTTTGCTTCTTCTTGCTCTTATTACATTCACAGGCGTTTCCGCAGAGCTGTACTATGTACGCGAGGGTGCCATCAATGACTACGCTTTGAACTTTGCTGTGCCCGTGCCGGCCAACATCAGCGATGTAACCTTCACTTGGCAATCGCTCGTTGACCATCCGCTCCCCTATAGCATCAATGTGGCCACTTCGGATTCGGATGTCCTACCACGTCCAATGTTGAATATCTCACGCATTGGTGATGTGCCTGTAGATGCGCAAACCTGGGGCGTAAGTCTTAAGTGCTCGGGAACACGAGCTGCTGAAGTTACGGTGACAATCAGCCTGGAGGTGATACTGGATCGTGAGACGAATAACAACACAAATCTGGTGTTCAAGCGAAAGAAAATATGTTTGAAAGATGAGCCAGATGGCGGACATGAGGACTACGAGGATGAGCCACAGCATCCCGAGTTGGGAGCACACGATGGGGAACACTATGCCGAACATGCCGAGGATAATGCAGAGCATGTAATAGCAGATGGACATCTGTCGCCCAATGTGGAACAGGATACTGGAGCTCATCTGAGCACAGCAACAGAACGTGGCGCAGGACAACCAGCGGTGACTGTTGGCCGTGGTCCAGGCACAGATTACGATCCCCTGTTGCGCGAAACTATCGATCCACCCACCAGCGGTCTCATTACGCTTATCATTGGCGGCCTTTTGGCGCTTATATTGGTCTCAACCCTCATACTGATTGCCTATTGTGCGAAGGGACCCTCGAAACGACACCCTACGAACGGAGTCCATTTGATAAAGACATCCAGCTTTCAGCGCCTGCCGACCATTTCCTCGACGGCTCATAATTCCATCTATGTGTGTCCCTCGACTATTACGCCCACATATGCTACGCTGACGCGGCCCTTTCGCGAATATGAGCATGAGCCGGAGGAGTTCAATCGCCGTCTCCAGGAACTAACTGTGCAAAAGTGTCGTGTGCGCTTGTCGTGCCTGGTGCAGGAGGGAAACTTTGGTCGCATCTATCGTGGCACATACAACGACTGTCAGGAGGTTTTGGTCAAGACTGTGGCACAGCATGGCAGCCAGATACAGGTGAACCTCCTGCTGCAGGAATCCATGATGCTGTACGAGGCCGCACATCCCAATGTCCTCTCTGTTTTGGGCATTTCGATTGAGGACTATGCCACCCCCTTTGTACTCTACGCCGCTAATGGCAGTGTGCGCAATTTGAAGACATTCCTGCAAGATCCTTCGTATGCCAGAAGTGTGACTACCATTCAGACAGTGCTGATGGCTTCTCAGCTGGCCATGGCAATGGAGCATTTGCATAACCACGGCGTGATACATAAGGATGTGGCGGCTAGGAACTGTGTGTAAGTATATAGAATAATACCTCAATACCCCCTCAACTAACCCCTAACTGGCACTAAAACAGCAGAGAGCACCTTTTAACCCTCTCTATTTACTCTGATGTTCTCTTATGCAGCATTGATGATCAACTGCGCGTTAAGCTCACGGATAGCGCTCTAAGCCGCGATCTCTTTCCCGGTGACTACAATAGTTTGGGTGACGGTGAATATCGCCCGGTCAAGTGGCTATCGCTGGAGGCTCTACAAAAGTCCCACTTCAATGAGGGCAGCGATGTTTGGTCCTTTGGTGTCCTTATGTGGGAGATGTGCACCTTGGGCAAGTTGCCATATGCCGAAATCGATCCCTATGAAATGGAGCATTATCTTAAAGATGGCTACAGATTGGCCCAACCCTTCAACTGTCCCGATGAGCTGTAAGTATGGAGTGTAAAGCCCCTGATCTGAATATAGCATTTAGGCTTACCCGACATTTCTTGTTCTGCTCTGCCACTTACAGTTTCACAATTATGGCTTACTGCTGGGCTTCCATGCCAGCCGAGCGTCCGTCTTTCAGCCAGTTGCAGATCTGCCTGTCAGAGTTCCATACGCAGATCACCAGATATGTTTAACCAGCGGTGCTACAACATGCCAGAACTTGTAAATATAACAAGAAGCGTCGTCGCAAGATTTCCCAACAAACGACGGCCGCTACTTTGTATCCAAAGACATATTTAAATGATAGCACTTAAGTGGAGATCGTGGCCGGATCTTATATATTGAATCGTGATGGATATGGCGTTAGTGGATTTTAAGTGGAATCCCCCATAGGTAACTTATTTTTGTTTAAAGAGTAGTATGTGTACTAGAGAGGATGCCTATGGGCTAAAGGTTGCTGAATGATATATGATTTTCAACCGGTTGTAAATGTTTGAAATCGGAATCGGTTATTTAGGCCAAAAGACCGTTATGGCTGATACAACAAAAATGGGAGCTTTAAGGATTTTAAGCGGTTATAACCGTTTGAACCGGTTTATTGTTTTGCAAACGATTCTAAGCGATACAGAAAGAAAGCTTTTCTCAACGAGTTTACGGTTCTTAACCGAATATAACCGTTTGCACTTGATTAATTGACAAACAACTTCTGTCAAACCTATGCGAAAAATTCCGAACCGGTTATGAAGGACTTCAATCGGTTATTTGAATAAGATATTGCAGCCTACGCCCTGTTGGTCTCTATTCTTAAATGTATTATAATACTAAGAGGTAAGCTATCATGCAAGTGTTATTATAAAATATGGAAAAAGATGATGTGACGTTTCAATGCAAATACGTAGAAGTTAAAACTAACCTTAACACACCAGCCCCTAAGAACTACAATAAAGAGACAAACAAACCCAGTAAAATAAAAATCGTTATAGACTAAGCAGTTTTGGGTTGGCTTGCTGCCCACAAAAGTTTCGCGACGTACATAAAGCATTTACATAACACATACTAGCTACATACTTACATACATAGTCCAACAAATAGTAGTTGGTTCAAAGAAAAAACAACAGCAAAAAAATACAAAAATTAAAATGGAAAATAAATTAGGCTAGGCAGTGTAAAAACAAAAAACCATCCCGTTTGTCGGGCTACTTGATCGTAGTTTGAAACCGCGTTAAAGAAAAAAAAATTATCATAAATATCGTATTAAATATAGTATATGCTATATAAATATATCTACATGTATTGTAAAGGTATTGATGTATATGTCTAACAATAAGATCCTAGTGCTAGTAAACTCCATTTACCTAATGTTAGTTATGTATCGCCCAGACTTTACCAAAAGGCTCTATACATATGTATGTTTCTTTACCCTACTTAATTTTTGTTAAATCAAAAGGAATTCAAAATGCGCTGTAATTTTTGTAAAATACTTAAACCTTAACTTTTATGTTTTTACTATGATTTAAAAAAAAAGAGAACAAGTTTTCAATAAACGTCCGTGCGATTTAAAAACCAAAACCAAGAAAATGCATTTTGTCAATTGAGTTTCCGCCAGAGTAAGTAAAACATTCTCATTTCAGCCATTCCAGCCAATCGAGGCGAACCGACCACCAAACTAAAAGAAACGAAACTATCACGCCCGCCACTTAACCTAAAACAACGCGCCCTAAGAGCAATGCGTTGTTTGGGTTGCTAAGTAAACCGAGTCGCTGAGTCGCAGAGCATGCTTCTCAGTGCCATCCACTGAAGCGCACAGGCAACAATTCCGGGTTACCTAGGCATGTGCTTCCTTCTGCCTCCAAAAACAGATTCACATCATCATCTTAGAGTTGTGTCGTCGATCTAGTTCAATTAAGTGGTTCAGCTGGGGAATGTTTTAGTTCCGATTTACACAAAGCTTCAATGAATTTCATTGGTTTTAGTCATCTAAACTTTAGATTCGAAAGAAATGAATTGAAATGCTACTCAATATCTTTTATTAAATCTTTTTCTTTCTTTTCTTTATTAAATCTCTACTGGATGAAGTAATCTTGGCATATGCCAACAATAAAAATAATACCATGTTTTATAACGACCGCAGTATATTATAGTCTTAAATAGCTTAAAGAAATACCTGTTCTCTAGAAAGAATGAAAGTTATTGAAGTTGAAGAATTATTTCCTTCAGATCTTATGATCATTCATATTGAATTATAAGCTGTTAGCAACATTTCATAATTCATAATGTTGTTTTTTCTAGCTATTCTAAAACGATTTTGGGGAAAAAAAACAAAATTTTTAAAGCTTCCGCTATGTACTTTTTGAATATTCGAAGTATATATTTTTTATATTTCCTTTAAAAATCTGAAACATATATTGTGTTTATTATTTTCTTTATTTGAAATCGAATCAAGTTTTCAATGTTTTATTTATTTTATGTAAAATCAAATTCACCTTAAAAAAATATAGAACCTATTTACAAAAATTGAAAAGTTATTCCAAGAATTATAAAATTGAAAAACAGTCAACGAATGATTATAACAGTTTTCTATATGAAACTATTTGAATACTTTTTGAGCATGAAAGTTACAGGCGAGATGTATTAGAAATGAAATATTATGATTATATAAAAATTGTCTTTCCAAAACGACACTTATTTCTTATAAACTCACCAAAAATATTTCAAAGGTGCAAAACATCAAACTAGTTCAATATTAAGTTTCCAACTCAGCCACAACTCGCTGCATGTTCAGTACAGGAGCACACAGAAATGGTTTGTAATGCCAACTGCCTATTTGGCAGGGGCGTGGGCAAACCCCACCCCCACTGCCACCCCCACCCAATGCCACATCTAGCACACCTGTACGACATTGCTGCTAGTTTCATGCTACGCTTCTTGATGGCTCTGTTGACACTGTGTGCTCACATTTTGGACCTCGTCATGCTCGGTTCGACTGCGCTTTTTAATATGCTTGTCACATCGTCAACAAGCTTGGGCTTGAGTTGGAAGTTACTGCCTTCACTTCGTCATTGCCACAGCCAGAGCCTTTAAAAGGCTCTCAGAGTGCTGCTGCCACCAGCACTAATGCAGTGCGCCTTTGGACACGTGCTCCTCCACTAAACTGAAAACCATTTAACTAAACTACTCAACTCAAATCGAAGGCAGAACTACAGCTAAAAGCCCAAATATAAAGAGAAGCGCTCCAGTGGGCCAACAACGTGCAACGTGCCTGAAAATGTCCTTTAAGTATACAAAATTCACATTATACGAAAGGCTCTGTTTTATGTGATGTTAGGTCATCTAAAAATAAATCAAATCACAGATTATACTTATATTAAGTCAATAAGTGGCAATAAGTAAAGCCGCGGTCGGGCATGGAAATAATTACCAGTAGCCTTTTACAAGCCCACACAAGTTTTTTGAAGCAGAAAACTATATTTTCACTGTTAGTATAGCTGCTCTTTTGTTTATGACGATATCCTAAGAAAATTTGTCTATATTTCATCGAACTCTGTGCACTACGAGTACATATATCAATAGCTGCCATCGGATATAAAAACTAGCACCGAAAACTGGCATGACTTCAACGTTTAAAAAAAAGACACTAATCTTGCTTGCAAACAGACGTGTTTTTTATCGCTCCGATCAAATCTTTAATTTGTTAAGTTCTATGGGACATTTTACGCCCTTAGTGAAGTTACAGTGAAACTTGAAACTGTTCGTGTAAAATTTAATTAAAGGCATTAATAATAATAACAATAATAAGAATATTCGCACGAAAGCATTTTTCAAGCGCGCAAAATTTTACATACAAATAGAACAATACCAACACTGAAACACTGAGTCATACCCTCACAAATACTCTCGCATCAGCGTTCAACGAATCACTCAATAAAATACAAACCGAGAAATCGAATTTCGAACTACACTAAACAACATGGCACCGCAACCCAACAAACGTGCACGTGAAAACACCAGCACTGACCTTAAGGAGGGCCGCCAGTCGGAAGCTGTTTCATCGAAGATAATGGCAATGATGAATTTGCGTTTTGAAGAGCAGGCCAGCCTCTTCACCACTCATATGGGAGATACTGAGCAGCGCATCCTCAATGTGGTGCTGGAGCGGTTCGATCGCATGGCTGATGAACTGAAGCAGCTACATGAGCGTGTGAATAACATTGAACGCGAGGTTGAAGAGCTGTCCTTGTTGAGGGAGCGGGTGGGTGTGCTTGAGACGAAGCTCGCTGCGCAGCTCGATGCCGCCAATGCCGCTTGCGACTTGCGTGTACAGGTGGGTGACCTGAAATCCAGATTAGAATATCAGCTTTCTAAGCAGGAAAACGCAGATATAGCAAATAACTTGCGTTTCCACGGTGTCCCGTATGTAGAAAATGAAAATCTTAAGGCGATTTTCAACTCTCTCTGCTTCGCCTTAGGAGTAACTCCGGCACCCAAGTTGAAAGAAATCTATCGGGTCAAGCAAAGCAGGACCAATAATTCCATTGTTGATCCGGTGATAATAATTAGACTCGAACATATGCGCGATAAAACTTCACTTTTGCGGGCAATTGGCACATACCGGCGAGAAACTCAACAACAACTAAACTTGCTGCTCCTAGGTTTTGACTCGCCAACCCCAATTTACATAAATGAGCAACTAAGCAAACGAAATTATGATATTTTTAAAGAGGCAATGAAAATGAAGAGACAGAAGTTGCTCTTATCAGTATTTACTCGCCGCGCATTAGTGCATGTTAAAACACCTACTTGCGATACAGTTGTTCGTGTTGATGGCATGCAAACGCTCTTGGCACTGCAGAATAACTGCATAAAAGCTTTAACCCCCCTTGCCGTGCCATCGGCTGAGACGGACGGCGTTGGAGCTTTAGGGGAACACCTTAGCAATAGTAACTTTCGCACTTAAGAAACTTCTGTTATGCTTTAATTTTAACATTGTTATTTGTAGTAGTAACTGTCATGCTTGTTTTAAATTAATCTATTCTTTCTATTTATATTTTACATCGTATACTTCGAGTGCGTTTCTGAAACGACTTCAAATACTTAAATATGCAAATTAGTAATAGTAGTTTAGATGCGAGCAGCCATACAATGCTAAAAGTTCTTTGCAACCGAAAGCCAGGCTTACATATTTGTCATATCAATGCGCAAAGCCTAACGAACAAGATAGAAGAATTTAGGAATATGTTTGTAAATTCCAAGGTTGATGTTATATGTGTGTCTGAAACTTGGTTTATGTCTGACATGTGTAGTTCGTTGATTAATTGTGATGGATTTAATGTTTTCCGATCTGATCGTGCAGGCCATGCGGGCGGAGTTGCAATATATGTAAGTAAGAAAATCAAAGCCAGAATTATATGCAAACAACCTGAGGGGTGTGCAATTGAATACCTTTTTATCTCACTATATCACCTAAAAAACTGCCGAAACATCTTAATTGGCTGCATTTATCGACCTCACCGCAACACAAACTACACTGATCTGATCAGTATATTTTCTGACATCTCAATGAACTATGAAGACGTAATTCTAACGGGTGATTTCAATTCCAATGCTCTGTGTGACGCTCGTCTAGTTGATGATATAGAGGCATTAGGCATGAAAATTGTTAATGCAACACAACCAACACATTTCTCACAAACCTCTAACACATTACTTGACCTTTTTTTTATTAATAATTTAAAGAAAATCTTACTATACGACCAACTTTCTGTACCTGTGTTCTCTAAACATGACCTTATCTTCTTGACACTTGACACTTTTATTGATAAAACTGACCATAAAATAGATTATAGAGATTTTAAGAATATTGACATTGCACAGCTAAATGACGAATTTTCTTTACTTGATTGGGACGATATTTACCGGTTACCCACGGTCGATTCTCAACTGCAACAATTCGAACACAAAATAAGCTACCTCTACCACAAATTCGTACCACTACGAACGAAAATCGTTAGACCCACACAAGAACCTTGGTTTAATGACACAATTAGACTTGCCATTAAAAAACGTAATGATGCATATGAAAAGTGGAAAAGATATAAATCTGAATATCACTATTCTAAGTTCAAATACCTCAGAAAGCAAGCATCTTGCTTGATAAATGCTGCCAAACGAGCTTATCATACTTCACAATTTAGCAATGCGATTTCAAGCAATCAGACGTGGAATAAGCTTCGTAGAATGGGTATTGGTAAAACGAAATCATTTCTTCCCTCCGATGTTGACGTGAATGAATTAAATAATAAATTTGTACAAATTGAAGTACCTGTCATTACGCATAATACATATGTAAACGCTGTACCTAATGTAACCTGTGATAGTAGTTTTAGCTTTCGTTGTGTCAGTCAATGTGATGTCCTAGAATCAGTTCTTAAAGTTAAGTCAAACGCGGTCGGATTTGATGACCTACACCCAAAATTCATCAAAATGATTTTACCTAAAGTCTTAGCACATATTACACACATTTTTAACACATCAATTATGACTTCCTGCTTTCCTGATAAGTGGAAAATGTCAAAAATCTGTCCTATTTCTAAGACTAACAATGAATACCGTCCTATTGCTATTCTTCCTTATCTCTCAAAAGTTTTCGAGAATCTAATAGCAAACCAGATTAGTGACTTTCTAAACAAAAACCTTCTCTTATGCGATGACCAATCTGGTTTCAGAAAGCACAGAAGTTGTACCACAGCTGTCCTAAATGTGGTTGAGGATATTCGCAGTCAAATGGATACTGGCTGTGTTACTTTTTTAAGCTTACTCGACTTCAGTAAGGCATTTGATTGTGTTAATCATGAAATAATGTGCACTAAACTTAATAGAATGTATTACTTCTCAAAAACGGCAACAACTTTTATACATTCTTATTTGTCCAATAGGCGTCAAGCTGTTGTAATATCGTCTGATCATTCTTCGTTGTTACCTGTTAGTCGCGGTGTTCCACAGGGATCTGTTCTTGGTCCACTATTGTTCACCTTGTACGTGAATGACCTCCCTTATGTCTTGTCTAACAGTAAAGTCCACCTGTATGCTGATGATGTTCAAATGTATGTTAGTCGTCCTGTTACTAAATTAAATGAGTGTATAAGTGTTAGTAATGGTGAACTAGGTAAAATCTCTGACTGGGCTAAAAACAATGGGTTAAAACTCAATCCCACTAAATCTAAATGCCTAGTAATCTATAAAAACCAACTAAACACTTCAAACTTCAACTCCCTTGTGATTGGAGACACTCCGATTGAATATGTCGATCAAGCTAATAACTTAGGCTTCTGCTTCAACAGGAGCTTGACATGGAACAATCATATAAATAAGGCTGTTGGTAAGGTTTATGGTGCGTTAAGACTTCTGAACTTGACTCAGCAATTCCTACCTGTAAATCTGCGAATGATGATAGCGAAAACATTCATACTTCCAATGCTATCTTATGGTGTTGAGGTATATGCAAATTGTGACGCAATTTCATTCCGAAAACTAAAAGTCGCTTACAATAGTGTCGCTCGTTATGTTTTCGGTCTAAGACGCTCTGATCATGTCACCAGCTATGCATACCAACTTTTGAACTTAAGTATCATGTCTTGGATAAACTTTCGAGTTTTATTATGTCTACAAAAATTGATAAATACTAAGGAACCAGCATACCTGTATCAAAGAATTAAATTTTCCACATCTCTAAGAACTCATAACTTAGTATGTCAGCGCCACAGGCTTCTTTTATCCGACAGACAATTTTTCATATATGCTGTTCGCATTTGGAATGGACTACCAACACACATAAAAAACATCAGAAACGCTACTCAATTTCGAAGTAATCTAAAAAAATATCTTCAAAATTAGCATTAATAAACTGTCACGATAACAAGCATGACATATACAATCATTTTACAATGTAATTTAGTTTTAAGAAAAATATAAATTTTATTAAACTTATTTTAATTCTCTGTCTCAAATTTTATTATAATCTCATTATAAACTAACTAGTTTAGTACATATGTAAAACTCTTTATGTGACTAGTGCTATAACATATAAGTAACTCTACTTGTTGCGCTAGGAAGTAATTAACAATAAATAAATAAATAAATAAATACATACATACGTAAAATGAACTCCAACTAAGGTTCCAAACTGGGAAATTTCTGACCCCAAGAAATTAGGTATTTAATCTTCAATTTTACCAATTAGATAATAATCTTATTATTAAATCTAAGTTATTTAATCTTAGTGAATTAATCTTCAATTTTACCAATTATATATTAATCTTTGGGTGCAGTGTGGGATTCTTTGGCCCACACCGGGCTAAAATTCATTTATCTTTCTTCACAATTATAATTTAAAAATCAATACAACGGCGATTGTTGACTACAAAGGCCCTCTCAATTCCATGCCGCCTGTTTTGTAAAACTAAACAAATTGATTACCGAATCAGACGACCTTCATTTGAGTTGTTTTTGGAAATTAACACAAACTTTTTGCTATAATATCTTCAAATCTTTTATATGAATTGATTTGAAAATAACAATTTCTTTTACACTGTGGTTTTAAAAACAAATCAAATATTTAATCGTTTCATTTATTTCAAGCAGGTGTATTGTAAAAGATTTATTCGGTATTTGATATTTATGTGTATAGTAAATGTGTATAATTGTGAGTAATAAGGTTTTAAAACAATCAATATAGTTAGATGAATGAATGCGTTATTCTGTATTTGTTGTGCTCCTTTTTACTCCTGACTGTAGAAAGCAGTTAAACAATAATAGGGTTCGTCTGTTATAGTTACCATTCCTGCTGGAAAATTGGTCACGTAAGTCTTGCCAGGCCTACTCCTTTCCAAAAATCACCAATACCAGGCACTTGCGAACCAAGCGGAAGCTGGGCATGCTGAGGGAGCAACTCTTGGCGTGCTGATACCAACGACCGGACTGCATCGCCACAATAGCCATACGATTGCCGTGATCGTTGATCTCGCCGACTAAATCATTAATTGTATAGTACTCGTGGAGAATGCGAGCAATGTCCCGGTGTTCCCCCTTCTGGGGTACCAAACGGAAGAGAGCGCGTGCGCCTGGTTTTACCTCCTGATGCCAAAAGTCGCGTATATTGACGGTGCGCTCCGACGCGACCAGATAATGAGTTATTTTGAATTTTAGGCGGTCCCTGTACCCTCGTACGGCAAGCAAGTCCGCCGAAACTTGTAAAAAGTCCCCATGAATGGCGCTGGAGGTGACCAACTTCCAGGCTTCGTCTGCAAATGAGGTTCGGTTAAGGATAGAGATGGATGCATATGCTTATAGGCCACTTACTCTTACTCGGGGAATATTGCACTTGCGGCGGAAGTTGCATTACACGTTCTGGAGGCCCCAAGGTTAAACGATAAAAATGACCCATACCATTGTTAAAGGGCATGGAGGAAAGGGGCCACACAACACCATATGAGGGACACGGATCGTTCGAGTAGTTCATAAGGTATCCCATACCAATAACTTGGCCCGCTTCCACGCCCAACGGCTCTGCAGGCTGAACAGCAACTGCTCTCAGACCCGCTATTGGATCTGGCATCAAATGCAGTCAATTATTGGCCACAAAGAATGTTTCTAACCTTTTTACTTACTCGGCTCGCCAGTTTCGAAAGCATCAGACTCTGCGTCCATATCTGCCACATCATTGGCCTCAGCAGCAGCATTCACAATATCGTTAGGAATGGCTTCTCGAGAAGCGAGTGCTCGTACATAGTTCGATCGACGTTGACGACGGCCAGCAATAAACGGTCCTAAATACATTTTTTTGCACCGAAATAGTCGAAAATTAAATTCAATTGACGAGCCACGCAACTCCTTCGGAAGTGAAAAGTTCCACACTTTTACAGTCAGTGCAGTAAAATTAAAAAGGGCCTTAGGGCCTCGGTGCACGTCGAGATATATTTTATTGTTAATATCGATAACAATTGTATATTGCCTATCTGATAATTCTGCATGTATGTAGGCCTTCGCCCATAATTTGAACAAAAAACTATATAGTATGTGGAGACAATATTTATGATTTGAACTTTTTTCGAAAACCAAAACAGTGATTTATTAGCTGAAATATAAAATAAATAAATAAGGGCACTCCATTTGCTTTAATTATAAGAATACTGATTTTCATAAAAATGGAGCTTAATCGATAATTGATTATAAATTTATTAATTGCAAATGACACAACCTCGAACAGTTTAAAAAGTAAAATCAGAGCGATATCATTATTTTGTATTTAATCTATACTAATATTATGAAGAGGAAAGATTTGATTGTTTGCCTGTTTGAATTGAAAAGGCTTCGAATCTACTGGACCGATATAATGGATTCTTTCACTGTTGGGAAGCTAAACTATCGACAATTAACATGGGGTATTTTATTTTTGCCAAAAAGAATGGAATCCTTACTAAAACGCCAAAAATGTAACCAAACTTAAAAAACTCCCGTATAGCATGCTGTTAGTTCATAATCATCCTCGAAACATTGTCACTTTAAATATAAAGGCAATATTATTCAAAAACCCCCAGCCAAATAAAAAATTACAAATCGATCGACGCCGTGATTAATATCGAAGACATTTAAATTCACTAAGCCCTTCTGGACTGCGGCCATATGAATTGACGGTCAAATTAGGAATTGCAATCATGCTTTTGAGAAATTAAAGCCTTCCAAGCATGTGCAATGAGACGAGGAGGCTTATTAAGGAATTGTAGGACAATTTAAGTGTAGCAACCATTATCAACGGCCCAGCAACTGGTTAACTAGCTCATATACCGAGGATACCGATGATCCCATTTGATCATTTATATGGCTTCAATTTCCGGTAGTCCCAAACACGGGTCGGAGCTCCAGAAAATCAATTTATTTTGGTACCAGAAAATAAAGCATCAAATATTTTTTACAGAGAACGTCTGACCTAATAAAAAATAACAAAAAAAATCTGAAAACAAACAAAAAATCATTAAAATAATAAATTTTAGGAACTCATAGCAAAAAGAAGGGTGTATGTGTGTTAAGAGTGTGTGTTATAAAATGTTTAATTTTTAAAATTTTTGTTATTATATATTTTTTAAACAGGTTATATTAAGTGATACAGTAAATGTGTAAAGTCGATAATAGATATATAATATTATTTTCCAATTGAAAATGCATTAAGATCGAATGTTTCATATTTGAATTTTTTCTTTTGATTAGGTCCTTCTCATATCTACTTATGCGATCGGCAATATACAATTGCACCGTATATTTACAGTTGAAGTTCTTGGAATTGTTTTTAATCCCAATTTGAATTTCAATCTTCAAATCTCCACTATCGTCAACACAGCTAAGGGTGTTCTTGGTTTTATTAAAAGATGGTCCAGAAAATTTATCGACCCCTACACTACCAAGCTACTTTACAGTTCTCTAGTACAGCCAGTGCTAGAATACTGCTCATGTGTTTGGTGTCCTCAGTATAAATTGCATCAGGATCGCATAGAGTCGGTCCAGAAACAATTTCTTCTTTTTGCTCTTCGTGGTCTAAGCTGGGATCCCAATCTACGATTACCATCCCACTCCAGTAGACTTCTCCTTATTAACCGGCCTTCTTTAGCTCACCGTAGGATAGTTCTGGGTGTTCTGCTCCTCCACAAATTAATTGTCGGAGATGTTGATTCCTCTATGCTTTTAGGTCGTATCAATTTTTCTGTTCCTTCCAAGCCAACAAGGAACTTTCTGCTTATTGTACTTAACAGTTGCACTAGTGATTACGCTATGCACAATCCTTTTCGAGTATTATGCGCTAACTATAATACTTTTTACTTTTCAATCTCAAGTGAGCTCTCACTAAAATCTTCTATTTTCAGCTACCACCGGCAGAATCACTGATCCCCAATGAGTAGGGGCAGTGTTTGCCGGACTGGCTAATAAATTTTCCCCCAACGGGTCAGTGATTCTTCACCTTTAATTTTTAATTATATTTTATCTTTTATTATTTAAGAATTTTAATTGGTTTTCTTCTATCTTTTATTGCTATATTTTTTCATCTCCACTTCTTTTTTAATAACTTATCTGACTACTCTCTGCTGTGTGTTGGATTCGTTATTAGATACTTTTGTCAATTTTATAGTCTGTTTTATTTCTTTAGTTTTATTTAGTTTAAGTTCTCTATTGATTGATTCTTTTTTAAATAAACAAATTAAAGCAATCCTTATTCTTTTGCATAAAAATCTGCTTTATTCGTCCTCAGGATAAATTGCGTTACAACCAGCGGTGGGGCGGGCTTAGCAAGCTTATGGCTCATTGGTCCAGACAAATTAAATATACGATGATTATGAACTGTTTATAATCTGTACATGAAATGTAAAAGAGTATATTAGCTCAAACCTAAAATGTGTGAAAATGAAAAATGTAACAGGCAGAAGGAGGCGTGGCAGACCCCACAAAGTACATATATTCTTGAGCAGAATGATGAGTCCTGTCCCTGTCTGTCCGTATGAACCCCTGGATCTCAGAGACTATAAGAGCTAGAGACACCAAATTTTGCACAAAGATGCCTTATGTGTGTACGCTGTGTAAGTTTGTTTTACTTTTTCGATTTCCCCCTACTTCCTCCTTTGGGAGTTTTAGCTTTAGCTTTTTTACTTGTTTTTGATATTATTTTTGAATCGTACAGCGACTAAACCGGGCTATTGTACCACATTAAAATATAACTGAACGCTTCGTTACTTGTTAAGCTTAGCACTCAGGCTCAGAACATATTTGAAGTATTCTGTTTGTCGCCCTTTCGGCACCGAATTCGTTTTATAATGTTTCCGATGAGCGATGAAGAATTATACGAAGGAGCACAGTGTGGGATTCTTTGGCCCACACCGGGCTAAAATTCATTTATCTTTCTTCACAATTATAATTTAAAAATCAATACAACGGTGATTGTTGACTACAAAGGCCCTCTCACTTCCATGCCGCCTGTTTTGTAAAACTAAACAAATTGCCGAATCACACGACCTTCAGTTGAGTTGTTTTTGGAAATGAACACAAAGTTTTTGCTATAATATCTTCAAATCTTTTATATGAATTGATTTGAAAAGAACAACTTCTTTTACACTGTGGTTTTAAAAACAAATCAAATATTTAATCGTTTCATTTATTTGAAGCAGGTGTATTGTAAAAGATTTATTTGGTATTTGATATTTATGTCTAAATGTGTATAATTGTGTGTAATAAGGTTTTAAAAAATCAATCAATATTGTTAGATGAATGAATGCGTTATTCTGTATTTGTTGTGCTCCTTAAACAATAATAGGGTTCGTCTGTTATAGTTACCATTCCTGCTGGAAAATTGGTCACGTAAGTCTTGCCAGGCCTACTCCTTTCCAAAAATCACCAATACCAGGCACTTGCGAACCAAGCGGAAGCTGGGCATGCTGAGGGAGCAACTCTTGGCGTGCTGATACCAACGACCGGACTGCATCGCCACAATAGCCATACGATTGCCGTGATCGTTGATCTCGCCGACTAAATCATTAATTGTATAGTATTCGTGGAGAATGCGAGCAATGTCCCGGTGTTCCCCCTTCTGGGGTACCAAACGGAAGAGAGCGCGTGCGCCTGGTTTTACCTCCTGATGCCAAAAGTCGCGTATATTGACGGTGCGCTCCGACGCGACCAGATAATGAGTTATTTTGAATTTTAGGCGGTCCCTGTACCCTCGTACGGCAAGCAAGTCCGCCGAAACTTGTAAAAAGTCCCCATGAATGGCGCTGGAGGTGACCAACTTCCAGGCTTCGTCTGCAAATGAGGTTCGGTTAAGGATAGAGATGGATGCATATGCTTTTAGGCCACTTACTCTTACTCGGGGAATATTGCACTTGCGGCGGAAGTTGCATTACACGTTCTGGAGGCCCCAAGGTTAAACGATAAAAATGACCCATACCATTGTTAAAGGGCATGGAGGAAAGGGGCCACACAACACCATATGAGGGACACGGATCGTTCGAGTAGTTCATAAGGTATCCCATACCAATAACTTGGCCCGCTTCCACGCCCAACGGCTCTGCAGGCTGAACAGCAACTGCTCTCAGACCCGCTATTGGATCTGGCATCAAATGCAGTCAATTATTGGCCACAAAGAATGTTTCTAACCTTTTTACTTACTCGGCTCGCCAGTTTCGAAAGCATCAGACTCTGCGTCCATATCTGCCACATCATTGGCCTCAGCAGCAGCATTCACAATATCGTTAGGAATGGCTTCTCGAGAAGCGAGTGCTCGTACATAGTTCGATCGACGTTGACGACGGCCAGCAATAAACGGTCCTAAATACATTTTTTTGCACCGAAATAGTCGAAAATTAAATTCAATTGACGAGCCACGCAACTCCTTCGGAAGTGAAAAGTTCCACACTTTTACAGTCAGTGCAGTAAAATTAAAAAGGGCCTTAGGGCCTCGGTGCACGTCGAGATATATTTTATTGTTAATATCGATAACAATTGATTATTGTCTATATATTAATTTAAAGAAAAACTATATAGTATGTGGAGACAATTTTTATGATTGGAACTTTTTTAGACAACCAAAAAAAGCTATTTATTCGCTGAAATATAAAAAAATAAGGACACTCCATTTGCTTTAATTATAAGAATTCTGATTTTCACAATAATTGAGTTTAATTGATAAATTTATTAGTTGCAAATGACACACAGTCGAACATTTTAAAAAGAACAATATCATTATTTTGTATTTAATATTATATATTTTTTAAGCAGGTTATATTAAGTGATACAATACCTGTGTAAAGTTGATAATAGATATATAATATTATTTTCCAATTGAAAATGCATTAAGATCGAATATTTCATATTTGAATATTTTTTTTGACAAGATCCTTCAAGCAATCCTTTCAGCTTTTTCGAAATAGATTTTTGTATGTTCACCAGGTCTAATCTGCTGAAATTAACTTTCTTTCTACAATGTCGCATATTTGCATACTTATGGATGACGATGATGAAAAACTTATTCTTTTGTATAAAAATACCCTGAGGACGAAGTCAGGATAAATTGTGTTGCATCCAGCTGTTGGGCGTTCTAAGCAAGCTTATGTCCGGACAGTATAAAATATATCGGCAGTCGAAGATTATGGAGTGTTTTTTGAATTATTAGATTTAAATCTTTAATTTTCTACTATAGTAAACAAGGCGAAGGGCGTTTTTGTAATCTTTAAACGTTAATTCAAAGAATTCAATGACCTCTAAGCCTGTACAGTTCTCTAGCAGGCTGTTTTAATGATTCAATTGTATCGAATAGTTAGAAAAGTATAATCATTTCATTTTTTATTATTTGTTTAACATCTTATTTTTTCTGTTCGTCGCTTATACTTGGAATGTAATTCTCGTTTATTACGTTTCTAAGTAAGATGAGTAATTGTCACATTTTAAAGATTAAATTTTATCGAATAGTACAATCAGAAGGTTTCATATCATATGTTTTAAAATTTAGAATTTTTGGCGATAGCCTTCCTTTTTTTGATTTCAAAATATTACCAAATATTGGATATTGTAAAGTCTAAAATACATATTTAAGATTAATATATGTAGTACATGTATATACTCTGTGCATCCAAATAATGATTTGCTTAAAAGTCAATATAAATTAATGAAAACGAATTGAATTGAACGAACTTATCTGCTTTTCAATTCAAAATTAAGTAAGAAAGATGTGCCACAATTTCAGTTCTCCACTGATGTTTTTAGAGTTTATTTCGCCAGAAGTTATTAAATTATTAGAAAGAAAATTGTGACAGTTGAACTCTTTGAAACTGCGACCGAAAACTCCAAAAGGACTTTATTGTGAAATACTATCCAGCGGGAGTAGCCGGTGCTGAAAGGCGAGCTCCCCTTTTATCAGTAAAACAACACTGCAAAATTGAAAAATAAAAGGTAACTAGAACTTTTTGTTTTTGGTCAACACTCTAAGCCAAAAATCAACAAATATAAAAAATTTCACAGCACGTGAGGCGGCATTTCAATTTTTCAGCAGTAGCCATAGCATCACAAAAACTTTGACAGGCAAACCTCCCATCTCCCACCTTCCACCCCCTCCCCCACCATTACACTCCACAAACACTTTGAAAGCCCTAAGAGCAACAACAAAATGACGACAGGTAGTCAGTCAGCGCGTCAGTTGGGCAGCCCCCATGGAGCCATTGGCAACCCAGCACTTGCGGTGCCGGCAGCTGAGGCCACGCCAGGTGATGTTTGAACTTTTATGTAGGAGTTGTGAATGGGGAGGGGTAGGGTTGAGCTTCGGAAAAACTGGGGTGGTAGGGGGATGGTTTGGCCTCAAAAATTGATTACTTTGTAGCGCGCGGAGGCCGTGGCGCGAAAAGTTTCCTACACACTGGTCCAGTTTGTTTGTTATTTTGTTGGCTTCGTCTACTGCTACTGCTGGCTGCGTGTGCGTCGTTTCGCATTTCAAGCTGTTGATTATGGCCAAAAGGCATTAGCAGAAAAATAAATATTTACTTTTTAAATTATTAAGCAAAAGTTTTGCGATAGCAACGAACCAAGGGTGGACACGATTGTTCTAACTCGTCAAAAGTTTTATGTTACTCTGATTGCAAAACTAATTAAAAAGTTGATGAAACTCATTCGAAATTACTTTAAAGCATTAATTCTAGTTGTGGGTGTGCGTGTGTTGCGTGTTTGCGTCCTAACGGTAGACAATGGCACCAAATTGTGGGTTTGAGTTGATTAATTGTAAACTAAATGTTAGTTTTAAAATGTTTCGGCAGCAGTACAAATGCGTTCCTGGTTGCAGTTTGTACATTATTTTATAATTCGTTATGTCTTGAATACCAAACTTAAAACGATAAGTACTAATTGTTCCAATTCCACTATAATAGGAACTGAACACTTCCAACATCGTGGAAACGGATACCCCCCGCCCCCCCCCACACAAAAACCCATGACATTGTTTTTACACATTTGTTATATTATAAAATATATGTGCATATGTGAAAATATTATTATTCAGTTTTAATTTATTTCTTATTTAATTTAAAATTACACAATTCCATAATTACCACAGATAATATTCATGGGATCAATTAAATTGATCTAAAAATTTGATAATGCACTGATTTTAGTTAGTTAGTTAGTTAAGTTAGTTTAACTACATTTTTAAACGATTAGGCGTTTTGGCTATTTACATACTTGAAAGTGTCAGCCATACATTTAATAAATATTACAAACGCTTCTGACATACTGCTTGAAGCAGCTAGCAATTGTGTTGCATGTCTGTTTATTAATTTGTAATTTTTGATAATTTCCTGAAAACAATTGTTCTTCTAGTTGGGGTTTTGTTTGGCTCTGTGATGTTCAATAAGCCAACGCTTCAAATTCATATAACAAAGAGCGATCGTTTTTCATCGAAACGTCGAAACGAAAAACATCTAGTTAACATCGAAAGCCATCGCTCATGTGGAAATCGATAGATCGATAGATAGTCGTGCTATGTATATCGTCGGGGTTCGGTGCAGTGTGCGTGTGCAAATAAATTGCAAAAAAATGTGTGAAGTGTTATTGAATAAATAACATTAATCAATAAACATTAATAATTTCGAAAGTACGAACTAACCAAGCTTATATTGAAAATGTGTACAAAGAACGCAGATTAGTACGCTGTCCCGCAAATACGAAATTTCGTCTTCATTGCTGACGCTTGCACAGTACACATGTATGTATGTATGTATGTGTGTAAATGAAACACAATGCAGGTGAGTGAATATTTTTATATTTCAATTACTATACATATGTGTATGCATACAATTGTTTATGTTTTTGTGCTTTTGCATAATAAAAATAAGTTAAAAATGCAGAAATGATGTCTTAATGGCTGCAATGACAATGCAGTTACCCTTGCCTGCAGCTTCTTACAATGCTAATTATTGGTATTCCTCGTTAACTTATAATCGCGGGTTTTAGAAACAAACCAAGCGCAACTGAAATACGTTAATTATTGGCCCATGATTTTGTGGTGCGAAATTTTGTAAACAAGAAAACAAATTAAGATTTGTTCCTGTAAGCAGGAACGCAGTTAGATGATATTTAGCTTTTGTTCACCTGTCATGACAAAAGCTAGGAGGCATGGAACTGCGTTTGAGTTCAATTTTTACAGCTGGTTCATTATCTCAGTGCTCTCTCCTAAACCATTCATTGACTGATTGACTGGTTCGACTCGCAAATGAACCAAACAGTTAATTATTGAGAAGTGAAAACGCAAGTTAACATTTTTGTATTTAAAAATAGGGGGAAAGGGGAATATGCTAAAAGTAAACATATTTGCGGCTGTTTTTTATGTGCATTACAAATCATTTATACATTTAATTGATTGCTTTGATTATTGATAATGCAGTTGAAAACTGTTGGAAAGCCAAGTGTGAATCAAAGAACGGATACCTGGGGTGTAATGAGCTTTGAGTTAAAATATATTTTCCAATTGTATAATGATCATGTACAGTATATGTACAGGGTGGTTCATAATTTTCTTTTTTCACTTTACAATTAGTGGCTTGAAATAAAATACTTTCTTGTAATAAGTATGAACTTTAATTATCTTTTTAAAATATTTATAAAATACTTTGTTATACATTTTAAAAATAAATATAGATTGTAGGGTATGTTATGGGTTGAACTCGCTTACAGTCGCACTTGCAGTCTTTCCTTTCGCTTTCACTTCACAACTATTGCTGCTCTTTTTATTGGCTAGTGGTGCTACTGTGTATCTGATTCCTAAGTTGCTTGAATCCAGAAATTGTTTTGCAATTTCTTTTGTACTTTTCAATACACAAAACACGCAGCAGCGCAACATTAGCATACAACTTTTCTTATTATTTTTTATGTGAAAAATTTTTACTACAGCCATACACGAGAAAATCAGTAGTAGCAGCAGCAACAACAACAGCAGCAAACTGCAAAGCTAAGGAAGCGGAAACGGAAAGCAAGCAAAGAACGCAGACAAATGCCAGTAAATTTGACTGAGTCCGTCGCAGCAGAAGAAGGGGAGCAAGAAGAAGAAAGTGGTGGAAAGTGTTGTTGCTATCTGCTCTTGCTGTCAATGGGCTAAGCACCAATCCGTCGCATTCGAATCCAAGTCGTAACCAAAAAAAAAAAAACAAAAAAAATGTAAAAAGTGAAACAGTCGCGGTGGCAGGAAAACTCGCTGGCGAAATAATAATGACATGGAAGGAAATCATTTTCATTTGCAACCCCCCCCACGTTGCCTTTTTTATTGCCTTCTCGCCTGCCCGCCTGTCTGGTGTGGATGTCGATGTCGATGTCGATGGAAGTAACAGCCAAACGCCAAGGCAAGCGCTTCATTTGTCGTAAAGTTTTATTGAATTACTCAGGCGTGCGGCGGTTCCAAACTCCTCGTCGACAGCATTGCCGTGTGTTTGAAGTGACAGTCTGGCCGAGGAGGCAGATAGACGGCGGATTGGGATTGTCTGCTGCCACCCACTTAGTTATTTTTTGCCAATAATGAGTCCACGTTGCGTTTCTTTTGATTATCACGCCTGTTGGCCCGACGGCTTTTACGAACGTCGTATCTTTGGAAATTCATTAAAACTTTTTTCGGTTTTTGGGACGACTGGCAATCGATTCGAACAGCTTGAGCTGCGCCATGATTCTCGCACCTGCATTCATTTTTCATTGTGGCATCGTGTAGCGCGTCGCCTTTGACTTGCCTTTGACTTTTTGCCAGCCGTCATTATTCATCTTAACTGTTTTCGCTTAGCGCCATTTGCGCTTTGCAACAACGCCAGTCAACTTCAAAATTTCCCACATATGCTCGCCAACTGCTGGACAAACATGCGCCGCTCCACGTGTGATTAATTGTTGCATGTGTCGTTGTGGGGCGTTGCAAGTATGTTGTACGAGTAGCTGCAAACCGACAACCTACCAAGGCAGTCAGTCGGTCGGTCCAACAGCCTGAGTTATTTCTGTTGACGCTAAATTTCTTGCAATGGCGCATAAAACATTTGCACATACTTACTTGGCTGGCAAGTCAATTGGTGGTGGTGGGCCAAGGCTGGCAAAGCGGCGGCTCCCAGCGGCATTAAAAGTGGGCTATGGGCGTTTTAACTGGTATCCCCAAACAGTTATTGATGTATGTTTAGCAATTTGGGCTTGTTTATGGCACTTTTTGTGACCCAAAAATATAAATAGTTATATATACATAAATGTGTAGTTTCAAGTTAAAAAAGAATGACTTAATTTGTTGTCGCTTAAATTATAAATGCTGGAGTATTATTATTGATATATCTCTTCATAGTAGTTTAGGATTGTTCATAGCACGTTTTGTGACTCAACAATATAGTACAAATAACTAGCTATAAATCTTTAGCTTTAGGCTGAAAAATAATGACTTCATTTGTGGCATTTAAATTGTTAATATATCTGTAAACCAGAGGATTTCCATTAGAACACATTTTCCGTACAGTTTTGAACAAAATGCAACAAACTCCGACCAATCAGATTTTCATTCAACGAACACATTTTTGGGTTCGAAAAGCTGGAATTAAACAAGACATCGTCCTTTTGGAATGCTTTTCTAAATAGGAAACGTTTTGTAAACTCGTTGTCGTCCACGGAGAGGACTTAGTTTTTTTATACCCTGTACCCGTAGGGTAAAAAGGGTATATTAGGTTTGTGCAAAGTATGTAACATACAGAAGGAAGCATCTCCGACCCCATAAAGTATATATATTCTTGATCAGCATGACGAGAGAAATCGATCTAGACATGTCCGTCCGTCTGTCCGTCCGTCTGGATGAACGCAAGGATCTCGGAAACTATTAAAGCTAGAATAACCAAAGTTGGCATCCAGATTCTCCTAGGTCCGAGTAAGGACGAGTTTATTTTTTTTTTTTTAATTTCCCCCCCCTTCCCCCGCTACAGAATTTCGTCAATAGCGTCCACATTTCAAATGCTACCTAAACCAAACTTTGCACACATAATTTCTATACAATTATCTACTGTTCTTTAAAATTTTATCAAATTCGGTCAATTCTAAGAAAAGTTATTAGCAAAACAAATTCTCACCAGTACAACCCCCCCAAACTGCAGCAACAAGTTCGCTCTTCTTCTTCCTCTTTATGCTGCTGCTATGGGCGCATATAACTCAGTGACGGAAGTTTACCTGGGTACAGGGTATTACACTGTCGGGCTTGCTCGACTGTAGCGTTCTCTCTTGTTTAAAATAGTCAAAAGGCGTCTTCCGTTGAGTCTAAAATATATTTCTTAAAAATTCACCAAACTTTTATTTTAATTACTAGACTTTCTGATAAGTGAGCAGCAAAAAAAAGTACAGGGTAAGAATTACAACTCTGAGAACAGTTTCAGTTTATGAATGATAGTTGTATTTGGATCCACATTAAACGCATCCAAAGAAAGTTGGTTTTAAGTGTTCGGGACTCAGGAATCACTTAACAATGTACAATTAAATCGAATCTGAAAACGACAATACTTCCAATTACTTATGAAATGAACATCAATAAATAACACATTCGAAAATTTATCGAAATAGCTTTAAAGCGGGTTTAAAGCATTTCTGTGAGTTATAGTTCGTTTACGTCTCGATTAATAAATATAATATTTATGATTCGATTTTAAAATATATCGTTTGTTTGCCATTCGCCCTAATAGTGAAATGCCTATTTATAGTTCAGTTTTAAAGAAGGAGGTCGTTCCTCTTTGAACCGCCTCTCAGTTTTTTGGTACATTTTTCGTTTTTCTTTTTCGCACTGTTTAATCATTCTTTGTGTCTTTAGCATTAGCTTAATAAATTACTCTTATTATTTTGATTCTCTAGACCTGACCTAACCTAATGACCTAACCCAGTATTTCTATTCTCTTTTAGGCTTTTAGGAAGCACCTATCTCTGATTTTGATTTGAAGCACGTTCTTTATACTGAAGTATTATTCAAGTAAACCGCCCGGTTGTTATTATATTAGTTAACTCCGCTCATTTAAAGTTACTTGTTAATTAAATTACTAATAGGCTCTGATGCCTGCGAAATCAGAAACTCATTGACAATATTTACCAATTTCCATTCAGTTCCGCTATTTGTTCAAATTGGGAAACGGGAATACTTCAGTTCTTTATACATTCGTTCGTATTTCATTTCTGCAATTCTACTTTTTCATGCAGCTTGCATGTGAGGCATGTGAGTGGAGCGGTAGGCTTGTGGCCTGAAACAGCCATCACCCTCAGTAATTTGAGCCATAACCATATTGAGCTGGCAATATGAGTCGCTCTGTTTCGGTACAATGCCCACATACTCGTACACAGCCGTAGCATCAATTTGTCCAATAAGCAACTTAATCATTTGCTATTGTCAATGCGAAGGCTGATCCTGCTCCTGCTGCTGCTGCTGCTGCTGTCCCGACTGCAGATTGCAATGGAAACGTTGCCAAGTAGGGGGAGGAAGCTCCTCTTCATGGAATAAAAATTATGCAGACACCAAATGTTTGGCAGAGGGAGCGGTGGGAGCGGAGGGAGCGGAGGCTCGATTGAAGCTGCTCGGGCGGACCGTTGAACCGACAAATGCGGCCATGCCACTTGCTGCCAAAATCAGCACACACACATACTCTGAACTCTACTTGACTTGGCTTTGGTGGCCTCTCCGGTTGCTGGCTGTGGGTTGTTGGCTGCACAATTTGTCGGCTTTCGTTTTTGGCTATCCGCTTGCTACCATATTGCCCCTTGCCACTTTGCTTTTGTGCAACAAATCATTGGCATAATTTAAAGCGTCGTTCTCGACTGCCATCTCTGTGCATTACTTTTGCAGTCTCTGCTGTTGCTGTTGGTGCTACTGCTGTTCTTGCAACTTGGCTGCAGTTTTAGCTACAATAGTTGCGCCCATTCTCCAGTTGGGAGGGGGCAGCTTGGGGTTAAGTGTGGCTGCCACAGCATGCATGCCAACCAAGCTGGCAAACGGCAGACTACAGACTAGAGAGAGAAAGAATGACATGCATGGCAACTCGCTGTGTATGATTATTGAATGTGGTCGAAGATTAATGATGCACCCGTCTCTGTTCGGCATCTCCGACCCTGCCACCATCAGCAACACTGTTTGGTTCCCCTGTCTATGTCTATGTAGCCGGTCGGTACTAGCAAATAGAGCCTTTTGTCTAGCTCTGATCGGCTTAAGTAGGCAGGCGGCTTTAATGTGCATTTAACTCACTGACAACGTTAGTTGGACTTTCATTTTGTCAATTGTACAGCAGTTTAGAATTCATTTTTCGAATTCGAACGAATTTACCGCCAGCGATTTTGCGATTTTCACCAAATGACTGACAAAAGTTCAATTCGGCTTAGTTGAGTTGTTGCCATAATTTAACTCTAACAAATTAATATATTACGGAAATATTCTAAATATTATGGAAGCGTCCGACCCTGAGCTGTATAATACAGATAAGCAGAAGTCAACGTTCTGTTCATACATAATTTGTTCTTATCTCATGTTTGTTATACTCTCTACTTAACAGGTATTCGGTTTGCGCGGAGAGGAAAATATTACAGGTGGAAGGAGGCGTGGCAGACCCCAGAAAGCATGCATATCTTATCGACCATCCCAGACTTTCCGTCTCTCCGTCTGCCTCCCCTTGATCTTAAAGACTATTATAGCTAGAAATGTCAAATTCTGTAAATAGATGTGTACGCAGTATGAGCTTATTTTTTTTCCCCGCAGTGTTTTGTTATTATTTAAATGAAATTATGCTCTGGCTCAACTCTGTACTGTATATTATTATTTTTCTGTACATACTTAGATACAGAGTATTTCATAGTCAGGACACCAAACATGAGCTTTTCCACTTGTTTTTCTTATCATAGGTTGTTCACATTCACTTAAGCCCACTTCTCAACTCAATGACAATAATCAGTACATTAGTAGCGCTGCTAGGATGATGACGGAATTAAATTTGCTGTGTTTGCTTCTTCTTATGACTGCGAGTGCCACATATTTGGATTCTGGCGGATTCTTGCGGCTCTGCGAACAGAATGGAGAAGTTGCGAGTGATTGCAGGGCGGTCTTACGATACTGGATCAGTCTTAAGGAGATGTATTTTCAAGACTGCTGCGTAGGAGAGCAGCAAACAAATGCGCCGAGTCTATGCGAAAAATGCACCTCAGTCGCTGAAACGAACGCGTGGAATTCTATAACTAACAGAGAACCAGATGACGACAAGAACAATAAACATTTTAGAAGTCTGTTCTCCAACAATTGTGCAAGATTACACACTGGACGATGTGCGGTAGTACCGAGACGACCTATGACAAAGAATGTAAACATTTGGAATAAAATTGCTGATATGTAGAGTATTTTGTTGATGACACCTAATTGCTAATGTTGCTTTTTTTATACCCTGTACCCGTAGGGTAAAAAGGGTATATTAGGTTTGTGCAAAGTATGTAACATGCAGAAGGAAGCATCTCCGACCCCATAAAGTATATCTATTCTGAATCAGCATAACGAGAGAAATCGATCTAGACACGTTCGTCCGTCTGTCCGTCTATCTGTCTGGATGAACGCAAGGATCTCAGAATCTATAAAAGCTAGAATAACCAAAGTTAGTATCCATAATTCATATTTAATAGTCTACTTTTGTTTCAAATTTCATCTAAATCGGTTAATTCTAAGAAAAGTTATTAGGGAAACAAATTCTCTCCAGTACAACCCCCTCAAACTGCAGCAAAAAGTTCGCTCTTCTTCCTCTTTTTACTTCTGCTATGTGCGCATATAACTCAGTGACGGAAGTTTACCTGGGTACAGGGTATTTCACTGTCCGGCTTGCTCGACTGTAGCGTTCTCTCTTGTTTAAGTTCCATTCAATTTCTGGGATATTTAAAATTCTTCGAGAATTGGTTCGTGTTTTTTGGCAAGCTTTTGCTTCTCTTATCTTACTTATTTGCTGACACTGACAAAGAAAAGTCTGAGTTTAAAATATACTGATTAAAGCCTTAGATGGGAGCCAAGGTTCAAAATAAACTGTTAACTGATCTTATGTATTGAGAATTGAAAGCATACTTACATAATTTATATTATTTAATTTAATTTTTAAGTTATTTTGTTATAGTCCCTAAAGGTTGTTTCTTTGTTATATTATTATATTTAGTCATGGTAGTGAAAAATAGGTAGGACTTCTGTCCACAAATCGGCTGTTCGTCCGTCCGTCTGTCTGGATGAGCGCCTTAAATTGGGAACCCACTGTGTCCACATTGAACAAACGTGGTGTGTAGACTCTCCTAGTCACCAAGTTTATGTTATTTTTGAACTATGAAAAGTTTGCACTTAGTATTCACACCTATAAAATGAATAGAAGCACTTTACATTTTTTATACCTCTTTGTTATGCAGAAAACATGATTTGGGTTCATTTTAATATGTGAGCCAGTACTAGTAGACCCACTTGACTACGCCAGCCATTTTGGCTTCATTTCAATTTGCAGAATAACTAAACATGGCACCCATGTGTCCACTTATAATTCGCAGAGCCAACTTGTTTATTATTTTGGCACTTGACTGCCGGCTGCTGGCCACGTTGATAAGAGCCAAGAGGCCAACAAAACACAAAACACAAAGCAAATACAAAACAACAATAATAATAATAGCAATAATAATAGTAGTAGCAGTAGTAGTAGTAGTAGCAGCAGTCATGCAATTTAATTAAATTTTTGGCCAAGGCCAGGCTTGGCATTAGAGTACCTATGAGCACTCGTCGTCATACCTGTCTAGGAGTTGCCTGCCAGACCCGACCCGAGCCGACCCTATCCTATTGCCAGCCTGTTTCTGACTTGCCTATGGCTTCGTCTGGCAGTTTGGCAAACGGCGACATATGCGGCGCATAAATTAAACACTTCATTGTGGTGGCATTGGTGGCTGCTGCCCCGCCACTGCGTCACACATTGCCACACGTACTCGAGACGTGGCGGAGAGGACCGGATCCTTGCCGCCCGACTGGCTTTCCACGATAAACGTGTAGGCATTGCTCATTAGTTTTTCCGCAACGCCGCACCAAAGCGTAGGTTCGGGGGAAGTAACCCACCAACCAACTTCACAACGTCTGTCTGCTTTATTTTTATTGATTTTAATTTGTTTCTCCTTTATTTTCTTTTTGTTGCTCTCCAACTGCGCCACATAACTCAACTTTTTTTTCTACCATGTTGCGTAGTTAATCATTTGCCTGCCTCCGAATATATATATATACTTATGTTTCTTGTCTTTTGTTGCTCACGTCTGTTTCGATTTTCAAAGGTGTCGTTCGTAGTCATCTGCTGCTCGGCCCCAGCTCAGCTATATATATAGATATATATGCGAGTACGATGTATGGAGTATAGTCATGCCAAGTGCCATAAAGTTTGTGTAGCTTTGTTGAGCTCTTTTCGAGGAATATTCTATATATTTTATATGCTGAGCTACGACAACTGCGTTTCGAGTGTGCCCGCTGGGTTTCCAGCAAAGAGAAAAATAATAGTAACGAGCATAAAAGAAAAACCCAATTGGAAAAATGTTGAAAAGCTGCTGCTGCTGTATCTTTTTTCCTTCATTTTTTGTATTGTTGGAGCTGCTTATTGAACTGTGCAGCTGGTTGGGCTCTTGTGGGTTGTGCTGCGACTATTGAGGCACAAGTTTATCAATAAAATGCTGTGGCATGCAAAATACATGCGTTTTTATCGAGGTATTTTCGTTATAGATGCATAGATGAATGCTGCTTTCTTGGCTTCTTTCTTCATATTTATACAAAAACCTCATGCCACGTTTGCTAAATAAAATAGAAAATCGTGGCTGCGAAACATCCGAAATGTGGGTTAAACAAGTTTGTTGTCTATCTGCTTCCCTATTGTGTTTAATTTTTGAAGGAAATTGCATTTTCTTTTTCATGGTTGTAGAAATGTCGAAGTCAGAAGTTGTCTTAACTTAAATGCTCTTAGTCTCGTCGTACTGATTAAGAATATATATAAGTACTTTATAGCGTCGGAAATACTTCCCTCTTTGTTTTACAAGCGATACACACTTAACCTGGTCAATGGGTGCTACGCTAAAAGTATTCACGTATTTAAAGGGCCTAACCCTGTTATAGGTTAAGGTAATTTCTAAAAAAAAACAAAATCTTTTTCTCTCCCAAAGTTCTTGACATGTAATTTCACTTAAAACGTAATAAATTAGAGTTCCACAATTCTTATTCAAAACAAGTAAAAAAGGGTGTCCCGACTTTGAAATACTCTGTACATATGTTTACAATAATTATAGAAAATAAAAAAAATTAAGAAAATAAAAAAAAAAATTTGATCGATTTTACCTCTCTCGGTATTCGAACTCACG
Source organism: Scaptodrosophila lebanonensis (assembly GCF_003285725.1). Lineage (NCBI taxonomy): Eukaryota > Metazoa > Arthropoda > Insecta > Diptera > Drosophilidae > Scaptodrosophila > Scaptodrosophila lebanonensis. The sequence continues at coordinate 5,962,762 of NW_022060561.1, read as the reverse complement.
TAAAGGGTGTATAATTGCACATTTACATAGCAATTGCGTCTGTGTGAGTGTATGTATGCCTATGCGCATTAATTCGTGTCTGTGTAAGCATTTTCGCAGTCAACCAAACAGCAACATCAACAACAGCCGCGGGCAGCGCTTGAGCAGCGCTGCAGCAGCGCTGCATCAGCAAATATATTTATGGCTATAACTTCTTGTTAAATCGGTCTATCATAATGAAATTTGGCATACGGACATATAATAACTAACTGGGGGTATTTCCAAAATTTTAGTTCGAAATTCCAAGAATTACGGGAGTTACGATTTGCGGGGTAGAGGGGGGAGGGAGGGGAATTCCAAAATATACATTTTCTGCGTATTCACATAAGGCATCTGGGACTAAAATTTGGTGTTCCTAGGTCTTATAGTCTCCGAGATATAGGCGATTATACGAATGGAAAATCGGGAAAACCCCCATAGGGGGGAAGTGGGGGGGAAAATCAAAAAAATAAAACAAACTCGTATAGAATACACACATAACGCATCTTCGTGCAAAATTTGGTGTCTCTATCTCTTATAGTCTCTGAGATCCAGGTGTTCATACGGACGGACAGACGGACAGACGGACAGACGGACAGACAGACAGACAGGGCTAGATCGACTCGTCTCGTCATGCTGATCAAGAATATATATACTTTGTGGGGTCTGCCACGCCTCCTTCTGCCTGTTACATTTTTCAGCTCCCGCAAACCTAATATACTCTTGTACATTTCATGTACAGAGTATAAAGAGCGACGATATCAGGCAAAAGTACTGCCTCGTTTCACACTCTACCTCAAATGCTTGGATTCAAAAAATATATTGTTCATTTACAATTTTTAGAAAATCAAATACAATAAATGGCTGATCGAATATTTATTTTGTGAATATTTGTAATTGGTCGTGTCATAAGATTATATAAAATCCGTCTATTATCCGTTAGGCAACAGTACTTAATTCAATATTTTCCATCATTATAATCGACCATTGAAAAAGGAAGAAAAATTATCAATTTTCAGTTCGCTCCAAAAAAACTACAACCCTTGCCTTCCATTGTAAGCACCGATATATAATTGAAACTTGTATTCATCCAACGTAAATACTCCTTAGAGAATACTTGATTCTCCACTATGATGTCATGCTGTGTTTTCGGATAATTTAATTCAATTAAGCTTAATGATCTCCATACTCACATCATATCGGCACTAGTGATTAATATTGGAATTTTTTTACAAGCCCATCTATACCTGGATATCCGAGAATGATTTATCCAAGCTTTCGCATTTCAAATTTGTATATTTGTCCTGAAGACTGAAGGAAGGCAGTAGCAAAAAAATCGCGTAAAATCTGATGAGAGTGAGAGACATTGCACTCTGAATTACGGAAATTTTATGTTAAAACGCTTAGTAATCAAATCCGTAATGAAAAAAATAATGTGGATTTAACAGTTATTTATACATTTATATTTATTCGAGTAGAAATACATTACCATTTGCACAGACGCGATTTATTTCTCGAAAAATTAGTGAATTGCGAAAACAAATTATTGATTGTACATAAGCAAGCGATGTCCCATGTATTTTCGCTATAAGCTAAATTCCTCTCGGAATTGGGTCAGAAGTACACGATTTAACAAAGCAATCGCCCGTTTAAATTACTTAGTTGTAAAATTAGTTTCCACTTCCTATTTCGCTCGTGAAATAAATAACATCGAAAATAATGCGCTTTTCTCCATAATTTGTGATTGCCAAGAAGCGTTAACAGGTTGTGGAAAATTCGAATTCCAAATGGGGGAAAAGATGCTCCAAAGTTTGCATGAAAATTGTCAATTTGTTAACCAATCCAGCCATAATTATAGGGGGTTTCTCGTGGAAAATTTTAAACTTGTGCCTACAAATTTGTGACTGTGTGGAAATCAGAAGTTTCCTGGATTCCGCAAAAATAAAAGCACAAATTAAAATGTCTGGTGTTCTCGGAAATGAAACCACAATCATGACTCGGAATTATTGAATTGTTAGATTTCCCAAACAAAGTTTTCTAATTTATATTTGATATAGATATTTTCAAAGATCTCTTGAAATTACAATTGCATTGAAGCAATTAGTGGAACAAGGCAAGCCGTTGTTATTATTCTCAATGCCGAGGCAATTAATCATTCGGAAAATAGGACTACATAACCAAACCAGCTGTCGACAAGAGAATTTATGTCTTCTGGACCATACAACCTACCTACCACATTGAAATTCAATCCTTTCTTATCGATGCAGGCCTGTTAGATGGCTATGTTCTTTCTTAGATTTTCATGCCGGAAAACGACACTCAGAAAACCATAGTAGCTTTTTAATGCAACAACAATGGAAAGATCTGTCGTGTCAGACAAAAATGCTCTCAATGAAAGAGAACATGGGACCTTGTAGGTGTATTGTTGCCATTGATAACTCAATTAACATGTTACTTCCACGAATTATAATAGATTTTGCGCTCGAACAGTGCATAAATCTCGAATCTCATGTGTACCTATCCGTATCTTGTATCTGTACAAGAGCAGAACGTGTTGAAGAATTATTCATGCTCGAATTTCAGACAGCATGTAATTCAAAACCTTTCAACGAGCGCTTGTCTCGCCTCGCCTCGGCAGTCAGCCTGCCTTCCTGCCTGTGTGAACAATTGATTGGAAAAAGGATTTGGTAGTGTGTGTGGGTTGTGTGTGTATGAAGTATATATGTGTATGTGCTTCAATTCTTCTTTAAATGAATTTTCATTGAAGCGTTAATCCATTTATGCCCATTCTTCTATGTCTAACCCAAGGGGCACAAATTGTTGCACGCACTGTTAATCGGATTTAGGGGCCAGCCAGTACCTTTTTTGCTTCCATTTTTTTTATTACTTTGATTGCCATAACCAATTGCTTGGATCGCCTTAAGCTCGTTTCACTATTTAGTGACAATGACCTAGTTGTGGCCGCCCCGACAGCTTTGGCCCAAATATGTTGCCAACTTTGCCACAGAATGGTGTCAAGCAGAAAAGTGTTGGAGGGCTAAGGAAAATTGTGCATAAATTAAAAAATATTACATTCTGTAAACTATAAACCCATATAGCGTGGTTAGTCCGCCACCACCCAACGGGCACTTTGCTGCTGCTTCTACCCTTATTGTGTAAATTTTCAAAAGCAAAATTGATGACAATGCGGCTTGTCATCGCCTCGACTCGAAGCTGCTGCTGCTGTTCTGGGCTTCCTGCAACAAAAGATAAAAATTTCATTAAAGCCATTATAACAGATTTAGTAGATGCACAAAAAAAAAAAAATTATACTTACATCAGCGGAGCTCCAATATGGAAGTGGCAAGAAGAACATTTCGGGTTTGTACGACACAGCTGGGCGCTACATTTGATTAATTTTTTTCTAGTGTTTATGAAGCTGTTGAAACTCTAAATCAAAATGCAGGGATTATTAGTAAGTATAGCAGCTCTTAAGTCAAGAAAAGTGGTTTACGAGTAGAAATAATAATTTTGTTTTTGTTTTGATTGCTGAATGAATATGAAGTCTTTCTGAAATTTTGGTTTTGTTCTTGAAATCCAATTAGTATTTGAAAAATGTGAATTAATGTAAATATCGAAAGTTGCATTCGATTTGATAGCAACTGTTTGGTCACACATAACGAGGACATAGATACATTTATTAACAAAATTAAATAGATAAATTTACAATTAATAGAGTTTCTTTAATGGCTTCTATGCCTTTATGTAACAAGAATGGGTTATTGCTTATTTCTTTGATGTCTTTGCCGGCCCTATAGTTGGTCTAACAATTGTCACGAGCTTTTGTTTTTATTTTTATTTAGTTATTTTTAATTTGTGCTTGTTTTATTATTTTTATTATTATTATTTTTAATAATTAATTTTTTTAATATTATTATTTTTTAAAATCATTTTTTCCTTATTTATATTTTTGTCTATTTTCATTATTTATATTTTTTATTCGTAATTATTTTTTTATTTATTATTATTTTTTATTTATTATTATTATTTTTTTATTATTTTTTTTTTATTTATTATTATTTTTGTATTTATTATTATTTTTAATTTATTATTATTATTTAAAAAAAAATTTTTTTTAGACCAGATAACTCCAAATCGTAGAAACCACTTTTACATCATTCTATTCTATTTCATTTTTTAATATGTTACCAATGGAATGTATTTATATAACTGCTACAATGTTAATCTAATATTAATTTTAGTTGAATTGTTCATCCTCGTATCAACAAAAAATCTATCCATTAGTTAAATTTATTCGAGACCTTGCAATTTCTTTTAAATGTGTTCATGTTGGCGGAATGAAATTTGAACTTATTTCTAATTACCCTTCGAAATCACTTTTAAAGATATTGATGCGGATATTGATGTGTATTTAGTAACAACATTTAAATTCGACTGTAGCTTTATTTACGTTACCCGTTATGTTATCGATTGTTTGTTGTGATTGCAGTTTCGATAAATGGATATCAACTTAGGGCGTGTAGCGCAACGCTTAGCTGATGTATCGCTAAAACATATATGCCGGTCACAATGTATCTGCCACGTCTCTACGTAGTATAATATCTATTGCTATGCTCAAATTACCGCTACAAATACACTCACAAGCTCATACACACACACTTACACAGATACTCACACACATGTAAGTGTATGCTTACATTCACGTAGCGTCTAAGCAAATATCCCTGTTGTGTAAATATCCTGTCATGGGCTTGGGCTTGGTCGCCTGTCGTTCCCTTTTTGCATTTGCCAGCTTGCCCTTCCTTACTCTGCATACTCGTATACCCATACATATAGTGTGCGCCATGCCCAAGCCGAATCGAGTCGGGGCGAGTGGAGTCGGCTCCGATATACAAATACGGGCGACGGGCTTTAGGCTTTTGTATGCCACGCGAGCGCAACGAGTGTCGTGCTGAGCGGGATGGGATGCTTGTGTATGAGTGTATGGGTGCATGGGTGTATGGGTGTGTGTGTGATAACAACCCAAGGATTATTTCGCATTACTTTATTTTCACAACCGCTTGCAAGTTTGCGGTACTTTGGCACGGCACGGCGCAAACCCGCCGCTTCGCTCGCTCGTCATCTTCATCGTCGGACCCCGCCCGGTCCGTTTATAATTTACACGCTGATTGCACGTCGGGATTATATATAATTTCTCTCTACGGTTTCAGTTAGGTTTAACTTTTCCTTTTTTCTTTTTTTCTTGCCTTTCTCGCTTCACATGCTTGCGCCACCACGTACCTATTTATGCGCCTTTATCAGATTTTTGTAATTGTGTGTCTGTGTGCGATTTTTTCTCGCACGTTTTTATGAGCTTATGAAATTAATTGTGTATTAATGTGTGTATGTGTGTGCGAGTGTGTTCGTGCAGATGTGATGGATATAGCGCATTTGATTATGTTTTGGCTAAATAATGAAATTATCTGGTAATAAAGCGTAATATCTTCGTGGGAGTCACAATTTGGGCGTATTAGCGTCGCAGTCTCTGGGCTGCCATTTGATGGATGAGGCATTAAAAAGATTGCTCCAGCATTTAAATGGAGTCGTGAATGGCATTTTTAATGAAGCCATTCGCACGTTGTTTACCTTTAGAATGAAATGATTGAGCAGTGACTGTATATACTATATATATACTATACTTTTACGCAGGCGGACGTTTGGCGTTTAAAGTGTATTCAAAGGTGTATTAAAAAACCGCTGATTATAGGTTTGCTCCAAGAATCAACTTTACATTCAAGGAATCTAAATAGAAGAGCGATATATACGACAAGAAATTAATATAAATAAAATAATGAGGATAAAAGCTATGCAACAAGAGAGCAAAATAATCTAAACGTGCTTTCAATGCCCATCGTAGATCATTATGAAGGAATGGGATAGAGTGCTGATCACATAGGAAAACAAATTATAAGAAAATTTATTGTAAACGAACTCGGAACATGCACCCACCGGCCATTTAATATGAAAATTAACAAATATTAAATATACTACAGTTTTGCGTACAAAAGCAATTAAATACGAGGATATTAAGATACTTTTTTACATGTTTAATTTAAAGAAGCCGTCTACAGTCGTTCAGTTCACTCGTTCAGATACAATTAAACAAATAATGTAATTAATCTGACCGAACCAAATGGGCAATTTCTCTTAAAACAATCGAAATTGCAATCGTTTTATCTGAATTTATGCTGATTAGAAATGCTTTACTCTTCTTAGTATGCAATCCTTATTTGTTTCTTAAGCAATATTCGACAATTAATAGATTAAAAGGTATTTCAATGTTTTAAAATTTTATGAAATCTCGACAAAAATCAACAAAAGTTCCTAACGATTACCTTCGACATTTTAAATATAACTTGACGAATTGATAATTTAATGATGGGAAGGTAGGAATTTCCAAATTTGTCCTTTTTACGTTACTTTAGTAATGTAAACTTTTTTATAATGTCACATTTTTAGAGTAATGTGTGAACTAACGAAGCAATTTTTTTTAAACATTATTTTTATTGAATTTGATTAAAGTTTGTGTTACTAAAGTTGTTTTCTTGAAATTAATATATTTTGTTTTTATTTTTGCGAATCTCCTCAGCGTTGTGTTAATTCATTTGTATACAGTTATTTAATTAAACTTCCAAATGCATATTTGGTCTTAAAGTGTTGAAACATCGCATTTTGGAAGATATTCTTTCATATCCCATTGGATAAGTCTGTTGAACATTAAGATCATTAAGGTCCCTTTCTAGCGTTTGATTTTTGTTGACATCTACTGTTGTCGGAACATTAAACAAATAAAATTTTTAAAAAATTTAATAAAAATCAAGCCTTTGTTATATTTGACGAAAAAAAAAGATAATACTTTTATTGAAAGCACATGCTATTATAAAACGATAATTGTTATTATTATATCATTACGTTATTATTATTTAAATGGTCAAAGAGTCCTAAAGTAGGTGACAAATGGGGTCTGACATGCATTTGAATATAAGTACATTCCACTCCTAAATATTAAAATGTTTTTGTAGTCGTGGGGCTTCAGCACTTCTCTTTGAATTGAAAAGATTTGCAATCGAAGTATGATATTCATATAAGTTGTCTATAGTCTTCATGCTTGTCTCAGCTAATGGAACCAATTCAATCGAAAAGTTCCATTGAAGCTCTGAGAAAATTAACTCAAGGCTTTTTCCAAACTAAACGAAAACTACATTTAAATACAAGTACATCCCACTTCTCAAGATTATAACGTTTTCGTAGTCGTAATTTTGCTATTTCTCTCCGCACTTTTATTTTTGTGTCAGGCAGTACATGTGTATTGAAAAGATTTGCATTCGAAACCTGATATTCCTATAAGCTGTCTACAGTCTCTATTCTTGCACGCTATAGTCTCAGCTAATGGAACCAATTCAATCGGAAAGTTCCACTGAAGCACAGGGAAAATAAACTCAAGACTTTTTCCAAACTAAACAGAAACTGTATCCACATTGTGTGTGAGTGTGTTAGCTAAGCAATACAATGATGCAATGCTGCTGCATGAAAAGACTCGATGGAATCGCATTAGAGACCACCATGTACGTATAGCTAGTTAAGTGCCCAAATGCGTAACCTCAACAAAACAAATATTGGAAAAGCTGTTGCCGGCGTTACCCCCCACAGCAAATAGTGAATGCCAGAGAGGAGACAAACGTAACATTATCAGCATCTCTCGTTGTCATGTAATTAACGAGCGGCAAGTAACCCAAAACACAGCCGAGACAAACTTCAATGTAAACAACAACTGAAACATAATACAAATAATTAAAAATAGCCCGAGCTCGCTCGCAAGACAAAAAGAGAAATGCTGCCAGTCAGCCGGCTCGGCAATAGGCATTGTGAATGCATTCAATGGCGAGATGGCGGCGCAAATTGTCAAAAGGCATTGCTAGCCGGCCGGTCCGATAGTCTGTCTGTCTGTCTGTCGGTCGTTTGGTCGGCTGGCAGTAAAAACAATTGTGTCAATAGTTCACCCGCATTTCAGTCTACATGCGCGCAGCAGATAAACATAGACGATAATGGGTCTGGGCAATCGGTTGGAGGAGCCGGGGAGAGTCGGAGAGCAGCGCAGTGACAGCTGCAGGCAACTGTCAATGACGACGACGACGACGATGATGATGATGACTCAAAACTAATACCATGTGCATTGTTTCAAGGGCGTTCATTCGTTCGAAACAGCCTGTAGTAGGAAAATCCAACAGGCTGTTCCCGACTTGATCTATGCGCGCGGCACATACTTGAGCCTGAACCGCCCCCAGAGAGGAAATCGTAAGACGACACCTACGGCCATAATTTGTTTACACAATATTGAAGCAGGGCTGATTATTGAAAGATATCGGGAACAGAGGAAATGTGGCATTAGCATGAAATTTGTTAGGCACAACACGCACTCTAAGTATTCGAAATCGTAAAAAGGATCGACGAGAGGATAGGAAAATTTATGCAGGCGACAAATTTAAAACGCATGTCCTGTCGCAGGACCAGAGCCCCGAATTCTATTGTTTATTTGTGCATACAGAGTCAAAACAATGTCTGGATATGCCTGCAACTTGTTTGCTTGCTTATCTTTTGTGCGTGTCATCTCCCATTGTGCGTGGTCCGAGACCACACATAATTCTACCCTAAACCTAAACCTAAACGCCCGAAGAAAATGCTCTCACTGCTCGCTCTTACAAATGAAGTTGCATTGGAAACTCTGTGTAAGGGCAGGTGCGAAAGGTAGTGGATTACCCGTAGACAACTTCATTGGAACATTGGCATTGGCATTGGCTCGTTTTACGGCTATCATCCATTATCTGGCGTATTTAGTTGTAAAATTACCGAACGGTCAACGGATATGTTTTGTTGTGCGCACAATTACGGCATTAGTTCCCCATTGTATTCGCGCCAAGTCTGCAATTTTTGGTAAGCCACACACACACTCTTTTTGGCACAATGTGTGGGCAGTGCCTTGTTTAAGTAGCAGCGTGAAATGTCTAAGGGAAGGGATTATAGGTAATTGGAGATGCAAGATCAACAAATGAAAAATCAATGTAAAGCAAATCCCCAATTGGTTAAAGTAATACCCATCCTTTATACACACCTAATGGTCATTAATCACGAATAAGAATAAGTCATTTGAGCTGAATACTTCCATGATATAACAATAGTGCATGAATTAAATCCATACAGACAGCAAATATGAAATGTGATCCTTGGATCGTTTAACCTAAGAGAGTGGGTTTGGATAATGAAATGAGCTCAGGAATTGATATAAGCATGTACGCGATATTGAAGCATTCTACATCTTACCCGTGGACTTTAGTAATTCCTAATTCATTGTTGTTGGACCACAAGGAAGCAGCTCGACTGCTATATATATTCGTTTTACTATTTCCTTTACCAAAGAATTATGCTGGAATTATGTTGGAGATATCAACTTACAGCTATAATCTAAAATTTAGATTCTAAATTATGCTATTATTGCTGAATGAATAGTTCAGTTCTTATACTTATATGTATCTGAGGCTCATTTGTGGCATGGATTTATTATTGAATGGGATATTGATAAGGACTGTGCGACAACTTCTTACAGTATTCAAGTACCATTACGAAAATCTGGAATATGTATTTCGAAATCGCTGCGTGGAACTTTGACATTTGCAGGCATTTAGTTCGGACTCGAGTTAATTGATTGTCTCTCAAATATCTGAAAAAGCACATTTGAATGGAATAGAGAATATATATAGAAATATATTTGTTGAGCGATTACAAAAATGAGGTACAATTCGAAAACAAAGAGCGGACAAATATTGTAATGCAATTATTGTGTGTTAGTACATACGTTAAACATTTACCGCTGGGTGCAACCCATTAGAGCTATTCCCACCTATCTGAGCATTCCTTCACAGATGATAGTTTATTACTAAGATAGATCACTTAACGTTTAGTTCTGCATGCCATGTTTCTCCGCCAGCAATGAAAGGTAATTAATGCTTTGATTGGCATCTTAATGTCAACTTTTTCCTAGAGCTAAGAGATTTCGGCAGCTCGGCTTAGGTTGAGTTGATTTTCATAATTTGAGTTATAGTTTGATTTCTTTCTTATTCTCAGGAGTTCTAACTCCCTTTCTTCCTATGCATCAATTCTCTCTCTCTCTCCCTCCCTACTATATCATAGCTGTAGCATTCCAATAGCTCACCAGCTCGTCTGATTTCCCCCTCCAATTGGCTTTAAATCCAACTAAATGAGAATTAATAATAGAAAGTTCTTATTAAAAAGTTTTCACCGGCTTACCGAACTTAATTACGAACTCAACCTGTTGAATTTCCGCGCGATTAAGTTGCGGAAAACGAAGCTACAAGTATTTAAGTAAGATCTAGCTATGCTGCAAGGCCTTGAGCTCTTTTGTGTACACCTAACTCCTCTTATCGCCGAAGTATTCACTTCCAATTTGTTTAAACATTCTCTAAGCCGCACAACAGCAACGGAACAACCAAAAACGAGGCCATAACACATGCGCTTATCGCAGCGATTTCTAATAAAGCGTAAAGCCATACGAACATGCATGAAAATGCGAAGCCCAAACAACAAGAAACCGACAAGCAAGCAGGCTCAGGCTTGGACTGGCACTAGACCCAGACAGAGGGACAGACCGACCGAGCGACCACTTCTCGAATCGAATCGAATCGGGGAAGCAGTGCCAGTGCCAGTGCCAGGCGATGCTCGAGCGACTTAGCTGCGTTCGACCAACCGCAGATTTGAATGGGGCACCACAGCGAATCAATTTTGCTTGTGGGATTTTGACATTAATATGACATTTATTTGTCAGAAGGCATTTGTTGCGGCGGCTGTGGCAACGAGACGGCCGTTTAGGATTTTCGATAACCAGCAAGCAGCCGGCAATCCAGCAGCAAGACGAGAGGCAACAACTATGCATAGTCTCGGAGCCAGACACATAAATACTGCGAACGTTAAGCACTTGGCCGGTTATCAATGGGTTAATAAACGTTATAAAATATGAGTTCATTATGGCTCAGTTATAAATTTTTCCGCTTGTTGCGACGCCTTGCAAGCGACGCACTGCAGGGGCCATAAATTCGAGGAGTCGGCAGGGACGAGGCGGCAGCGACAATGGCTGCAGCATATGCTGCGGCCTGAAGCTTTTGTTGTAACTGTAATGAGAGATTATATTGCTTTATGACTTGGCCATGGGCACGCGTGTCCTTGTCTCTCTGCCATGTACTTAAGTTGATCCTGCGCTTTTAGCTGGGCTTAAGTTGTGCGGCCGCATGTGGTGTGTCCTTCTCGTGCATGAGCCCTCAAACGAAATGCTTTGTCGAAATGTCTTCCTGTGAATGTGTGGGTATTTCTGTGTGTCTGTGTGTGTGTGCTGTGTGCGAAGTCGTGTGAACTACATGGTTGAAGAGATTTTATTGATAAGACAGTGGAATATATAATGAGATTTCAGTAACGTGCATATGTCTGGAGAATATATACGAGAGCATCATAGGAGCTATGTTTCTAAATGTGCGCTTTAAGCTAACTCGATGTATACTGAATATATGGCTTGTCTGTTGGATGTTTTTAGAAGACTTTTCCTATTGACCTCGACGTTCCATGAAAAACTTAGGAACTTTGTCATTCTAAAGTGACAGCCAGATTGCCTTTTAATAAGGCATGTTTTATTATTTATTTTTCATCGCCAAATAATGAAGTCGAAATCAATTGAAATCAATTCAATAGAGAACTTAAACTAAATAAAACTAAAGAAATAAAAAAGCCTATAAAAATAACAAAAATATCTAATAACGAATCCGACACGGTGGGGGAATTTCATTTTATTATTAAATTTTAATATTTAATTAAAAAAAATTATGTAAATTCAAAAATGTAACCATAAAATAAGTAGTTATTATTATTATTATTATTTATTTCGATACAAAATTGTTATCTATTAAAGTCATGTGTGATTAAATATGAATAATTGTTATATACATGCTTACATTGTAACTATAATTAAAAACATTTATGTATTTTAAGTCAAAAGCTGCCCTCAAAAAACCTATTCCATATGTCATGTCGTAAAAGTAAAATATTGTAGACATCAAAACAAGCTAGTACCCAGAAAAACATCAGATTGTTCAAGTTAGTTAAAGGGGGAGTCAAAAGGGTTATAACATTTTAAACCCAAACGACGAATATGGAAATCTCTAATAGTAATAAATTCATTTCAGTTTTAAAAATTCGTGCTTCTTTTTTCTGTGCGAAAATCTGATTAAATACGACAAATATGTTAAATCTAAGGCTATTCTACGTTTAGACTAAATGTTTCTTTAACGGTTTGGCTCGAAAAATGTTTTTGCGGTCCAATTTTAAAATCTTCAGACGACATTCTACTCTGGCGCTTGTTTTGCATCACCAAAAACTTTGTTCGACAATTAAGATTTTTCCGAAAAAGCAAACATAATACATTTGGTTCCTTTGGACCAATTTTAAAAAAATTTGGAATGCATCTTTCTAACTCTTCAATTAAAAGGAAATGGGTTACTAGGAAACTTAACAAGTGCAAACACCACCGATATCTGTGAATAAACATTTTTATAGCAATTCCCAATCTATGGTTTTCAATTTTCTAATTTCCAGAATATGACATTTTCTATATTATTAATATATATTAGATATCTTTCATTCTTTCATTTATTTTGTTAAAATGGGACACATTCACTACGATTAAATTTATTGCTTTTTATTTGTCCTTTGAGAGTCGATATCATATTATACAAGTATGTGAAACAAATATTGAAAAGTCGAGAAGGGAGGTACAAAATAGCAAGAATTGTAATTATTTACATTACTTTTCATGAGCATTATTTTTGAATCAAAATTGTTTAGGTCAATTTTTTATTGCATTAAAATCTGCGAAAGCTACAGAAATTAGATTCTTCGATGCTCAGAGTTGTACAAAAAATATATGAAGTACCCAATTCATGTTATCTTTTATATACGTATTTAATATTTCTCCCAGCTATTTTGGTTTTGCTTTTTCCTCTTCACTTTCTCAAGATTCCAAGTATCTCGACCCTCACATTTTTTCACACCACAGACTCTCAAGTATCCTTGGAGCCAGTTGGGCACGTTTGAAACCCTTTCACTGCACCGGGCAGGCAGACGGGCAGACAGCAGCTGCAACAGCAATAGCAGAAGCGACAGCGCAGACAACACTTTCACTGGAAACATTTCTCTTGACATTTCCCGCACATCATTGTGTGCAGCGCCATGTCCTGCCCTTAGGCGTTTCTCATCTCAGTTGAGTTAAGCGTCACGTTAGCCGCTTCCGGTCTTTGTGCGTTCGATGACTGTTTGTGTTTGTTTGCATGCGATGCCCTGCGATGCCTTGCGATGGCGTTGCCAAAATGTTCCAGTTGCCCTTTTTGGGTAACGAGTACTGCCATCAACCATTACCGGCCGCCGGCCCGCCCGCAAGCTCCGCAATCAGGCGTTACTTTTATTTGGTTTTCGGAACTCTGGTCCATTAAGTGTCGCAGTGGCCGTCAAAGTCGTCGACGCAACGGGCTGACTTTTCACACTCGATGTTGAGCTCCCTCGTACTCATCGTACCGGGTCACGTGGCACACTGAGCGCACGGCTCGCCCGTAATTGTATCTATGAGATACAATTACAATTTTTCAATATTTTCGCACAGCAGGGCTGCCCGAACAGCGTGCGGGGCGCGTGCGATTTTCGTGGGGCGTTATTATTTATTTATAGTGACACTTTATTGCAGTGCCGCCGGCTGCTGCTGCTTGACGTTCTGCTGTGCGTGTCCTGCCCAGGACACGAACGACGACCATGGCGTTGTAATTGCGCACTTGTGGCTGAGCGGCGTCTTAGAAAATATGTTGCATCATCGCTTCATTTCTCTCCTTCTTTCTATCTATCTATCTATCTATCTGTTTGCCCTTCCGACGCTCTGTTCTTAATGTCCTTGTCGCCTGCTTAATGTTGCGTTGCGCTCTGCACGTTGTCTGCTTATGTTGTATGTCCTTTTCCATATATTTTTTGTTTAATTTAATTTCCCCATAGTTCGTTCGCTGCTCGGCATTATCATAATTTTGCAATTTATTAACAAAGTCAAAACAGTTTAGCCCAACATCATTTATTTTATCTATTTTATGCACGCCGAGGACTCGGCACCGTGCAGTCCAAGGACTGCTGGGGGTCTTAGCATAAAATATGCGTTAAAACGCGTTTAATTGTTCACTTTGCGATGCCTGTGTCTTATTTATGTATACGTACTTCCGCCTTGCCACAATTGATTATTGAGGTTAAGCGGGCAATTGTTTGCATATCAATAATGTTGCATGATTGGCGCCCAACTCGGGGCGCTGAATAATAAAACATGTCTGGCGTGCTTGGCCAATTTGCTGACTGTTATTGGTTCATTATCATTCATATAGCTCGATATAAAGCCTGAAACTTTTGGCTTAAGTTTGCATAATGTATAAGTGGCTAATGGGCCCAATTACAAGCGATATATTTATTGCCATTAAAGTTGTTTTATGCCTTTCGTTGAATTTACTAATAGTACGTCGAATGTAAAATTAATTTAGCAGTTGTCAAAAGCATTATCCCCAAATAAAGACAAGGAATTGCAAACCATTGCTTGTTGTTGGTGATTAATGTTTTCTCTCACTGTTAGATTAATATTAATTGCATTTTTTTCGACACTCATTTGTATTTAAAAGTTGTTTAAGCTGAGGGCCCAACCAGGGGCTGGGAATTGTCACTGGAATTAAAGCTGTGGGTTATGAGCAGATAGATGTTCAAATATACATAATATTGTGCTCGAATGGATCAAGTCACATACCCCTTAGTTGCTCAGCCCACTTCAACATACTTAACCTCAAAAGCACTCTAAAGCCAACGCTCTCCATCATTCACAAAAGACAGCGCTGATTAAGACAAATTTCTAAATGATTTCATCAATTTTCGACCATATGCCAAGAGCAGCGTTCAAAATTATTCATTTCCTCCCAAGAACTTTAAACAAAAAAAAGAAATGAATAAGAAAAAAAAAGCGAACAAGGAAAATTAACTGTGAGAGCCACTCCAGACAATTGCGCTGCGACTTTACTTAATTGATTAAGATGGTGCGGCCATTGCTGCTTTAATTAAATTTACCGAAAATTTGGGCATATGTCAGTGCGTGATTTTCAAACTCAACTCAAAGACTACAATATACGAGTGTATGTATATGTATGTAGTAGTGCGTGGAGGTGTTAAGACGGCCCAAGGCCCCGCTCACGCACTCCACGTATGCCACCAAAAGTTTAACACTCAGAGTACGCTGGAAAAGTTAGAGGGTTCGGATTCTAGGCATCAGGCAAACTCAAAAACCCAAATCCAATTTGCAACTTTTTCTCGAGTGCACACACGCAATATCTTCGGCTTGGTGTTTACTCAAACTCAACACCGTTGACAATCACGCACGATTTCAGGCAAATCTAATTTAAATACGACTACATGTCAGTCTGAAACGACTGGCGGACTGGCGGAATGGCGGACAGACCATGGCAGTTGAGGGCAACCTTTGATGGCAGAACGGCCTCGGCCGCCGACTCTACACCGGCAATGGTCCTGCTTCCCGGCAGCACCAGTTACTTTAGTTAGTTAGTTAACTGTTTATGAAGCAGTGAACTGTGGGTGGGAAGTCGAGTCGGAAGGGTGCTAGGTGGGACGATTCTGGTACAGCCCGGTTGCGAGCACTTTACACTTTTGTGCGCCTGCTTCTTCTCTTCCAAAGTAATTAAGTGTTTTTCCACATGATGGCTTCATAGACAGGCTTGCAGTAAGGAAGGCAGGCGGGCAGGCAGGTGGACAGGCAGGCAACAGGAAGTGTTGCCAAGGCAGCATCGGCTTAAGTTTTTACACAAAATACTTTTATAATTGGTTTAAAAAACGTGAAAATAAGGAAGAAGAAAGTGTTGTAGTTGAGAAGTTGCCGTTGCCGTTGCCGTTCGCCTCAAGCCTCTAACACTATCAAGCGCCACTTATAATAAACTTCCTGAGTGTGTGTGTGTGTGTGTGTGTGTGATTAATAAACTATTAAGGTATTTCTTGCAAATTCTTTTGTTCAAGCAAAAATGGCGAAGGTGTGGGGCTGTGTTGAACTTTGCATACCATTATTTAAATACGTTTGAAAAAAAGCATGTGGGTTTCTGGCTAATTGCAAAAACTGCTAGTATGTATTTCCACTAGGAATATAGGTAGAAAGAAGAACAGCGATGTGAAGTCAATGACTTCAGTGGGTTTTGAATATTAAGGTTGCTTTTGAAAAGTTTATTTCGAAAAACAGTCATGAGTATTTATTCAAATATTTGCTGATGGAAGTGCTTTTTAAGATCCAGAACCTTCATAGTCCAAGTTTTTTAGGTTTTCTAATTATCCTCAATTTTCTTTACTAGACACATTAGTCCTACATCAGAAGTTGTTAAAAACAAATTGATCCAATTACTTAATACAATGCTGACAGAAAATATATTCGGGGAATTGAGAATTTTTTGTGGTCAATGCATTTGTATGTGAAGTCTATGACTTCAGTGAGCTTTGAATGTTAAGGTTGCTTTTGAAAGGGTTTATTTGGAAAAACAATTATTAGAATTCTCTAAATAATTACTGCTGGAAGTGCTTCCTAAGATTCGGAATCCTTATATGCTTGTACATCGACTGTTTCATCTTCATTATCCAAGTTATTTATTCCCGTACCTCTTTAGTTTGTTTAAGGAAACTTGACACATTATCCTTGCTATGCACATAAAACCTGCATTAGAAGTTGTTGGAAACAACTTAATCCATAGTTTATATAAAATTATTTCATAACAATTAATACTGACAGAAAATATGTTTAAAGAATCATTAATGCGGTTGCTAATGAATGGATATATAATGTTAAATTAAGTACAAAACATATTTCTGTTTACCATTTTATATTTAAGTATTTTGAAAATTTTACAGAAACTTCTTGCTTATATTGAAGGCAGATGGAATAGAAACTGAACTAGCTGTGTGTAGAGTTTTCGCTTATATTGTAAAGTTAGGTTATGAGTTTTCAAAAACTTCGCTTGCATATTCACAGTCTCTATAGGTTCTGCCTTGCAAAAGTTTCTTTAAGCATGCATTATTCAGTTTAATAATCGATATAAGTATTTATGACGTACATTATATTCGTGTGATGATTTTTATTCGAGCCTCGTGCTATGTTTATACTTTGTTGCTGGCTCTACCTTGTAATCATATTGTTGAGGAAGTTTATCAATTATTTATTTATTTTCACAACTTTACGCTTGCTGGCTGGATGGCTGGCTGGCTAGCTGGCTCCCCCGGCGCAGTCAAACCTTGCTGCGCCCTCATAACGAGAAGGCCCAGACCCACATGTCGGGCACATTGCCGGCTACACGGCATGGCTGCCACTATCGGGCAACATCAGCGTCGTCATCAGCTGCAACTATAACTGCAACAGAAACCACTCTGGGCATCTGTGATGCAATGCACGTGCAACTTTTTTATACTCCTCCCCTTGACCGAACATACAGACATTCAGACAGACAGACAGCCATACTATACATACATATATGAGCACAGTGTCTATATTGAATGCGACAGGAAAATTATGTCCGCACATTAAATTGACGCTGGTCGTCGTTGTAGTTGCTTGAAGTTTTTCTCGTGTTTTAACACTGCTCCTTGCACCAGCAGACGTGCCACAGCGGCAACAGCAGCCGCCAGAAGAGGCAGAACAGCCACAACACCAAGAGCGGAACTACATTCGAGTCAAGCGAACTCTTGTCAACTTAATTTATTCTCAATTCCGGCCCCAACCGCTACCTGACGCTGCTAGCCAGCAGCAGTAGAACAGAGCTGCGCAAGCTAGTTTGATTCGCTGAACTAGATCTTTAATTGAATCATCAATTTTTATAATTAATATAATTTTAATAAAAATAATAATAATGTAAATAGATAGTATGTGCAAAATAACTGGTAAATTAATTGATTAAATGAAATGATTTGATATGTGAATACTCGCAAGCTAGTTGAAATGAACAATCTGGCTTTTCTATTTTATTTGCTCTTAGTGACCTATTCGCTTAAAATAATATGTGTACACAAATATTGGGAAGAATTTTATAGACTCCTATAAATAAATTACATTTGTTTCCTCTTCTTCTTGCTTAAAAAAGTGAAAGTATGTGTGCAATAAGGATCATGGGGAGAAACCCAGGCCTTTTCTAAATCCTTTGTATAGCATTCATCCATTTGACCGCCTTATGTTTGTGGTATGGTTTTTTAAGAAGTTTATTAATTATTGATAAATATGTTGGCTTTGAAAATACTGTAATCAATCTTGATCAAATCTGTTTACAATTACCATCGAAACGTTATTTAGAAAAGTGAGTACAAAAGATAAATGTCATTTTAGAAAACTACATTTGATTACATAATTCTTATTGGATTTAGTTTAAGAAACATTTTAATAACACTGTTGCGAATATCAACAATGTGTAGTGGAAATTATTTATCAGTCTGACCGTAGAGTCAGTTAATTCACAATTTTAAGAATTTATAAATACGTTCATTAATAATTGAAGAAATTCGAAACTGTCTAAATTCGATTTAGACTTTCCCTCTGGCTTTTCGCATTCGGCCAATAAATCGAAGAAGGTAGGAAATTCATTTAGTTGTCAACTCTAACGCTTGCTGTTAACCTCTGAACCAGATCTTGAAACTGATTCTGCCCCAAAAATACTAAGAGCCTTTCTTGTTAATTTATTTAGTTGTCAACTCTAACGCTTGCTGTTAACCTCTGAACCAGATCTTGAAACTGATTCTGCCCCAAAAATACTAAGAGACTTTCTTGAGATAATTTCGAACTAATAACTCGAGTAGTGAACATAATCTGTCTGATTGCTAATTCTAAAATGCATGCTTGACTAGTTCTAGCTTGCTACCCATAACCTCTAGATCAGCTCTTGAAACTGGTTCAATTTAAATCGATATCAGTCCATTTAAGCAGCTCCAAGAGTCAATAACCAAACAACCGAAGCCAGTCCTACCGCATTTGGCGAAATTGTTCAGCTATGGCCATCGATCGCAACCGGGCCCCAGTCGTCATCATTCAAGCGACTTGTGGCGACATTTTTCATGTCTTCATGTGATCGAAGGCATAAATTATACAGCCGGAGTTGTGGCAACATGTCGCACTGATCTCGTAGAGCAGTCAGCCGGCCTCTGGGTGCTTGCTTGTTCGATTGCCTGCCTGCCTGCCTGCCTGGCTGGCTGGCTGGTTGGCTGGCTGTCTTCGCTCTACCCGGGGCATTCAATCTTTGTGTCAACAGAAATTATTTTTAACAACAACTACAACGACACCGATGACGATGACTATGACTATGACTATGACGATGCCGACGAGTACGAGTACGTCGCTGGCATGAGATTAATTGGCCCTGATTACAAAAGTTTTGTATGGCAAATGCAACTCTGCCTGCCACTGAAGCGGGGCACAACAATAACAACTGCGCCTGGATGCCATTGTAAAATATGCATTTGGATCTATTAATGCTAAAAAGTGATAATGGCGTACATAAATAAATATTAAAAGTTGTCGTCTTGGGTTCCGTGTCGTCTGTCCGTCTTCTATTTGAATTGCAAACGATTCAAAGAGCTGGCGACCATGTGTGAAAAGTGCGCTGAAAAGTGCACAGAGACGGACTTTGATATCAGTTCGATATGATCTAACAAAGAGCATAAACGAAGTAATGGCCCCACAATTGGATTGCAAGAGTTTAGTGGCTTTTAGATGCAATTTAAAAGCTTAGAAGCAATAATATTGCACGCCTATTTAAAAAGAATTTAATTTTAATTTAATTTCATGGGTTGTTATTTATAGAAGATTTGGATAAAAGTACAACATAGATTCGAACTGTGTATGCTTTGGTATGGAAATTTTCCAAGGAAAGCATAAAATAAGTCAATAAAATAAAAGAAGTGAAAATGTTTACCTAAACAAAGCTTGCTAAGAAAATTTTTGGTCACGTAAGATCAATTTTTGCAGTATGCCAACTGAATTTCTCAAATGTTTACAGTTCATTGCAAACAACAAGTGTATTACTAGATGTAATTCTTTATTTATTTTAATTGAATTTCAAATATAATTTATGAAAAGAAACCTTCATGCATAAATTCAAAGAGCTTGTTCAGCACTGTTTTGGGGAATTTCCAATTCGCTCGCAAGAATCGCGGATTCTGATTAATTTATATCCTTGCCAAAACAGATCTTGGACGAAGTAACGTTTCTCGTCAGACAGAGTGCCAGCTGTACAATTTATCCGTTATGGTGCTATTGTTCCAGTCCAACAAATACAGATTATTTTAAAAAAACGCGGTGCCATTTACCTTATTAATACGTTTAAACGCCATAATGCGATTAATGCCCGCACATCCAAATGCGTTTAGACTACCAAAGTCTCAACCACATTCCTTTAAAAATATTTATACCTTATACCTTGCTTTGTCTGGAACATTTGAAAATCATAATGAAGCAGCATCTTCGACAAAATAGTCGCATAGTAACGCCTTCTTGGATAAACTTGCTGCCACTTTGAACTGTCCAGATTGAGATAGTAGAACTTCGTAGTGTACAGGTCCTGAACTATCCCAATACTTTATATAAATCTTCCACGTCCTCAATTTTGCTGACTATAACCAAATACATTAGTGCTTGATTTAAATAATCGACATATTTGGCATTTTCCACGAGTTTTTCATGATCTTTGAAGGAAGTGTTCAATAACGTATCCAGATTCCCCTTCGTTATTATTGGAATACATACAATTCATTTTCATATTCTGTTCAACAACTTGATCCAACTTCAGGGCTACATTAAGAACTATTGGAAATACTTTTGAGAATGGAGAGAATCATGAACGTTTGCAGAATTGGTACTGTCTTTGAAATGCTTTGGCATTAAGTGCGATATTTGGTCATTGGAAAAGTCGAAAACCTTCTCGTTTATATGTGTTATCATTCACAAACTCTTATTGTCTCTAAAAATCACAGATGATCGTGTGCCTGTTTTACGGCCACTCACGTTTCAATATCTGCAATCCAATGTCATGTTCACTTTGTTCAAATAGACTGAAAGAACAGCAAGGTCAGACTGATCACATATTTCTAATTGCCCTCGGACTAGTAGCGCATCAGAACCCTCAGGTATTTGTTCCGTTTGTTGGTTCTGTAAATATTTGAGTTTACTGTCGATTCAGGTCCATTACTCTGGATGCTCTTTAAGAGTGGTACTCGACAATCTTATCGTTCAGATTTATATCCTATTTCTGTGGGAAGTCAAAGCAACGTTATGATGCGACCCTCAGCAGTATCTACGTTATCTTTAATGCACTTCCCTATAACCAAATCTTCATGAAAACCTGTCAAAGAGTAGTTGGTTAACCTTGGGAAATTAGTTCTATTAATTCGCCATTTTCGTATATATTTTCCCACACTTCTATAGAGTCGGGCATTTTGGCTTCCACTTCAGCACACCAGCTCCTAGTCTTCTCCAGTCAAGCCTAACTGACTCACTAGTTGTGCTGAAACATCCGTGAATTATTTTTATTGCTCGCCAAGTTTTTATTGCTTTTTCATTGCAACGAGCGGCTCATTTGCATATTCCACTGCTGGTGCTCCTCGTTTTATTTCCAATCACTTGATGCTTCCTGCAGTTGACCTTCTTCTGCTGTCAACTTTTCTTTTTTTCTTTTAATTTTATTTTTTATTTTTTTAAATCTACATAAAGACTTACATTTGCCAACGTCCAGCGACGCCACAAAAGCTGCCATTGTTCATCAAGTTAGTTGAAGTTAATGAAGTCATTTGAAGTTGCTGCTTCCGTTTAATTGTGTGAAGCACCTCGTCCTCCCTCTGCCCCTGTTCGCAGCCCCACCTTAACCACTTACTTACAATTCACGTTGCATGTCAATTGCTGATGAGCTTTTAATATTTTTGCCGTGCCATCATAATTCTATATATATATTTTTTGCCGCATTTCGCTCGCTTGGCACTTTGTGTGAATAATTTGATTAAGGCAACGACGCCGCTATGCCCCCAAACCACTTGAAAGCTGCCGCGGCAAGTGCAGAACTAAGAAGAGGAAGAAGACGAAGCACAACTTCTACGCACAGGCGGCTGGCAGGCAGGCAGACCAGGCCAGGCCAGGCGTTCATGCGGCACATCCGCGGCTCTGCGTTGCAATTTAATTAAGTGAAGTGGAAGTGAAGTTTGTAGGAGTTGCAAAAAGGCCGCTGATCATGGCGATTATGCCCAGTTGCCATTAGAGATGGCAAAGATACGCACTTTCGGAAACACTCACGCCCCGAACTTTTTAGTCGTGTATTTTCATTTTTATTATTTTGTGACATTATTTTTACCTAATTTAGTATATATTATTTTATTTATATTATTATATATTATTTAATTTATATTATTATTTTTATTTTTTTAATTTTTATTTATAATATATATATATATTTTTTGAATATATTTTGTTTTTACATTATTATATTTATTCCTCATTTTTTTTGTTAGTAATATATTTCTTTTTGATTTATTTATTTATGTATTTTTCATTAGTTAATTAATTTCTTAGCTTTTTAGTCTTATATTCTTATTTTTTATTAATTTTTTATTTATATTAGTATATATTATTTTATTTATATTATTATATATTATTTTATTCATATTATTATATATTATTTTATTCATATTATTATATATTATTTTTATTTTTTCTTTTTTTATTCTTCTTTTCATTTTTTCTCATTCTCATTCTTCTCATTTTTTTTGTTAGTAATATATTACTTTTTGATTTATTTATTTATGTATTTTTAATTAGTTAAATAAATTTTTAGCTTTTTAGTCTTAAATTTTTATTTTAATTAATTTATTGACATTACTTTTATTTATATTAGTATATATTATATTATTTCTATTATTATGTATTATTATTTTATATTATTTATATTATTATGTATTATTTTATTTATATTATTATATATTTTTTTATTTGTTAAATTTATATTTTGTTATTTTTATTTTTTTTAATTATATTTTATTTTTTATTTATTTTTTTTATTATTTATCTCTTATCTATTTTTTAAATTTATATTTTTTATGCATATTTTTTTATTTCTGTTAAATTTTATGTTTCAATTATTTTTAAAATCATACCTTAATTTTTGTATAACAATTTCCGATAGATCAAGATCGAACACGTCTCGAGTCCACCTCTAGTTATCGTTGTTGTTGATGATGATGACATTGTTGTTGTTTTTGTTAACGGCAGCACCCACGCTGCGCCACGTGCGGCATTTGCGTTTGAAGCGCGTCTGCCGTGGCCATGTTTGGCAGCAGGTTGCCAACCAACGATTAAAGTATGTGTGTCTGTGTGTGTGCCACGCCCACGTAATTATCGCTATCGATTTGACTGCAAGCAGCCAAATGTTGCACGCGTTGCACGCACGTTCCCATCGGGTGGTGCGTTGATGGCTGCTTGCCACCATCGACTTCATCTCATTGACAACCGCCTTTTTGACGTCGCTTCCTTTGCGGGAAATCCGTTGCGTTGTTTATGGCTGCGCTGGGCTTAAATTTCTGCCCCCGCCTCGAGTTTGTGGTTTGCTTTTTGCATGCCTCAAATGTCTCGACAACCCTCGCAACCGCAACCAGGATTGCCAATGCATTTTTAACGCTCTCTTCCAAGTTTCCTCCTTCCCCCTTCCTGCCAGAGAAGTTTACTTTGCATTACTGCTGCTGCAGTCTATGATGCTGTTAGCAATGCTACTGCTACTGCTGTTGCTGTTGCACTTTTATTTAATTAAAATTTTAGTTTTCTGCCGCTCTTGTTGGTTTGGCACCACACCTAATTGGATTATGTGCGTACATGATGCCCTCAGTCTGAGGCTTACTTACTATTTCTAACCGTCGCCTTCATCTCTAATGGAGTTGTTGTGTTTCCCTTTAACCGAATTTTCTTCAATTATGCGCATTACGTATTCTCCTTGGATTGGGGTTTTTATTTGAGGTTATATTGTGACAGCTTTGTGGCAAAGGTAGCAGCCCCTTAAGTGGCAGATTAGCAACTTCAAAGGCTCACTCCCTCCCGATGTTGTTATTGCATTTTTCAGTTGTTGCTTTTTTAATGGCATTTTCTACTAACTGTGACATTGTTTTGGTTTTCCTGCCGTTGAGTTGTGCTGTGCAGAGAGCTGAATTTTCTCGATAAATGCATTTTTTCTGAATATAATAATATGATATGTAAGAGAAAGCAATGCACTTGGAATTCTATTTGGTTTTATTTAAGTGGACTGGACAGGTGGGCTGTCCCATGTATGGTTATATGCACTTGCCTTCTTCAGAATGCAAAATTGTTATAAATTTCTATTGTTTTGCATTGCTAAGCTCTGAATATGTTGACCACGATATTTTCAAATTTCTTTGCACCACAAGAAATGTTGTTAAATACAGCAGCTATTTAAAATTGTTAAAAAATGCTGCTATTTTTAAAGCCAATTATCCTAGTCTAGGTAATACAGCTGCGAATCCATCAGCGCTGACCTTCTTTTGGGCGAAGGGCATTCAAGTCTATAGCGTCAAAAACTCAAGAGTGAGAGACAGTGCACGAATCTTACAATTCAAGGCTCGAATGAAATAAGCATTGCCTTTTGCTGAGCGTACTGGGGGAGCATATCTTTCGTTGATGGCCCTACTTCCCAGTCATCAGATCTGCCGATATAGCCGGGTAAAAACATAATATCCACCTATACACATTCTTGACTATCAAAAATTTGTTCATTTCATTTACTCTATTTTCAAATTTTGTTCAATGCTTAATGCTTACTTTGTCTCATGAAAGCAGCTCACGATAGATGACGATTTCCACCTTAATTACATAAGTACTTTTTAAAAATGTCATAGTAAAACAATAGGTATTTCACAAAGAAAGAGTTTAATATTTGATAATAGTAAAAAGCTCGGCAAAATACCTGTACTGCCTATGTAAGCTGTTTTATTAAAATGCAGCTATGATAGAAATAAAGATATAATAAGTACTCCTAATTCCGTTTCTGCACGATTCAAAATAACACAAAATAAATAAATAAAACCCCAGCAGCTGACAAACAGCTAGAAACCATTATTATATGGGCCATAATGCACATTATATATGTGATTTAATAAAATAAACATAAATCCTTGTTTTTCACAGATATTAATAGGTTTTAGAGATAAGGTCACCTGTCACCTATTTTTGCATGTTTTTTTACACTGTTTTTTTTTTCTAAAACTAAACTAAAGTGTTAAAACAGATGTGATGCGGACATATCGGGGGAACTTTGTTGACTTTAATAAGTAGCTCGAAATGTGAACATCATTTTAATTCAAACGATGTAAGATGAAATATATTCGACTAAAATTCTAATATTTTCCATATACGTATTCCCTGGCAACACCAAAAATTTTTCAGCTCGTTGAATTCCTGTCCACATGTTGGAAAACAGTGTGAAAGAAAAATTCTTTGCGTTTTAATTGAATTTTTCAAATAGTCAAAAATCGCCAGTTAGATGTTATAACTCGCTGCCTTTGACGTAATTAAATAACTAAACTGAAACGCCATCGAAATTGACTTTCCATGGAGCCAGACTGCACACCGAAGCACTACAAAATAAAAGTGCAACTAATCACTGATTAAAGTGCATTGGCATGTGAATAACTCGAAACACTCTCCAATGTTTTAGCCACAATGCTTGCCAACAGTTTTGTTAATAACTTTTTGCTTACTTGCAACTAATAACAATTCAAATTTACCAACCAGTGGTTCACTTTTCGACACAGCAACCACAATAGCAATACCAATAACAATATCAACAGTAAAAACAATAACAACAATAGCAATGATGCTTCAACATCACGTGGCACGCCATTTTGTTGTTTCGTTTTAAATATTTCGGACGTTTTTGTTTTTTGGCTGAATGCGCCCCAAAAAAACAAAAAAAAAACAACAAAAATAACAACAAAAATAACAGCAAACAAGGGCAACAACAACTTTTGCTTTCTTTTATTATTTGAAAACTGTGCAACGAATAAAAAGTAAAACACACACTCACACAAACATCCTTGCACAAAACAAAGCAAACAACAAGGACGAAAAAGCGGCGCAGCGAGCAAAAAAAAATTCCCTGCTAATTGCTTTTAAAATGCAAAAGCCTGGTACAGCGGCGGTGGCAAAGGCTCGTCAGCGGGGCCCAGCATCCAGAAAGGACCGACATTGACTTTGGCAGGACATGCAAAAAGCCGCAGCTGCTTGCACAAACAGTGCGCGTAAAAAGTACGCGACCAAAGCGGACCATTCGCTCGGCCAGTAATTGTTGATGGAAAAGCATAGCAAGGCCAGGCCAGTCGAGCAATGGAGACGGACCACACCAGGCCATACCAGGCCATACCGACCAACCAGCAGGATACACATAAATCAAGGATAATGGGCACCAACGTCGTCATCGTCGAGTCGCCGTCGTGCGGTTAAAATTCGTAATTCGATGCTTCTGCATTTGTTCAGTTATCGTTTTTGGTTTCGGTTTTTGCTTTATTAAAAATTGAAAAACTCATTCAATTTATTCATTCGGGCAAACATGGAACAAGGTCGCTCGCGTCGTCCTCCTCCTCGTCGTCGTCGCCGTCGTCGTCATTCCACCGATTGAATGAATGAATCAATGACGGACTTGCACTTAACCCCGCGGCGGGGGTTTCCCATCTGTTGGCTTAGGGCGGCGCAGCACTCTGACGTTTCATGGCAGTTGTGTGAATTATGCTCCGATTCGAATACTTTTTTGTTGTTTCTTCATTTTGTCTTTAAATCAATTTTAAAGCAGCGCCGCAATTTGTCACGACCCCTTCCCTCCGCTCATCCTACTGACAATGAGAGCACGCGTTTATATTATAGAAGGGTTTAACACCAGGCCCCTTGACAAATCCTTTGTCAAATACAAGAGCGCGACATTGGCAGGCATTGCCCATTACCTGTCAAGTGAGTTGAAAGCCATAAACACAAATCGCAATCGGGAATGCCACAGGGGGCGGGGGCTGAGGCAGAGACAGGGGGGGAGGGCAACCAATAGAGAATGCAAATGCTGGTGGGAAGTGGTTCTCTGCATTGATTTACGATTTAAGCCACTGGACGCTCGGCAGCGAAATTCACAATCGACAGTTGACAGCGGAAATTTTAAATGCGCAGCATAGCAGTGTCGATGGTGGCTAGGGGTGTCAATATTTTCGAAGGGGTTAGATAGAAGAACCATAGCTCGGAGAGGTATATAATTAAATCCATTGGAAGTTCAGATAAATCAGCACAGGACATGCCATCTTTCAAAATCGCTTTTCAAAACAATAACATTAATTATTGAAAGCAACAAAATAAATTTTTACTGACCTGATTTTTCCACATTTAGAGATTATTAATCAAGTGTAAATAAATGTTCAGAGCAGATTTATGTTTTTAAATACATTTAAGTGAGTAAATACATTTCGTTTTTTTTTCTACGTGTCAAACATTCCAAAATATTATTCATCTCAGTTATTCGTTTTATCGTTTTTATACAACTACTATGAAATGTCGTTTTAATTATAATTATTATTATTTTTTAAATAAATAAGTATAAATTATATTATGTATTATTTTTATTATTTAATCAACAAATGAGTGCTGACGATACAGATTTCAATAAATATATAAAATAATAGTACTTGTACGTTATAATTGTAACTTAAACTTAATTCTAATTGACTAATTAGATTAGATGAAAAAAGAGAGAACAGAACATTTCCATCCCGATGGGGGGAAATTTAAGTAAGAGTAAGGCAAGCTATGCCCAACTTCGAAGAACTGCAAAAATAAAATGACCTGTGGCTTAAAGCTTAAGTAAAGCAAAAAGTAATAATTGCTTCTGAACAGACTCAATACATTGGACACCAAATGCAAGAGCAGTTCATTTCCTTGGACCAAAGTCTTCAATTGACGATATACGATAGGCTGCAATGGCACAATGCAAATAAATATAAAATATAAGTTAGTAATAAATAAATCGCAATAAATTTAATTGAAACAATATAGAAAACTATTCAAGTAAATAATTGGTTCGGAACAGAGAAATTAATTCAATTATAATATAATTCGTCTAGTATTGGTTACACTGAATCAAGCTTTCGCATCTTGTGGGTTGAGGATCTCCCTCTAAAAAGCCTTTTGTCAATCTATAATAGGCAGATTCCTTTTTGGGATGAGTTGTGTGTTGAACATGGATGCCACTAGGAATACAATTTGATAAATAGTATAATCAGATATAGTCACACATAGTCACCTGAAAAAAGTCATACAAAAATCGGGATAAAAATAAGCGCAACTGAGTGAAGTCGACCTATTTCTGAAGCAGTTTAAACGGTGTCCAAGCCAGGTCTACAAACCGGAACGGGTTTGCTGTCTTTTGATGTTACTGGTAGGAATTATTAAACTTGACCTGCTCCCATTAATTATAATTAAACCGCTTGAAACTACCAGTCTGAAGCAGCTGAATTAAATGTTAAACATGCTGTTATTTGATTGATTTGCCACTTTAAAAAAGTAGCAAAGCCTACGTATGTACTAGAAGGTATTTCTATTACTAGAAAGTGCGATTGTAAAAGCAATGGACTCATGTTCTTGTATGTACACTCCATATAAATGTAGACTACATATAGAGTTGTAGGCGATTCAGTCCGAAGCAGCTGAATTAAATGTAAAACATGCTGTTATTTGATTGATTTGCCACTTTAAAAAAGTAGCAAAGCCTACGAATTTTTTTCTTGTCTGCCATCAATTCAGCGTCAGCTTGTTAGACCAACAAACACTTTGTGTTTTATTTTTGACCAAACAGGTGCAATCGGCGTTCCCGCAGACGCCACAGGCGTACGAGCCAGTAAGCCAAATGCAAACAGCGCAGCACCCACATGCTCGTACATGCATATTTTCGTAAACGTTCAATATCCTTCACTGTGCAGCGCAGCGTCAATCAAATGATTGATCGACTTAAATGCACAGAAAATGCCGCTTCCACTACTCATCCTCGTTGGGGGGCAGCCAGCAACTGGAAACCA
The DNA here is from genome assembly GCF_003285725.1 of Scaptodrosophila lebanonensis. Classification (NCBI taxonomy): domain Eukaryota; kingdom Metazoa; phylum Arthropoda; class Insecta; order Diptera; family Drosophilidae; genus Scaptodrosophila; species Scaptodrosophila lebanonensis. The sequence goes on along the minus strand of NW_022060561.1, from coordinate 5,933,467 downwards.
GCAGGCAGGCAGGCAGGCAGTGAAGCAGATTTCGATTTTAATCTACCACTGAGTCGCATAAATAAACAAAAACAAAAACGAGAACTGTGCGCGGAATAAAACAACAACAGCAGCAAGACGGAGCAGGGGGAATGGGAGGAAAGGGAGAAGAAGAAAAAGTGCGATGAGTATTGGGGAAATCAGTCAATTAGTAGTCATTTTGATACGACCACAGAGGAATGAGCTCAGGGAGCTCTGATGTACATGTGTACATACATATGTATGTGGATTGGACAGCCGTAGCTGCGATAAGAGAACACTGAAGGCACACTTACTAAGCATGTATGTATGTATATCCATGTACATATAAATTTATGGTAAAAATGCTAAGTAAATAGCTAATAAATTATGAAACTAAAAGATAGCATGGTGGCTACTTTTTGTGTGTGTTTTTTTTTGTTTTTGGAAGGAGACGGCATCTATCTGTAAGTGGCAGGCAAGTCAATTTTCGTTAGCTGGTTCCATCAATCAATCAACTGGCAACTATGCTGGGCCATGTTTGTATTTATATATGTAGATAGTTTTGTGTGGTGCATCAATTATGCGTTTGTCTTAATATTTATGAAAATTGATTTGGAAGCGCTCCAAACTCGAATGTCAATGTCAATTAGCGGTTGCTTTTGCGTACTCACCAGTAATTGATGGGCATGTTGTTGCTAGGCTGTTCTGTTCTTGAGACACTCCTAAATAAGTGAAAAGAAGCACTGCAAAAATATCAATTTGATGGCAACCATCAAATCTCATTTACTCCTCTTGCTGACAAAGGCACAAAAGCCCTCCTCCAGCTGTAAACATTTTCGAGCTCTGCTCAAATCTTTTTAATTGATTTTTAAGCGCATCATAATATGCATTTGTCGAGTTCGAGACTCTCACAGTCCAAAGCCGCCGTCTCATTATGCGCTGCACAAAGGAAAGGTGTCAACTGACAATCAAAGCGGCAGAGAGTGGTGGAGAGAGGGAGCGGGCCTGATACTTGGACAATGGGAATGGAACTGCGAAACCCAAAAGTGAAAATGAAATTCAAACAAGCAAAGCAACCAAGCGACTGCCGCTGATTTCTAATCCGTCTTAATGCCGTGCACTGTAAAAGGTGCAAATAATGACAAAGAGAACGGCTCGCCGAGGGAGAGAGAGAGAGAGAGAGGGATAGTGAGTAGAGAGGGTAGATATAGAGTGCGCTGGAGTGGGAGAAAGCGACAATAGTTGATCCCGTTGGTGATGCAGCAGCGTGTTGCGGAAAAATTCAATCAATGCGACAGCAGCTTAGAAATGCATTTGTCATAATTCCAACGAATGATTGCAAAATATTTATAATTTCTTCAGCTTCTACTCTCTTCTGCTCTCCTTCTTCAGTGCATTTTCTGTGTATTTTTCTTGATATGAATTGAATTTTTGAAATGTGATTTCACAGCGGAATGCCAGGGCCAGCCAGAATCCGCACACGCCTCAACAATGGCCATAATACAGCATCAAAGCGGGAGAGGTATACTTTATAGAAAGAGAAAGGTGTGGCATCAACAACTCCTCTCCTGGGTTGTGCTGACTAGTGTATTTGACACAGATTTGATGTTTTCAGCACAGTGGGCATTGTTTGATATTTGAAAGGCGGCACAACTCAGGTAAATCCACGAAATGTTTCTCTGAAGTGCTGCCGTTGACAGATGTTTATTGAATTTTGATTGTCAGGCTAAAATTTTTATGATGAACCGACATGAAATGTGATTTAAACACTGTAAAGGAAATTTGTATTCCTAACCGATTCATAAATTTACACTATTTGAAGCTTTGGATTTTATAAATATCACTAAGTCGAATCAGAAGTTAATCGAATACGGTTATTAGTAATTTAAGTATTTGAAGTTAAGCTTAATTAATGAACTACGTGATATAAAATGGCAAAAGTTAATATATATATATATATCACAAAGTAATGGGAAAGCAGTATTGCGATATCATTCCACTATCATGTAGCACTTTAACAGCCATATGATGGGGCATATGGCCAATCCGTTTATAAAGCAGCTTTAGAACTCTATCCCGTCAAGCGCACTTCAGTGAGCTTTTACGGTGCACTCGAAAGTTTTTAGAGCCGACGGTGGCCGACGTGCTGACAGCTTCTCAACGCCAACTCAAGAAAATTCTTATAGATCATTGATTCCTGATAATAAAACTATCAGCAATAGCGTCGTCTCTCGCAGCGCACCGCAAAGCATAAAAAGAGGAAAAACAAAAAAACAAAGGAGCAATGGAAAGCGTATAAAAAACAATAAAAACTCAATAAAAGCAAACGCTCATAGCTTTTAAACGCAGCGACGCGGCAGGACTAGCAGCACCAGGAAGGACACACACCGACAAAGTGCAAAGCATAGGGCAGCACGGGAACCACGCCTTGCCTAGCCAAGCCGAGGCAACCAAACGAGGCGAGAGGAGCAGAGCCATCGAGTTTGAAGCTGGCAAAATGACAATAGATTTGATTTTCTAAGGCAGGAAGCAGCAGGCAAGCAAGCGATGGCAAAGACCAAGACATAAAAGCAAACAATAAAAAAAGCAAAAGAAATATAACAAAAAGGCAAAGAAAAAAAAAAACGAAATCAAGACGCAGGCAGCACAAATAGTTGCGCAGACAAAAGCAAGTAGCAACAAGGACTCAGACAGGACTCGGTAAAGAGGGGCGCGGGGGAACACACAATAAGCGCACATTTAAAAGTGTCAAATATCCTTTTTATGCGCTTTGCCGCACTCTGCCACGCCCCGCCCCGCGCCCTCCGCCCCTTCCCTGAGACACGCCGCAGCGAAAACACTTTATTTTTTGTCACGACTCGAAGCAGAAAATTGTAAAGAAATGTTAATGCGATTTGATTTAAAGAATGAAAAGGCAGCAAGCGGCAGCGGAGCAGCAGCAAAAGCAGCAGACTCCCCTCCACTCCCTATTGTGTCGACCCTTGGCATACATTTCCATATTTAGAGGTTGGGCATTAACGGCGTTCTTCTTCTCCATCTTTATGACTTCATTTTCAGTAGCAGGTTCGCCTACAAACAATTAAGCGTTAATATTGCAGCTACTTCTGCCTTGTTTGTCGCCGTCCTCGTCCTCGTCGTCGTCTATGTCGGTCGGGGCAGCCCCGAGGGCACGACCATTGTCCACTTGCTCTGACATTAATTTAATCCTTGAATGCATCTTCGACAGCACCAGCAGCAGCAACGACAAACAGACAACCGAACAGCTCACTCAGTCAAGTTCCATGTATTTAAACTTGACAGTAACAGCAGTAGCAGCAGCAGTTTTAGAGTCCCCCCCCCCCCCCCCCCCAGTACCAGTCCCATTGCCAGATCCCAACTCACACTTCACAGCTCCCAGTGAATGGAATTGTGAACGGAATTAGTTTTGTGTTTTTGATTTGCGGATGGAGCATTTCATAGAAAGCGTTCAGCTCGGCAGTGGTCTCTTGATTACTTGAATAAATATCAGTCAACTGCGTGTGTTAGACAATGCCTTTGAGTCCTCCTCACATTTTCGGTTGTAATTTTGGGGTTTTGCGCCTGACAGTTCGGGCACTTTATTAAAATATTTCTGTGGCTGCGTTCTGTAATCATTTTGTAAGGTTGTTGGTGGAAAGGTTTGAGCATTGGTTGCCTGGCGAATCTGAAGGGCATTTGTTTCAACTGAATAGTTGGGGCTTAGGCGTGCGCGTCAGCACAACTATGAGACAAGATAAGTGTCGGGGTTTCAAGCTGTTTGTCAAGGAAAAGGCTAGATGTTGTTTTTACTTGGCAGCAACAGCAGCTGAGCGCAAGCTATAGAGCTGTTTAAGTCGTCTTGGTTGTTATTTGAGAAACTTTAAACATTTCTGTTTAAAAAAATATATGTATTTCAACATTTATTGACTTTGAGCTTGGAATTATCTTTTTAGAACCTTCTAGTGTGGCTTGCTAGGGATTGCAATTGCATGAATGAAGAATGTTAAACACCAGATCAAAAAAGGTGAAATAAATGCTATATCTTTTCTCAGCCGAGCTATTCATTATTGTTGAATTTTCATCGGTGTTACAAACTTTTAGTACCGAAAAATAGATAGTTAAGGTAAAACTTGCGGTAAAAAAAGTCGATTTATTAGCAAAATTGTTATACTTACTCTTATAGAATTTTAATACTACAAGTAATTTCAAAATCTAGCTTATGATGTGATGATGGTAGCGCCGGGATTCGAACCGAGTGCCTACTCAGGAACGAGCTCACATTGTGTGATTCCTGCTAGCTCGTGGAGCTATAGCAGGTCGCAGCCGGATCTTGAAAACCAGAAGCGTTTCAAGCTCTTGAAAAAGTTTAGACATTTATGACTTTAATGGATTGTCACATAGGTGTTAGTTACTTAAAAGAAAACCAGAAACCGTCCAAGTGCTAGACAAAATGTAAAGATGCAGATCTGGATACACATAGATAGAATACACCATCATTTAAAATCCGGGGACTGATTCCAAACCAAAGCAATTGTTGATCAAAATGTGTTAAAAATTGGTTCGAATTTAAAAGAACTAGTGTGATGTTTTTATTTAGGTGGCCTTTTTTCAGCCATATCTGGGGTAGAGCAGTTCTCCAGCATCCTTAGCCTTTATTATCGGGCTTAATGTAAGACCTTCCAGTCAGCTGGGGTCACACCTTCGGGTTTTGCCATCAGCAGCTGTAGGATTCTTTTGTCATAAATATGATTTCTCTATTTTTCAACAGACATGTACTTTTGTGCAATAAATAGTTGTGTAATATTATTTGCTACTCTGCATTTAAAAATACAGACGTTAACATTTTGTTGTTGTTCGAAATACTGTTTTAAAGGCGTAAGGGTATTTCTTTTTTGGACAAAACGTAGATAGTGAAGGAACCGATTCAAACTTGTAGCAAATGTTTGGACAGAATAAGATTGCGTTGAAAGTAAAGGACTTAGACTAAATGAGGCTTAGACTATATTAGATCGCTTTGGTCTTAGTTTCAGTCTAAGTTGAAATCTCTTTGAATTTCTTACTGGAAATAAACGAAGGCTTCTTTTGCCCCACGGTGGTTGCCAATTTAAGCATTCAGCAGTTGGCTTGCGGTTTTGATTTGATTAGTGTCTGTTAAAAGTAATCTAGTACTTTTCAACTGATATCAGACTTACGGACAATCCCCGACAATGCACAGGAGAACCTGCTTCATACCTCCAATTTAGATTGTTTTCATAAATTTGCATATAGTTGTATACTTGTATGTATGCAATTTATTTGATTAATAGACTGTATTTGCCGTCGTACAACAACTTGTGCCGCCAAATGTCACACACTAATGAGTTGCAACAAGCAAGCAAATTAGTCTCGAGTGCAGTAACAGAGCTGAAAAGAATCGGAACGAATGACCGTACGGATAGAGTTGGCTCGGACCATTAACATGCGGCTAAGCAATTTTCTTCGTGCCACCACTTGTTGGCTGACGCAACCGTTACGAAAAAGCGGCGTTCGCTACATGGTTATTAATTAATAAACGAACGCGCGAATTAATTGCAGTCATTTGTTGCACAGTCAGCACTCGGCGTCACGGTGGCAACTAGAGCTGGGCGCGTGACAAATAAATTCATCACGATCCCGGACTTTTGGAATACGACACTTTCTTTTGGCGTCATCTGCATTTGACTGGTTGGTTGAAAAACTACATTCGTTACCGACTGCCAGTAAAAATTCCATGAAATTTATTTCTGTGGAGGTGGAACATCGGACATCGTCCATCAATTGACACTTTGTGCATTAATTGACACTTTTGCGACTTTTACCTATTTGGGAAAAATTCATTTTGTGAACTTAGAAGCCATCCAAAAGTAAAGTAAAGGAGTAATCGGTACAGCCATGTCTGCCTGTCTGTCTGGATGAATACCTGGATTTCGGAAAAGGTTGAATCCACATTGACTAAACTTGGTATGTAGACCCCTAATCCCCTCTCCATCCGGTACAAAGCGAATCCTTCTACTTTTTGTCTCCTCGACTGTATCATGTATTAATGTATTATAACAAGTTATTTTAACAAGTTATAATACATAAATAATTAGACAAAAAGTGCTTTATAACATTTGTCAAATTTGCACATGCCCAACTATTCTTCAATCCTCCGGGTTTGTTATTATTTCTCACCTCCGTGCAGACCAAAAAGTAACTATTTTTTGCTTATTCTGCTATTCTCCATAGATGCACAACTGAATTCCACAATAATTTTCGGATATTATGGATAATAATAATCCCCCTTCTTCCTGTTTTAAAGCCTATCTTTTTAGGTATTTTCAATAGAATATTTCTTGAGCTATTATAAACCAGCAACCCTTAAAAATCTTTGATAGCATTTAGCTGTAATATCGTCCAACTTTTATCTTCTCCCATTTAAACGATTTAACAATACACATTAGACGATATCTGTACATTTTATAGATTTATTTAAACACACTTTAAAAGCAAGTTACGACAGAGAGCAGGTGAAGCATCCGTTTTCACAGAAAGAATAACAGAAAGGTGTTATTATTCATCTAGAATTACTTTAGATTCCATGCCTTCAATTTCTACCAAAAAGGCGAAGAACAGAAGATTTTCTCTAAATCGTCGCAGTTGCTATCAGAACCATCAAACAAAACAAAAATTTAATTGATTGTCCTTAGGGAACACTGAAAGTGTAAGATATCGAAAGTTATTTAACCCGGATTCGGGAAAAATTTGTTCGATGCTCAACTATTTGTTACTTTGTGAGCGATAGCTCCGCTTCCAGTGGAGCCAATATCATGGAAATTTACTCAAAGTCAGTAAATAAGTAATTTCCACTTTCAGCCCACCACTCATATCCAGATTGTGCCAACAAAAACTATTCCTTTTCCAAAAGTTCCTGCTAATTTTGGAATACTCTTTTCATGTTTTGTAAATTGCCTTTATAGAAAGGGCTTTCTTATATATAAGTTAAATAGTATTATATTATATTATATTATATTATATTATATTATATGATATTATATTATATTATATTATATTATAATGGTATATTATTTAGATGAGATTAGAGTATAGATTATATTATAGGAGATTATTATATTATATTATATAATTTATATTATATTATCTTATATTATATTTATATTATATTATATATATATTATCTATATTATATTATATTATATTATATTATATTATATTATATTATATTATATTATATTATATTATATTATATTATATTATATTATATTAATAATGTGACTCAGATATATTTTACTGTATTTAAACAAAAAATCATAATATTCGTGCCGCCATTTCACGGTTACTTTTTCACAGTCCTGTTTGAGTCTCTCACGCATTTATGGTCCGCTCTAGTGGCACACCAACTGCCCACTTTGCTGTGCTGATCGATCATAATGAGAATGGGGCGGTGTCGAGGTTGTGGGGGGTATCGGGAACCGGGCCTCCACCGGTTGGTGTTTATGAGTGGCACTCAAGTGGCGCGCCTGTTGTGACACTTGAGCGTTGGCCGGCACTGTTATCGCGCCTTCACATCACCGGCGAGAGTCGTTGGATGGCTATATCTGTAATTTGAATGCCGATATAAATACTGATATGTGTACGAATATGTATGTATGTTCAGGAAGACAGTGCTGGGGGCTATTGCCTAAACATTGTTACATGTGGCAATAACCGCGTCGCGACAATGAAAACTTAATTAAGTTGTCACTTGTCAAACGGCTGGCATAAAATTTTCATTAAGGCGCCCAACCGAAACAAATCCAATGGCAATGCCAAAGCTCAAGGTCCCTCACTCTTTTCTATGTATTCTGTATATCGTTGTCACCCTTTTGTGTCCTTGCACACAATAAAACAGTAGCCCAGTTAAGGGCGCCATTGCCGTCGCCTTGAATGTCTGTCTTTCTGCCATTCTGTTTGGCTTGTTTGTTGTTTGTGTTGCCTACTAATTTAAATATAAACAAGTTCTCTTTTTGATTTAGCAAATGAAAATGTTGCGTACGTTATGTAATTTATAATTTATGCACACGAACGAGTCGACGACCACACCGACCCCTTCCTGAGATGCCTGACAACCCCTGCCTGCCTGGCACCACTTCTGTCGCTGTCTGCTGAGGTTTTTTGTTTTTTGTTTTTTTTTTTTAAATCCGGCCGTCGCCGCTAATGCAAATTTATTTAGTCAGCGTCGTCCGCCGTCCGTCGTCCTTGTCGTCCTGGTGTTGGCATTTCTGGTAGGCGTTAGGCGTTAACTGACATTTGTCGTTTTTATTCATTGTGAGGTTAGATTCGGGGTGTGCAGTGGAGTTGCCAGCAATGACAGTGGCATAAACTGTGATTTCCTGCTGTCTGGGCTTGTTGTGCTTCCTCACATATGACTCATTTCTGCTGTACGTTGAGGTCATATGCGGCGTTTAGGCTTAGTGTTTTGCTGCTTCATTAAAAGGATAAAGGGGTAGCTACATAGTTGTGCCTTGGGGTTGGTGTTGATTCTAGATGACAAGCCGAGATTTCGTGCACGTTATTAAAAGCCAAAACTCGTTAAAAGTTTCGAATATTTTGTGCAAGGTGGCAACTCCATGGGGATTAATTGATTGCTTATTTTGTAGATATTGTTGAAGGACAACATTTGACAACATTTCAAAGTGTTCTATAAAAGAATAAAATGTGAATGCCAACCACCTTCTCAGTAAAAGGGATAAAACAATGGGCTACGGGTATTCAAATGATTTAAAAAGTACTACTTATATTCTGTATAACATAATGCTATGAATGTATTATATATTGCCGCATAGCAGAAAAAAAAACGCACTGGGAAATAATGTGCATGTCCTGAATGTAAAGTTACTTTAATTGAAATCAAAAGAAATTTCAATGTAAAGAGCATAAGTAGTATCTAACATATGTTGAGTTTAATTAAAAACCGAATGTTATTTCTGGTTTTTGACTAATATTAACCCGAAATCTATATCATTACCAACAAATGAAGCTATGGAATACAATTCTGAATATATCGAATGTAATACCTAAAAAAAGGGAATACAATTTCGGCGTTTAAAGTACTCATTTGAATTGCAGAAAGATAGAAGAAATATTGTTATTCTGGGCTGTAGTTTTATGTATATTTATCTCTGCTCTCGATGCTGATCAATCTGGCTAGCTCTGATATTTTCTTTTTAATTTTAGATGATGATTTCTAGTTAGGAATAAACAGACTATTAATCGGCCCTATTGTTCTAAAAAGGCAGTGTGTGTAATATATTTATTAAGGCGTAATACAATTTGGCTCAGTTGTTGTATCTCTTTTTTAATGTTCTTAATCACTGTTCCCAAATTAACGTATTAAAACATTTGGATGTCACGCCAATTAATATACGAAATATTCTAAGATGTACTGAACAAGTATTTCAAATCGGATTGTATTAAAATTAACAGAGTGAATAACTGTTCCTATACTAAATCTTCAAGCAAGTAGTTGTATTAAATGTACTAAAAGCGGTCTAAATACAGTTTACTTAATGACTTGAAAGGCTATACTTAGTAGTATACCTAAGAAAGAGACTGTAATGTCATTTGTCTTACTACTTGCAGATGTACTAAATGTACTAAAACCAGCCTAAATACAGTGTACTAAATAACTAACCTCAGTAGTTGAACTTGCACTAAATGTAACAAACCATTGATCTTAATATGACGTACTAAAGCAATATTCTTATTGATACCATTTCATATTTAAAACAAGTAAAAAAGCTAAAGTCGGGTGTCCCGACTTTGAAATACTCTGTACATATGTTTACAATAATTATAGAAAAAAAAATAAGAAAATTTAAAAAAATTGGATCGATTTTACCTTTCTCGGTATTCGAACTCACGTAAAGGGTATATAATTGCACATATACAAAGCAATTGCGTCTATGTGAGTGTATGTATGTTTATGTGCGTCTATTTGTGGCTGTGTAAGCATTTTCGCAGTCAACTAAACAGCAACATCAACAACAGCCGCGGGCAGCGCTTGGGCAGCGCTTGAGCAGCGCTGCAGCAGCAAATATATTTATGGCTATAACTTCTTGTTAAATCGGTCTATCATAGTGAAATTTGACACACGGACACATAATAACCAACTGGGAGTATTTCCAAAATTTTAATTCCAAGAATTAAGAAAATCGCATTTGCGGGGGAGAGGGGGGAGGGAGGGAAATTCCAAAATATACATTTTCTGCGTATTCACACAAGGCATCTGGGACTAAAATTTGGTGTTCTTAGGTCTTATGGTCTCCGAGATATAGGCGATTATACGAATGGAAAATTGGGTAAACCCCCATAGGGGGGAAGTGGGGGGGAAAATCAAAAAAATAAAACAAACTCGTATAGAATACACACATAACGCATCTTTGTGCAAAATTTGGTGTCTCTATCTCTTATAGTCTCTGAGATCCAGGTGTTCATACGGACGGACAGACGGACAGACAGACAGACAGGGCTAGATCGACTCGTCTCGTCATGCTGATCAAGAATATATATACTTTGTGGGGTCTGACACGCCTCCTTCTGCCTGTTACATTTTTCAGCTCGCGCAAACCTAATATACTCTTGTACATTTCATGTACAGAGTATAAAAAGTTAATTAATTAATTAAATCAAATATAAAATATTCAACACATATAATAAATTTACATCAGAATCGTGACTCTGCATGTTTATATGCGTGTATGTATGCACCAAAGCAGCAACAACAACAGCTACTGGCAGAGCTGCAGGCAGAGCATGGGCAGTGATTTTTGATGGCTACAACTTTCTTCATAATTGACATATGATGAAACTTGGTATGCGGACATATAATCATTAACTGCGTGTGACTACCAATTTTAGTTCAAAATTTAAAGAATTACGGTAGTAATTCTTGGGCTCAGGAGAATCTGGATACCAAGTTTGGTTATTCTAGTTGTTATACTTTCTGAGATCCTTGCGTTCATACAGACAGACGGACAGACAGACGGACAGACAGACAGACGGACATAGCTATATCGACTCGGCTTGTCATCCTGATCAAGAATATATATACTTTGTGGGGTTGCATGTACACTCGCACAAAACTAATATACCCTTTTAACCTTTGGGTTTACGTACAGTTTCAATAGCATATAGACCATGTACAACGGGATTGTGTCGTCTTGTCATGTTGATAAAGAATATATTAACTTTGTGGGGCTTGCCACGCATACTTCCGTTTCTTACATACTTGTATAGTATTTTGTACTAAAAGCGGTCTAAATACAATTACCCTAATGGTTCCACGAGCATTTGTCAAAGTAAGCCCAACAAAAATAAATGAAATATTGCTTACCAAGCCCCAAGTGCCACTTAGCAAGCTCCTTAAGTAGCTCCCCAAACTTAAGAACAGCCTTGACATCTTAATTAACCAACTTGCCTGCCGTCGTCAGCCCGCCTTGTAAAACACTCGAGTGAGTATTAACGGCCCTTACTCGCCTACCAAAATTTCAAGGAGACTCACCGACCCACCGAAATTTCAACAACATTTAACACATTGCCAAATCTAGTGTAACCCCCGAGTTCAGACCCCCGGGTGAAAACTACAAAACACACCCACAAAAGAACTTCATGAAAATTTTATTTACACGCTGCCAAACGGTCCGAATTAATCTCTTGGCAAATTTATTTGAAAATGTGCCATAAAAATGCATACAAAAAGGGCCAGCAGAGCGAAGAGAAGATGGAAGCAAAAATATTTACACGCACTTCACATTCCCACCAATTTCTTTCACTTGCCAAAATTCGCGCGGGGAGTGGAGTGTGTGGTGCTTGATTTTCGATTTGTTTCTTAATTTTTACGAATTTGTTTTCTGCTTGGATTTCGACTGCTCGACAAACACACTAGAGACAAGAACTGCAGCAGCCAGCCAACCAGCCAGCCAGCCAGTCCCTCAGCCACCCTGCAGAGGCAGCCCTGCGGCAACATTCACGATTCGTTCTTTCTTTGCGCTGCCTCTTGCCACTTCCTGTGGCACATTGAACCATAAATACTTCCCCCTGTCAGCAACTGATTTTCCTCTGATTTATTTGCAAATGTGAATTTGCTTTTTATGTTTTTATTTTTATTTACTTTGTATTCGCACCACGAATTTCGGTAGCAATGCCTGCCTGCTTCCAAGCTTGCCTGCAGTGCCACACCATACTTATAATCCGCCGCCCAGAGGGGACACAAAACTCTGTCGGCTAGAGGTGTGAATATGTATGTTTTTTTCCTTTTTTTTTTTTTTTTTTCTTTTGCCTTGCCACCCACCCTCACAGTTGGGTAATTTTGTTCTCTTCGTTGTTGTTTTTTTTTTCTACTTTCTGCAGCACTTTCACTTGGCAAGTTTTCGCTTTGCTCGCGCTTTCCTTTTCCTCTCGCAATACAATAATCATTGCAATTTTAATGCTCCAATTATTTGGGAATAAGGTAGGCGGACAATCGTCAGCAAACAAGGGGTTCATGGTGGGTGGCTAGAGTGTGTCCACGGCCATGTTGTTTTTGGCGCACTAAGTACACTTCCACACTTACACTTACATACATATATATATATATATACATATATATATAGAGAGAGAGAGTAAAACCTTGAGTTCATTATTCAGTTTCTGCTGTGTAATGTTTGCTCGCCAGCTGCATCTTGAAATGTGGGTTAAATTGTGGGCTAATTTAAGAAGGCTTAAGGGAATGTGTGATAAGTGTTTCAAGTTTATACGCTCAGGGAGAAGTAGAACGTGAAGTTATAGACCAATTGGGCTTCATTTATATATTTTATATCCCTTTATATGCAAAAATAATTAACAAAAGCTCAATATTTTTCGAGAGCTTCATAATTACACATGTGTGTTTATCAAAATAACCTTTTCAACTGTCAATAAAACAAAGTTGCCCGCGAAAATTGAAAAGTCACCTTACTTTTTGAACACACCACGTATAAGGCACTTAGTCTGGAAATATCTAATCTTTGTAAAACAATTTATTAATATTTATTATAAAATCGAATGCACTATCGATAGTTTTTCTTGTAAGCTTTACCAACAACTAACAAAGGGCGCATAATATATTTAAAAAGCTTTCACCCAGGCGAAGATAGTCCTGTAACCGAACAGATCCAAATCCATAAAATTCAACCCGAAAGCTTGTTCGTTGAAGGTATGGAAAATATTAATTTGTTGCTATTTTAAAATGGCTTATATCAAAATATGTTTATAATTCTGTGTATGAATCCATATTTTCTACATTAATAACAATGACTTATTAAATTGTTTGTTGAATTTTAATTTTCTATTTAATTTAAATATAGGTTTATATATTTGTAAACATATTTGTTTAAATCAGCTTACTATTGAAAGCTATCGATCTTTTTCTGAAAACTATCGTTGACTATCGATGGTGCTGACTATCGATATTTCTCCACCTCTAATAAATATATATATTCTTGATCAGCATGACAAGACACCTAGATCTCGGAGCCTATGAGAGCTAACAAGCAAAAATTTAACATGCAGAAGATTTATATGTTGTTCAGTTTTATTAATTTTTCTTAATTTGTAATCTTTATCTTTATATAATGACCAATAGAGATGTAAAGTAATTCAAGATCGAGGTCAATAGAAATTAATTTGATTCCAACAGGAGCTTTTGCAATTTATTTACCTGAAGTTCAACTAATTGTTAGATGAACTGAACGAATGACACATTTATATTTTTACAATTCATAAAATTGCAATAGAAATTAAAATTACTACTTACTTTGGCAGGAGAAAGCTGTCGAGTTATATGGGATCTTTGTAGTTTTTGGTAAATTTGCCAAAACTTTACGTTTGTCTCAGGGTTGTTCAAGGGCTGTAAAATTCACTACACTGCTAAAAAAAGTGCAATGTAAAAAATCAATTATAATATGCCCAAAAATCATCAGATGGCATATATGGTCTATATTTTACAGCCGATTAGACAGACCGAACGTCTTACTTACCCAAAACTGAATGATTTTCAATTTGGAAACAAAAAGCACTCCAGACTGTTGATTCCATATCGAACGGTGTAACAGAATTTGTAATGCCTTCTGCAAATAGCTGTTGTAAAAGTTTTAGCCACAAATATATTAAAAATGAATTACTAATCAATTTATAATTTGCAGTTAATTTCGCTAAATATTTGCTAAGTTGGCTTGTAATTAGAATTCCATTATTTTTATTAAGTTATATTTAGCGCTGGCAATCATTATGATGTTGTTGGTATTGTTGTTTTGGGAAATTCTCATTGCTATGCTCAATTAGTTATGCCAAAATCTGTTCAAGTATTTTGTTTCATGTGCAAATTTTCATAATTCAATAAATCGTTTGTGTTGGTGTTCATTCTTATTCCGACCCACCCACACCCAGTCAGCTCATTATCTTTTAATGCAAGCCCAACGTTTTAGATAAACACAATTCGGAATTCACACAAAAATAATGCGTCAGAATTATGAATTCAACATTTGCCAAATCAATGAAAACTAATTTCATAAACAAAATCAACAGCAATCGAGCAAACAAAGCCATCTACAATGACAATGCTGAACTGGAGGGGGGTCGCTGACGAGTGGGGGAGGTTGAAAATATGCCAAAATGAAATTACATTTTCATTATTTCGATTCAGTTTGGTTTTGGGGTTTGGTCTGCAGATAAAATGCGCATGTTCTGCGTGTAAATTTGAAGCAATTATAAATGCGCATCCATTTAGTTTGTAGAATTTGCGCTTTGAATGGAAATGTGAAAATGTTGAATTGTCGAAATGAAGAGTTGGGGTCTGGGGAATGGGTCTGGGTCTGGGTCTGCTGCACACAATTCACGAAACTCATAATGCACATCAAAGCCGATGCTAACAAATACACGGCACGGGCACGGCGCTAGTAATAAAGAAAGCCAACCAACCAAACAACATAAACGCACTCATTCCAACCAATGATATTTCATGCAAATCAAATGAGTTTTAAATTTTTCAATGTATCAACAAACTATGCAAAATAGCAAACAAATAAACAGCCAAACACACAAACAACATGCACGACAGATACGGAGGCAAACAAGCAAATAAACGGCCACATTTACAATTGCATTCAATGCCCGATCAAAATCGGCCGATTCTCATTACATATACATGCATATATGTATGTACATAAGTAGTACATGTACCTTTACATATCTATACTTGTTTGTACACTGCTTGACAAAATAAAAGTGGCACATTCATTTATTAAGTGTAAATTGTGATGAGTCGAGAAATTGGGAGGCATCTGCAGATACATCTAGTTAGAGAAGTTTCCTGGAGGAATTAAAGAGAGAGAGAGAGTCCCAAAAACAGACAAGCAAAATCATGCCATCATTAGAGTCCTAAAGAATTTAATTGATTCGGTGGGCCAAGGAAAGAATATTGATGATTTGGGAGCAGAAACTACGAACCGAACATCGGCTGTGTGTACTAGAACTTAAATAAAAATATTTACTGGTCTTATTCCAGCATTGTAGATATCAGCTTTTTCTATCTCTGAAGCGAAATGAGGCATTATTTCCAAAAGGTAGCATTGTTACATATAATGAGACAGACGCCCTTTAATTGCTACAGTGTTTCCAAAAAATGCTATACATATATTTTACATATATGCTATATATTTTACAAAAATCGTCAAAACTTATATATACTCGAATTTAAGACAGCAACACAAAATAGTTATACGGATCAAAAGTTTCAGAGAGAAAAATATTTAAGTTGCTTCTAATATGGAATATTTTCATTTCAACAAATAAAGTGAAAATTCGAAATTCCTATATGTTTTGGAAACATATTGTTAAACTAATCTCTAATAGAGAACATCATAAACAATTAAAAAAATATTTAAAAAAAGATCAAAACTATTGAAAAGGAACGAAAAAGTTTTCCATATTGCAATGCCAATAAAACAGTTTGTCCTGACTGACTGACTGATTGGCAATCAGCGCACAGCCCAAACGGTAGGAAGCTGAAATTTGCACACAAGTTTCCTTTCACAGTGAAGGTCAGCACTAATTTGGAAAATTCGAACCCCAAAGGGGGAAAAAGGGCTCCAAAGATTGTACGAAAAATCTGCAATTTTCATTCGATTGGTTTCAAACTTGGTTATTGTATTCTATGAAAGAATTTTTCCTGGGGCATGAAGTATGGGGGTCTTCCCATGGAAAAATTGGAACACAATCAACACCCCATAGCCCACTTATAGGTTGGAAAAGTCTTGTTAAATGTTTCGGAAGCCGTCGTACTCAAAAATTGTTAAGTTGTAAAGTGTCAAGCCGAAAAGTTGTCGCGTCGAACATTAGGTTGCCATTTGTCCACATTAACTTTACCTTTTACTTCATTCAATATATGTACCAATCAAATAATAATAATAAAATGGATTAAACATTCATTTTTACATACATATGTATATGGAATATAAGTTTTTCTGTATCATTAGTTTTAAATTATTTGTAATTTAATTTTCCACCGCTCTACCTTTAATTTAACACTCAATGCTTTCTTTTGAAACATAATCTTATTAACATCTGAAAGCCTAGCGGACTTGCACTTTATTTTGTCCAGCAGTGTTAGTGAGTAAGTACATAGACGAGTATGTGCCTGCGAGTTGTTTTGTTGCACTTTGCGCATAATTATTTTTGCATATTTTAGAGCGAGCCGGCGAGCAGCAAATTACAAAAGTACCAAGCATAAAAGATAAAAATTGCATTTGAATTATGGCAATAAATACGCAGTTGAAGAACGGGACTGGGACTGGACGATCAGGGCGACGACTCTGGCCCATTGACTCCAGGCCGGAGCTGTTTGTTTTGATAATAATTTATGTCAATTTTTGTTCCTATTGGGTGGAATAGTGGCGCCGGCGGCAGCACGAGATATTGATGTTCCTTAATTGAGGCGTCTTTGGTGGTCCACACAACTACTTTCCATAACAATTGGGGTGAGAAGAGCAAATGTGAATTGAGGGAGCTAAATAGATGCGACGAAGATTGTTGATTTGAAGAGGGAAGATGTTCAATTTGTGAGTATGGAAAGCCATTTGGATTCCAAATAGTTATGCTATTAAAAGGCAGCTTTAACCAATACCCGAAATTTGTTTTCATAATGAATTAAAGATATTGCCTAAGTATTCGGATTTGTGGTGAAAAAAGAGTGAAAGGCAGTGAAATACGCTGTACCTGTAATATACACCCCTTAATTCCCTTTTACTCTCCTGAAAAGGGAAACCTTAAGGGACAGATAGGATAGGGAGAGAGTTCATTATCATTCATAAAACCCGATAGTAATTGTTGTAATCAGTTATCGGATATATTTACTTGTTAGTCTGCATGGAAGCGAGAAACGAAAATGACCGTCAAATGGAAGAGGAATCCTGATTAGGCTATTGCTAGATTTCTTAGAAAAAACTGTATATCGATAAGCAGCTGTGGTCTTCAAAACTCGGCTCATCAAGCCTTCCTCGACTCGTGTGAGCTTAATTCTCGTAAAGGTATCCCTTCTTTCAAGGTCCAATTGAAGTTACAATCATCGGTTTTGTTATCGCTTGTTTCGGGTTTTAGTTGTACAAACATTTTGATCGAAAAATCATCTTTTCTGTCGAAGCCCATTTAAAATGCTAGATCAAAAAAAAAAAAACTGCCACATCAGGTAATCGAAGGATCCGCACGTGAAATGCAAATCACAGGCAGTTTGAAAATGCTATTTCGTTGTCTATAAAGGTGAGCGCTATAGGCGGTATGATAACCAAATTATTGTGGCCGGAAATTGCAGACATGGGCTTCGACGATTTTTAATTATATTATATATATATATATATGTGTATATATATTTTTTTTTGGTTTTGTTTTGAATAAATTAATAACATATCGCAAAAACTTTTTTGTTTTTCAAATGTTTATATATATTTTTTAATATATTTATAATTTTTTGTGTTCTTTCGAATAAATCAATAATATATCGAAAAAAACATTTTTTTTTTTTTAAATTTGTATACATATATATTTTTTAATATATTTATAAATTTCTTAAAAGATTTTATAAGAAAGCACTGTTTGGATAACGCGCTATCCTTTATATTCTTTTAAACTAAACAGTTGTTTTTAAAAATGTTTCGGAAGATTCGAATTTATATTGCATTTCTGCTGATTTTCGTTTTCCCGTTAAAGAACAGCGCTTTGACAAGTAACTGATATTGCTGCTAGAATTTCATCATAAATCCAATAAATTCTTTGACATCCCCTCATCCATGCCACTCGTCATTTGTGAAATATATATACATACATTTCTCCATCCATTTGTTTCAAAAGTTCTTGTTGACTTTTTGTCAACGCTACCCAGCTTAAGACTGCAAAGTGAAACTTTGGGTTTTCTTTAAGCTCACATTGAGTTGGGCTCGTCCCCAGAAGTGTGGATGTGCCGGCGAGCCACAGCCAAGAAAGTTTTGGAGAAAGTTCATATACAGTTAATGCAGTTCCGCTACAATTTCAACGGCAAGGCAATCTGCATTTAAATGCAAATCCCCTAAAGTGAAAAGCTCGCTGTGGATGCGGCGGTTTCAGCTCCGCATGCTCGTAAGCTCAACTCAGCCTTCAATTTCGAATATATGTATACTATATATTTTATTGAACTGAACTGGCAAGATTTATGAGCAGCTACTCAATTTCTGTGTAAAACCAAAGCGCAAAACCAAATGGAAATTTATGTGTATGGCTCCATAAGCTAAGAGGGAGAACGACGTCTTCTTCTGCTGAAGGATTTCGAGGAGCAAAGCCACTTTCACCTCGTAAAGTTGGTTGGCGTTGTTGTTGTTGTTGTCGTCGTAAAACGCAAAACACGAGTGAAATATTAAAATTTATAAACCAGAAAAGGCAGTGGGAAGAACAAAAATGCAACATAAAGTAAAAATAACAAGATAGAACGCTACAGTCGAGCAAGCCCGACAGTAAAATAGCCTGTACTCTCCACAAAAAAAGAAAAATTAAAAAAAAAAATTTAAAAAAAAAATTAAATTATTAAAAAAAATTAATGAATTAATTAATTAAATTAAATTAGAATATATGTTTATGTTTAGTTTTAACAGCATACATTTACATCACGTACCTATGCGTGTTTATATGCGTGTATGTATGCAGCACAAAGTTGAACCAAAGCAGCAACAACAACAACAGCTGCGGGCAGCGCTGCCGACAGAGGCAGCGCATGAGCAGCGATTTTACTTATGGCTATAACTTTCTTCAGAATTGACCTATCATGATGAAATTTGGCACACGGACACATTAGTACTAACTGGATGTACCTACCAAAATTGATTTCAAAATTCCGAGAATTACGGAAGTTATAAGAAAAAACACGAATTGCGGGGGAGTGGGGGGGTGCATCGAAAAAAAACTCAAACTCGTACTTTCTCGGTCTTAGGAGAATATGGAAACCAAGTTTGGTTATTCTAGCTCTTATACTTTCTGAGATCCTTGCGTTCATACGGACAGACGGACAGACGGACAGACAGACGGACAGACGGACAGACGGACAGACGGACGGACGGACAAGGCTATATCGACTCGGCTTCTCATCCTGATCAAGAATATATATACTTTGTGGGGTCTGCCACGCCTCCTTCTGTGTGTTACATACATGCGCACAAAACTAGTATAGCCTTTCACCCTTTGGGTACAGGCTATAAAAACAGCTTATAAATAAACAGAGTGGTGGTGGCAGTCAGGTGGCATGCACGCGACTTGCATTTGCATTTACCGTTACCGTTACCCGTGTTACAAAATGGCGTTTGCGGCATGCCAACAAAATGGCGAAGGCGTCAACGGAAGTTGCAGCCAAATAAATTGCGAGTTATTTGAGCAGAAGTAGCAGCAACAGCACCAGCAGCACTACAAAAATAACAGAGTGCGAGTCAGAGCGGGAGAGAGCGAGGGAGAAAGAGAAGAAGAATTGCAGCAGGCATAAGCCTGAGACCGCAGCAAGGAAAGACGTCTCTGTCCCGCTCTGCCAGAGCCTGTCTGCGAATGCTACGTGTTGTGCATTCGAGTGACTCCTGCAGCGTTGCAGTGCAAAATTTATGGCAACATTTATGTGTCGTGTCGCGTGCGCGGTAAATACCGGAAATGCCGGAAAGAAGTGCATAATAAATGACGTTATTAACCCACATGTACACACATAGCCAAAGACAAGCACAAGTCTGAGTAGTATGGAGGACTTGTGGGCGAGTTGTGGGCGAACTACTGCAAAATTCTAGCCGCTTACATCCATTAGAATTCAAGGGCTCTGGCACTTCGCTTAGATCGAAGTGCATGTGACCTACAATTGAGCTCATCAATTTGTTAATAGCTTCCGGTTGTGAAGCATGAGACCGAAAAGACAAAGTGTTATCGATAGCAAGTCGATACTGGCTTGGCATTATTTCAGCTGCTTTTCTATTATTAAAGAGCGAATAATTGTTTTGAGAGAAACGGGAGAAATAAATGTCAGAGAAGTTTAAAAACGAAAATTCTGAGAATTCTGAGAATTTTGATTGATTTGGTTTTCCTGTAAAACGAAATATAAATGGCGCTGATTAATAAGGTTGCGGAAATGTCGTATCGAATAATTGGCTCGATAGTTGCGCTGTAAAAAGCTTTTGTATGCAACGCAATTTCAACTGTACAGATATGCTTAAGCTGCGATCAGACATGCAAATAATTTGCACAACAACAAACTTTTTTATTGTAGAAGGACAACTCTTTTTTGTTATCAAATTCTGAAATAGAATATTCATTAAATATTTTTCAAATTCGACACAATTATGTGCAAATTATTTGCCAAATCATAGCTTAAGTTTTATTTATAAAAGTGACATAGAACATGGGATGTTTCGATAACTAGAGCTAGCTATTTTCGAAATTTTCCAGAGAATATTTGCTACTTTACAGATTAATCTCACAGTAATCCTATGCATAATTGTATTAACTAATATTTATTTTGTGTTTCTTTTTCTTTAAATAAATTCTATTTATTTTTTAATTTATATTTTATTTATTTTTTATTTTTTATTTATATTTTTTTAGCTTAATTTTATTTTTTAATTTAATTTATCTTTTTTTAATTTAATTTTTATTTTTTAAAAATTTATTTATTTATTTTTTTTAAATTTTATTTATTTTTTAAAATTTTATTTATTTTTTAAATTTCATTTATTTTTCAAAATTTTATTTATTTTTTAAATTTTTAATTTTTTTTATATATTTTTAATATATTTTTATATTTTAATACAACTGAAATATTAAATACCTATTCTACGAAACTTCCCCTCCTCTTCGGTGTAATGGAAACTTTTCTTTTGAAAACAAACTCGTTTGTAAGTCCTTTCTAAATTTTATTTGGTTCTTAATTAATAATATAATAAAGAATTTACAATAAGTAGCACAACCAATTTGACTAAACGCTTTTATTATCCGGCATTACAAGCTACGCCAGTCGTTATCTACCCAATAAAACACATTAAGTCTTATAATTCCAAAATCTAAAATTCGTACGACAAGACTTTGATGCTTCCTAGTATGTTTAAATAATTAAAAGCACTTGTAATTTATCGTAAGCTGCTCTCAATTGGTAACATATGGATGCAAACTATTGACTCAACCTATAAAGCTTATCTCGTTAGCTCGTATTCATTATTATTCCAAACTCAAAAAACACATTTACCCACAGAGAAGGTCCTCGCTGTGAGGCGCTCGGAAGCCATACACAACACAAAACACATTCCCCCCACATACAAGTATACTAGATGAAGTAGGAGCGCTGATGTAACGCTACTACAGCGTTTCAAATGGCTTGCAGACTATCGCCTGCAGCGTTGCCAGCTTTAATTAAATTCTTCTCTACTTCCGCTTTGCCTTAGCAGACTCCTTGCGAGACCTCCTTTCACTTTTCATTAGAGGACGACGACGGTGTTGTTTTTCCTGCTGCTGCTGCTGTTGTTGTTGTTGTTGTTGTTATTGTTGCTACCCGTCGCTTTTGGAGCAATTTCTTGGCTTACAATTTCGCTGAAGTGGCGCATAATGAGCGCCACGCGGCGTATGATTAATATTTGGCCTCTTTAATTCCCGCTGCATTATGATTACATATTACACATTATAGAGTACAAGACTTCGCTTTAAAATTCAAATCACGTGCATGCTGCCTGCCAACACACATATGTAAAGTGTTTCAGGACCGGCCCTGCCCCGTCACGCCCCTCGCCAGGCCAGTACATGGTGGCCGACGCCGCCGCCGGAACAGCCGCCGCCGCCGCTTATTTACTTTTGCCGAAATTTGAGCGCAGCTGCCAAATACATTTCAATATTTACGCTCACATCCCGATTCGACGATATCTATCGTGTATCTGTGTCCTCACAGTCTGGGTGTAAAATGTGCAAATTAAAAAAAAAAAAAAAAGAAGCCGCAGACGAACACAACGCGGAGACCACAAAACAAATTTAAATAGACATATTTTTTCGTCGGCCTGCTCTCTGCCTGCTCTTTTTAAAATGATTTTTCGCAGTTGTTGTTTTTGGTTGGGTCCCACATAAATAGTGGTGGCGGTGGTGGCAGCGTTTGGGTTCCCTAGAAATGTACAATATCTAACGTAAAATGTTAGCTGGCTGCTGCAAATTGGTGGTTCTTTTTTGTTTTTTTGTTCTCTCGTCGGACCGTATTTTATTTGTGTTTTTAGCGCTTAAACAAATTGAGGTTCTGCTGCTTCGCGAAGCCCCTTCGCTCCCTTGTTGATTTTATTGCCGCAGCGCTGCAGCGCCAGACCAAATGTCGGGTGCGCTGGCTGTGGTTTAGTTTCACAATATGATATGAATTTAATGGCAAAACTCAAATGGATCTTGGTTGGAAAGCAATATGGTGCTCATAATTTAAGGGATATCGGGTTCGAAAACAGTACAGATATATTTTTGAAGATTGAAATGTCAGTAGTTTCAGGAGATTTAATATTTATATAAAAGTATACTAAATGATTAAAATGTATAATTAAAAGCAGACTTAATTCAATATTGAACATTTGGGAAAACAAATAACTCTGGTTACAAACTGATAGAACAGATTCACAGGTTCAGTTGACGTTAAAAAAAGCTATGGAAACTAAAACATTGGGGAACATACATATATGTCAATTACAAATAATAATTTAAATGAAAACAAAAGAAAAAGAAAACGTGAATAAACTGTGATAATAATAATAAAAGAAATGCATACAAAAAGTGTATTCAAAATAAAACCAATATATGTAAGATGGCATTCTCTAATAAATCAAGGGCATTTTCTAATTTTAAGGAAATTTCTAACTCTATATTTTAAAGAATTTTATAATTCAAATCATTTTCTTATGAATTTGAAGAATTTTTCTAATAATGAAAAAGCATTTTCTTCTTATTAAAACCAATTTTGCAATAATTGAAAGGTATTTTCTAAAGTCCATTTTCAAATTGTAATAAATTTTCTAATTATTGAAAATAATTTGAAAATAATTGAATGAAACTTATTATATTTGAATTGAATATTCTAATAATTCACAGGAATGTTCTAAAAATTGAATAGAATGCTCTAATAATTGAATTTTTATTGCTTAATTTCAAATAATTTTCTAATAAAAATGCATTTTTTAATATTTAAATGTAATTTTTAAAGATATAGGAATTTTGCAAGAATTGAAAGCCATTTTCTTATTGAAGGAATGTACTAATAATTAAATGTAATTTTAAGTCTAATAACTTAAAGGAATTAAATAGAATTTTCTAAAAACTCAAAGGCATTTTCTATAAATATCGATACAACTATATAGCTATATAGGGTTTACTTATATATTTACACTAAAATAAATAATATACAAAAAATTAAACCAAAAGTGAGAAACTTGCAACTAACAATTAAAACTAAGAATACACTTCTATTTCTTTCGTTTCCCTGAACAACCGCTCTATATGGCAAATGAAATCATATTTCTCATTTGATGTGGGTTCCATATTTCTAGGAGTAAATTTTAATACAAATTTTAATAATAAAAACCAAATGTTTGTTACAAAATATTTTGCTACAAAATATTTTTCAAAATATTTTGCTACAAAATATTTTTCAAAATATTTTTGAAAAACCTAAAGTAGTGAAAAGCACATAGAAGAGTACCTTTCATCCATAACTAAATATTTATTATTGAAAATGATTCCTATTATACATAATACAAATACAAAATACAAATGGCTCTCATGTTTTTCTCAGTTGACAAATAGATTTTCAAAAGTACATATCGAAGAGATTTGTTGTGGCGGAAAACCATATTTTCGTATAGAATGCTAATAGGTTTTCAATCCAAACAATACAATTCTATGCATCACTTGTTTGTAAAATTGGACAAATTTGTGTGTAAATTGTTTGCCTTTCTGACCAGGCTACTTCGTACTATTCATAAAACAGTTTCCTTCCGCCATCACCTCTCACTTTGCAGGGTGCACAGTGTTTCAATGCAACCACTTCACTTCATATCAGCATCCACTTTTGCACCACAATTGATGTAGTTATTGTTTGGTTATTTAAGAGCATTTCAGCCATGTTTAGATATTGATTGCTGCCCTTCATAGCCCAGTCAGCATATCAATGCATTTGTTGCTTCTGCATATCGTTAACTAACAATCGTTATATGTATATTTTTTTGCCGACCCCAAGCCACGGGAAATTGTTTTGAGTTTTAAATAAAATAAACCTTGACGCACAAATTGCATAAATGTTAGGTCAACAATAAAGATAGACAGCCAAGAGAGTGTGAGTTCAATTTGGCACTGAGAGCTGTGTGCAGTGTGCTGTGCGCCGAAAATAATTGAATGCAGGAAGAATGTGGGAAAAAGTAGGCATATACTATATACTAAATGTGTGGCTGAATTTCTTTTTAGAAACATTCACATATTCAATAATTGTTTTTGAATATATGTAAGAAACAGGCATGGGAATAGATAATATAATACAATAATTACCAATAATCATACCATACTTCACACAATATAAAGAAAATGTCAGTATAAAGCAGATGTTACAAGTTCAAAATGATGTTTTCTTGAAAAGTCCCTATTTAATTGGCGAACTAAACAAATTCATAAAAATAAGGAATTCCAATAAATTCTGTTGCTATATAGAATGTAAATCCATAAACTTTAGCGGCGATAGTAAATGGAGCTTCAATATACTATATTTATAAACTTGCAGGCTTGTAAAATCTTATTCTAAGCAATAGTCCTTGTGTGGCTTGTGAATAACCAGTTGCAGTTAATCTATGATGATCTCTAATACAATAATGCTAAATTTCTGAAATAAAAAGTACAAGGAACTGCTGAAATAAAAAAAATCAGACTTTAAAGGGAAAAACCATCTGCCGAGAGATTGTTATAATCGAAAATATAAGAAAGCTCTTCTATAATGACAATTTCAGAAACTTTACTAAATGAGATCGAAAAAATTCGAAAGATTCTAAAATAGGAAGTTAAACTTCTATGCAGTTTTAACAAAAAGTCAGTAACTTTGTGCGAAATATTAACTGCCGAGTAATTTTATGTGGTTCAATTTTCCTCTAAAAAGATAGATAGAAACTATGTACTTTGTTCTATATTTAATATACTTGGAAACGAGATATGTAATGAAACCCTGCAATAAGTAGAGAAATTCTACAAAATTAATTTACTTTTAAGGCATTTCCTGCCATCAACACCAATTACGAAAATTCTCAAGTATCGTAGACATAAAATACATATGTACTTGCTATTATTAAAACACTGCAATTATGTTTATTACGTATTAGGTTTAACTTAGGCGGACTGGAAGCTATTTAAAATGTGTTTCCAGTTATAAGTCTCAAGCTCGTTCTGACTGGCATTCTACTAACCATCAATCTGACTGCTCATTCGTTTGCCCTCAATTGCTGACCAAAGCATTTACTTTCGGTTCCACGCCACAAAATGGCCCTAGAGCACTTAACTTCTGCAGTGCATCAAAACTTTTGCTTTCCATCAAAAGTGCGGCTCACAGACTGCATACAGAGTTTCTGAACTCCCTACACTCCCACACCCCCATTTGCACTTCACTTTTGACCAGTCGTAATAAAAATTTACATAAATTCAAATATAAAATTTGGCTTTCGAGGCAGTGGCAGGGCATAGTGCTAGTTACAGCATACATATCAAAATATATGTACGAGTATATAGGTATATAGTATATATGGATATTGCTATATAGTATGTGTGTATGTTTATAAAGCTGCTCTCTGACATTTATAACATAGGAAAGTGCCCAGCACTTGCCGAATCGGTGTCAGGACTGCAAGAGTTGGTTGAGCAGGGGGGAGGGGTCCATAATAAATTTATGCACTCTCTGCAGTGACCAAAATTACAATTATGACAACCGCAAAAGGGGTTTTCTGGTGCACCAACAAACGGGTGGCAGCAGCGCTACAAAGTGCTACGCAGCGTTGCAGCCTCGTTCATAAAATGTTTAACACGATTAAATGCGCTGCAGTGATGCGCATTGAGGAGAGGCCAACCAACCTCTGTTGGTGACGTCGTCGTCGAGAGAAAATGTGAAAAATGTTAAATATTTAACCATCTGATGACGGACGGAGGCAGCATGTGAATGTGAATTTATAAGAGCTAGCCACCAAGTGAAGTTAGTAAGTAGCGAAGCGTATCCATTTTGAATTCCACTCGCTTAACAAGAAGTCAGTCGATTGTAAATGCTGGCAAATTGTCAGTCGAGGCGATTGAATTACGTTACAGCGTTGCTGGTAAGTGGGTGGCAAAGGTAGCTACACTAAAAGAAATGTTGCATACTATAAATGAATATTTTCATATTCAATTTAGTGTTCTACTATTTCATATACAAATCAAATATAAACAAAAGTTATCATAAGATTGAATATTTGTCTAACCTAGAACAGATCTTGAATAAAGATTAAAGACTTTAAAAAATATTAACAATGCAAATTCAACTAAAAACATATTCAATTACTGATTTAAATATGAATAATATTCAAAAGAAAGTGTAAATCTTTGTCAGTCAAGTGTGTCATGTTCAATTTAATGTTGGAGCATATTTAATTTTAATATGCGCCCACCACAAATAACAAATAGTTAAAATTACTATATTACTAATTCCACAGTAAAATTTAATTTTTTTTTTTTTTATACATATATACAATTTATTAAACTAGTTTTCTACTACCAATATGGCAGCTTAAGCTAGTTGAAAGTTAGGGAATAAAAAAGTTGTCTATAGTAAGCATCTATAGGACGCACTTACATCTATGTATATACAATATTTACAATGATTTACATTAAAAATGAAATTATATTTTATGATATATATTATATATTTTTAATAGTAAAATCGAATTTTTTTAAATGTAAAAAATACACATACAAAGTGTAACTCTTTTGGTTAACATATAAATGAAGAACATGTAGTTGTATTCAATCAGTTATTTCCCAATTTTAATTTAATATCAATATTGATTTGAACCTGAAATAATAAAAAGAGAAAAACGTCAATATTCACGTCAGTTTTCAGCAATAAATACAAAGTGTAACTGCTTTGCTTCTCATATAAATTAAGTACATATATGTCAAATAGGTGTATTCAATCAGTTATTTCCCAATTTTAATTAAATATCAATATTGATTTGAACCTTAGCTAATAAATAGAAGAAAAAGTCAATATTCACAATAACAATAAAAATAGATTGGCAAATTGCTTTGTAGTATTTTTCTATACGAATAAATATGCATTACAAATTGCCCTTATATAAAAAATGATAAAATACAGAAGAGTAGAATAAAAGTGGGAAGAATTATTTGATAATTATACAAAAGATACCTTAGGCGTAAATCAAACCCACACCCATCACCACTTGTGATTTAATATACGTCACACTTTAAATTTAATACTCTATTATTAAACTCGAAATTAAACTTTAAATCGACTAAAACAACCTATAGCTTGTTGCCAAATCGATGGCGAAAATATTTAAATCCACGTGCAAATATTTACATTCACCTGTGTTTTTTTTGAGTGTAGTTAGTAAGTACTCGTACTTATCACACACACACACAAACACACTCAAAGACGCCCACTTGCAATGCTACACCGCATAATTGGGCGACAGAGAGATGGATAGATAGATAGATAGATAGAGAGAGAGCAAACAGCGATAGTAACAATTAACCGTTGGTATCATCATCATCATCACTGTCGCCGTCGCCGTCGTCACTGGTTTCGCCTTGCCCCTCCCCCTGCCCTGAAAGGAACTCCGCTTGTCAGCGACTGTCGAATGTAATTTTAAACGTAAAACCGCAAAATCCAATTCCCAGACAGCAGTCCGTTTTTTTTTCCTTACCATTCGCCTCTCACCATCTTTCCTTTGTTCCGTCCATTTGTCTGCACAGGCGTTTCGCCGGCATGTGTAGTGGGCGTGGTGGCAGAGTGGTGGAGTGGTGGAGTGGCGGATTGGCAGCTGAGGAAGATCCCTTTTCACATTGTTTACAGCTTTGGCGTGTTTTCTACACTTCATTGATTTGTCGAGTTGCTTACAAGTGCATTTAGACAATCAATTAATCGACTGCATTGGGCTTACTTACTGACTTCCCCAGTGAAGTCGTGGCTGCTGGTGGGGCTGGTTAGGGGGAGTCGACAGGGACAGGGCTTAGTTCTGGAGTTCTGTTCAACTTGATTTATCGTATCGAGTTACATTGGTCATATTTGAAATGCTTCAAATTGCTGAGCGCTGCGCTGTCTAACTGAGCGTTTCAGCTTAAAAATATGCAGTTACACATTGTTGTTGTTGTTGTTGTTGTTGTTGTTGCTGTTGTTGTTGTGAAGCCGTACAGAAATGTGCAAGAAAGGTAAGGTGGGCGGCTTTGTGTGACACTCGTGGTGATTAAATTCCTAAACTGTACGAATTTCCCACCTTCACAAATTCATTTATAACAGCATCATACTTGTATATATAATTGTTGTTATTAAACAAATCATAGTGGATTTGAGCAGCTAGAATGCATTTGATGGCAATGGCGGAAAGGCCTTAATGCTGGATTATTTTGACTGGGGAATGAGAACTCTATATACGATTGGTATTCCTCTTTAACGATGACAAGCGCTCTAGTTATGTAAATGAGCCTTTTCCTGTGAATTTGTATACTTATTGAAGCTCTAGCTCCAGTTACTTACTATCATTAATTAATAATTATAAAGTACTCCTAGTTGCTCTTTTACCAGCGATAGTCTGTAGCTTTATTATTGACAAACCTTTTCACGCAGTCATTTCTTCGGAAAACCCACAATTTACATAAGTCTGGATCATTAAATTATGAAGCCCCCTCTTGCTTATCCTAACGCCTTTTGTAAAAGAAACAAAATAGGCTTCAAATGTTTTTTCCAAAACCATATTGTCATTATCATCCTCTTCAGTCCTCTTTAAACTCGATTTCATTCTTTATTTGCTTGTATGTTTATTTGAATTGTAGTCTTTGAAACTACTGGACCGATTTAAATGATTCTTTCACTGTTGGGAAGCTACACTATCCCCGGGTAAAAAAGGCTATATTATAAAAAAAGCAAATAGGGATCCCTACTGAAACTCCAATAATGTAACCCAAGGTGTAAAAAAATTACCTAAAAATTCCGGAACAGGATGCTGTTAGCTCAGAATCATCCTTGTATTTATAATTTTTAAAATATTTGTAAAATACCCTCGCGAAGCAGAGGCGGGACGCTAGTATATAATATATATTTTATGAATCTATTAAATGCGTGATTAATAGAACAAATTTAAATGTTTCCACCATTAAAATTGCTAAAGCCAGCTTTAACTTTTTGATTCTGTAAGCTAATAATGCTTTGAGACAACAATTGCAAAGCCAAAGAGGGCAATAAAAACGGTGGTCAATCCCCATTATTTGTTGTATCGCTATTTAAACAATAAAACAAAGTAGACGCTGGCCATATAATAAGCCATTACGTAAAGGCTGATGTAATTATTAATTATTTAATGTTAAATATGTGCAAACAAAAAAACTTATGGCAGTGGCGCTCCTGTCGCTGTCGCATGTGTGATGGGTATAAATGTATTTAAATTTATTGCATAATAAAGATTAAATATTTATTTACACAACGTTTCAATTAACTTTCGGCTTTGCAGTACAATACTGGCCAGTTCGAGCCATTTGTTTAACAATAAAAGCAAATGATGGCAGACGTCGCCGACGCCATGAAATTCGCGTTCTTTTTTTTTTTTGTGGGTTTTAAGCGAATTTAATTATGAAATTTATAGTTAAATGCGCAACACAACAACGTGGCGCCAAAGCCGGAAGTAGGTTGTCCGTACCAAGTTGAACGACCTTCCAGCAACAACAACAACAAGAGAACTACTATGTACCACATTTTATGCAGCAGGCGCCGCTTAATGCGTATATAGAACGTTGAATGCTGAAACCGAAAAAGTTGCTATAAATTAAGGCAAGCACGCACAAAGCCCCATATCCAAAGGCAAAGCCAAATGGTAAACGGCAGCAGAGACACTGGGAAAAGCCTGGAAACCCTGAAAACTCTGAAAACTGTGCGCATGCATTTTTCGTGCAAATTTTACTCAATTGACATTGGCAGCAATGGCATCGTCCGTATACGAATGTGGCCCGTGGCTGTTAAGCAATTTTTGTGGCCCTTTTTGCTTGCTGGCCGCCACTTCAAAGTCAATGCAGCTGCTGCTGCTGCCGGGCAAAAAATGCGGAAACTGCACGGAAACGGAAGTCGCAGTGGCAACGAGAACGACAGCAGCAGCGGCAGCAGCAGCATCAGCAGCTGTGCTGTGTGCTGACCAGAGCGCCAAGCAGGGCGCCACACTCGCATGCCGCCAGCCAGCCTGCCTGTTGCCTAGAGATGCCAGCAATATGACCAGCAAGAGAGGAGGTGGCATAATTGGAATGAGTCGGCTGGTTGGTTGGTTGGTTGGTCCAGCATTGGACACGAGATGCTGCTGCTGGTGTTGCTCCCGCTGTCGTCCTCCTCCTCATCCTCCTCCTCCTCCTCCTCCTGACGCTTTCAAAAATTCATATTCGTAATTGTTGACTGTATTGTCGCATTGTTGGCTTTCAGAGGGAAGAGCAAACGAACGCAGTGAATGCTCGATAGCTGGTATGGTTTTGAAGTCCAAAATAAGGCACATAATTCCAGAATTATCTGAAATTTTCTGATTCTCTTGTTTGCAAAAACTGCTTAATAATTTTGGCTCACAAGATTTGTTTACAAGAAATTAGTGCGAATGAACTCTAAAGAAAGGAATACAAATGTCCTCTGTTAGGTATGACTATGACTTGAGTTACAACAACTCACAAGAAAACACAAAACAAGAAAATAAGAAAAAAGTGAATATAAATTGAATTATAGCAATAAGAATATAAAATCATGAAATGAATAATTATAAATGAGAGTGCTGGAAAAAGTAATACTAAATATGTATATATAAAAATGAATTATAATACATGCTCACAATAATTAATAAATAAAATATAATTTAATTAATTAATTCAATTTTTAAAGCCTGTACCCAAAGTGTAAAAGGCTATACTAGCTTTGTGCGAATGTATGTAACATGCCGTGGCAGACCCCACAAAGTATACATATTCTTGATCAGCGTGACAAGACGAGTCGATCTAGCCCTGTCTGTCTGTCTGACCATCTGTCCGTCTGTTTGTCCGTATGAACACCTGGATCTCAGAGACTATAAGAGCTAGAGATACCAAATTTTGCACAAAGATGCCTTATGTGTGTACGCTGTGCAAGTTTGTTTTAATTTTTTGATATTCCCCGCACTTTTCCATTCGTATAGTCGCCTATATCTCGGAGACTATAAGACCTAGGAACACCAAATTTAAGTCCCAGATGCCTTATGCGTATACGCAGAAAATGTGTATTTGGGAATTTCCTCCCTCCCCCCTCTTCCAAGCAATCCATAACTCCCTTAATTCTAGGAATTTTTCATTGAAATTCGGAAAATACCTTCCGTTAGTGATTATGAGTCTGTGTGTCGAGTTTTATAATGATCGGCCGATTTAAACGGGAAGTTATAGCGATATTTGTGTATATGGCCAAGCAGTGACCGCAGCTGTTGTTGTTGTTGCTGCTGCTTTGCAGAGACACACAGACACACACAAATACACACATACACGCCTAGATACGCATAATTATACTACACATATGTACAGAGTATTTCAAAGTCGGGATACCCGACTTTAGCTTCTCTACTTGTTTTAGCAATAAAAGTATATAATAATGTAAATATGTATTAATAAATAATTAGATTTATGGGAAGGTGCGCTTCAATTACATATTTTGTATTGGGCTTGTACAAGTGAATCGGAATAATCCTACGTCAGGCACTTACAACGACATGGTCACGACTCATGGGATGCATGCTATTTAGTAAAGAAGCACAAGTATTAATTAACAATAATGAAAAATATTTAATAGTTGAAATTCAATATTGTCGAATGAATTGACAGAATATTACTTAACCAAATAGTTTTTTGTACTGTCTCTTGTAAAGTTTTAATTATTTTATCGATCAAAAATATTTTATTTCAAGGCAATAAGTTCGTACAAATTTCTGCCATTCATCAGCTGTGGACTACTCGGATACTTTTTACTGTACTTGACGAAATATTTAAAAAGGCTTCTCGGCATTTTTAACTCTAGCGTTACTTTTTCTGTCGCATGCAAAATATATTTTTCCGCTAATCTTTTGCGACAGGAACTTGAGTTCCGGCTCAACTTGGTGTTCACTTCCCTCTGTTTCTGGTTAGATTTGCACAAACATATGTCTTGCTGGGCTTATCGTGCAACTTTTAAATGATTTATGCCAGACGACAGGAGCAGTTGATAGGCAAACCCCGACTAGTCGACTTTAAATGTCATGGAAATACAGATGTGCTACTTACACATATAGATGTATACTAATATGTGAAGGATTATTGATTTTCCATCGGTATATGGGTCTGAATGCCTCCTGAATACGTGTGTTATAGAAAATTACAATTTACTGTCTATTTTATTTATCCCCCACGCATCAAGCAAACCCCCATTGAGCAGGGCGGACATATTTTTAGCTTTCCATTGATAAGCTGCTTGAAAATAGAACTACTTCTCGAGTGCGGTGCGGTGTGGCGTGGCGGGTTCAATGCATTCGAATGCACTTAGCAAAGTGCCGCCTGCATTATTAGCAGCCACACATCATATTTATAAAGGCCTGACAAGCTGCCACACGCCCGCACACACTCGCACAGCAAGGCTACATGCTGGGGAGGGGGAGAGGGAGTGGAGGGTAGAGAACTCCAATACAGTCGTAGTCGCAGCCACTCGACTGGAATCAAGTCAAGTGCTAGCCAACTTGCAGTCCACAGCGGGCGTTTAATTGCAGCGGTCGCCGCTGATGAGTTTAATTGGAATAATGCTCTACGCTCTTAGCGGGAGGAACAGTGCTGGTCGGCTCGGGGCGGGACGGGAAATGCATTATGCTCCGACATTAATAATAATTTTTCCCATTTTTTGTCTCTTAAGCGGCGACACTAATGAAGTTTACGCCGAAAATGTATGAGAAGACAGCATCAGTGAAGCGCATTGTCAAAATGTTTAATTGCATGCATCAGTTACAAAGATATATGCGGCCCCATTAGACCCTAATGCTGGGCCGGGGAGGGGGATGCTGCATTAGCGAAATGAAGCGCATAATTTGTCACTGATTTGGGTCAAATTGTCGTCAACGACTTATTCATATTTCCACCCATTACTGATAGTCGAATCAGATTTAAAAACTCTCACTTTGAAATAAACATTTGTAATCGAACTATGAACATTGAATTAAGTGGCACTCCTGCGAAATATCAAATGGAACTAGGCGACTTATTGTTGTGAGGAATGTGCCGAAAACGATTACAAGCAGCTATCTGATAAGCTGGCCATATCAAATAGTTTTTCTATCCACCTACAATGCTAACAATAGAATGGAAGCCAACCGGAAAAAACGGTTGACAAGTCAGAAAAGGAATACATTTCCATGAGAAGCTGTCTTTGTAGTTTGTCATCACAGCAACAGTACACCAAAAATAACTGATATAAGAGTATATAAATATGTATTTTTTATTTTTAAAATAACATTCTAAATGCAATAAGCGAATTGAAGAACTCTTGGCCTAGGTTATTGTGTAAATAATTTAAATTGCGTCAAACATAGTCACAGAAAGGTAAAGTTTCTTTGTGGTATCTATATCTAAACTCAACAATAGTCGATATTTTCAAAAAAATATATATAGTTCTATAAGTAACTTTGCACTCAAAATGCTCGTAGATTTCTATAGTTTCTGTGCCATCGCCATCCACACAACCACAGAGGAGCTGTCCATTAAAAGTCGACCTGCACTGCCATAAGTAATTCTTGCGTTATTCTTGCTAATACATTACATGCAACATTTATTACTTCATCTACTGAAAAGCACAACGGCAACAACAATAACAACAATAACAACAAATTGCAATTGCAGGCCGTATAGCATAAAAAAGTTTTTATTTTATGTTGTTTGTCAATGCAACTGGTGGGACGTAGGGAAAGGCGACAAGAAGCGACAGGAACGGAGCAGGTGAGAGTGCGGATGAGACGGAAAAGGGGGGGAGGAGACGACAGCGCTACACGGCGGGACAGCCATAAAAGTTCGCAACGGTAAATTTCACAGCGTCAGCGGTTTTACTTTTTTACCTCAGTGCCTCGGTTGGTTCTAGGTTTCGTGTGCGATGTGCGATGCGCACGGCGTCGTTGCCATTGAAACCGCAGAAGCCATTTTGCATTTTGTAGCACATTTTATGGGGCATTGTATGGCCATTGCCGGTGCCATTGTAGCTGGTGTTGTTGTTGTTATTGCTGCACCATATTTACCTTTTAGTCGGACGCACACTTTTTATCTCCTTACTCACTCACACACACACATGGATGCACGCATGCAGTCTCTCCAACTTTTTGCAGTGCACAAATTTTCACCGAAAAACTTTGCACAATTCACTTAACTTTTTGGGCAGCAGCCGCAAGTTTTGCGCTCTCAGTCGAGCCCGCTCTCCGCCCATGCTCTCTGCCTCTATCTTACGTCACGACGCGTCGCCAGCATCAACGTCAACGTCGGCGTCTGCTTCGCCTGCGTTGTCTTTGTTGTTGTTGGCTGGCTCGCTGGCTGGCTGAGTTTGTTGGTTAGGGCGCATTTATTGCGCATTCACTTTGCAAACGAAGATAGCAGACCAACACACACACACACACACTTGCACACACACTTGCACACACACCTGCACACACTTGCACACACACTTACGTACCTAAGGTAACAGTTAGAGCTGCAGCAGCGACAATAGATCATTTCGCATTCTGCTCTCTGCCGCGCCGCTCCCAAATATGCAAAAAGTTCAGCCAAGAGTTGGTCGAGGCCGCCGTGCAAATATTTTGGACTTCAACGCTTCCCATTTAGTTAACGCTGGCAGCGTCGCTGCATTAAGTCATTTGTCTGCCGCGGCTTTAATGGGCTCCAGGTGACCAATGTTGAAAAATGTTTTAAAAAGGCCGAGAAGCGACAAGTAACTTCTTTTTTTTTTTTTTTTGAATAAAGTTAGTTTTCTATCTCACTATGCGACACCAGTCTCATTTAAGCTATAAACTAATTGCCTGACCATCTGCCGGAAAAGATTCTTTACATTAATTTTAGTCTGCAACTTTCCGGTTTAATGTCCTGAAATTTACAAAATGTTATTTTCTCACTACATGGTTATTGTAAAGGCATTAAATTTAGTTTAAGCAACCATAGTTAAGTTATTAGAACATAGTTTAGGAGCCCTAATTGCTTTGCAGCTGTTTGGGAGCAACATAAAGCTAAAGAGCGCATTCTCTTATATTTTATGTTCTGTTATGCGTGATTGATTAATGTCGGATTGTGTCGGAATTTTGTCTGGGTACAGCGTATTTCACTGTCGGACTTGCACGACTGTATCGTTCTCTCTTATTATCAAGGTCGAATTATGCGAAGGTGTTTGTATAAATCTGTATAAATTCTCGCATAGAAAGACACGAGTCTTTTTATTTTTTTTTTGTTTATATTTATATTACTTATTTAAATACTGAAGCAGCAGTTACCGACTTAAGGCCGTTTAGTTATTTTTCTTTTAACTTAAATTCTTGGCCCTAATTAGGGAGTAACATTTACAGTGACTTTTTAAAATCTTGTATACTCAGTTAAGGGCATTAGTTGCTGCGTCCTTTTGCATTCACATGAAGAAATGTTGCCTAGCTTTATAATTCATGCCTTCAATTCTGAGGATTAATGCCTAATAGTAAATTCTTTAAAATCAAAGTCTTCCCTCGTCCGTATTTAAGTTGTGAATGACTAAATTTCTCGCATCATTTAATTGGTGTCGCTTCATTTTTGTGTTTTCGATGAAGCTGAAAGGGGGAGCAAGAGACTTCCCTGTTTCTATAACTCAAGTATTAAGTTGATAAAAACTAAAGGAACTAAAGGCAAATTGGTATGCTGGTTCAGCTAAAAAGAAGCAGATTTGTATTAACTTACATAAATATGACCAGTCCGGATCAAATTTAGAATTATCATTAGAATTGCCATCAGAAACTATCAACAAAAATTGTAAGAAACGGCTAACTATTTAAGACAGTGATAAGAAGATAGATATTCCTAATTGAAAGGTATTTTTTATAAAAAGGTATTCATAACAGTGCGTTAAATAGTTATCTGTATTGTATTCGCTCGAATTTATATTTAATGAATGCTCTAACTTCCTTTGAAACTGCTCAGAAGGTACTTGTCTGTTTATTGCTCCACAACCTGTATTGCACGGCTGTGTAAGTCCTTCTTGTTCATAATGAATTTTCGCATATGCTAGTTGCGTCTGATACACATACGAGTATGGTATGATCTTACCATAGTAGCTATTCATAATACTATCCCAAGATGGAAACATGAGGCATTCACTTAAGTTGCATGCTGCAGTTACATTGCAGTTTCTTCAGCTACTTTGGTTGCCTTTGGCGGAGACTCGCAAGTGGCGCTACTTGAGCGTTTAATATGCAGCATGCATTTGACTGACTTCCTACTCTCTGGCTCGAGCTCTGGCTCCTGCTCCTCCTTCTCCACCGACGAGCGCCTGGCTGTGCCAGTCATGTCAAAGGCGGCGACTTGTTTGTTGTCGTCAGCCTCAGTTTCAGTCTCGGATCCATCCTCGTCATCGTCTGTCATCGTTCTGGGCTGGATGGCTGGCTGGCTGGCAGGCAGGCTGGCTTTTGAGTGTCGCGGGCGCTGACATGAGGCGCGTGTCAAAGGCAGCAAACAAAGAGCGAACGGCTACTGCCGCCTCTTGCCCCCTGTTTATGTAATTCAGTTAAAGCAATAATGGTTTTTGAGCTGAAAAGCAAACTTAACTGGTTGGAGGAGCCAAAGGCAAGTGCTTCCTGGCACATAATCCTTTGATAATCATTTCTGTCAACCCACTTGACATAATTTTTGAAGCGACAACTAACCCCCCTCCCCCCATTCCGTGCTGCCTGTTGTCGTTTTAATGCGTTATGTTAATTAGTTTGGCTTCGTGTTTCTAGTGTCATAGACGACACGCCCGTTAATGGGTCAATAGTTTTTGCATTTGGCGATAACAGAAAGCAACGTCAAAAGCCAAAGCCAAACAAGCAGCGAGAGAAGCCAAAACAGTCGACTCAACGAGCTGCAGCTGCCAAGAGCCCTTTGCATAATTCATGACTTGAATTCTAGTCATGGCTGGCAGGCAGTTCGGAGTTGCTGCCAATAGCTAGCAATCGGGCCCAAAACACACACAACTTTTTGCTTTTGGCCAAAAGTCATTTCAGTGGAAATTTGATTTCACGCGACGCAGGAGTCAATAGCAGTCCTCGGTAATAACAATGAAACACCCGACGAAACGACGTCACCAGCTTGCCATGCACATAAAAACGTATTAAGCACATTATCTAGGCAGGCACAGACGCTTCCCAGACACGCCAGCAACGCCAGCAACAGCAGCAGAGGCAGCAGCGGCAGCAGTGGCAGAAACAACACAACAACAGTGCTAGGGATGGTTCTTCCACAACTCGATGCTAAAGTCGTACTATCCTGTTGGAGTAGCAGCATTAGTTTTATGCCAACTACACGATTTACGATTCCAGTCCATTAAATTAGAATACGGAACTTAGAAAAACAGAACAGTTGTTAAGAAAGAAAAAAAAATACCTAAGATGGGAAAATTTATGTTCAATTTTTGTTGTTATCAGTTCCTGAATTCCTTATATTTGTTGACTCTATCAGGGTCACCTCAACTGAGGCGGAAAATCTTCTATCCAAAAAAAACATCGCGATCACCTAACATGGGTGATGAGCTGCCTCTAGGATTCTAGGATGTTGACCTACAGAGGCTCTTAGGATCAGAATCAGATTGGATCTTAGTAGTAGTATATATTTTTATCAATTTATCATTTTGCTTATCAAATATTTTCAAGTCAATTTTTTGAAGCTTTCACAAATTTTAAAACTCAAATGGTATTAAAAAGTCAAGTCTACACGCTTTAATTAATTTCGGAAGTAAAATTATTTACGTCAGTGGCTTTCTCTGTATACTACCTTTGAATTTATCTGGTATTGAGAGCTATTTTGCTTCCAAATTTAAAAAATTGACCCTTTCCAGTGAAAAACTTTTGGCAATTTTCTGTCTAAAAATGCTGAAGAAAGTACTACCACTATTATATCACAAGATTCAATTCATTTTCAAAAGAAATATCATAAACAAACATCCCTAAGATTTGGAAGAACCAATTTAAACGGTATTATAAGCTAATACACAAATGGACGTGCAACTATAATGGTCTGAGGCTATTTTTCTTGGTGTAGTGTCGAATGATGCTACGACGAAATTTCAGTTGGTCAGAGATATTTTGATTAACACAATGCTACCAAATGCTATGGAAAATATGTCTCCAAAATGAGTCTCTGAACAAGAAAATTACCTAAACACACCTAGAAGCTAGTCAAAAATTATGACTGTGAAAACCTTGAAGCGTCGAATTGTTACAAAAAAGTTTTGAAATGCCAAACAGTTCTGGGAATTTGTAAAGAAACGGGATCTTACTTCTGGTACGCCAAGAAGAATAATAAAAGTAATAAATAAATATTATTTATATTGAAAAATTCGTGAAAAGAATCAATGTGAAATATTCAAACTAATGTCTAAAATCATGTAAAAATTTCCCCATTATGGGGTCAATTTTGCTTTGCCGCTAGTACACTTTTCTGTCACGCTCCCATCTCTAACAGCACTGATGACTACGACAACGACAAGAGTTTTGGATTTTGCTGGCTTTTGATATAACCAGAAACGAAAGCAGAAATAGCATATGAGCTGCAGCAGGTAGTGAAGAGGGGAGGGGAGAAGTGGGTTCCAGGAGCGGGTGCCTGTCGCGCTCATCCTTTCGATTTTGGCCTTTCGTAATGAAACTTCAGAATTTTGGCTTTGTTTTCGGTGGTTTCGTTATGGAAATGAGGCAACCAGGCATTCAGGCAGGCAGGTTGGTGTCAGGCC
The DNA here is from genome assembly GCF_003285725.1 of Scaptodrosophila lebanonensis. Taxonomy (NCBI): domain Eukaryota; kingdom Metazoa; phylum Arthropoda; class Insecta; order Diptera; family Drosophilidae; genus Scaptodrosophila; species Scaptodrosophila lebanonensis. Next base: position 5,893,683 of record NW_022060561.1, on the reverse strand, counting down.
GACTGTCCGTTGTCTAGGCATATTGCAGCAGTGTAGATATTCACTATATATATATATATATATGTATATATGTATGTGTGTGAAACAATGTTGTCAACAACAGCAGCAGCAGCAGCAACAGCAAGAACAACAAAAAACAACAACAGTCAGCCATTGAGCCAGGCAGCCAAATCGGCATTGGAAGGCAACAGGGCGTATGAGTGTCATCGGTGTTGATTTGGGTTTATGTCACACGACTTTGGCTGGCTGTTGGGGACATTTTAAAGTTGGGGATGTTGTTAAAGCAAGTATTATATGTATGCATAATTCATTGGTGTTATCGGCTAATATACAAGTATGTATATCAACATACGAGCACACACATACATATGTTGTGCGTAACGTAAATAAAATACATTTTGCGGCCGGGCTTTTTACGTTATTAATGGACGTCGAATGCAGGAAACAACAAACCAGCAGCAACAGCAGCAACAACAACAACAAACGACAGAGGTGCGAAACAAATCCCAGAGTAAACCTAATTAGCGACAGATTAAATCGGATTAATTTTCATTTAACGCATGAATCAAAAACAGGCGCTGACAGCAACTGCCAGACGCACCCACGCATTCAGCGGCCGCAGGACATTTTTGTTCTGTTCAGCTCCCATTCATTTTTACTTCCTTTTCATTTTTATTCCACACCTCCCCCACCCACTCGCACGCACACACCCTCCTCATTCAGGAACAGGAACAATGGCAGGCCGGGGTCGACCTGTTGGGCATTTAAAGTGCTTCCCGAGAGGTCTCGCCGGGATCTATCGGCTTTGCTTTAAATATGGAATTGAAAGCTTCGCAAATTGAATTTGCGGCATTTATATATAAATATTTGTATATGGAAGACTGTATTTGTTACGAGAGTATAACTTGAGGCGTCGTTTATGCGCACATTTCTCGCAATTGGTTGTGTAAACACGAAAGCTGGGGAGCATTTTAATTAATATTTGGCTCGGTAAGTGCTGAAAGGGTGCAGCTTAGTTTTTAGTCCTTCCCTTCTCTTCCCGTCTCTTTTCCTTTACCAGCACTGTTGACAATATTTGGTTGTTTTGTCTTGCAGTCTTCGCCTTCTTCCTTCTTCGACTCTCTATTGACAAAGCTAATTGCTAAGAAAGTGGTTAACACAATTCGACTTTTGTTTGGAATCGTTGGTTAAGCCGGCAAAGTTTTTGATTGAGTCAAGCTAAGAGAAAAAGGTAAGCTAGTTGGAATACTACGACTAATGTTGCAGACTAGTTTGTATCGATAGTTACAAAACGATCTGCTTTATGGCCAAAAAACATTTGATAAAGATATTATTATTATTATTGTATTTTAGCAGTTGTAAACAATATTTTAAAGTATCATTATCATGTTGAGTTAATTATAGTATTGATTCCAAAATATAGTATATAAAGTATTGGTTCGGATAGGAGTAATTTTGACTGAAAATGTTCTTTTTGTTCAAGACTGTACTATAGGGGTTCGCCTTTGCTTCTTGTTTAAGGATATATGTACATTTTGTCCTTATTCTCTATGAAGAACGCAGGTTTGATGTTTATTTTTGATCAAAAATTCAACTTAAAGAATAACCATTATTTAATTTTTTTTGCTAAAAAATAATGATTATATGGAAAAATTCAAAATTAATTATTATATGTGTATGTATTTATATAGCGAATGAATTATTTTGATTTATTAGGATTGTAATGACGATTGAATTCGAAAAGAAGTTGTCCCACAAAAGGTTGGCCTTTCGACTTATTAGTGGCTCTTGTGCTCTAATTGTAAATTACAAATTGAGTTTTCTATACTCGTTCAGTATTTATTCAAGTCAGGGCTTCTGATTTTGTTTAAGCAGGTCTTTCAATACGCTACTCAGTTTTATTTATTTTATTTTTTTGATTCATTGACTTTTCAGCGGCCAATGAGAAACTTTATCTTTTATTAAAAACATTTTTGGTCTGCATAAAATTGTAAAAATTCATAAATGATTGACGCCACTAAAAAATAAATAACAAATGGAATTCAGCCTTTTCTTTTATTCGTAAGAAACTTTTGTAATGTTAAGCTTTGTTTTGCCAGAAATCGACAAATTAGCCAAGTCGTATTCTATGTTACTTTTAAACTGCAACATTTGGAATATTTTGGCCCAGAAATGCTTTTATGCTGCTTAAAAATTTAAACTGAATTTCAGAGTAGCTTTGAAGTATTTCTGGCAGCACATTGAGTTTCAGTGCAACAGAAAACATGAGATTATAGATGTATGTATGTACGAGTATATAGATCGTGTTTTCATTGTCTACTGCAATAATTTAAAATCAACATGAATTTGCTTCCCCCATTCCACCACCTCCATTCCCCCACCCGTTCACCCCCTTGCAGGTGTGTGCTGAATATCTCACGCATAATCCTCAGCCATAGGAGCATTTTCATCGAAAGCTTAGAAAATGCAAATGCACAGCAGAATGCCGTAGGGCCTTAGAACTTTTAGCCGCAGCCTCAATTTGCCACAAACACATTCGAAACATTTTAATGAATGTTGCAACCGACCCCCTCACCCCTATCTCTCACTCTTCTTTCTCTTTGCGAGTCCCTAAGACAAACAATGAAATGGCCCCGCAAAATGCTCGACAAACACACGAGTTGGCGCACACAAAGGTTAAATGTAAGTAAAAAGCTGTAGACTCGATGCAATTTGTGCAAATATTGTGGCAGAGATAGAGGAGAAGCAAGCAAGAGAGAGTTAAGTAGAAACAGAGAGTGTGTGTGTGCGAGATAGAAAGAGAGGAGGGGGGAGAGAGAGAAATTGGTGCAGCGTTGTTTTTGCATTTCTGCTGCTACTTGGAGGTGAGCTGAAGTTCAGGACCCCCTCCGTAGGCATTTTTGCATGCGCCAGGGCACATGGTTGCATTTTTTGGGCTTACCAGAGTTGGGTAACGACGACTGAGCTGCTGCACTAGAGTAGTAGCAGAAGGAGAAGAAGCAGCAGGATGTGCAGGCAAGCAGTCGAGGGCTGCATGATAAACGTGCTGCCAATAAATTACACTGCGTCAAGACTGGGCTCGTTGATGACGAGTTAAGGTGAGAGGAGGTGAGACGAGGAGGGGCGAAGTGCTTGCATTTTTGCTGCCGTACCATTTAAAATTTACTACAATTTTCTTTCTTTGGCTTTTCACGTGCGCTCTGCTCTGCCATACGGTAAACAATTTTAATACTTGTTCAGGCAAGGCACGTATAGAGGAGTTGGGCGAGCAAGCAAGCGAGCGAGTGCCGCCTCAAACTGGCATTTGTCTCCATATTGCCCATTCAGTAGTAGTTGACGTTGTAGTTGTATGTGAAAGTCAGAAGCCACCAGGAGGCTAAAATGGTGGCTGCCTTTGTCTGTTCACCTATGTATGTGTGTATGTACAGTATGTATGTGCGTGTGTGCAACAGGACAAACGGAGCGTAAAAAGTTTGCTCTTTGTTGCCTGACCCCTTCAAGCTTCTGTACCCTGCACGCGCGTTGCAGCTGAAATGCAAACATGTAAGACCTCTCTATACTTTCACCGCCCTACGCCCTCCCTACCATCCTCCAGGCAGCAATGTTCCTAAAATGGGCGTTCGTCACAGCAATACACTGTGAAAATGTTGGCCATTCGATATAGACACGGAAAATTCTGATAAAAGTGTATATTTCTTAAGTTTCTTCATTGAGTCATAATCTTCAGCTGAAAAACCAACCAGATCAATATTTGATTATAAAATAGAATTTGATTTATTTGAAAGTTATTTTGTATATTAAATATAAATATCATTTACTTTGGTGATAATATGAAAGTGACCAAAGAAATGCAGGATTTCATTCAAAAAAGAATTGGCACACTGTGGAGGTGTTTTGAAGCCATTCTGGAACCAGGTAAAGGGTATTGGCGGGTATTGAGTCTTTATCTTCTTGAAATATCAATTGCTGACGTCTCTACCAAAGTTTCTTAGCACTTGGAAACACAGTTTCTTTCTAAATATTAATATTTACCGCTCTGTCCATTTTGTCATCCCGCATAGCCCGAAACATTCCAACACATCCCCCATACCATTACCTCCAACTTGTTCAATTGTCCTAGTGAGAATATGTTCGTTCTTTCAACCCATTTTTTGTGCCATTTAGGTAACTTAATTTAGTCGGTACAAGAAACATTCTTTCAAAATAATGAGCGTGTCAATACTTTTTCGACTCACTGTATCACCCATGAATTATTGTAGGCCGAAATTTATTTACCCTTTTATCAAATTTAATTTGCTTCGTTTTTTATTTTTCTTTGCTCACACTTTCCACTCAAAAGAATTTAATTTAATGAATTATTTGAAATGGACATTATGAAAAAGTAAATATTAAAAAAATAATGTGTATCGCAAAATGTGCATGCAAATAAAATGCAATCCCCTGCTTTTACACCCCATTGCGGGAGTATATTTACAGTTATTATTTTGAATACTTTGCTCTCACTTCTGCATTCTCAAAGAGAGCATTCTGCGGGCAGCTCCAGGTCAAAGCTTAGTTTTGAGCGACCTGTTGAACGCGTCGTGTCGGTTGTGGTTCGCATTGCCGATAATTATTATAAAACGTATTATTTATATTTTAAATACGAGTTGAATAATGTACATACATATATACATATGTATTTAGTTTTATGACCAAGAAGGAAAGGTGAAATAAGTGCTTAACAAAGTGTAATTACCACGCGATTTGTATGTTTTGTATGCACGTGCATAGTTACATGCATTCGTATGTAAGTATGTATGTATGTGTATGTGGTTTTAAATCAATTGCGCAGTGCCGAAATAGTTTCGTATGTAAGTATGTATGTGTATGTGGTTTTAAATCAATTGCGCAGTGCCGAAATAGTTTTTATACTCTGTACATGAAATGTACAAGAGTATATTAGGTTTGCGGGAGCTGAAAAATGTAACAGGCAGAAGGAGGCGTGGCAGACCCCACAAAGTATATATATTCTTGATCAGCATGACGAGACGAGTCGATCTAGCCCTGTCTGTCTGTCTGTCCGTCTGTCCGTCTGTCCGTCCGTATGAACACCTGGATCTCAGAGACTATAAGAGATAGAGACACCAAATTTTGCACGAAGATGCGTTATGTGTGTATTCTATACGAGTTTGTTTTATTTTTTTGATTTTCCCCCCCACTTCCCCCCTATGGGGGTTTTCCCGATTTTCCATTCGTATAATCGCCTATATCTCGGAGACTATAAGACCTAGGAACACCAAATTTTAGTCCCAGATGCCTTATGTGAATACGCAGAAAATGTATATTTTGGAATTCCCCTCCCTCCCCCCTCTACCCCGCAAATCGTAACTCCCGTAATTCTTGGAATTTCGAACTAAAATTTTGGAAATACCCCCAGTTAGTTATTATATGTCCGTATGCCAAATTTCATTATGATAGACCGATTTAACAAGAAGTTATAGCCATAAATATATTTGCTGATGCAGCGCTGCTGCAGCGCTGCTCAAGCGCTGCCCGCGGCTGTTGTTGATGTTGCTGTTTGGTTGACTGCGAAAATGCTTACACAGACACGAATTGATGCGCATAGGCATACATACACTCACACAGACGCAATTGCTATGTAAATGTGCAATTATACACCCTTTACGTGAGTTCGAATACCGAGAGAGGTAAAATCGATCAAATTTTTTTTTTTATTTTCTTAATTTTTTTTATTTTCTATAATTATTGTAAACATATGTACAGAGTATTTCAAAGTCGGGACACCCGACTTTAGCTTTTTTACTTGTTTTTTCTGTTTTTTTTTGTGTTTTTGTTTTTGTTTGTGAATGTGATTGGCATAAAAATATAAAAGTGGCTCAGTTTTCAAACCTTGCTCAAATAAAAAGGATACAAATTGATATATTAGGTAAGTGCGCACAAATACTTACATATATTTTTTAAAATCTACATAATTTGTTTTACCTAAATGCGTGCATTAATATATGTATGTACATGTGTAAGTGTATATGAATGTACGCATATAACAGTTCATGTATGTATGTATTGTATATGCATACGTTTTTATGTTATCGCAAGGTTTCTCTTTCTTCAAATGCGCCACAGTTAGGCTGCTTATAAGCAGACAAAATGTCGCCATAACGAAATCGAAAGCGAAAATAAATGCGGAGAACACAGAATTTGCGGTACTTGCCGTACAACAGCGATTGAATAAGTGAGGCGAGCAAGTTGTTCGAACAAGTTGGAGGCGGTTGGTCGAGCGTCCCAACTAAAAAGAGAGTTAGATCAGTGGGAGCAAAAGAGCGAGTCAACATTAGATTTCTCTTGAAAGTTTGTGGGATAAAGAAGTAAGCACAGAAGACCCAACTACAATGAATAATTGGTACGAGTGAATCGAAACAATCGCTTTTAATTGCAGAAGTATAAACACAAAAATATATCGTTTAAAAATTGTCAAACAAATAGCCATTAGTAACGATTTGGACAAGGACAGCCTTGAGCTGTTAGTTTTGTTGGTATTATGGTATGCTATTGTAAATACAATTTTTAAATATTTTATTGCTGTGTTTGAATTCCAAAAATCGGTTTTAATTGTTTTTATTTATTCCACTGCCTGTTAAAAATCATAATATATGTATGTATTTGGTAATAGCATTTGCTTTAAAAATAGTGATGACCAAACTTTACATTGATTTTTTTTAAAGTGTAGGACGTGTGTGTCTAGTCGTTGAGCCAAGCACGCATTGCATTGTGTAATATGTTCTGCGATTTATGTTTGCGCTAGCGCAAGAGAGAAAGGGATGGAGAGTGTGTGGGAGAGTAAGGTGGAGTTGGGTGGGGGAGGATGCAAAACTGCATGTCGCTGGCATATTGAACAAGCCGGCGAACATAAATTGAAATGTGCTTGAGAAAGAAAATATTGAAATCTTATTTACGGTAAGTGCAAGCTGCTAACGAGGGCTGCCGAACTGTTGCAGCTTACAAGGAGAACGGCAACAGCTTGCGCTGGTAACTTAGGCAACCCTGGCTGGGAAGCCGGCAGTACTACTAAGTCACAAAACCAATCGAATTGTCTCAACCGCAAATAAAATGTTTTATGTTTACTTTTTGAGCTCAATTTCCTATTCTCTCGTTCCCTCTTAGTTTTTGTTGTTCTGCTGTTCCCCACAGATGCCAGTTCGTTTTATAACTTAATACAATTTTTATGCGCGACCATGATGTGGGTGTGGGGAGGGGGTAATGGAAAAAACAGCAGCTCGTATTTGCCGGCGGGGGAAAACAGGCCAATAAAAAAGTCAAAACATTGACGCAAATTTTAGGCTTCTGAAGTGGCTGGCAAACCACATTCAAAGGCAGTTATCGTTGCGTGCCTCTCTCTCTCTCGCACTCTCACCTTGTCACAGTCATAAAACGGTTTTATGGACTCGGCTCTCCCCCTGGTCCACTCTCCCTTACATCTTCATGTTCTGCCCCTACAGGTATGTAAGTTTAATGCTAATCGTCATAAGTGCTGGCGGGCTCGTAAAAAACCGTAAACGGCCTGCCAGTCGCTCTTTCACTTTATGATTGGCGGCATTAAAGCGGCATTTGCTCGGAGTGGAGAAGAGCGGCGCTTTAGGGCACTCGTTTTAATAAAATCAAATTAGTTGTATGCGATTATCGATTATGCTCTGTGCTGTTCTCTGTGCTGTTCTGTTCTGGAGATGCACATAAAATTTTGGCGATAACAAAAAGCAAAGTTTGCGAATATTTCGTGGCGTTATTAAACTTGATGGGCATAATAAGAGTAAAATGAAAGTGAAATGCGTTGTTCAAGTGGATGCATAAAGTGGAAAATTACTTTAATAAACGAGATGTGATAGCTCAATAAAAACAATAGTTTTTATATAGTAAGGGGAATGTAAATAGTGCAAGAAGTAATTTAAGGAAACGCAGATTTAAGTGCTGCTTTTTATTTTACCTACTAATATAATTGAAAAATATCATTTTTGATAATCAATTCTTAAACAGCGTCATTTTAAGAAATGCTTGAATCTGTAGCTTTAACTATTAATCCATTTCTGAAGATTTGCTTTATATTTTTGAAAAGGATGAGCTTGTATTGAAGAAGGTTTTCCTTTCTTTAGAAGTTTTTGTCAAGCTTGTCCAATACGTTTTGAAATAGAAATAAACTTTGAAAAACAAGTAAAACAAATAAATGTAAAAGTAGAGGAATGAAATGTTCAAAGTGTTTTTTGTTATTTATTTCTTTATTTATTTATTTATTTATTTTTTTTTTTTTCAAATAAAAATGTTTGGTGTTTGATCAAAGTTTGTTATTTATGTAAATGTATATTGTTGTTATATTTTTGAGCAAAATGATAATTTCTTTGATATTTTATTCCCATCGAAACTTATTTAATGGACTTGTATTTGGAATATTTACAATATTGCAAATATATAGTATAAATTGGGGAAACCACGTAATGCTTAATTCAATTGACTACATTTTTCTGAACGTGTAAGACCATCTAGATTTTCTAGAAATTCAACATAATTCTATAATTTTACATGCTTAGAATTCTGCCTTTTCCACCCTCCTCCTACACAATTAGCTTAGTCCATATCACATTTACAATTTACTGCCTAAACAAATAAATAATAACCTAAAACGTTAATGAAGTTATGTTTTGGAATGTGTAACTGATGGGATAAGACTACATTTTCGTACGGAACTGCAGCTGTCTCCCGTAGCTACACAATCTCCCAATGTGGGTAACAATAATATTTGCATGCCCCATAATTTAAATACAAACATGGAGATGCACAGAATATGGAAACTCATAATTAGTTGATATTCATGTTAATGCAGAAAATACAGGAGGTTACAAAATACAATGAGTGTTCATCTATCTTCATATGTGTATCTGTATTTGCATATTGGTGGTTGCACCTCATCGGACCAAATAATCAGGGGAGGCGGGAAGTACAACGGAAATTAGTTGAATCCCAGCAACAGGGATGGTGGATTTAAGGTGGCAAGCACAATGGCGCATTGGATGTTCATTAATTGAGTAGCATATAGTAGATATATTTTATGTATAGGTGTGTGTGCCTGCATATTATTGTAATCTGTGCAAATGCAGTTATTCCTAATGCTGGTCGCACGCACAACACTGCGTATGCGTAATCATAATCTTGTTTATTGTATCAACAATAATACGCATTTCACAATGTGCCGAACCGTACACTAAACACTATTTTCTAATCCGTACAATGCTGTTGCACATAAATTAACGAGATTTAACCAGTATGTGTGTGGGTTGTGATTGTTGCTGGTCTCGGATTGGACGAAGGCTTAGCTCGGTCAGTAAGCTAAGCACACAAATCCTATTCATAAAATTGTTGACTGTTGTTTATGTTAAAATGTATGTACGTGTGACTGCTTCATAATGCATATATCGTTGGATTTATGACGCAACAGCTTTACTAATGAGTGAATTAAGGGGCTCGGGTATCATCGCTTTTGAAGCTCATGATTAGACACAAAGTGTCCTAATGGGCTGTCAGGAACACAAGCGCAATCCAATATCATAATTCAGCTTTAGAACAATAATGACAATGGAATCCATAACTATTCATGTAATAGATACAAGTTTGTTAATTAGGCAGGCAGATATGTAACAATATATTTGCACCAAATTACTAAAACGAGTGAGTTTGAAATAGCAAATTCCAAATTTTGATTGACAAATACATATATTGTGTCCCACTTTTCATATTTTACAATTTCAAAATAAAACACTTGTGTTTCGATTAACAATATATATTCTTCTCGGTATAGATTCGGAGATTTCCTATCGTTTTTTTTTTAAAGTATTTTTTTCCTAACTAATTGGATATTAATTAAATCGAAGGCTCGACAAGTAGAACAGAAAATATTTGTATTAAAGTTTTTAATTTGTTATTATTATTATCATTAACATATACATTATATATGTATGTAATATTCCTATAGAAACTATCATATACATTTTTCTAAAAGTTTCTTTAATGAGTAAATAAAGTCCTAAATTTAGCTATCATTTCGTTACTTGGAATACATGAGACAGTTTTCGATTTCTATTGTGTACACAACAAGTAAATGGAAATATGCCCTGATATTGATCGGGTAATAAAGACAAATCTTTTTATTTTTAAGTTGGCAGCACTGTCACAGCTGTGTTAAATTTCGTGCCATTATCCTTATCTTACATAAGTGTGTTGTGTTTTGTGAACATCAAAAAGTGCTTTTGTCGAGTTTTTACAATGCTCGAATTTATTAAGCAAAAAAGAGCTGTTAAATTTTTTATAAAAACTCAGTTTCTAAAACTAAAACTTCCGGATAGTTGCAAAAGACTTTTATATTATACATATTTGAATGCCATAAACAGAGGGTGGAGAAATCGTTGAGAGGGAGTCACATCCAAAATGAAAAAGAACATCAATTGATGAGTATATATTTAGGAAAATCGAAGAATTTGTGCATCAAATTAACATCGTCGATTGATAACCAGATTGATGCTGTTGGCATTTTGAATGAATCCATCAACACAATTGCAAAATAAATCTCGTTTGGCTTCAAAATTGTTGCACCATTTCGCCAAAAACATGACGCATATCGTGCGACAGCCAGCACAGTATAATATTATTTCAAGTAGTACAGTACACCTAATTCTGCTTTTACACGGTAGATTGGTTCCTAAAAAAGTCGTGTAAAAAAACCGCGTAAAAAAAGACATTGATCATATGCAAAATGAATCGTGGAATAAAGTCGTGTAACCATACATAGTATTTTTAATTTTCAAACCGTGTTAAATCAATTCCGTGTAAAAACAGAATTACGTCTACAGTGTACAGCCTTTATTTTAGCATTTTTTACCCTTTCCAGCTGAGTGTTAGTCGGTAACGGAATTGCTTGCTAATTGTTGAAATATGTATTTCTAAATAGGGAATGTTGTAATGCCCACCTGCCTGGCTGCCTGGCTGCCTGACTGGCTGTCAAGTCATCCTTTTAGGCCCGAGCATATTTACATAAAACTTACATATTTTACATACTTAATTGTTTTCACATTACAACAAGCTTCGCAAAGCTTTACATTCTGCCTCTTCTACTCATTAACACGCACAGCCACACACGCCTCCACCACTTCCCCCTCTCGCATAGACGAGCTTAAGGCCTCACACGTGCGCGTCGCCTACACACGCCGGGGGTAGAGAGTGAAACCCCCGGCCCAAAAGTCAAAGCGATTAATGTCAACTTAGTTAATAGCATTCCTGGCAAACTGTTCCTGTTTCTGGCTCTGGCTCTGCTGTTCGGCTGTTCTGGCTCTCGACATACGACACGATTCCGCAACTTAAAGCGCACAGAGCGGCCACAACTGCTTACAAGACAGAAGCAGTAATTTCCTGTCTTCCACTCGTGAGCCTCGGCTCCACCCCTCAAGTTCAGAGCTCGGCAGCTTCTCAGCTCGCCAGCTCGCCAGCCCGCCTGACTGCCCAACTCAAATGCAGGCTCAACATGTCATGTCTCTCAGCTGCCGCTGCGGTTGTTCGCGTGATGAATTACACACTCGCCGAAGGACATGATGATGAAGTGCCTGTCATTCGAAAGCTAAAAGAATGTCTATCTGTCCCGGTCCTTTCGCATAGTTGCTGCTGCTATTACTCGCAGCTTGTAAGCTATTTGCATAGAATCTTGAACATAATTTATCGACACTTGCACAACTTTAATTACTCGACATGGACATTTTTGTCTACTCTCTCGCATCAATGGCCCTTCGGGCATTTCCCTGTGAATTCTTGCATATGGAAATTCATAGCTACACAGCCTTTTGTGTGTGCACATATTACAAAGCTTGTATATCCTTCGGTCATGTTCATTCGCATTTTATAGACACATCATCATCCTTTTTTATACATACTTTATACTATGTATACATATTTATCCATATTTATACCAATCGATGTGCCCACTAATGGCTTTTAATTGAGCGCTGGGAAAATTTTTAAGTGTTTGCGGCTGCTGCCTGGAAAAATGTTTGTTGTTGGGGGGTAACTCGATATTAAGTGGGAAGCGACGCGCTGAATCATGGCTATGCTGCTGATGTTGATTTTATAAGCTTGTTTGCCGAACAAGACGACGCAAGATTGTTCTATGAAAATAATGAAAGGTCTGCGTGGCTTTAGAGGAGAGAAAAAAACCTTCCCCCTCCCAACTTATGTACTCGAAGAGCCATTCATTTCTCAAAAAGTTCTTTGTTTGTGAAACGTTTTTAAAAAATATCGATTTCCCCAATAAATACATATTTATGTTTAAAATAGATGGGTAGCCTCAGAAGTACCCGATCCCAGAGGGAATACACAACAGAGAGATCTCTACATACGCCCCTTTTAGTTATATTTGCCTTTTCCGTTTTAAATTTGTCCCATATTACGCCTCATTCGCAAACTGAGTCCAAAATCATTCCACAGACTTCATTTAAAGCATCTTTTGAATGAAAGTACAGCCAACAATAACTGATTTTCTTCTCTACGCTCGCGTAATCCTTCAGTTGCATTTTGTGAACTTTCTTCTAAACACCGAAAACATCATGTGAACAAGCGTTTCGCGTCTTTAACTCTCTGAAGTCAAAACCAAATCATATACTCACTGATGTCTCAAATTAGATAAAGCTATAAAGTAATGCTCGATATTACTATTCTTCATATTAGAATTAAATTATAAAACGTTTATTAACGACATATCATCAAATAACCAGCTTTTAACATCCTTTTAACTTATTCTATATCTATTATAGAAGACTATCATGTAATTCTTCATATTAGAATTAAATTATTAAACGTTTGTTAACGACATATCATCAAATAACCAGCTTTTAACATCCTTTTAACTTATTCTATATCTATTATAGAAGACGATCATGTATATTCTATATTTTTGTGTCAGCAATCATAGTACGTTTAGCCAATAGTTTCAATGTAAATTCGAAAATTATTCAAACAATTGGTATTATTTTAGAAATCGGAGTATCATAGTATTTAGTCGTGGCATGATTTAAAACCTTTTTATATATCTAAATTCAAAGAAAACTTTTCTTAGAGAAAGAAAATATTTGCAAATGCCAAGTCTGGCCAGAGATATTCTCACATACTACAAGGTGTACGTACATTTTGACAATATTTATTATATTTTTAATGAATGATTTGGGGCGCGAATTCTTTAGGATTGTCATCGATAGTTGTATCATTGATATGACATACTTGTTTTATGGCCTCTGTGTGATCATCTCGCTGATTGGATATATTATTGGAGGCTGTATGCGCAGCGTAAAGCATGTGTTGTGTGCGTAAGTGGCCGATATCTGACGAAGTGTTGAGGTTTAAATTTCTATTTGACGTAGCACTGATCGCCGTTTGGTCCCCAGTTCATCGACCCGTGATGACTATGTGCCATGGAGCTGGAAGGGTCCCAGTCATGAGCATTTGCGTCGCATCACCCAGTATGTGCATCATCCACCACCCACAGTAAGGGGCGAAGTACCCGAAGACTTGTTGATCCGTCTACGGGTACTGGCCGATGTGCAACAGTTAATCCATTCGCGCCAAGAAGCAAGACTTGTGCATTTATAGAAAAAGTGCAGCTAAATTAAAAAGTGTACTCAAATTAAATGCTTTTTCATAGGTATAAATGTAGTATTGCATTCCTTAGATTCCCTCCATTTTATAGAATAGAAATATCTATCATTGTTGTTGGAAAAAAAACTATAAACTCGTATTAAAATAAATATAGACTTTACAAAATAGTGGGATGAAATGGACCAGTTAAATCTAACGATGTTTTTAATGAAAGTTTTAAAGTCCATCGTGGACAATCATTAAATTAGTTAAATAAACTTGACCATTTTTATACCCTGTACCCGTAGGGTAAAAAGGGTATATTAGGTTTGTGCAAAGTATGTAACATACAGAAGGAAGCATCTCCGACCCCATAAAGTATATATATTCTTGATCAGCATGACGAGAGAAATCGATCTAGACATGTCCGTCCGTCTGTCCGTCCGTCTGTCCGTCCGTCTGTCCGTCCGTCTGGATGAACGCAAGGATCTCGGAAACTATTAAAGCTAGAATAACCAAAGTTGGCATCCAGATTCTCCTAGGTCCGAGTAAGGACGAGTTTATTTTTTTTTTTTTAATTTCCCCCCCCCCCCCCCCCCCCCCCTTCCCCCGCTACAGAATTTCGTCAATAGCGTCCACATTTCAAATGCTACCTAAACCAAACTTTGCACACATAATTTCTATACAATTATCTACTGTTGTTTATCAAATTCGGTCAATTCTAAGAAAAGTTATTAGCCAAACAAATTCTCACCAGTACAACCCCCCCAAACTGCAGCAACAAGTTCGCTCTTCTTCTTCCTCTTTATGCTGCTGCTATGGGCGCATATAACTCAGTGACGGAAGTTTACCTGGGTACAGGGTATTACACTGTCGGGCTTGCTCGACTGTAGCGTTCTCTCTTGTTTTATTTCATTTATGATGTAAAGGTTAAAATGATATTGTTTTTTAAAAGCGAGTGCCGGGAAATGCCGCGAGTCTGGCAATTGTTCTCCTTTCATTCACAAATCAATTTTGAAAAGTAAACCATCCAAGCTAAGTATATAGTTAAATATATATGTTTTAAGACTGAATCAGCACTAAACAGCCAAACTGCTTTAATGTCAAGCTAAATTGTCTCGTGCTCATTCAAATAGCTTTATAACAAAATTCATATTTAATTAGCACTTTAATTTGCTCTTTTCCATCTTAATGCATGTCTGAAAACCACAACAGGAAAGCGTCTTCCTCCACTAGCCACAATCCACTTCAACTTCAACTCCACAAAAATTCCTACCCATTGCCACATACAAATAAATTCGTTCGTCGAGCATGATGGGACTCTGCGATATATTTATGTGCCAGTTCCTGTCCCATAAAAAGGCAAAACTCAGCTACTTTTGCTGGCGGCGGCTTCTGGTTGGGTTTTCGGGGCCAAAAACACAAACATAAATCCAAAAATTGTCGTTTGTCGCATAAATATTTTAGTTGGGCTAGAGCAGAATTATGTGTGTGTGTGTATAATTTTTATTATATAACATACATATTAGAGCAGCGCAAATAAATGAGAGCTAGAGCTAGAATGAAGTCAAGACAATGCGACGGAAGTGTGAAGTAAGTAAATAAGTCAGGCGGGCAGGCGGGCGGAAGGACAACAGGACCGACAGGGCTTAGAAGTTGGAGGGCTGCTTGCGGTTATGGTTTAGAGTTGGGGGCATCTTCTGTGTTGTGTACATGTTGTTTGCCCAACCGGCCGCAATTCCCACATGTCTGTCTTTATAAATGCTTTATCTTTTGCCAACACACAGATACACACACACACACGCACACTCATGTCCTTTGTGTGCTTGTGTTCTCTGCATTGTCGTCGTCATCAGTTTGTTGGCTTTTGTAATTATGTGCATATAATAAAGTTGACCTAAATAAAAAGAATTCTCTTTGTGGATTGCGTTCAACACAGCTTGTATATATATGTATATATAAAATAAAGCCAACTATATATGCTTTTTTTTGGGCGCAGTTCATTAAATGATAAGGCATCGATCGACAGGGACACTATAAAGTTGGAACAAAATATTTACAGCACTATTGGCGCTATTAAACAACAGCAAGTACAAACAACAAAAAAGAGCTAACAAATCTTTAACAAGTTGCACCCTAAACCCAAATAAGTCAACAGGCAGTCAGCCACAATAATTTATTTGCTTATCGTAAATGTTGGGGTCGTCGCCATATCTTACTGACCATAGCCGTCCCACACATAATTGCACATGTCAACGGGAAGAAAAATGCTTAGGAAGGGTGGGCGGAATTGTTCTGGTCAATGTTTAATGTGGCGTATGCGCAATGCATTTATATATGAGTATATGTACTATTCAATGGCTTTAACGTGGCAACACATTTTTCCATATGCGGGAGTTCAATTAAGCTAATGCCTTGAAATGTGTTGCATGCTTCTAGGCGTTGGAAGCGATTTGAATGGCTTTTGTTTTTATTTGCTGTACCTAAAGGGTAAGAGGGAATACACACAAAAGGAGGCGTGGCAGACACCACAAGGTATTTAAATTCTGGATCAGTATGACAATTCGATATCGAAATGTTCGAACTTGATATCCAGATTCTCCTAAATCCTTCTGCTTTTTAATGCGAATATGAAAAGACAAGGAAGTAGATTTTCAACGCTTAGCTGCCGAGGAGGAAAGACTACAACACAGTAACATGCAAGCGACAAATTTTTAGCAAGTGGGTCAGCATTTCTCAAGACATTTCTGGAACGCAGTACTAAACTATTCATTCAAGCGACACATGTATGTGAATTTGCCGCCTGCTTAAGCCCACGACCTCGAGAAAGTAGAGAAGAGAATAACTCATAAATTCTGCAAAAAAAATGGCAAACATCTGCACATCCGTTTGCCTTAAACTTCATGTTGTGTGCTTTGCACAGTTTATCGTTTCTGTTTATGTGCGTTTTTCTTTCCATTTATTTTTTTCGCTTGCCGTTTTTTTGCGCCAAATATGCCAGCCATTATCCATTAAATATCATGAATCAACTGTTGGACACCATAAACAATCTTTGGTGCTCATAAAACGCTGTCATGGCGCTTGTGAAATTTATGCGCGCCACTATGCCACAAAAGTTGTGTTTCGGTTTTTGTTTGCAATTGCCAGCCATTTGGCTTTGCCGTTAATGCCGTACAGGATATACCATTCAATGGAACTTGCTCTCTATGTGTGTCTATTGAGGAAAATAAGTCACGTCAAATGCCACCATGCATAAGCTGGAAGATTAAAATTATTCAGCCTTGGCCAGCTCCTACTGGGGAGCAAATGAAAAGGCAAACGCACTTTGCAAATTTGTTGATCAACAGAAAATTCCTGTTCAGCCATTGCCATTGCCATTGCCTTTCGCTTTGAATTTTGTCTTTTGAGTCAACAGGACAGGAAAGGAAAGAAATGAGAAAGAAAATAGAACACTATTGCCAATAAGAAATTGCAGTGGGCTAAAAACGAAGACAAGATAATTGATTGTTTGATTCAATCGAAAAATCAAATGCTGCTCGCTGCCTTGACTCAATGACTGACTGACTGACTGACTGGCTGGCTGACTGTAAGACTCTGTTTGGTTGCCTGATTGCGCAAGGGACAAAGGCAAATTGCGTCAAAGGAAATGCACGCAGCACAAAAATTGGTAACAAATTCTGATTAGAAGCAGGACACACCACCAACAAACAGTCAAAAGTAAAAAAGGGGGCGGTGACAATGGGCGTCGGCGTCGGCATCGCCTCGTCTCTGTCACTGCTAAATTGAATTGTATTTGGCCCTCTGTGCTAAGACAAAGCAATCAGTCAGCAACGAGCAGGCTCCTAGTCAAGTCGGGCAGTCAGGCAGCACTTGATGATGAGAGTAACAGGAGCCTGTTCATATAATTGTCAGTTTGATTTTGAGCATTTGACATCGTGATCGATTCGAGTTGTCGGCCCTTCCCTCCATTCGCTCCCCCTCCTCACACAAGAGCAAAGTGATTAATCAGTGTGGCTTGTAATCTTTAATTCTGATTCTGGCCTGCAGCCATGATGAGAAAGTATTTCAAAAATTTTCTGAAATGCTAATACCACGGACTGATGAAAATTGTAAACGTTTTTGCAACTTCTATTGAATCTTATAACTGAGTTAACAGTTAACAATTTAAAAGCACTTGCAAAAATATAAAAAATATAAATTTATTATTGGAACTATTATCTATTTATGACTGAAACACTTGCACAAACGGCTGCCTAACAAGCTATACTAAGATAACTAAATTTTAGCGATAAAACAAATTCAACACTTCGCAAACATTAAAAAAACATTAGATTAATATAAAACGATGAAGCAGAGATAATTCTTCATTATTCCTTATCTTTATTATGGCTATTTATTGCAAAAAGGTAGTGCGTTCGATAACACTGCTTTATTGGGTTAGAAACGTCAGAGGTATTTGTTGATTCGTTGTCATTTAATATTATGACTTTTAATACTAATATCTTACTTCTTAAAAACCGGTTTGGCTATGAACAAAGCCACTGCGCTTGTAGTTGTAGTCTATGATGTACTCCTATTAATTAATCTCGCGCAAAATGATTTGTATATTTTAAAAGCCATTTTTTAGAGCATCGCAAAGCATACATTAAATATTTGCATTTTTCTGTATGTATTGCTGCTAATCGTTGTTGTTAATCGTAATACGTAGCTTTTTTTTATTAATTCTTGAAACCACGACATGGTGCTTTGTTTTGTTGTTGTTCTTGTTTCATTCACTCATATTACAAATTGCACTTTAAAAGCGATGTAATTATATTTGGAGAAAAAAGTTGTGCAAACCTTTGGGAAAAACAGGGCATTCAAATGTAATTATATAATGGTATTTCTGATAATCTTTATCTTTTTTCTCAACCATATCCAGTGAACTTTTCATTGCATTAACAATTTCACCATTCAATTCAGTTTTCAATCACAGCATGGCAAAAAGTAATTCAACAGCATTTTGCATTTTGCCAATTACAACAGCTGATTGGATTGTTTTCATTATTCTGCTTCCCACACCTTCCGATCAAATCAATGGCAATCATATTCACCTGATTCCTCACACACACACACACACACTAACACACACACACACTAACACAGTGATATAGATACATGTATATACTATTTGTATCTGTATCTGGATCTGAATCCATATTACAGATTACAAATTCGTTGCATGTTTGTCATGACCAATTTTTTTCCCCGCATATTCTCTTTTTTATTTTTTTGTCGCTCAAACAACGCGCCATTTTTAATTGCGTTGCATTGATGCTGTTGTTGTACCGTTGTCTTTTATTTGATTTCAGTTTCATTTCAAAAATTTGTAATTCGCTGCATGTCCACGGACACAGAACTGTTCGTTCGTCTACTTGTCAGTCGCTCCGTCCCGCTGGACACGCGGGATAATGAAACTATGCGATGTCCTTTGTTTGTTCTCCCCAACCCCAGATCTGTACATTTTGCGGTGGCGTATGAGCAATTTTTTGCAGTACGGTCTAGAGTTGTCCATCGTTCCTAGTTAGAGCTTCATTCCATATGACTTCTTCCTAGAGTCTCAAAACGATTTTGAGAAGATTCTGACCCGTTACGAGAATTCAGTTACAGTGATATAATTCAGATAGCTCCAAATTCAGCTGTCAATTGAGCTCTCAACAGGTGTACCTTTTTGTTTTTCTTTACCACCACTGTAATAATAAATAGTCAGCCCCTCTATAGCTTGCTGTGGGGATACACTGGTATTACTTTTGGATAGAGCCAGACATTTTAAGGTACAATAGGTAATTAAAAGACTTATAATAAACACTTGTGATCATTAAAAACGTATACTATGACTCGCACCGATTATAATAAAATGTTAATATCATTTATTCGTGAAATTTCACAAATACATGATCGTCAGATTTGAAAAATAGAGAATCGGAAGTTATAAAATGAGAAAATCTATGACCTGCCTAATCAAAAGAACTAGGATCTTTAGATACCCGACTCAGCTACAGGGTTTGTTTTCGTGAGCTGTAATAAGTTTATCATAATTTTGAGGAGTATTTGTCCAAGCACTTCTGGCAAAAATCAAAATTGTCATGTGAAAATTATAAGAAACTCACTAACCTAAACAATTAGCAATGACGACCAAGCCAAGTTGAGTTTACCGCCTCTAATTCGATGGCCAAGAAGAACAGTCAAGAAATTTAATAAGTAAAGCTATATCAGAACATAAAAAGTCTATTTTGTATTATATAAAATTATATTATACGACAAATACGTGGAAAAGCTGATGATGAATGTGGTTGTCATTTTAATCTAAACAAAAATATTAAGCAAGAACTTCCCAGCCGATTACATGACTCCAAGAGGAAAGGTGAAGGTGCAGTCGTCTGTGTTCCAACACTGATCTATTTTTGTGCAGCAATTTGCATAAGAAATGCATGCCGCATTTCAAAAGAATTCCAAAAACCATTTTCATTAGGAAAATGTGCGATCGGACCGACCCCCTCCCCTGCTCTAAACGTTTATAAAAATGTCAAAATAATTTGGAGACAACGACGGCTGGTGGTGGTGGCATAGAAAATGCCAAGAAACCGGAAAATCGAATGACACCAGCGAGCGCGATCGAGACATTTGTCGGATCGTGGCAAGAATTTGAACGTTTTGGGAAATTGTTTTGTTAAATGAGGCGGCCAATGCTTTGGGAGTGGAACAAGCACGAGAAAATAGTGAAGAGTGAAATGGGGGAATTCGTAAAACCAAAATACAAATGCAGGAGCAGATGAATTTGAATTTCGTATTCTAACAAAATTTATTTTCGACAATTTATTTTTTTGTGAGTTGAAAGAAGAGGAAAATTTGCATGAGAATGCAAAATAATGATGTAATTAGGATTTGAAAGTAATATTTTGAATTTAATCCATTAAGTTTAAGAAACAAATAGAAGTGGCTTCACATCAGCACAAGCTAAATAAATATTTAAAATAATTTTAATATTATATTTTAATATTATAACATTTTAATATTTAGCAACCAAATATAGTAAATACGGTTTCAGATGGCCACAAGCTAAATTAATATTTTAAAAGTACAAAACCAACTCTATTAAACTAATCATATTTAAGAGTTGAGCCCACTCTTGTTTTAATAGCTTTTACTATACATACGTACTATATATATTAACTTTATTTTGGAAGGTTTTTCTACTATTAACGCGCTTCTATTCCTTTTATTTTTCATCATCGCATTCCATATCTTAGTTCTAATCGAATAATATATAAGTTTATCGCACTCATTTACAGGAGAATTACTGAACTAAGTATTTTGTAATCATATTTATATTATTTAATTCTTATACTATACTATATATATATATATATATATAATTGTATATATTTTATAACTAGGCAGATATTTTGGAGTTTTAGTCAAAAGTCGCGATTGACTAAATAATTGGTGCACAAATTTCATAAATATACATTTTTCTGATCAATATATCTGCTGCGGTAATTACGTTTTATTTTTAAATATTTGGAGAGAATTGAGTAGGTTGCTCTTCATTGGCAAACTGAATACTCGTATATAAAACTGACATTATTCACATAGCCTCAGGCCTTTGCTTATCATTTATCTTTGGTAATTTGATGTCAATTTAAGTTTTCGGCTTACAGGAGAGTTTTGCAGACATTTTTGGCAAATATTGCGTATACGCCATGTGTTGAGGTACCATAAAAGTGAACAGAGTTGAGTGCAGAGCGTCGACAATTCGATTAAGTTGCATAATTGTTGTGACAATTATCAGAATATTAAATCGGGTTTGCATATCAGCCTATTAAAATGTCAATTATGTATGCCGGAACTTTTTCTCGCTCTCCTCCCCTAGCCCGTGTCCCTGCTGCATGTCCTTTGGCCTCTAGATATAACAGAATTATTGTGGAAAATTTGTGATTTATTTTGCGCTTGAAGAACGGGTTTTAATTTATAATATATAGTGTAGAGTGTTGTGCGTTGCTTTTGTTCTCTCGGCGAACAAACAAAAAATTTAATGAAATTTTTGCCATCAACAACATAAAATAATAAACAGACAGCAGCAGCAAGTTTTTATCATCTAGCAATAGTTGGTGATGTCGCTATTGTTTTATTTCTCAATTTAAAACTCATTTAAATTGTTATTCAACAATTTATATATAAATATGTGCATTCGATATGGACATCGAGTGATATGTGTGATTATTTCATGCCGTTTTATTTGCTCCATCAGTATGTGTGTGTGTGTGTGTCTGGTGTGTGCTGTGACAAAAACCTCAGTAGTGATTGTGGTGGTTAAAGCTCTTCTTTAGTGACAGTCCGCAAACGGTCAAGCGTCAGCAACCACAAAATCAATTTCAATTGTCAACAAAGTCAGTTTCATAATAAAACTTTTTGCTGCGTGCGGAGCGCAGCAGAAAAACTTTTGTTTGCAGCACCAACCCATCCGAAGTTTTTCCGTTTTTTGCGGACCTGTTTCGCCCCGGGCAGCGTGTCTAAGATGCTGCGGAGGTGAGGTGTCGTTGCCGAACTGAGGAAGCTGGAAGACGGCTGATGCGTGTCTTAGAGTTTTGCGGTTTTATACTAAGTATGTATATATACCTTTTATTTTTGTTTTTTTGGTTGCGTTGGTGTGTGCCCAGCAACTAATGAAGCTTCTTTCTTCAACTCATTTGGACGCTTGGGGGGCCACCTGCATTTGCCTTATGTTTGTGGCTTGAAAAGAGAACCTTAAAGCAGTCAGCTCTATTCTACATATCTAAGTAGTTTCTTTTTCACATAGAAAGGTGCTCCAATTCAGCTTTTCTGCAAACATTTTCAGTAATATTTTGCACAGTTGTTTGTCATTTATAAATTATTTTAAAACAAAGAAGTTTTAAAATACATTTTTAGAGTTCTTTTTAAATGTGCTACATTTTCTGACAAAAAAAGATAGAAAATAAATGTTTGTGCTTTCAGCTGTAATTTACACATTCGGCAAAATTCGAGCATATACTATGGGTGTTGATTTTCTTAATATACAATGTAATTCTAAAATTAAAAATGTGTTTTGGAATACATATAGATATGATTCTTGAAAGATCCAATTATTTCTGAATTTATTTCTGAAATTTTTGATAAACTAACTTTGAGCATTAATTTTTACATTTAACAAACTATTAACTAAACTATTCAATATGCCCGAACAAACGTTTAGAGCTAAACGGCAGTATTGCGTACTACTATCTAGTTCCAGTTTGAAATGTAAGCTATTTTATCTATTTCGTCTCGATTAAAGCCATGGACGTATAATTTCGCAGGTAGGTAAATAGGAGTCGGTAGTTAATAGTTAATTGCGGATATATCCGCATATACAATTCGAGTTCTTTAGCGATTGTTAGTTGGTGAAGTTTCTCAAAAGTCAGAAATAAATATTAAACAAATTAATATAAAATAAAATAAATCAATGTGGGCTCAAACGTTTCCGTAATCCAATCGTGCATCCAGACGGACAAACAGACTACCAAACAAATATGGCTATATCGATTTGTTTCGTTATACTGATTAGAAGTGAAAAGTTTATGCGAATTTTTTTTGTAAACCACAAAAAGTAACATGTGGATCTACGTGTTTGAAATATTTTGTATATTTGGTTGCTTAAAATAATATTCAGATTCAAATTTTATGCACTTTGTGTTACCGAAAAATTGTTCAGCTTGCATTTTGCATCACATGTCGTCGATTCCCTGTCAACAACTGCTTAAATAGGTCACCTTCATTCTGTGTCAACAATTCCTCTTTATTCTTCTTCTTTTTTTGTGAAATTTGTTTGAAATATAAGGCTTGTCACACCTTTATCTAACATAATTGTCTAGCTTTGAAGCACTTACAACCTTAAATGAAATAAAATACTGCACAAATGGCAATGCAATCCGCATCCAGCAATCATCAGAGGTTAATCAGATAACAACAGATAAAAACAGTTATTACACTTAGTCTGAATAGGCTAATTAAAAGCATATACCATAGCATATATCCTCAATCGTAAATGGCCGTAAGTGTAATAACTCATAAAATACCACTTGTATACTTGTATAAATAAAATAAACCTTTTATGGGAGACCGACAAAAGCATCAATTAGCACACATATACCAATGAAATAAAATTAATGAAATGCATTCCCATTTCCTAGACAAAGGTTTGTTAAAAGCTTTTTCGCACAAAATACGCACAATAATGTTTTAGTCAATTATTGTGTGAATATATTAATAAATATAAATTACTATAAAATAACATTTATGTTAAAATTCTTAAACGCACAAAAAATTAAGCTTAAATGCTGTTAAATACCACATTACTGTCTTGCATTGTAATGAAAAAAATGGTAAAAAGAATTAAAATGTACGCAAAAATTAAATATTGTTTCTTTAAGGGTGGATTATTTCGCAGGCCTCCTCTCGAAGATACCAAAAGGCCTTTCTTATTCCTCTCACAATGATATCAAATAAAATAATGAAATGAAAAATTGTTATTTACAACTACCGAGTACAAATATGTCCCAGGATTTGGATATAACTTTTAAGTTATTTATTTATTTATTAAAATGCTCCGGATGCTTTTCTAAATCCCCGAAGCCATCCAAATAATTCTTTCCTGGAGTGGCTTTCAGTATTTTCATCTTTCTGGCTTGATTCTTCTAAGTCGTGCCCTTGGAGTGGTCTTTTTAATTTATAAAATAGCCAGAAGTCAAAAGTAAGTCAGGTCAGCTCGAATAATATTGCTTGTTCAAAGATTGGCCCGGTGGAAGAAAAAAAAATTCACAACTCCACAAAAAATCGTTAAAACTGTGATCGTAACCATTATTTTTGATACGAAATTCGCTCAATTAATGCTTTTTTTCTCGGGGTCGTAAGCACAGATCTATGTCTCATCTCTAGTTATTATGCATTCCATCTTATCAATATAATCAATATAACTACAGAATACAAGGCGCCCTTTTCTGCGCTTCTCAAAGCAACTGACTGATTTCATTTGATTGAAACTTAAAGCAGCTCTATATAAAAGGGTAACAGTTTTTAAAGGACTCACAAATTGTATTTACATGTTGATATTTTCTTTTGTGGAGCTCTGCATTTGAAGGAACTTCAACTTAAAACTAAAGCAGTCAAAGCATATTGTACTGAGTATTTGAAAGCCTTTACTAACAAATACACGCAATTGTGCCGAAACATCCGGTACAAAATATTTACGATATTTGCGAGCGCAACAGGAAGAAAAGGGAATAAAAAGAAAAAAGCCGCTTCCCAGTCCACAGGGCAATGGCAATTTGGTGGCAACAAACCGTCAAGGCTCTCCATATCGGAAATTGATTTCGCTTTGAGGCAGGCTGAAGTAGCACCCACGAGCTCTGGGGCTGGTTCTGGTTCTGGTACTCTCCCCACTAAAAATACAAACATACATATATGTACAAGTATGTATGTATGTATGCATATAGATGGCAGCAATACATGCACATTTCCTTTTTCCGAGCACCAAGCGACAAATTTGCTCGCCTGTTCGGCTGGAAAAAGCTTCAAGAGCCAAACGAACTTTGACTTCTGGGTTTGAACTCAATTTATGAGTTTGTGTGTGGGTGCGCGTCTGTATATATGTGTGTGTGTGTGTGTTTGTATGTTTGTAGAAGTTAACTAAAAGTGCACATAAACAAGACTTTTGCGTCAATTTTAATGGCAAACAATAAATTTGTGGCCTCGATTCGAGCTGCTCGTGCAGCTTTAATAACACAATAAATATTTTTGTTGAAAATGAACATGACAAATAAATAGAATATGTTCAGAATCAGATATAGTCGAATGTACATACTATACGTATGTATACTTGTATATATAGTCAAATTTTAAATAGACTTTTTGCCAATGGTCCTTTACACATGTCTATAGAAATTTATGCGCAGTTCAAGCCACAACCACACAGAGATGCAGAGAGACACACATACATGTGGTTTTATTGCTCTGGACTGGGTTGTTGGGGTGCTGTGGTCCGGTCCTGCTGTTTTTGCTGTCCAAATATTTATATTCATTGTGTCAGAGTGTTAAAGCGATAAAATGCAGAGCAAATAGCAAAGAGACCTCCGATCTTCCCTAACTCCCTGCCCATTATTGCAGCCGTCAAGCCATTTGGTCTTTTGTATGATTAGTTGCTGTGTGTTGTGGGTGTTGCGGGTGTTGTTTGGAGTGTTTCGGACGACGTCGACCACAGCAACCATTCGAATTATTCATGCATTTAATTTTTGTGTAATTTGCAGCAGAAATTTCGTGTATCAACGACTTTCGTAACGAGCCACAACTGCATGGAAGCCTCAACTCAAATGCTGGACTCGTGTTGCAACGTTGTAGCTGTTGTTGTTGTTGTTGCTGCTGCTGCTGTTGTTGTTGCTGCTATGCATTCAAAAGCAGTTGGCCCGCCCCCAATGGGACGGACGTCCATGCAAATTGAATGTAAATCTGTGCCGTGGGTTTTGGAGAGCAGTGAAAGTTTTAGTTACCATGGCTGGCAAGGGCTCCTCGTTCATTGATTGGACATGCCGTACAGCCAACATTTAGTGACTTGTGGTTAGGGTCGAGAAAGTGGTTTGAGATAATGTAAGAATCGACAATTACATCTTTGATATGTTCATGGACGTTAATATTTTAAAATCCCTGCTGCTCTAACGTCCTACTCTGCAATTCTCAAGCTTTTAACTAGGTCAGCTTGTAATGGAAATGCTGACTCGCTCAATAGCAATACACTTGCACAAATCACTATATTTATGACGTACAAGTAAATAAAATCAAGTGCACGTTTATATACTCGTACAATCGTAATTAAGGTATTTATTTAATAAATAAAATCTACTTTTAAAGAACTCAGAATAGAACTATAGAAAGCTTAGGCAAAGAGAAACAAACTTTTGTGTAATTAATATTTTGGGAAACGGGAGTCCGAATGCAATGGCATAAAGCATACGATATTACATTTTGGTGATAATTTGGTGTTTAATGTTGTTTACTCGATAACATTTAGAGTCATTATATATCCATTTACGTTTTACAATTGCTTTTCTTCCTTAATGTCAAGA
The DNA here is from genome assembly GCF_003285725.1 of Scaptodrosophila lebanonensis. NCBI lineage: Eukaryota > Metazoa > Arthropoda > Insecta > Diptera > Drosophilidae > Scaptodrosophila > Scaptodrosophila lebanonensis. The sequence goes on along the minus strand of NW_022060561.1, from coordinate 5,866,876 downwards.
GTTTTTTAATACATTTTTCAAAATGTGACTTACTCGCTACCATGCTATGCTTCATTTTCCTGAGTATTATTTAAAAAATTCACTAGGATCAGACTAGTTTAAACAGAACTAACTGCTTTTTTAAAACAGATAATTTACCATTGATATATATTATATGTATCTCAAGCAATCAATGAAATAGACTTTTCTTACGATTCTGGAAAATATTAATTAGGCATTATTTCTTAACCTTAAATCAATAAGATTTAACATTTTTCTAATAATTCTTACTTAATCGAAATATCAGGTTTTGTTATCCCCCGCTACCGTTTTCTGCGTTTCTCATTAATATTTTTGGTGTGACTAGCAGAAAGATTTTGACATCTATTGCACATAAATACTAGAGCTTAAAATGAAATATGAAAGAAATATGAACATTTAAAATGTTGTTTTCTATTTTGGATGGTAACGATCTATCGGTTATTTGAGATCCAAGACCTACTCCTTCTTAAAGACGGACTACAGATAAGTAAATGGTAGTTCAAGAGAAAAACCTAATGCAAATTGAGATTTATTTATTACGGATATTAATTTTTTTTCACAGCCCTTGGTATTTTTTAGTAAAATATAAGTTATTGAAAATATTGTAAATGCACCAAAAGTATTAGAACAACAAAATTTATTCTGTATATTGACGATCTAAAGATTGGTTAAGAAACAAAGTTGGTGCTTACACGCTTTTTAAAACTACTCCACATTGTCAGAATTTTATAAAATCTACTTCAGGAACGAAGTTATAATTTAAAGTTGGATCAAATCGGTCGACTATATCATAGGGCTGCTATATTATAGAAACGATTGGTGAATAAATCATTCGTAATATCAAAACCATTGTTGTTGATTATAATATCATAGAAACTTTTGTAAATGGTATCATAAATTTCTCTTTAGCAGTTTAATTTGTACAAATTAACCAAATATTTTGATTCAAGCAAACTAATCTTCATCCACATTGGCTCGAATCGGCCAGCGATTGGCTAATACTTGTAAAGCCCACAACTGTTACAAGCAAATGGCTTAATTTGTGGTGCATCCAAATTACAACGCTTACGTGCGCACAACTAATTAGTCGCTCTGGCCTGGCTGGCTGGATGGCTGGCTGGCTGGCTGGCTGGCTAACTGTCTGCTTACATAGGTGTACATGTACATGGCTAAGTCTTCAAGTTGAAAAGTTGGTGGCAAACCGCCAGTCTTCCCACATTAATTATTTTTGCATCTGAAATATTGAGAACAGCAGCAGCAAACCCGGAGCCGCATTTATGATAATTTTACTTAGTATGCCCGGCTGAACAGAACAGGCCCGAACAGAACAGAACAGAGCAGAACAGAGCAGTACGGAACAGGTGGAGAGCTTACTATATACGAGTACATATGAACATCATGTTCTTTGATAGCTCCAGCCAATGTGTACCTCCTGCTATTGCATTACAAGTAATTTTCTTAATGATGTTGCGCCGCTGTGGCATTATCTTGTTTGTTGGTTGGCCTGCTCTGCTCTGCTCTGCTCTGGTTTGGTCGCACACTGCTCACCATTATGGTTGTTGATGATAATTTATGCAAAATATATATGACTACCTTACAGTATATGCATGATATGCTCCCCACTGCCACTTCACCTCCTCTTCCTCCACCACCTGTACCTGCTTCTAAACTTTCCCAGTTTGGTCGTCGCCTGCCTGCCTGCCTGCCTTCCTACCTACCTGGCTGGTTGGTTAGTTTGATTCTGTGTCTGTGTGGTCCAATTTACACGATTTCACTTTAGCACCACAGTTGCTTGTATACAGTTGATTCTAATGTTGTCTTCTTCTACCCCCGCCCCCTCCCGGCCTTGCCGCTCGCATTTGTGCTTAGTTAGTTAGTTGTCTGTGCAGTGAATTAGTTAATGGCCGACCAACTTTGCTTCGCACACGCGATTGGCCTGAAAATCACTCAAGCGTTGTGCAACATGACGTGGTCGATGTAGACCTGCAGACCTGCAGATCTGGGCTTTCGCATTGGTAATTGTAATTAATTTGGCAACTTTATATGGCTTATATTTAAAAATTATGGAATTATGTCAGCCATTGTGGGAAGAGACTTGGCCGTCTTCTGTCAGTACAGCTTAAGTGCTCAGTAATTGGCCAACTCATTAAAGCCAGCAGTTAAATTGTTAATTGAATTTGCACACACTACAGAAATTCTTGTACTAAATATGTAAAACTGAAGCTTTAGTTATGGAATGCAATAAACCAAAAATGTAAATGGCAAGTAAAACATTTTTGAGTCGGACGACTCATACTATTAGTGTGCGTTCATAATTTTAAATGCTGTCTCCTACTAAGGACAAGTCTGTATGTCTGTTACTATATTCCATGGACTGATTTGTTTCATGATAAAATGTATAACTAAACTACTTAATAATGATTGTTTGTTTAACCGACGGCCAGTCTCAATACGAGAGAATTTATTTTTGATAAGCCTTTCGATTAAAGGAATAGCGCTATTGCACACTAACCAAAGTCTCTTGTGGCATGATGACAAGACTAAACAAAAAATGCTGAAAAAGTGACTCCATATACTTGTAGTATGTTTTAAAAAATATTATAAAAATTAATTTAATTCAAAAAAAAAATTGACTGGATACACAGAATAATCAGGCACGATTTAGTGAGACCAATCGATTTGTTGACGTTTTTTTTTCTTTCTAAATTATGTCCTTTGACATCGTTTGATATATAACAAGAGAGAACGCTACAGTCGAGCAAGCCCGACAGTGTAATACCCTGTACCCAGGTAAGCTTCCGTCACTGAGTTATATGCGCCCATAGCAGCAACAAAAACAGGAAGAAGAAGAGCGAACTCGTTGCTGCAGTTTGTGGGGGTTGTACTGGCGAGAATTTGTTTCGCTAATAACTTTTCTCAGAATTGACCGAATTGGATAAACAACAGTAGACAATTATATATAAATTATGTGTGCAAAGTTTGGTTGAGGTAGCATTTGAAATGTGGACGCTATTAACGAAATTCTGTAGCGGGGGAAGGGGGGGAAAATTAAAAAAAAAAAATAACCTCGTCCTTACCCGGACCTAGGAGAATCTGGATGCCAACTTTGGTTATTCTAGCTTTTATAGTTTCTGAGATCCTCGCGTTCATCCAGACGGACAGACGGACGGACATGTCTAGATCGATTTCTCTCGTCATGCTGATTCAGAATATATATACTTTATGGGGTCGGAGATGCTTCCTTCTGCATGTTACATACTTTGCACAAACCTAATATACCCTTTTTACCCTACGGGTACAGGGTATATAGAATTAAAATTAAAGTGTTATAGCGTAGTTGCGCTTGCATCTTTAGGATTAGTTCAGCTGCCACTTATTTAAGCTTATTATTACAGCTGACAGTCTAACATATCACATCTCCCATATCGCTTGACACTTCAACTCAGCAGACTTCAATTGCAGACACATTACTCGTGCAGTTGTGCTCAGGTTTCCTTAGCCTTCTCACTGCCACACTGCCAGCCATTATCCCTGAGCATTTTACAAGTGTTTAACGTCTAATTAAGTGCATGGAGTAGATGTTGGAGCTGTAAGTTTGTTTTCCTTGCACTCACTGGCAACTCGCGCAACGCGTTTTTAATTAAGTTTCTGACACTTGCAGTTTTCAGTTTGCTGCTGAGTGCGATTGCGACTTGCTTACTCGCACTTCCTGATGCAATTTTTCGATAACAAAGTTAAGGAATTGTTGCAGTGCTACATACTCGTATTACATTATGACGTGCAATTAGCAGTCTGATGTTGGCTCCTCCTCATACAATTACTTTCTGTTGTTGTGATACTTTGGGATAATTGTGTTTCAAATGTGTGCCATTCGATTAAGGAAAAATTGCTATATTACAAATAATGCGAAGAAAGAATGTGCCTATTCGAACTATAATAATTATATATCTATATACTTTCATATAAAACAGTTTGTCCTGACTGATTGGCAATCAACGCACAGCCCAAACGGTAAGAGCTAAGAAGCTCTCACAGTGAGAGTGGGCACTAAGAAGGGGTTTTGGAAAATTCAAACTCCAAAGGGGGAACACGGGCACCAACGTTTGTATGAAAAATATACAATTTTCATCCGATTAACTTCAAACTTAGCTTGTATAACTGTTTGTTTCGATTGGTATACGCGATTCAAGAATGGTGCTGATGACTTAAATGAAGATGTAGTCGAAAAAGTGTGTGAGCTTATCAATAATCAGCAAACATGAAAGTAATGGAAATATTATTAAATGTCATCAAAAAGAATCACTCTTTTTTTGTTCCACACGAGTTGCCTGAAGCACATTTTAACCTTCAACCACTCCCCATATTCGCTGAATTGGCTGCGTCCGACAATTTACATTTTTGGTAAATTGCATTTCCCCATAAAAGGAATGCGGTTAAACGACATCTAAGCCATTCAAAAGGCAACTATTTTGAAGAACAGGTGACTGGTGACGTAAAATAACCGTTCGAAATTCTTATTCATTATTTTGAGTAAATTAAACTAATTTTGCCAAAATATTAATTGTGTTCTTATTTTAATTACCATTTATAATTACCCTTTCAATTACCCTTTTATAAAAAGTACGTATGTAGTATGTACTGTTTATTTTGGAATGCAAGTTGTTAATAAAAAATTGAACATAAAAAGGGACCATAGGTGTCATTAGTACACGCAATAAGAAAGTTCTGTTTTTTAATCTAATTAATTAGTCACATGTATATGTGATTACGATAACCAGCCTTCAAAAGAAAAATACTTGTAGAGCAGCAATAAACCATTTGATTTAATCCACTACATTTGACGTGTCTGGCTGATAACTGTTATTTGATGTTAGCTTACGCGTGCCAAGAATATATATATATACATATATATGGGAAATATATATATGGGCATTTCCATGATGTCGTACGGGACAGTTGTACACATTTAAAGTGGAAAAAAGTGAAATCAAATCGAATTTTTTTTGTTAATGGGCCTAACTTATAACTCTTAACTAGGCCTATAATTGATGCTGAGGTTGATTTAGAGCGATTTCACCGACCACCAGTTCAAACACAGATCTTAGCGAAACCTGAGACAATATATCAATGTGACTAGTTTTGGGCGGTTGTGCATTGATGTCTATTAAAAAATGGTCTTGATTTTACAATAAATTATTTAAACATTTTTTGCCATTCCGCATTCGCAAGGGACTGTCGTATGGGGCATTTTTTCCATCATAGCATTATTACTTTTTGATTTTATTTATTTATTTTTGTTATAATAAAATATTATAAAAGCTTAGTAACGATGTATGTATTCATAATAACAAACTTGACCACTTTATGTGTATGAAGGAACCATTTTTGTAAAAGTACTAAATGTAAAACCAAAAATAAATATGATGGCGAATTTTATTACTGATGGGTATAAATAATTTTAAAATTTGCTCAAATTAGTTAAATTCGATTGTTTCCCTATAAAAAATGATAAAACAAAGTAACCTTAACTTTTAATTTCTTGGTCTCGGTGGACCTTTTAGTGGAACTGCTACCTACTAAGATAAGACCTTTTCATTTGAACGAACTAATAAATATTATTGCTGTTACTATAATTTGTAGAAAACGCAAGAATACAAGGAAATAAACAAGGCAATGCTATTCGGGACTTGGGGAAGACCAAAAAATTCTTTGCTCTCAGGGGTAAAGTAATAGTGATAATATGTCGATATTGTCAATATTGATATTCCCTCTTATTATGTCGGTCTCTTACAAAAGGCGTTGCTTACTAAATTTGAAAGTAGAAAAGTATTGTAATAAATATTTAATCTTCATCTAATTCCACTTGACATGGCGACGATTGATGGCATTGAAGGTCACACCTACAGTTTATTTTCAGCTTTAAAGTTCAGTACGCGTTGGATAAAGCTCCACATTATCCTAATAAGCTATAGTTTATCTTCTCGTTTTAATTCTTTGAATTTCAAACCCATTGACCACTGAAACCCAAGCTGGTTCGTCGAACTGCTGTAATCAGTTGACAAGCAAAATATCAGCAATGATTTATATTCCGCAAAACCAGACCAATAGGTGTCGCCTAATTTACAACATCGCCGACAAAATCGCAAGGTTCGATCCGATAAGGAGCCAGAACGTACGTTTATCAAGTGCCATGGTCGGGGCCACTTTTTTCCAATGGACTATAAAAGTGGTCGCATGTCAATCGATCAGCATAGTCTTGGCTTCAACTTCAATATGAATCGTCTTCTGCTCAATCTGGCAGCGCTACTGGTGTGTGGCGTCTGCTGCCTTGCCATGCCCCAAAAGGACCCATTCGGTCGCGTTGTGGGTGGCGTCGCAACCACCATCGAGGATCACCCCTACCAGGTGTCCATTCAGTACACCTCGGGCTCCCACTTCTGTGGCGGCAGCTTGATCGATGAGGAGACCGTCGTCACTGCTGCCCACTGCCTGCAGGGCACCGCTGCCAACGAGATCCAAATTCGCTTGGGATCAGCCAATCGCAAGAGTGGTGGTGAGTTGGTCAGCGTGAGGGCCTTGACATACCATGCCGGCTACAACAGCAAATTGATGATTAACGATGTGGCACTCATCAAGTTGAGCACCCCAGTCCGCCTAACGGCTACCATTCGTCCAATTGCGTTGGCTGAGGTTACACCTCCATCTGGCACACCCGCCGTCACCAGCGGCTGGGGCACCACCTGCTTCCTGTTCTGTAGCTCCGTGGATAATCTCCTTGAAGTTGAAGTGGATCTGCTCCAGGTTAACGAATGCGCCCAATACAACTATAGCGCTGGCTCTATTCTGGAGACCATGGTTTGCGGCTACTCCGAGGGCAAGGATGCCTGCCAAGGTGACTCTGGCGGTCCATTGGTGGCCAATAGCCAGCTGGTTGGTATTGTTTCTTGGGGCAATGGCTGCGCCAAGTCTGGATATCCTGGTGTCTACGCCGATGTTGCCTCACTCCGCAGCTGGATCGTCGCGACCAGCAGCACGTTGTAAATGATATTGCTGATAAATAAAATTTAACCCAAGCATTTTTAAATAACAAATAATCTCTGCTGCCTTAGTCGGGAGAATATGAATAGTGTTTGTTGGTGAATCTGGAAAACGAGTAATACGAATGCGTACGGAGGCATATCACAAAGATAGCCTTAAGCGTACAACCAAGTTTCTATCAAGAACAGTTTGTTATGTGAAACGTGAGCATGTTTTGATATGAAATTAAAGGCAATTCAATGACCTTTTTAAAAAGTATAGTATAAATATGATTGGGCAATAATCAAAGTTAGAAGCAAATTTAGATTTCGAAGGCTACTTAGCTGGCGATGAATACTACTTGTAGTCTGACCGATTAAAAAAAGTTTATATTTAAAATTAAGAGCAACATTTTAGAACTAAGAACAATTCAAGGGACATGACTTCTAGCTAGAAGTGAGTCTGTACTCATTCTTTTTTTTTGCTTCTCCTATGGGCGCATACAAGGTGTGTTCCAAAGTAAAGAGGACTTTAAAAAAAAAAACAACAAATGGTTTTTTCGACAAAATCAATTTATTTTATTCAAAATAGTCTCCTTCTGCTTCAATACAGCTTTTTGCACGATCCAAAAGCATGTCGAATGAGTGTTTTAGCTCGTTGGCCGGTATGGCCGACAGTACACAAAAAAAAAAGAAAATTGAAAAAAAATCATTTAAAACAAGAGAGAACGCTACAGTCGAGCAAGCCCGACAGTGTAATACCCTGTACCCAGGTAAACTTCCGTCACTGAGTTATATGCGCACATAGCAGCAGCAAAAAGAGGAAGAAGAAGAGCGAACTTGTTGCTGCAGTTTGGGGAGGTTGTACTGGCGAGAATTTTTTTCGCTAATAACTTTTCTTAGAATTGACCGAATTGAATAAAATTTTGAACAACAGTAGACAATTATATATAAATTATGTGTGCAAAGTTTGGTTTAGGTAGCATTTGAAATGTGGACGCTATTGACGAAATTCTGTAGCGGGGGAAGGGGGGGAAAATTCCAAAAAATAAAATAAACTCGTCCTTTCTCGGACCTAGGAGAATCTGGATGCCAACTTTGGTTATTCTAGCTTTTATAGTTTCTGAGATCCTCGCGTTCATCCAGACGGACGGACAGACGGACGGACGGACATGTCTAGATCGATTTCTCTCGTCATGCTGATTCAGAATATATATACTTTATGGGGTCGGAGATGCTTCCTTCTGTATGTTACATACTTTGCACAAACCTAATATACCCTTTTTACCCTACGGGTACAGGGTATAAAAAGTTAATTGATTAATAAATTAAAATAAAATATTCAACACATAGCATATAATAAATTTAGTTATAGAAAATCGTGAATAGGGGGAGAGTGGGAGGTTGCATCACAAAAATTAACAAACATGAATAAAAATAAAAAAAATTGAAAACAAATTTCATTATTTAATTAAACTGTACATAAAATATTCAACACATTCATACATACGTACAATTTCAATAGAAAACAAGAGAGAACGCTACAGTCGAGCAAGCCCGACAGTGTAATACCCTGTACCCAGGTAAACTGAGTTATATGCGCCCATAGCAGCAGCAAAAAGAGGAAGAAGAAGAGCGAACTTGTTGCTGCAGTTTGGTGGGGTTGTACTGGCGAGAATTTGTTTTGCTAATAACTTTTCTTAGAATTGACCGAATTGAATAAAACTTTAAAGAACAGTAGACAATTATATATAAATTATGTGTGCAAAGTTTGGTTTATGTAGCATTTGAAATGTGGACGCTATTAACGAAATTCTGTAGCGGGGGAAGGGGGGGGAAATTCCAAAAAATAAAATAAACTCGTCCTTTCTCGGACCTAGGAGAATCTGGATGCCAACTTTGGTTATTCTAGCTCTTATAGTTTCTGAGATCCTTGCGTTCATCCAGACGGACGGACGGACAGACGGACGGACGGACGGACATGTCTAGATCGATTTCTCTCGTCATGCTGATTCAGAATATATATACTTTATGGGGTCGGAGATGCTTCCTTCTGCATGTTACATACTTTGCACAAACCTAATATACCCTTTTTACCCTACGGGTACAGGGTATAAAAACCCGTTCTTTCTCGGGCTTAGGAGAATCTCGATACCAAGATTGGTTATTCTAGTTTCTATACTTTCTGAGATCCTTTCGTTCATACAGACGGACGGACAGGCGGACATGGCTATATTGACTCGACTTATCATCCTGATCGAGAACATATATACTCTGTGGGGTCTGGCACGCCTCCTTCTGTACACTCGCACAAAATTTATAAACCCTTTGGGTACAGGGTATAAAAACTAAGGATTGAAGTAAAGTTGTGCTGCCAGAAAATGTAATTGCCATGCTCGAGTTCGAGTTGTATGAATGTCTGGAAGTTGTTGTTTAAGATTTGGTTTTCCATTTCAACACCCACATAATGTCATACATAACTCATTGACATTATAAACGACGACACCGCTCACAACGCACAACAACAACAACAGCAATTGCAACAAACAACAAACGTTGGCCGCCCATTTCATGTATCGTTGTAGGAAGCAAACGGCAGCCGCCAACCAAACCAAACACAATATTGTATCGAAGCTCATTTTCACACAAATGGCTGGAAAAGCCAAATTCTAGAGTCGATACATTGGTGCTGGATGTCACGCCACGATGCGGCTGATTGTCGTGTCTCACACCTTGGTGATTTTTATACCCTGTACCCGTAGGGTAAAAAGGGTATATTAGGTTTGTGCAAAGTATGTAACATACAGAAGGAAGCATCTCCGACCCCATAAAGTATATATATTCTTGATCAGCATGACGAGAGAAATCGATCTAGACATGTCCGTCCGTCTGTCCGTCTGTCCGTCTGTCCGTCTGTCCGTCTGTCCGTCCGTCTGGATGAACGCAAGGATCTCAGAAACTATAAAAGCTGGAATAACCAAAGTTGGCATCCAGATTCTCCTAGGTCCGAGTAAGGACGAGTTTATTTTTTTTTTTTTAATTTCCCCCCCCTTCCCCCGCTACAGAATTTCGTCAATAGCGTCCACATTTCAAATGCTACCTAAACCAAACTTTGCACACACAATTTATATATAATTGTCTATTGTTGTTCAAAATTTTATTCAATTCGGTCAATTCTAAGAAAAGTTATTAGCAAAACAAATTTTCGCCAGTACAACCCCCCCAAACTGCAGCAACAAGTTCGCTCTTCTTCTTCCTCTTTTTGCTGCTGCTATGGGCGCATATAACTCAGTGACGCAAGTTTACCTGGGTACAGGGTATTCCACTGTCGGGCTTGCTCGACTGTAGCGTTCTCTCTTGTTCTTTAAACGTTTGTAGTTGTTGTTGGGAGCGTTCGTGGCTGCCACGCTACAATGCCACATATTGTTGTCATTAATTAAAACGTTTTATGGATTACATGGGCAAGTGAGCGTGGAGCGTGTCTGTTTCTGTTTCTGTGTCTCCGACTGTGTGTCACTGTGCTTGTTGTGTTCACCTTTTGCCGACAGCGACGACGTCGACGAAGACGACTTCTCCCCAAAAACGATTTTTCACAATTTTTCAACTTGGCGCGCATAACACTAAATCACTTTAATATTCAAATATTTTGGTGGAAAGCAAGAATAGAGAGAAAAACGAAACGAAAGCAATAAAGCATAAAAATGTCAGAGGGGCGCCGATGCCGACAGGAAACCAAAAAATGCTACTCGGCAATGGTAAATGCACAAAAACAAACATCGGAGTGCGTCAATTGGGGGTTGGGGCCATATGGAATTCAGGGTTCGAGGTTCCAGACCGCCGTAAAAATGTCAACCAACATGCCAAGGCAAAGTCGCGCGGTCTATTGCCAAAGTTTTTCAGTTGTAGTTTTTGACTAGGTGCGAATAATTTCATACTCGCACTTGGTTAGAGATGTACGTTAATGCGTGCGTGATAGTCCATGGTTAAGTGTAGTTTAATAACAGAATTTTAATTGCAATTAAAAGTCCAGAATTCAAGAACCAATGACCTCATGAGAACTCGCAAAACGCCAATGAAGTAGAATTAATATATATTAGGGGCTCCCCTCCACACGAAATAAAGAATCCAAAAATGTATTTGTATGCGAATAATTGCTTCCAAACTGTGGACCAGTGTAGAAGATTTGTTGCTCGGTCTTCGATCATGTAATTAAAATCATTCACCTGTGTGGACAAACATCACATTTCTCAGCCTGGAAAATTTGACCTCCAAAACAATGTTAAAGTTTAATTTGCTATAAAAAACATGATAAATTGAAGCATTGTTTATATTCTAATACTGTCTACACTTTAGCGGAAATTTTTACTACATTCCAAACTTTTCACACCGTTTGTACTTCAGGTTCTATGTAGAACAAAACAATTGGCTTATTCTTCTGAGTGTACTTTATATTAAAGATTCTTCAGTGATCCCCCGTTAGTACGAGTATATTTCATTCCTGATTAGTATTCATGTTTCATGTAGAAGAAGCTATTATCATGTATTATACTTGTATTAACATCTGTTTCGTAATTTTGTACTTTAACAATCTACTAACGAAAATCAACTCAATGAAATAGTATTATATTTCGCCAGAAAACCAAAAAAACTACGCAAACTATTAATCTATCTGCTCATTGTGTACCTAATGAGCTTTGAGCTGAGTTTACTTTGAATCAAGATCCTACCTTAGATTGTTTTTAATACTTGTATATGTTTATACGTCAGGAGCATGCTATGTGGAACCATATTTTTGAAATACATTTCTTTATTGAGAGATGTAAGTTGTAGATTAACAAATCACAAATAGTGAAATAAACTTTTCTCGCTCGATCACATTTAGATTTTTTGTTAAATTTGCTTTTTTTTTGTGAATAGAAACTTGGCTTTTAGAGAGTATTTTCCCGTGCGATCAGTAAGTGAATTACTCAACTAAATTCCATGTCCTTTGTACAATGGTTAATCCCTTTATCGAATCCTTTCAACCTATTTCATAGAAGTACGAAAACTACAGCAAATCAATTTGGAAATTTTTGAACAATATCAAATCCGAAAACAGTTCTGAATCGCATAAAAGTATTGTTCGTCCTTCAGAAATTATCGCTCCATTTGAAATCGCACCTCTTACAAAAGAGGAATGAATATCTTTTTTATATCGCTGCAGTGGTGAAACAGTTTCTCAATGTTGGTCAAACAAAGAGCTCGAAATTAGTGAAAGTGACGATTGAAAACTGAAATTCGTGAAAATACGTGCTAATAGGCCCATTACTTGCCAATCGCACATCTCCAATTGTGACCTACTTTTAGGCACTGGAATTTCAATTTGGCTCAGAGCTGTTTGTCTATCTCTGAATACCGTTGTTGATACTCGTAGTTCGCTTTCTGCTGATTGTCAGCCTTCAATACCATTAAGCAGGGGCGGAAATTAAAGGACAGAAAGACGCAAAAATATTCAACGAAGTGTGTTTGTGCTTAAAAGAAACCGCATATTTTAACCCTTTGTTGACGCAGACAGCTCCAACGACATCGACAGCTTCAGCTACACTTTGACGCCTCAGTTGTCAAACCCGAACTTCTTTATGTGATATATAAACAAATAACTCCCTTACCTGCGCCCCCACTGCCGCGTGTTATGTTTATGAAAATGCTGTTCCCTCCCCTCAATCATATCTGCCAGCTCCTTGCTTTCCTATAACTGCACATCAAAGGTGATCCCAAAGCGGCGGCAAACCGCTTCAATAAAGTTGGCTGGATGCTTGGCTGGCTGGCTGGCTGGGTGCCTGCCTTCCTGCCTTTCCTGACTCTCTGACTCGCTAACTCTGACTCTCTTGACTGGTTGACTGCTTTGACTTCCACTTTTTCGTTACCTTGCTCTTTTACTTTGGCAAAGTCAAAGTGACAAGCACCGAAGAGGCTGGCAGCAACAAAAACAAACAACAACATCAACAATGCCAAATGCAAAGTGTTTTTCTGTAAGCAGATTTTAATTTATTTTATGCAACTTGTTGAAAAAAATGTCAAAGGTCCTGCACAAACACAAAGGATTTTCAAAGTTGAGCTAAATTTTCGGCTGATGGGGTGGGAGTTATTTCGTTGTGGGGTATGGAGTTTGGTTTTAGTGCATTACTATTATGAATCTTTTGAAGTCAACTGCGAATACACGCGAGAATGCACTTAAAGTGTGGCATGATTATGATAATAGAGCTGAGGGAAAAACCATACTGACAACGGAAACATCCTGTATTTAGGTGAGGCATTATGATAGCCCTGAAAGATAACTAATTTGTGTCTTCATTACAATAAGGCATTCTTATCAAATTTTCACTCTGATTCTATAGGATGAGAGGGAGAGATTTCAAGTCATTGGTTGTTAGAGATATAAATGTTGAAATAGCTACTTAACCCATTTCTAATTCCACCATTTTATGGATGGTGTTTTAGCAAATCAAACGGCAACTTGTTTACATCTTAAAAATGATAATTATCTATAATTTATTTAAACCTTTGCTTGAACAAGACTTCCTTAAATTATTGTATGACTGGCAACCATGAACTTTAATCCCACAAGTAATGCCTTCTTTATCAGGCAAATTGTCAGATTGCTTGACGTTTTCTGACTTGTAAGTACATATTTCCATTAAAACAAACCATCTATAACATGTAAATATTTGCAGGGTCTCTTCAACCCTCTTTAGACCTATCACTTGTATAGGCTTAGTAAAAAAAAACTGACAAAAAGGGTTCTCTTCATTTTTGCAAATACTCCGCCTACACAGTCCATCGAAACGATCAATTTCAATCAATCAATTGCGGGCCCATATCAAAGTCACACCAACCCACGCGAGTAATGCAGACTTCCCCAACCACCAAACCACATCGCACACCACTCTGCATTTGATTGAGTTGGGGCTTGGGGGTGGTGGGATGGTATGGTTGCCGCCAAGCGACCACTTAGGCGCAATCAACATTCATATTCTAGAAGATCTCTGTCAGTTTACACAAATACTTGTAATTTGTGTTTATTTTGGCAGCTTTGCTAAGCTCCCTCTCTCAATCTCTGGTTGCGCTTTGCAGCTGTGTTGCTTCACACGCAGCAATTAGCGTCGGGCGCCCAACGTGGGGCGCCATTAATGGACTGGACTTTTGATTATGCAAAGAAGCGTCGCGCGAATCAGTTGAACGAGCAAATAGCGTACAAAACCATAGCAGCTGCTCTCGGGGCGAATGCCTGCTACCGAAAATTAAAGACTTAAATTTTCGCACAGCTCATGATGCCGTCAACACGCAACTAATTAGCGATATCTAGCATTGTAGTAAACATAATTTTGTGTTTGACCGCAGGCCGAATTGCCGATGCCGATGTTGCTGTTGCTGTTGCTGTTGCTGTGGTTTCTACTGCCACTGCTATCGTCGTCGTCCCGGTAACGTCAATGCCTGCCACTTACGGGTTTTGCGGCTGCTGACCCAAACCAACCGTAAAGTACGCACCAAAGCACAGCCCCCCAGCACAGTCATCGATATTGAGTTATTAATGGCTAATGGAGTAGCAAAAAATTAAGATGAAGAATATGGAGTGGGCGTGGCGGTGGCGAGGGCGAGGGCGAAGGCGATGGCGGAACTGTAGCACGACGCATTACTGTAGGTTCGGGCTCAAGTGGCAACTTAATTTGGTAAACAATATTCGTTTACATAAGCAAAAAGTTGCCAACGGCTCAAGTTGCTAACCTTCTGCACTCAGTCCTCCTTATTCCTTATCCTGCTCCTTATTTCTCAGTTGTCGTCATCGTCGCTTTTCTGCTCATTTTGCTACGGGATTTAAATGCAAATTTTGTTCTCATCGCTGTCGCCGACTTGCGCGTCTTCGGCGTCTTCCTTCTTGGCACTAAATGCGACTTGCAAATTAATGAAATGAACCTTTAACTTGAGTTGAAGTTTTCGCCTTGCCAAAAAGATAAGGCGGCCAACAACAAATTTAACAACGACGGCGCCCAACATGAAGTAAAGTTGATTATGCATGCATTAGATTTTTGGCAACACTCCCCCCCTGTTGCCTGTGGAATTTTGATTTTTTGAATTTTGTTACGCAATTTTGGCCGCAAAGTTCAGACATGAGATGCTGCTGTGTTGTAGGGGCTTTTATTTTCCGTCGTCTATTTTCAAATTCGTTAGCCCAAAAATGCTTTATTGTTATGAAGTGCGAACATGGAAAATTTCAAATTTTCTATCTTGGACTCAAAATATAAAACACGCGCCACTGTTTGCGCAAAACCCTTAGTGGAACATTGCTCTACAAAGTACTCAAGTCTTGCGGCTAAAACTGTGGAAGGTCAGTGAAGAGGATTTAAATGAAACTTTTTTGCCATGAATGCAAAATATGTGCTGAGCTTTCCCAAGAACTGTCCTTGTACACATAATACGCATACATAATTAGAAAAGAAAGCAAAAATTATAAATAAAACGGTTTTAGATATTGTAAGCGAAAGTTAGTCATTCAATAATTTAAAGAAATAGGAACAAAGTCAGTTTTCTTGGCTTACCTGGGAAAGTATTTAATAAATACGGATAAGATTGAAGTCTATTTAAAATGCTGACTATTGTTAAGTAAAATTATTAAAACTTTAACACTACTTGAAAATATGGCAATTGTAGATTTTGTATATAGAATTTGCACGTGCACCAGAATTTTCCACGTTCAACAAGATTTGATTCATAAACTTTCATTGATAATACCCTTAAGATGATTTAATTACTTAAATGTTGAGAGATTGTAGAAAAGTTTATGCAGTCTCGATTAAATTTAATTCCACATAAGTATGATTGTAAAGGCAATATAGAAACGCCAAACTTAGGTCATGATTTGGGGCCAAAGAAGATAAAAAGAGTGGAAAAAGAAAGTAAAAAACAGAATGAAGGTTTTTTTAAATACATATGTAAAAAAGCTTTTTTATTATATTTATTTATTGTTCCCTGTCTCTTATTCTTGCAAAACCCACATGTAATGAATTCTCGCGACTTATTTTTTTTATATTTTATTATTATAAAAGGTTCGATCTTAATTTGTTAAAAATCCGATTATATTTTTTAACAAAAATTGTTTGACAAAGCTATTAAATAAGTAGCAATCGCAATAAAACATACATTTTGAAAAGCAAAAATGTTAACACAAACACAAATTTCCAGAATTCATTTTATGGAAAGTTCATATCCTAAATGATCAGCAACACAATTACTATTATACTGTATCGAGTAACGGGCTTATGCGAAGCTGATGAACTTTCTCTGGTAAAGAAGCAAGTAATAGAATAATAATAAACTACTTTATTAGTTCCACTTACTACATATTTAAAATAGGAGGAAAATATGGGTTTCGGGATTCAGAGGGGCTGTCGTTTTAAAGCTGCACCTAATTGTACGAACAGGACGATGCACCTGACAGAATAAGTACTATATATAGTATTAAATGAAATTCCTTGAAGTTAGTTATTCTGTGTTCTTTCATGAATTTTAAAAATTTTAATAACCAAATCACATCTCTTCTATGTTCTGGAAGCAGAAACATATTCATTCAACATACCATATAGTATTTACATGCTCATTAAACTAATATCCATTTAAGAGCTTTTAATGTATATCCCTAATTTGTTAAAAGTGGATGTCCTGTGTTACAAGACGAATAATTTTGCGATTTAAATTAAATAACCAAATCGTAACTACTCTATTTTGGAAGCAGAAACACTTTCATTCTCATCCAAGTTGTCGCCACGCTTTGACCAACTTATTTACAAGCGCATTAACTTATTATCCATAAAGTAAACCCCATTTAGGAGTTTTTAATGCAACGACCGACAACCAGAAGCTTTGCATTTGTTTTGAGTTACTTTTGCATTTGCAGTTTCACAATAGCTGAGTATTTCTGAAGCAGCTTCTATAGCTAGCAAGCCCGAGCCCGAGGACGAGGACGATGTCGTCTGCAATGAAAGTCAAGCGGAGCGGAAATGCTGCTCTTAGCTTGCTGTTTTTTATAGCATATTTCATTGTTTTTGCCTTTCAACCTCCCCCTGGCTGCACTTTCTCTCCTTGCCGCCTAGGTTTGTATGAATTTGCTAAAAGATTTTTTGCACAACTAACACAGTTCTGTGTGTATTTAGTTTTGCTGCTCTTTTGCCGTTTCTATGCTCGCCTTTGTTCAAGACTCGTTTGTTGGCAACAGAAGAAATGCCTTGAAAGTAGCACACGATTCTGAAAATGCAAATCATTTTACTAGATGCTTGAAAGGTGAGGGCTTTTAGCTAAATTACGTATACGACATGTGTTGAGCGATCGTTGAAATTTCGGGCTAATTAATCCCCGTTTGCCAATTAAACTTCAACCTCAAATTATTCAAGTTGCGGGCGGCGAACTAACCCAAATATCCGAAACTCCAACACGCCCAACATCTCTTGATTATTTAAGGAGAAGTTCAGGCATTCAAGCCTGCCCTAGATAATTGAATTTTGTTTTGCTTTTGTTCGACACCCCATGGAAGAAAAACAACAAAAAAAAGTATAAATGCGCACAAAACTTTTTAATTACTTTATATGCATATTTTGTTGTTCTTATTTATTTAAAAATATATTTTAATAATGTTTGTCTTTTTCTTTGCACTGATTTCGTTTTGTGTTTCACTTCATGTTGAATTATTATTATAATTTCCTGCTGTCTCTTTTTGTTGTCGTCAGAAGCGCCGTCGTTCGTCGCCGCCTATTTTATTTTTGTTTTTCCTACTAATTAGAAGTGTTGTTCTGTGCTCAGCCCATCACATCCCAGGTCAGCCCCCCTTCCCCCCTCCTCCTCCCTTTCCGGCACTCTCTTGCAGTCGCAGGGGTACGTGTCAGGAACTTTTGCCAGGGCGGCCGTTGACAAAACTTTTTCAGCATTTTTGTTGATTGCTTTGACACTTTTGAGCAATTTTTGTTTTGTTGTTTGTGTGCTTGAAATAAAATTGAATTGTTAAATGAAACATGTATTTAATTTTCAGACATTGTTCGTTGTGGGCGAATGAAAAAAGTTTCTTTGTTTACTAAATGGAAAAGATGTGGGTGCCCGGGATTGGGTCGCATTTAGGATTTGTTGTGGCTTTTAAGTGTCTGCAATTTACAATTGAAGTGTAGATTGGATTTGAGTTGAGCTGAGTTTTCTGGACTAGCAAGGGAAAGATTAACTTTATATTTGAAATGGCGCAACTAAGTTATGTTAAGTGGTGCTGCACCGAGCTTTTGTCGAATAAAATAAATGAAAACCATCTACATATGAGGATGTAAGCGCATTTAGAACACATAAAGATTGGAATTAGTTAAGCTGTTGTTGGCTGTTGTGAAAGTTTAAAATGGTGGTGTTAAATACATTGAAACAAAACATTTAATACTGGGAGCTACAGAGTCAGTAAAAGCCTTTATTCGTTAGTAGAAGTAGTTGTACTAGTTATCTTAATAAAGAAATGCTAATACAGACACTTTTTAATCTCCTACAGTTGTAAGTAAGAAACAAAGAAGCAGTTTCTTTAAATCGGTTCACCCTTGAACTCTTTATAAAGAGGAACTTCTTAAAGAAGTTCTCTGCGACGCATTTGAAGCTTGCCAGCTTCTTCCAATCTTTTATTCAGAAACATCTTTTTAAATTTTGGGCCTACTAATTAATTGTAAAGCAATAACAGTAGAATTAATGCTTTTAGTAAACTAAGTAAATGGAGTAAAATGTAAAATTTGTAATAGGGAATAACAGATAAAATTGAGTAAGGAGGTAAAAATTTGTACAAATGAAAATAATGGCAGTATTATAAACAAAAGAAATATTATAAAAAAAAGGAATATTATTAACAAAAGTTCAGCCCACCTCTTCGTGCTCTGCGATTAATTCTTAGATTTAAATTTCAAAATTGCAATTTAAAACAACAATCATTTCGTTGTCTTAAGGATGCCTATCGAGGATAGTTCCTTAAATTAGCATTAATTTATTTTGGACTTTGAAAAAATTTGAAGCTCATGTCAACTAATAATGAATAAAAAACCATTGAAACAAACGTATATGTACGTATGTACGTATTTCCATTTAATCTTATCAATTTGTTGTAGTGGTTTATTGGGTTCATGACTAAGTATGATTTGAAATGGGATTGAATTAATTTTCATTGTTAAATGGTTTTTAAGTTTCTTTTTGTCAGCGCATCGACCAGTGAGACCTTTCAGTTGATGTCACGAATCAGGACTAACACATTCCTTGTTTATTATTTCGCAGGTGTAAAATATATATTATTATTTTAAAAAAAATATCCCTTATCTGCAGTCGATCTTTAACTTTAATGTATTTCACCTAATTTAATGTTTCAGTTAAAACAACCACTCAAATTTTGAAACAACTTAGATGCTATAAGGGGATTTGTTATAATTTTGTTAGGAAGGGGAAAACACGTTTTATTGTACGAACTTAAAATATAAAGCTTTTCAACAATAGTTTAATATTAATTTAACTATTTTTTGTAATCTGCTCTCAGTCAGTAATTTTTAATGCCCGCTCTGAAATGTTTGGAAAAGTTTAACAAGAGTTTGTAAAATAATGCGAAACGAGTATGGCTCATTTCCGTTACACTTGCACTAAACTAAAAGTCTAACTTCAAGCATTCATCATGGGGCTCCAACTGCCCTCAAGTAAGGTTCCTGGTGATAGCGCTTGCTATTTTGCATCAGTTAAGGGATTTAAAGTTGGACTCTTCCAGCTCATTTCCCCTGCAAAATTGTAAACTTACATGCTTCTAACCAACATTCCTGTAAACTTCAATACACTTAGCAAATTCCATTCCCACACGTACACACACACATGCTCAGACACAGTTGACCTTATAACATTGCCAACAACCATAACAACAACAAACAAGTTTAGCTAAGTAGATATATAAAAAGTAGAGCTGCCAACTCCTCCTAAATAAGCAATCTGAACCGCCCCACTCCCATCCCCTTCGATACAAACACTTTCAACACAACTTTTTAGGACTGCACTTTGTTTTTGTGTTGGTTGGCGCCCTCTGCAGGGCTGAAAACTTGTCCAAAAATTGATATTAAAAATCCTTAAAGTTTAACAAGCGAGAACAGTCTTTAAAGATTTGCGCAGAGCTGGCAGTTCGCATAATAATTTGCAAGTCTCATTTGTGCAATGGGCCACTAAGTAGTGCAGAGAAGTGCAACCGCACGCTAGCAGCGCCATCTGCAGTGGCAAATTTGCATTTAAAACTGTTGACGGCATTTTATTAAGTTGAAGATAAAACCAGGAAAACCGCAAACTAAAAGTAAAACACGAAACTTTGCCAAAAGAACGAAGCTGTGAAAACAGCACTCTGTGTGTGTGTGTGTTTGTGTTTGTGGAGGAAGTGTAAAGCGAGAGAAACAAGAACCACAAGGGGAGTGGTGGCGACGATGGCGGCGGCTTCTGCTGCTAAACCGCCCAGCACAACGCGTTGTCCCTCGACTTGACTGACTCGACGGTTTTGTGTAGCTCTGTGTGTGTGTGTTAAAGGATGTGTAGTAACTTGTGGGCTCCTGCCTCCTTTGTGGGTGCATATATCTTGCCTGAATATACATATACACAAACGAGTATGTACAAGTATGTGTGTGAGCAAAAACAAAATGCAGCAACAACAACAAAATAAAAGTTGTATGTAAACGAAAGTGTTTACAAAATGAAGTTGCCACTTGAGCGAGTAAACAAATGAATGAATTCATTGCTTCCTGTGGCATCAGCAGAGGCGTTGGCGAGGGCGGAGCGGGGCGGGGCGGTCCTCGGCCGGAGTTACACTTGAGAGCCGAAACGTCGTTCCGACGGGTCGGTTTGCTTTATTTGCCCATTGTAGGTGTCAGAAGTTAAAGCATCGGAGCGGCAAAAGTTTTCCAAATTTAAATGATTCGGCATTTATAACATTTTGGGTTCTGGGGCGCAACTTTTGACTTTGCATGGGCCTAAGCAATTAGTATTGTTAGGGAAAGCGGAAGATACTTAGTTTGTTGCTTGAAATAAAAGTTCATTTGCTTTGGCAAAAGCAGGAGAGATACTAGCAATTGATTAGGACTAGCTAGGAGTGCGCAAAGTTTTCTAAAGACATTTATCCCATTTAGTGGGTTGAACTTATTATTAAAACGGTTATAATTTATGGGCAACCTTTGCAGAAAATATGATGCCGTGTCGAATTGGAAAAACTTAAAATTTATCGCAATAGTTAGGTACTATATGTTGAAGGAAGCGAAAGAAAGTAAACTCTAAAGCTAGAAAAAGGCAACTAATCTAAGAATCAGTTCAAGTTTTTTCACACTTAAATGTTGTACCATTCTAATTTAATTTAACTGCAAGCTTTGTGGGTATTTTCAATAATCTGCAAAAGCAGATTTTTTCAGCTACATTTACAAAGCGATTATCGTGTTTGCAGCATCTGCAGGCAATACGAGTATGGCTTAATCAAAACATCGATGATTGTCATCAGGTGGTTTTAAACATGTATTTATCAAATAATATTTTCAATTTAAGTGAACTTTTTGTTGTGCTTGACAAAGCTTGTAATTAGTGGCACCTAATTTATGCAGCAGGTGTGCTTTAATTTAGAACTTGTCCTGTTCTTTGATCGTATATTCATGCTCCCACAACGATGCCACATAAATTTATATCTGTGGACATCATTCATCTTCATATCCATTTCAAATAGACACTCTGACCCATTCTTCATGCATTTGCACACCTCCAGCACAGCACAGCACAGCAGAACACAAGCAGGCAGCCAGCCAGCCAGCCAGTCAGCCGGCTAGGACTCTATGCTAATGACTGTGCTCGACACGCTTTCTAAAATGCGGCGGCAACCAAAAGCAGCATCATAATTCAAAATTCAAATTGCAACATTAATGCATTGGCCAAGTGCTTAGTTAAAAGCCAAATGCGCCCCGCAACCCGACCAAAAACTTCAGTATCGCTGCTAGGGGAGGTGGGATGGCAAATGTTGCATAATTTGCACCAATGTTTATTTATGAAAGTGTCGCGAGCAACAAACAGAAAACAGTTAAACATTGTTACCCGTTACCGTGCGCTAATGGCCAGTTCTATGTGCAAAATGGCTTTAACAGCAGGGGCACATTACCCACCGCTGGATGTGCACTCTCCTCGTGGTTAGGGTATGAAGGTATGAGGGACACTGCCTAATGCATATTCAAAATTTCTGGCTAGGTGTTGCGCCGGCAAATGCAAATTAACGAAAATGTGTTCAAAAATGCTTTTGGAGTGGGGCTGATAACAGTTGGGAGGGAATTGCTTGACTTAATTGAATTCCATGGAACTTTATCGCAAACGAACAATATTTAAAATGCATAAAGTTAAACATTTGAAGGTAAATACTTGTTGCCTATTAATTTAATTATACTGTGCAGCTATTTAAATGTTAAATGCACATTCCATTAGGAAATATATCAATACAATTTTACATATAAAAAAATAATAATATTATTATAATATTATGTGAATAAAATGTAGAGCGTGAAACGAAATTACGAACTCGAATACATTGCAATTAAATGACACTTTAATATTAAATTCATAAACGTCCATGTCCATGGCACAATGCCACATAAATTATTTAACAAAATGCGAAACGGGCGCAAAGTTTTGCAATTTGCATGCCAAGCGTTTCCCTCTACCTCCGCCACCCAACACCGTCGCTCGCTCCTATATAGATGTGCATAAATATAATGAAATTAAATTAAATGCATACGTTGCGCATACGCCGCGTTAACTGTTGCGCTGCCATAGCCGCAGCCATTTTGAAAGCGCGCTCGTATGTATGCGAGAGTGTCTGTGTGAGTGCACGTGCGTGTGTGTGTGGATGTGTGCGTGTGGGTTTGTTGCAAACGTGTTAACGACCTCCATGGCAAAAAGTTTTGCGAGCTCTTTTCGTTGCAATTTCATAAAAATTAAATAGGAGCACATCAAAAGGCGTGGCAAGGCCTCCCTCCCTCCCCCACTTTGCAAAATTATGTACTTAATAACAGCTTAAGCAACTTTGCACTTTTCTGTATTGCATTTATGAAAATGCACCACCACTCTGTGCGCTTTTGTGCAACTGGAATGCAACAGAAATGAACAGAAAAGAACAAAAAATAACAGAAAAGAACAGAACAGAGTGTGGCATGCCAGCTGTGTGCCTTGACACTTCAAAAATGGCAGTTTTGCATGACACTTGAAGTCCGTCGCCTGCCATTCTGGCACTCTGCTGCGTGTGTGTGTGTGTGTGTGTGTGTGTGAAGGAAGCTGAGAAATCTTTGACTTTTCGGTTGTGCAGCACAATGCCTCGGATAAAGGCAGACAGCAGCTTCAACTCTCAGATTTGCATTCATGAATGTTTTCTTTGACGCTTCTTATAATTCTCTTTTCATACAACTGCCACCAGCAGATTGAGAGCAGACTTGTTCTGAATTATGACTAATTAAATATTAAGCACTCACAGAATCCTAATTACTTGTTAATTCATATTAATATAGTACTTATATGAAACATAGAAATGCATTTTTATGGTCCTAATCTCATAATTGGAAAACAAGCGTTGAACTCATTTTTTGGTTTGATTATATTAGCAATTAGGAGGACTGTAAATATAACATTTAGGCATTTGTTCTACAAGTTATCAGTTATGAGCATTAATTAATAAATAGTTGCAACCCATATTCTGTCAAAATACACATCTACAGGGTCGAGTAAACTAAATGCCTAGGAAAATAAGGTCCGAATGTTTCAAGTAATTATTGAAACAAGAAACATATCTTTACAGTCTGCCTCACTGTTAGGGCACAGGTTAAGCTGATTACTTATAGTCATTTATGCTAACCGATATATATCGAAAGAGAATTCAATTGCTTTTCTGCATTTCTTTCCAATCTTGATCTTAAATGAAATCTTAATATTCCCATTGAGTTCAAAATCAGGTTTGACAAGTGGCTTTATTAATTTAAACACAGTACTCAAATTGGTCAAATGGGCACAATACTTGGGCTTTCCAATTTATGCAAAATGCTTTTAATCACATTTGCAGTCATTATTAATAGTTTTGAAGAATATTTCTATTGACGATTAGATTAGAGCTTAAAGCAAAGCCTTACTGAGATCCAAAGGGCTTAACAGTTCAAATAATTGATATCTAGTTTTTCAAAAAATCGTGTAATAAATGTGATTTAATAAAAGGCCTTGGATTCATAAAAAGCTGTCTTGCTTATCGCTTTTAAGTAAAAACCTAATACAACATTTGCCTACAGTTTTGCTTTAAATGTCTAATCTACCGCTTTGAATAAAATTATGAATTGAAGTAACACAAGCAACATATTTTAAAAAGAAATGCAGCCAGCAGCCCAAAGAAACGCTGCTGACGAAGAACCGAGCCAACCAATCGAGCCCAATGTCCTTAGTAATTTTATTCGTCAAGTCTACCTGTTCGCCATCATCTTTATTGTCATCACCAGCTCGCAATGGCTGCTAGTATCGGCGGCCCATTTTAACGTAAGCGTTGCGATTCCCGTGGATCCAATTATATGGACATTTGTGGCGCTAGTTTTGTTGATAATACTGAGCTGTTTTCCCGTCATCCGCGTCACCTTTCCATGCAACTGGATGATTATTCTGTGCATAATCTTCTTTGTAACGCTATCCGGCGCATATGCCATGTATATTGTACCCGCCCATGTCATAGGAATAGCGCTCCTGGCCACCGCCGTTATAGTGGTTATACTGCACATTTGTGGAGCGACGTGTCCGTTAAAGGTGTTGCCAGGAGCTCTCTTTGCCGGCTGTATGATGTTCATATTCTTCATAGTAATGCTCGTCTTGGGTGCTGTAGTATTGGCGACAAGAAATCCAGTGTTCGGCTACTGGCTGTGTATCTCCTTTGTGGCCTTGATCATCATTGTCATACCTTTTCACGCCCAACTCATTCACGGTCGCCTGGACTATGTGCCGCTTGAAGACATGCTTGGCTCCGCACTCTCCGTCTATATTCACTTTATTTTTCTATTTCTAAGTCTTACTCATGTATATTTGTACAACACATTAAAATATAAATCTGATAAAAGCTGATGGAACAATACTGCTGGCTCAATGAAAACCGAAGGATATTCAGAATTAAGCCATTATTATTTATTATCCGCACTCTCCGTCTATATTCACTATATTTTTCTATTCATAAGTCTTACTCATTACAACACATTAAAATATAAATCTGATAAAAGCTGATGAAACAATTCGGCTGGCTTAATGAAAACCGAAGAATATTACATAAGAATTAGGCCATCATTATTTAACAATGATCGCTGACCAATAATTATGCTTTAAGGTAAAATATTAAAGGAATGGAAAAATGAAAATGCCATTCGTATTTCATTAATTTAAATAAAAGGGCAATTAAAATATACTTATATTTTAAGAGATTAAATTGAATTTAATTGCCTGACAACTGACCGTAAAATTCGAATCCTTTGAAAAGAGTACCACTGGTTTGACAGCAGCAGACAAGGAAAGAATAAGTTATTTTAAATGACTATTTTCATAAGAATTATATTAATAAATGAATATTTAATTCTATTTCAATACAAAATTGTATGCAGCTATTTGTATTCATAGAAGAATTATTTTATGCACTAACCAGGCCTTGCTTATCAACAAATTTGCAAACAAATTACGCACCCTCAACTATGTGGGATTAAGAGTATCTCCCCCGATGTTATAACAATGTTCAAGTCGTGTCACTTCAGCCCCAACATTTAGCCTTAATTACTTGACAGAGGGTCGGCCTATTGCAGCAATCAAAAAGTTCGAGGCACGAGCCAAGCAGCAGACATCAATTCCTTCAATCATCCTCACCCTTTGCACACGTCCGGCACTCAATGAGCCGAAAACTCATTGGAAATTATTTGTACGTCAAACGATTAGAGCGTCGGCCAAACAAATGACTCCACTGAATGCCTCGAATGGTCTGAATGGTCTGAATAGTCTGGATGCTAATGCTGATGTTTGCCACATTAAGTCGATTGGCCGCAATCCAATTGTGGAGCGCGCATAATTACGATGCGAACGTGCTGGAGCTGGAGCCGGTGTAGCAAAGCCATGACATGTCCAAGAAATTAAACTAAATACTAGACAATTTGGCAGGCCAAAAGAAAGCGCAGTGAACACAAAATGCAGGTCCACATCCAACCTCAGACTCAACCTCGAGCCCCGAACCCCGAACCCACAACGCAGCCTCAACAAATTCAGCAACCCTTCATTTTTGTCTCGACAACAGACGAAATCCAACGATTTCCTGCGGATTTCCTGCAGACAAATTCAGCTCTTGGTTCGTTGGTTTGGTTTTGGTTTTCGCCAAAGTTTTTCTCGTCTATAAGACACGCTCCCTTCCCCACTGTCCAACTCGAATGCATTTAGAATCGGGCCTCGGTCGCGCACTTGCTCAAGTGTCTGGCTGAGCGAAATTTCTTGTTTACGAGCAAATAGTTGTTGTTATTTCAAGTTTTATTTTGTTGTTTCAAAGACTTTTTGTAGCATAAACTTTGTCAGCAGCCAGCGCCCCTCCTAGCCAACACCCAGACTCAGACTCAGACCCAGAGTGAGAGAAAGAGCGGAAATTAAGTTTTGAAACGGCGAACTCACTATCATCATCCTTGTCGGGCGATAAGTGCGATTTTTGACGATTTCTTCGCAGCTCCCAGCTGATGATGAAGGGCTGAGATAGTTAGCTCGCCTGGCTGCTGCCTCAGCCCCCTTCCCCCTTTCGAGGCGGATTTTTGTGGCATTTATTGTGTGAAATGTTCGCAAGACCGCGAACGCACAAAAACTGTGTGTACGGCAACGGCACACAGCTTGAGACAAGCTCGAAAGTCATTTTCTTTGCCCCAAGTAGCGAAGGCATTGAGCTGCCATCTGAAGCGTTAAAGTTTTCCAAGGATGTGTTTTGTTTTTGCTTATTCGCTAACTTTAATGAGTCGAGCTGAGTACTGCAATGAACTTGAATTTCGAGCACTAAAGTTTTTCATTTGATGAAGTACAGCTAAGGCAACTACTGTAAACAATTTGTAGTGTAGTTTTTGTTCGTTGCTGCAGTCCTTGAATGTGAAAGCTAAATAAGCAATGTCCGCTTCTAGGCGTCTTTAATGAAGACCCTAAAGAAACAATGTTGAATGAAGATGTATTCGCTTCGTTAGTGCAACGGTAGAATACCAAATAAAAAAAGAAAAGCAGTGTATTTGTTGAGTCGAGAAAGGTAAAAATAAAATATTGCAATGAAATCCAATAACGAGTTCATTTATTTGCTTAAGAACAGCTAAAGCTTAAATATTGATTGATGATCTACCACAATTAATAAGAGGGGAGTACGTTTCGGTAGAACAAGAAAATAAAAAAAGGATTAATTTGCTGAATAAGTAAACTGAAAAGAGTACAAAAGTCATAAAATAGATATTTTCCAGGTCTAGGTGACTTGGTCGCAGCGCTTGAAAGAGAAAGAAATAGATAGAAATAGAAAATTATTAACACCTGTATAATGCCTTAGGCAATGGAATGTTCTTACTATATGACACACAGAGTGGATTTTTTCCATGTTGCGCACTTATACATGAAAGACGTTTAGTGGATATATAAGTATAATTTCTTAAATTGGCCTAAAATTGCTTTGATTAATTAATTAATTGTGTTGATGTTAATTGACTAATTTGTTTCAACATTAAAATACAAATTGATTGAGATAAAAAGAACAAAACTAATGCTTTTTAAACTCGGTAGTATTGGCAGTAAATTTCTAAGCTATTTTGATTTATAAACTAAAACACTTCGAATTTATTTTAAGTATATATAATTTCATTGCTTGGGGGGAAGATGAACCTTTAAAAATATCGATAACCTCTATGGATGCAAAACATTTCGGTTGTGTGTATTGCAGACTAATCCGACGACATATCGATAACACATCTCAGTTGGAGAATTTCCATATTACGTTCTTAATTAATTTTAGATTCTGTGTTAATCGAGTTTTCGAACCGTGTCCGCTGCTTTTTAAAGTATTTAAGTTCGGATCAGGTTTTTCAATGTTATAATAATTTTTAAAGTTAATTGATATTTTTCTGTATTCCAAAGTGAATAATTTTTAATTATCTTTATTGCCCAGATTTTTGTTGTTCGTAACAAACATTTTATAAAATTCTAATATCTAATAATGAATATAATTTACCGCCTGCCTCAGCTTAAATTTTCACATCAACATTGCCTGTCTTCAGGCTTATTAGTCAGAATTTTATATTATATTGGTAAATTACCAAAAATATGTGAACCTCAGGCACAAATTATTTACATTGTTCTCCTGCATAGGGTCGTATGTCAATAAAATATTCACTTTAGCTTCGTAAATAGATTCGCAAAGCATTTCCTACTAATACTTTGTCAACATTTAAGCAATACACATGATATAATAAAGTTTTAAAAATTTGCTGATATACTCTTAAATCTCAAAAATATTTAATCCTGCGACTTTCTATAACATCCTACAACATTAATCTTGATTGATTTAAAAAATGGTGATTTCAGTTCTTCTGCCTTAGGTTGTATTTTGTTAAAAATGTTTCTCAAATAGATTTACTAAGTATTGCCTACTTTTCTCTGAATGAGCAAGTGGAGAAGATATGAGTTACTTGGCAGGCTTTCTGGACCGCTTATCACAAGCAGCAGCATATCAGCACTGTTCTAGACCATAAATCGTAGCCACTTTCGTTGGCCATTTGTATCTCGACGTCCTTATTGCCGCTCCGCTAATATGCAAACGGTACTCGTATCTGGAGGAGGACTGCCTTGAGTTACAACTGGCGCCAGCATTGGCGTTGCGTCATTTGCTTAATGTGCCAATGGACACGTTAATGGAGTTACGGCAGCAAGGACTACTGAGCGAGGGGGGAGAATGGATTGTTGCCTTCAAAGACGTTCGTTCGTTCGCTCCTTCGTGCATTTATGGCAGCAGCTGGCCATTAAGACTATTCCTTGGACGCCCCATTAATTACAGAATGGCCAGCTTTCTGGGTGTGCTTGGGTGTTTGGGTGTGTGAGTGGCCATCGTTTTGTTTTTTTTTTTGCATTATTTCTTTTGAGCCAGCTCCTCCTGTACATTTTGATGATGGACGTTCGCTACGAATTGGCTGCAATTGCAGTAGGCTCGCAAATATTTTCAGTTTTTTCAGCTACCGATTTTTATTCAATTTAACAATTTTATTTGATTTCGCCGCCAATTTTTCCCAACTGCGCTTGTGTTTTCCCTTTTCCGTTTTCCGCCGTACTCAGCAGTTTGCCTGATTTTGGCGATAGAGCGTAACGACAGAGCCTGTGCATTAAACCAGCAATTGGACAGTCAGTCGTCAGGCGGTTCGACAGTTAGACATTCAGGGCTCGCAGCTCGGACTGTCAATGGCTACACACGTCAACAAGAATTTGGCAGCTGATTTGTTGATAGATGGAATTTCCTCACTGTCCTCGCTGATGCTTTTGTCTATTGTCAGCGCCATTTATGCGCCTCGCTGCGCATTTGTTGGATAGAGGAGGGACCCGGGTGGAGGGAGGAGTGAGGAGAGGGATGGGGAGCACAAAAAACTTTGCAGCGCACAAAGCAAAAATTCCATCTACAGAGGCCCACTGACGATGGCGATGACGATGACGACAACGACGACGACGACTCACTGAGCATGCAAAAAAGCGACAGGACATGCATGTGGGCCGGAAGGAAAAAATAAAACAAAAACAAGAAGAGCAACAACAACGATGGTCGTGTAGATGGCAGGCAAATCGTCGTTACGTATTTTATGATATCTGGTTGTGTTTTTTTTTTCGTCCATCGTTTTGGCAACGCCGCGTACCCGACGCGCACACAGAAATGATTTTATTTTGCTGACTGTCGTAACTGGAATTGCCTACTGTTAGGGCGATGGCTGCATAAAACAGTAGAGCAAGCTTATTCGTGATACTCAACAAAACTAGTGCCCAGTGGCGAATTTGACTCCAATGTTTACATTTGAGAACTTTGAGAAAGTTGAGAGAAGCTGTGCGGACTCTGCAACTAAATGCCAGTAACATAAACAATCAGACCAACATATAATCTGAAGAGCTGCCTAACTTCAATTATATAACAATGTTTATACTCTGTACATGAAATGTACAGAAGTATATTAGGTTTGCGGGAGCTGAAAAATGTAACAGGCAGAAGGAGGCGTGGCAGACCCCACAAAGTATATATATTCTTGATCAGCATGACGAGACGAGTCGATCTAGCCCTGTCTGTCCGTCTGTCAGTCTGTCCGTCTGTCCGTCCGTATGAACACCTGGATCTCAGAGACTATAAGAGATAGAGACACCAAATTTTGCACAAAGATGCCTTATGTGTGTATTCTATACGAGTTTGTTTTATTTTTTTGATTTCCCCCCCCACTTCCCCCCTATGGGGGCTTTCCCGATTTTCCATTCGTATAATCGCCTATATCTCGGAGACTATAAGACCTAGGAACACCAAATTTTAGTACCAGATGCCTTATGTGAATACGCAGAAAATGTATATTTTGGATTAGGTAATTGCAAACCTTTAAACAGAAAGTAGTTTCTTTTTCATGGAATTAGTCAACACTTTCGATGCCAACGTTCAATAATGAGAGTATTTATACTCTGTACATGAAATGTACAAGAGTATATTAGGTTTGCGGGAGCTGAAAATGTAACAGGCAGAAGGAGGCGTGGCAGACCCCACAAAGTATATACTTATATTCTTGATCAGCATGACCAGACGAGACGAGTCAATCTAGCCCTGTCTGTCTGTCTGTCTGTCCGACCGTATGAACACCTGGATCTCAGAGACTATAAGAGTTAGAGACATCAAATTTTGCACAAAGATGCCTTATGTGTGTACGCTACACGAGTTTGTTTTATTAATTTGATTTTCCCCCTACTTCTCCCCTATGTGGGATTTTCCGATTCTCCGTTCGTATAATCACTTTTACCTCGGAGACTATAAGAACTAGGGACATCAAATTTGAATTCCAAGATGCCTTATGTGAATACGCGGAAAATGTGTATTTTGTAGAGAGGTAAAATCTATCAAATTTTTTTTTTTTTAATTTTCCTAATTTTTTAAATTTATATAATTATACTAATAATATGCACAGAGTTTTTCATAGTCGGGACACCCGACTTTAGCTTCCATACTTGTTTTCCATTAAAGATTAGCTCTTTATCGTCCCGGCTCCTAAAAGGCAAACTGTTTGCTTAACTCTTATGCGCTCGTTCTCCAATTCGCCACTGGGGTTGGCATAAAAGCCATTCGAGCAACAACTATTCGCCCACTGGCAAGCGCCTAAGTTTATGGTGCCTACTTTTATTATCTATTGCCGTGTTTTCTATTTACTTTTATTACCAGCCAAGCAACCGCACAAAACATGATGAAAATAATGACATAAGTAAGTGGCGTAAAAAGCGGAAAACAAGAAAACACAACAACAGGAAAAATTATTTTGCTTTTCAATTTCTTAGGCAATTTTGCATAAAATTGCTTTAGCATTCAGTCAAGCCTACCAATATTTCTTCCAACAGACAACGACCAGACTTGCAGCTCTGATTTTTTCTGAGGTATTGTGGGCTATACTTTTGGGTGGAGCGATGGGCTTAGGTTTTCACACACACACACACACACACACACACACACACACACACACACACACACACAACTATGTATGTCGCTCATGGTTGCGGCAAATTCAATTTGTTTTGGGCATTCGAAAACGTTGTTGGTCGGGTTGCTTGGGCTGGATTGGGTTGTTGGTGGGGGTTGGGGTTGGGGTTGGTTGGATTTTATCTAAGCGGGAAAATTCAAATTGAATTTATTCGCTGCGAATTTTCATTGCACACAAAGTGAAATTTTACCTACAACAACGATATGGGCACGATATTCAACATTATACTATAATACTTCTGTTTGTGTGTGCACATTTGTGTTGGTGTGTGCGGTGCACTGAGTTTTTGGGCATCTAAAATAATTCGATTTGATTTTATTTGCATTGCTTTTCACCGATTTAGGCGCCATGCTGTTTGCATTGCCGTGCCTTTATGTTTGTTGATTTTATTATTCCATATACTGGATAGTACATGTACATATGTATATATATAATGGCATATAATACGGTTAATGCGCGGGCAATTGCATTTGGTTGCGATACGTTGCCAATTGCTGTGAAAGATATTATTTCAGGGCAGGTGTAAATGGTGCACAGCAGCGTTAAAGAATTAAATGCCATTTAATACATTGGTAACAACTAAAGCGAAAAATACAATGTAATTGAATCAAAGTTTCAAAGCGAATATTGATTACATGAAAATTAATTGCATTTAGTTTTAAAAGGCATTTAGTTTGCCACTGAAATAAGAGAGGAATGTATTAGTTTTACATTAAAACTAAGATTGTTTCAAACTATTTGTCAACTTATCTGACAAAAATTGAGAAATCAATCAGTCTGTTTTCGGGAGAATCGCTGTTGTAGCAGCTATATAAAGCTATTGAGGTTCATAAGCACGGATGGACAGCAGTTCTACTCTGATGTCCATTCAATGAATTTTATTTGAATTTAAATTTACAACATGTTTTGAAAATAAATAAAATTAAAGCTAAACCTACAAATTGTAAACATATGTGTTTATGTTTAAAATAGATAGAAATTTGATACATTGCCTTTTTAAAATGTTATGTATTTGATTTAATTTGTTTTTTTTTATTGTATTTATTTATTGATACTTTTTTCAATGATGAGTAATTTATTTAATTGATATGAGTGTACATACACCGAAATGTAAACTAGGGATTAAAAATTCCCAATCTCAGTTGGAAAATCTAGTAATTTTTAATTTTATTTTAATATGCGGCTAAATTGAAGTACGATTTAACATTAATATTTGAGTTACACTCAACATTAATTAATCGAGAGCATAGAACTTGCCGTTTTATGCACTGAAAATAAATTATTTTCAATGATCATTCATAGTCATCTTAGACTTCCGTAAAAAGTTTGTAAGACAATATATTTATTGTGACATTACTTTTATATTAAATTCAATTTGCTCTTCATTTATTTTTTTAAAGTATTTATTGTGTGTCCTATTCACTGACTATTTCATCCTTAGCTGGAGAGCTGCTTTGAAGATTACTTTTTTTTAAAGCTTTAATAGCAATTTAAAAGGGAAGTTTTTTTTCTTATTACTAAAAATACAGATGGTGTCAATAGGGGGGTAAAGAAGAACAAGTTTCTGTGCAGTGGCAGCTGGAAAGTAACAATTAAAGAAGAAATATGTTACAATTTCTTAATTCCGAAGCCAGATGAACTAAAGTTTGCTTACGATATAAATACGCTATTCTCTAACTCTACTTTAAATTACAACCAAATTCTCATAGTTCTCCAATGTTAGCTGTTAACAACGCTGCTATTATTTCCAAAAAATATAAGAAATGGATAGATTTTCTGTATTATTTTTAAGGACTGGCAACTTTGAATACACATCGGCTGCGGAGTCTAAACTTATTTTTATATTTTTATTTAAGTTTTTAAATTCTCCATTGTTAGAAATATTTACGAAAGTGCTTGCTATTATTAGGTTTTTTCAAACTTACATTTCTTGTGCCAGCGCGTTTCAAACACCCCTTTAGATAAGGGCAACTATTACTACCCCCTTCGAGAGCTTGTTTACACTTTATGGCCATCACGAAATTAGTGACAACATCTGTTGGGTGCACACAAAAGAATAAAAAATAAAAAAAAACAATTACAAGTCAACATTATTTACGATGCACTGCGCATAATTTACGATGCGCTCTGACAAATGAACTAGAAAGAAAGCCTTGCATGCGGCGGCACTTGAAACATTTTATAGCGAAATAAAAATAAAAAGCGGCGAATAGAAAAAACTCGGCTAATTGAAATGTATATTTTTATACTATAACAGCCCGAAAAGTCGGCACACGAATGAGTCGCTCCTGAAATGAGGCGCACGGTGAATGCTTTTAGCACTAAACACGCCTTCCGTCTAACCACCAGCAATGGGCACAAGGACGACATTTCTCGCTGTATGCGTAATGTATGAGATGCCCACCTACTTATGGCAAGGGGGGTGGCAGTAGGACAGGGTTGGCTGCTTGTTATTTTTTGTTACCTGCTTGCCATATGTTTGTTGATTTTTATGATGGCCCATGCAAACACACACACACCTACACACAAGCACATAAAAGTTGTCCTTGCTGGCGAGTGTCTAATTTATGCGCTACTGCCGTCAATATGGGCGCTACTCAAGTCTTCAATTTGCCGCGCTCTGCACTGTTGAAGCTCAAGTTTCGTGGCCTTGAGATGTTGGCTGTGAAAGAGAATCAAGAAGTGGCAGAAGTTTCCAACAACCTACAGTCAAACGGCTTCATTAGCAACCCTGTTGTGTTTGGGAGGGCCATGAAAATTGTTGTCTTATTGTTGAGAGTCCGGGTAAGTTATTTGGGTTTGGGTGCTCGCTCGCTCGCTCGCTTTCACATTTATCAGACCACACACACACACTCTCGTACTTGTATAGTATGTGTAGATAAGTGTTTGGGTGGGTAGCCACTTTATGATTAGTTGACTGTTTGTGCCAGCGCGCTTCCCTATAATTTATTTTCCTAAAGCAATTTTTTCATTTTTTTTTATCATTTTTCCGACATCAAAAAGACCTTTTTATGCTCTACACTTAAACAGTGAAAGGGTGTATTGGGTTATTTGAAATTAATTGTAACAGAAGTAAACCATTTTTCATTGAAAACTTCTATATAGATGTTTGGTAAATATTTTATTTATTCTCTGATATGTTGAAAAACATGATAATCTAAATCAAACTTGATGTATACATATTTTGGGGGAATGATCCTACCAAATCTTATCGCTCCAGCTCTCATAGTTGTTGACAATGCGACGTTCATACCGTCAAACAAGCCCTAAATTATCTACAATAATAATAATCTTTATAATAATTTTAAAATAAAAGGTACTTTTACTAAAGTTTATAGCAAAAAATTAATCATACATTTGTAAACCATCAGTAAATTATAATCTTATAATGCTTTCGTTTAAAATAATGGCTTGGGATGATGTTGTACTTAAGGAATATGTTTATTCCTTTAATTTTACTTAAGGAAAATGTTTAGTTTCGTCCATACGATAGACTTTATTGAGCATTATAATTATATTAGGACATTCAAGTGAGCAATTTAAATTTTAAATTTTAAATTTGTTACAAATCTATTGAAAACAAAAAAATGTTGGGAAAATTTGAATTGACATTGTAAAACAGCGATAATAAGTATGGTGTTACTTTATGAATGGAACCGCTCTGGCTATTGAATTCGAAAACAAGTTGAATCTATTACAATTTAGTTGGGTCCTATAGAAAGGCTCAGTATTTTTACCTCTTAAGCTTGGAATAATCTACAGCACATTCTCTAATCTGCTGCGCACTTTCAGATTATTTTAAATCTTCAAGTTAGTAAATAAATAAATTATTCTTCATTCTTGGAAGAGTCTTAACTTTTAGTGGGTTCACAACCTTTATTTTATTCTAGATCTACAGATGGTGGATTCTACAGATCCAAAAATATTCTATACCTTGAGGCCATTCTTTACATCCAGGTTTGTTTTCGCAGGGTATTCAAAGCCCTAAAGTAGCATATTATAGATATTGATATTCAGGATATTGAAATACGCTAGACCTTTTGGGCATTCCAGTCCTTCAGGGCGTTCCAAGATTTCATTAACATTACAGTAAGTTGGTCTAGCGAAAAGGATCTTGCCTGGTTTCTTATATGATATTCCTTTTCTTCAGCGAATTCTACATCATAAGGAGATTCTTAAAACTTTCTTTTTGAATATTCCATATTCTATCTCTTAAAATGATTCGAATACCTAAAAATATTTGACACATTCCGAATAATATAGGTTTTCTAGACTGGGTGTTCAGGGCATTTTACAGTCGATTGCGCTGGAATAAAGAATCGTGTCCTGTTTTCTTTTCCTCTCGTGTGTGGCATTGGATGGCCTCATTAATCAAATCTACAGTCGTTTGATGCATTTTTAATTCAATTTTTCTGTGAAATTTTGCTACAACAGGCAGTTAATGGGACTCTCAATACTCCGCCTAGGCGTGAAGACTTAAACGAATTTTGTGAATGTATATATACTTGTATACTATGCTCGTATATATACAATGTATATGTGTGTGTGCGCGCGTACGAACAAATTTTACTTACTTTTGTCAATATTTGACTTGGGTCCCGACGCGTGGCTGTTTGCATTTTCACTTTG
This sequence comes from Scaptodrosophila lebanonensis, assembly GCF_003285725.1. Taxonomy (NCBI): domain Eukaryota; kingdom Metazoa; phylum Arthropoda; class Insecta; order Diptera; family Drosophilidae; genus Scaptodrosophila; species Scaptodrosophila lebanonensis. Next base: position 5,830,380 of record NW_022060561.1, on the reverse strand, counting down.
GCAGCAATTAATGAGAACTAGGAGAGAATAACAGGAGCAGCGACGAGGTCCTTCGTTGATGGCTTTTCAATTGGGCCGAAGGAGAAAGTTCTGCGTCAGCAGGTACATAAATTGAATTTCATTTCAATTTCGTAGCCATTTGAAAATTTAATATTTAATTTGCCACAAACTACGCACACTTCCAAATGCCCAAGACGAGCAAATTTTCAAAAGAGACAGCAGTAAATGAGAAGCATAACCAAAAAGTCCTAACTCGAGCAAAACTGGGCCAACAGCAGTGTGCGGTATGGCTGTTAACTGTGTTGTATGTCCCTCAGTGCTCATTTCTTTGCGGGCACCACTGTGCATATGAGATGGCCACAGTCCGTGCCTCTCCTCGCCTCGCTTCGCCCGCTTCCTTCTTCACACACAATTTTAAGCCAAACTCAATTTATTTTGGTAATAAGACGAAATAATGAGGGTCATTTGGCATAAATGATACCGATGTGGATGTACATGTATATGTGAATACATGTGTATGTGTATATGTGTGTAGCGCACCATGTGCTGGGCCATTGGGGAGTCATGAGCGGGTGAGACAGAGGGAGTGTGAGTCCTTTAAGTTATTTGTTTGCTTAAATTTTGGGCGCTTTGACAAATTTTTCTTGAGCACAAATTTGCTCGGTTATAAATGGAGCGTGTGTTGTCGAGAACATGCGGGTTTGTTTAGTAAATGTGTTGCCAGCAATTGGAAACTTTTGAGCGACAATCGGTGAGCGAGATGGAGAGAGTGAAAGGAAGTGGAGCAAACGGCATTTTGCTGTGTCAGCACTTTGTCAGAGAGCATAAGAAGTGGTTTAAGTGCAAGATGGTATCACAATATTCGGTTGATTGGATGCTTGGGTTCGACAATTGATTGATATCTCATCGCTTAATGCTAAGAGGTTTGACTAAATTTAAGCAGCCGCCACCAGTCTCTTCATTTTCTAAATTACTGTGACCCTTGTAAGCGTTTTTAAAATGGGTTGCCGTCTGGTAAACTTTTGATTTATAGTTGACACCAGCTGATCTTTCTTTCTATCAGTTAAAACGAAGTTTACATGTTGTTTTAAAATGAACAATTTATAAGCAATAAAATTGTGTCGCAGCGATAGTTTCGCAATTCTTTTTCATTATGTTAAAGCATTACTGCATTCTTCTCAGTTAAATCCTCAGTGAAACAGCAACATCTGCGTGATTAACTATATTCAATAATTTATCTACTGAAATCTTTGTTGATTCAAGCTTTCACGATTTTGACGAAATTTATTGGCATTTAAAGAGCAAAACAAATCAACTCCTATATCATTTAAAGCTAATACAAGTATAACCTATAATCCTGCTAAAAGTTTTTTAAAACTTCTGAGAAGCTATCAGAAAGGGTTTGTTAGTTCAGCTTCATTTAATTACTGATAATATATTAAGCAATGTTATTGTTTGTTAAAATTAAACAAATTCGAAACTCATCGCTTTTAAACCGTAACAAAATCTGATCTCAAGACATAAGTTTATCGAATCTTTGCATTTAGATGCACATCAAAATATTGCGATTATATATCCTTTCCTTTGGTTTTAGTCCTTTAATACAAAGCCTGTCATTTCCACCAATCTTTTTATTTCGTTTCAAACAATTTTAAGGGTCATTTAAGATATTTAATATTACTTAAGAAAATTAACGTAACCCCATTCACTTCAATCTTTACGTTTTTTTTTTTTCCAATTTTAAATCGTATTTATTTAGTTTTAATATTTTGTAAGTCTGCTACCGTTGTCATTCATCGTTATACTACAAGAATATTAAGGCGGATCTATTCCTAGTCGTTTGTTTTTGAAACCCAAAAGCTTAATCGTGTGCTGCAGCACATTTCAATCGAATTTTGAAAAGAAGATGCTTTTAATCCACTGTAATACACTTTGCCAGCGTCGCCATTATTGATTAGTTTTTTGTTTTTCATATTGCTCCTTATAACCATACCGAGAAACTGGCAAGCATTCAATTCTGGTTGCCGAGCAAGTCTTAAAGTTGTTGCTCTCGGATTGCCTGGCATGTAACCAATCGCTAATCAGGTGAATCGCGAATAATGTGGCATCATTGTAGTTATTTGCTGTCTTCTCTTTATTATTATTATTATTATTATTTTTTTTTTTTTTTTTGGAAACAATAGCAGCAATTTTTTATGATAATAATTTTTGAAGTAGTTTTTTAAAGTTAGTTTTCATAACTGTCGAAAACTATGGCAATCGATTTATTGCAATATTGAATGGTTTCGCATTTATTACATGTATATAGCGATAATTAAACAATGATAAGCTCGTCATTGTAAAACCGTTAAACTTCTGAAATATTTAAACAATTAAATAGTGTTCTTTAGTTAAGGCAGCAAAGGTTATATGAAATTATTTCTGAAGTTTGCGGTGTTGGCATTAATATTCAGCATCTTAATGGCGTTCATTCTTTTCATAGAAAATTATTTAGTGTTATTACTGAAGGCTTAAGGAATAACTTGGTATTTTATATAATTAATATTTGTAATTATTGTTATGTGCGGGTAACATAATTAGAATCTTCTGCAAAGAAGTTATAAGGAAACAATATTAAAAGTTTGTAGTGAAAGCTATAACTACGAAACTATATTTCAGAAGAAGTATATAAATCCGTCTGGTAGTGTAAGCAGCTCTACGAACTAAGTATCTCATCTTTTTGAGAACTGAAAGTGCCAAATTAAATCATCAGTAATTTATATACCCGCTCATAAATTGATTATTTGTTTCAAATTAATGGCTGCTTATGCTTGATCGAACGCTGGTTTTAATCATTCTAGTGGCGCATTGACAAAGTTAATCAATTTGAAAAGCCAATGTTCATTGAATTGCCAAGTCGAAGATGAATTATTTTGATTTTCAATACCCCACTGCCTTCAAGTGATGTGCCCCAACCCCTTGAAGTGCAAAATTCTGTTCAATTCAATGCACAGAAAAGAGGAGCTGTATGCTTCAGGCAAATGAAATATAACATACTCGTATATGCTACACCCTAGTGGCCACACCCAGCTGGCAGCAGCAACAACAACCACAAGAACAGCCCGTTCACGTCTATCATACAATTCACCAATTTTCATTCAAATAAAATGTACGTGGCTTGCGAGAAAAAAATGCGCGAAAATTTCAACATCAATGGAAATGCGTAATAAAAAGCGTCTATAAAAATCAGCAATACACACACAAACACGATACGCGATATGGATGCCGGAGCCGAACCGAGCCGGGTTGAGCTGGGCTGGGCTGGCACGGTTGTGTGCGAAAGTAAATGGCGCACTTCGTTTAATTTTTAATTCCGCGCAGCATTATCCTTGATTTATTTTATAGGCGGCGGCAGCAGCAGCAGAAACGCGGACTTCACTCAGCCGCATTCAACAATTATGACTTTCAATGTAAGCAGCAGTAGCAGCAGCAGTAGCGGCAACGGGGCGTATGTGCAATGTGGCAGATGAGCCATTGAAGCGCGCCAGCTGTGCAAAAAAGTATGCAACGGTAATGCCAATCGATGGATGGATAGACATAGCCATGGCCGAGCATTCGAGCTTCGCCTGCCGGCTTGCCAGCCTGCCAGCCACCCATATCGTTAGCCATTTTTTGTTTGTTTATAGCACATTTGTGGCCATGTCTGATTAACTGTAAATTTAATTTCTTTTTTCCCCCAGTCCACACAATTTTTATGCATTGGCCACTGGGCAATAATATTTACAACTGTTGCTAACGAAAAATGCAAATATAAATAGTATTGGGATTGGAATCGAAGCCCGGCCAATGTATTGTAAATTGAGGTAGCATTGAGGTTTCGAAACAGCAGACGAGACTGGGAATTCGTAGCTGTGTGGTGTAAATTGCAGCAGAAATGCGGAAAAGTATAATTTCATTTCGCAGAAAAATAAAAATTAATTGTCTTTGATTTGCATAAAAGGAGAAAAATATGATACACAAAGTGAAAAAGACAGAATATCGATTTTTATTTTTAAAGTGTTGTTTTAAGTTGAAGAAAAAGTTGGTTATAAAATACAATTTGAGGCTTACATGTGGCATTAAAATGTCAACGGTCTTTAATAAATGAATATAAATAAAACATGGTTTTATTTAAGAAAAATCCTTGTCACTGTATAGTTATTTTGGCCTCTGATGGACGATTTCTATTACCTGTATTTAAGGTGAAGAAAAAAGGTTTAGAGAAGAGTATAACAAATTCTTGTTTATACAGCAAGGTAGACAAAAGCATATGCTGATTTGTAATGCATAGGAGAAGTTCCCATCCCCTACGGTACATTTAAATAAATGTATCATCTTTCAGCCCAATTGTGAATTACTATTTATTGCCACTGGTGTGTGCAAAGTAAAAATGTAGCAGGCAGAAGGAAGAAGGCAGAAACAACTCTGACCCAATAAGAAATATATTATTAACTAGAAGAGAGCAATCGATACAGCCATGTTCATCCGTCTGTCTGAGTAAACGCCTGCATTTCGGAAACTTCTTGGTATGTAGCTTTGGATTTTCTCCCCTTCTACCGCTGCAGATTCGGCAAGTCTGTCCATTATTCCAAAGCTATATAAGCCAAGCTTTGTCCACGTGATTAATATATATATCTGTATTTCACTGTCGGGATTGCTTGACTATAGCATTCCCTCTTGTTTTTCCATCTTTTTTTTTATCAATGTTTGTTTACATTTATATAAATATTAATTTCTTATTTTAAATTCTTCCCTTATAATATAAGGACATTTTTGGGTAAATGTCAAAACTTTCATTACATGTTTCTTAGAATTGTTGCTGACGCACAAAGTGGCATTAATTTTATTTACTGTTTCTCAGTCATAAGTATTTGCTAACCATTTCCTGGTATTATAACCAAACCGCCTGTCAAAGAGGCAGCGTAATTTTCATTGCACGCCAATTTGTTTCTATTTTCAAATTCAATAAATTTTCTTCATACAAATGTGCTGCTTACTAGGCCAGTAAGCAACCCCCCCTACGCCTAACCTCCTTCCAACTCTTACCAACTTCGTTCCACGCGCATTTTATCGACGTCAGTGCTGCTGGCAATGCCACAAACACCAACCCACACATAGGTATATGAACACGGCAAGGACATTACACAGCCTCCGTAAAATCGCGAGGCTGATAAGAGGAGAAATGTGCCCTAAAAAATAACAGGAAAACAAAAATGTCGCCAGCAAGCCAAGGGCGCTTTGAATAACTTGCAACACGCAGATAAACAGCAAACAAGAAAGGCTGGCAGGAATAGGGGAAGGGGGATGCGCGAGAGGAAGAGAGAGAGCCAGCCCCGGGCCTGTCATTATCAAGCGGCGGCAAAAGGACTTTAATAAGTTGGCGCTGGTGTGGGAGGTGTTGGCTGCTTTTCACGGCTACAAAGCAGGTGCAAAACTGGCTATAAAGCAACTGAGTTGGAAGAGGGGAGTGGGAATGGCTGGAAGAAGGCTGCCACCCCCAAACTCATTTTGTCCGCAGTTGCATTTTAAAATTGTTCAATCATAATTAATGCAAGTTTGCAATTAAATGCGATGCATTCAAATTATGATGACGGCAACGATGCGCGCACACTGGGACCGCACCAGACCTCACGAATATTACTTGTACTTACAGAATTCAGTGAACTAAACCTACATTAGTATACAGTTTTAGGTGGAGTTTTAGGAGCAAATGTTTTTGTAGTCTGTTTAATTGTTGTGTGCTTTGTACTTCCAACGTAACTTTTTTAAAATTAATTTTATGTTGACAAACACAAGGAAAGGCTTAGTAGGAACAATCTAATAGAATTACAATATCTTAAAAACGCCTCCGAATCGATTTTTATTTGCCAATCGGCCAGCTATGACACCGATTCACCGCCAATTGTAGTCAGAGATGATGCAACTAACAACTAACTAAAGTAAATAACTAAACTAACTAACTAAAAATACTGATTTTAAATGAAAAGAGAAACTTTGAATTAATTTATAACTAATTAAAGCTTAATAAAGCTAAGAATAAATAATGTAAAACAAATATTGAAAAACAAAATGGTCAGTGATTCCGAAGATGCTTGAAAAGAGAGGCTTTTCGAATGGAAAGTGAGAGTTTCATTGAGAGCAAATGGAAATGTCCATAATAAATTGAGCAGGAAACCCGTAAACGATTGTACAATGAATAATCAGCTGTGTAACTATATGGTATAAGAAGAAGATCATTTCTTTCCTAAAAGGGAAGGAAGAAGAAACGACTGCCACGACCATCAATTCATGAGCGAACACAAGTACAGTCCTCCGTTTAACTAGCAAAGAACGTTAAATGAGCAGCAGTCTCTTTGAGTAGCGTAGCAAACGAAGATTGGGATCCCAGTTAAAGCCACGAAAACAAAAAAAGGGGATTGCCAAATCAATATTCTAGAAAAGCCTGTACGCTAGTTTAGTGCTATAAGGATCATTAAATTTTTTGGACCAATGTTTAACGAGTTCAAGATAACAATCCAGTAATAACAATAGTTTCACTGCCCTATATTTTAAAATTCTCATCTTCTTTCAAACCTACATTTCTTGAATGCAAATTTATAATCTGTTCCTTTATTACAAATAAACTCGTCTAGGAAATATACATATAACGGTCATGTCTAGATCGATTTTCCTCACATGGCAATTTAGAATATACTATATTTCCTTTATGCTGTCGCAGATAATTCCTCCTGCCTGTTTCATATTTTAAATTTTTTATCATTTTTGTCCTAAGGGTTGCCTTAATTTATACGAGTACATGAAATGTATATGTAATATTTATACTTTATATTTTACTTTATTATATTTATATTTATTATTATTATAATTTTATACTTTATTTATACAAAGTATCTTTTAATTTCTTTTCATAAGATTTTTGCTCTAAACCAAACGAGGAAAGGCTAATGTTGTATTTCCATCAAATTCTCATATATTTATTTGTGTTAAAGCACCTATGTTGGATTTTTTGATAATCGTATTTTATTGAGATATTAAAACAAAGTTTTTTTGATTTTATGTGATTGTAAGCGAAAGTATGTAAAACCGTGTGTCAAATGTGCTGCTGAAGTCTGAGAATCTGAAAAGATACCACAAAATCAGAAGATAACATTATAATAGGGGGTCCAAATATTTGTTCATTCAATTAAATCTAATTTTAAATTATCCGGCCATAGCTATGTTTAGTCAGAGGTTTGGTTCCAAACCAGATTTCTGTTCGACTATTCTATGTTCGTTCGCGCTGACTTACAGTTTCCACATGCTCTTTTATGCAGCCTTTATCTATTAATTCCCAACACAAACTCGATCCCACTGTTCTGCATTATCAGCCACAGCAGAGTGCGGCTCTTGCTGTTGGCTTTGTTCTGTGTTGCTGCAACAACAGAAACAACAGCAGCCACAACTGCAACACATTTGCAGGAACAATATGAAAGCCGACAGCATTTCCTTTTTACGATGGCCGCATTTTAATTGAAACTGTTTTTGCAATTTATGAAGCGCATAACTTTAAATGGCACTAAAGTTAATTTCAATGCGGTTGCCACAGACAAAAGGCAACTCTATAAAGAGTGCACTAGTGCGTAAATGGGGCGTGGCCTCGCCGAACAGAGAAGGTACCCCATAGGAGACAATGGCAACAGAAGCTTCATCAGTCGCCGCCATTCAAATGGCATGTGCATTGAAAAGGTTTTGTGGAGCTTAGCTGTGAGAAGCGAGTAGGAGAGCTTGTCAGTGTTGCCACAAAACTCGAAAGCTGCTTAAATAAACTGAATGAACCGAGCGCTATTGAAATGCCAACCGACTGTGTGTAGATAGATAGTGAAGCTATAGAAAGTGCACATACTGAAAATGAAGTGCCGATACTTAATTATTACAGTTATGAGAGGTACAAAGATACAGATAATGCTGCGAATCTGGTTATTGTGGTTGCTGCACAAATCATTGTATAGTATATTTAGTATATTAGTACATGAAGAGAAACTATCAGATATTAAAGAAGTACACTATGAAGTATTCCAGTAGCGCGAAATAGTTGTTACAAATGGAATATTCGTATTACGGGGACAAATATAAAGGCCCAATATAGTGAAAAAACCAAAAATTCAGGTAAAGCTTTATATTTGTTATAGGCGTCTAGTAGATGCCAGTTGTGGAGACTAATACTGTGGCAGCTTCTTAATAAACAGATGTTGATTTTTCTAATATGTAAACAATATGATTCATTTGATTTGAATATACAGTTAGCTTCTCAATTATTCGTACACTCCCTAATTGTAATTTTGAGTAGCAGAATCAGATATTATGTCCACTGTAATATTCAATTAATATGCAAAACTTCTTTTTAGGGCCTTTTGATACCTAAACTATAAACTACTTAATGTTAGAAATTACAAGTGGAAAGTGAGAAGGAATAGTGCGATTGTCTAGAAAACCAAAATATTGTATGACTATACATATACTATTATATTATAATTATTACTTAACAATATTTAACTAACTCGTATATTGAATTTAGTAGAAGCTGACCACTGCTTCTTCCTGGATTTGCCGACACCGAATACCTACAGCTTTTATTGTGTGTTTGTTTTTTATACTCTGTACATGAAATGTACAAGAGTATATTAGGTTTGCGGGAGCTGAAAAATGTAACAGGCAGAAGGAGGCGTGGCAGACCCCACAAAGTATATATATTCTTGATCAGCATGACGAGACGAGTCGATCTAGCCCTGTCTGTCTGTCTGTCCGTCTGTCCGTCCGTCCGTATGAACACCTGGATCTCAGAGACTATAAGAGATAGAGACACCAAATTTTGCACAAAGATGCGTTATGTGTGTATTCTATACGAGTTTGTTTTATTTTTTTGATTTTCCCCCCCACTTCCCCCCTATGGGGGTTTTCCCGATTTTCCATTCGTATAATCGCCTATATCTCGGAGACTATAAGACCTAGGAACACCAAATTTTAGTCCCAGATGCCTTATGTGAATACGCAGAAAATGTATATTTTGGAATTCCCCTCCCTCCCCCCTCTACCCCGCAAATCGTAACTCCCGTAATTCTTGGAATTTCGAACTAAAATTTTGGAAATACCCCCAGTTGGTTATTCATTTCATTATGATAGACCGATTAAACAAGAAGTTATAGCCGTAAATATATTTGCTGATGCAGCGCTGCTGCAGCGCTGCTCAAGCGCTGCCCGCGGCTGTTGTTGATGTTGCTGTTTGGTTGACTGCGAAAATGCTTACACAGACACGAATAGATGCGCATAGGCATACATACACTCACACAGACGCAATTGCTATGTAAATGTGCAATTATACACCCTTTACGTGAGTTCGAATACCGAGAGAGGTAAAATCGATCAATTTTTTTTTTTATTTTCTTAATTTTTTTATTTTCTATAATTATTGTAAACATATGTACAGAGTATTTCAAAGTCGGGACACCCGACTTTAGCTTTTTTACTTGTTTTTATTGTGAATTTGCTTGATAATTAGGCCAAAAGGGCAAAAGCTAATACAAATGTTAAGTAAAACTTTCTTGGAACGGCAACAGCACTTTCCTAATTGACAATTACTTAAAACAATATACAGTACGTTCCTATAACAGAAAACCTTTGATAGCTATAGGCGATGAGAAATAAAATAAATAGTTACCTAGTTATCAAGTCTGCCAATCATCGCCTTTTTTAGGTCAAGGTGCATAGTAGAACCGAGAAAGTATCAATCGCATTCAGTTCTCAATTAGTCCGTTTGCGCTGCAGTCATTCCCCAAATCTGGAAATTGTGTGTCCAAGTCTTCCTTTCGAAGCTTGGATCTGCTGCATAGTTCAGTTGGTTTTCTAAAAAGGTCCACTGAAGCTTTGCTTGTTTCTATTTGTATGCTCGTGGGTGTCTATAGTATACAAGTATAACGATATAGTATGCATACAATTTAAATGGAAAAGTAAATGTGATTTTCAGTAAGTGTGTCACACGCTTTAAACTGCATGACAAGTTTACACAATTGAATGAACGACTCTGTACATAACAATAAGCAATTAATTGACATTTTTATTGTTGTTATAAAAATTAATGAATTTAAATGCATTTTTTATGCATCGATATTATGGCTGTAAGCAATAATTAAAGCATCATTATTGTAGTTGCAATGCACTTACTGTCACTCGCAACAATAATAAACAAATTATTTATGAAGTGTTTACAATGCTAGTAAGTAGTTTTTAACGCGACCCCCCAGTGTCCAACCAACGACCTCGCCCAATGCGTTCGGCCAACGCCAATAATTGCATAAAGTTTTAATGCTCAGTGACCTGTGAGCGTGTGTTCGGGAATGCAACTGACAGTTGATATACATATCAGGCTATATAATAATTGAGCTCGAAATCATGTGAATCGATAAATGAACGGCCACAATGCTGCGGCGCCCTTTGGGGCCTTATCCAATTGGCCTAACTGATATCGCGGACGCAGATAATGTATAAGCATCATTATGCGAATCAACCAGATGATACTATATATATGTATACACACAAGTACATTGCTAAAATAAATTGGCAACGCTCATGCGCCTAGTTTTCAATTTTGGTTTAGTCATAGCCGAAAAAAAAACACAACTAATTAAGCTAATGAGTATTTGTATTTGAAACTTAAAACTGAAGCCACGCCACTTGTAAATTCACAACTCATGCCCAAAAATTGGCAATTTATGAGAGTAGCGTTGAAAAGTTGTTCGTCTAAAGTTTCCAACTGGTTTGCCTAACTGAGGGGGTTAGTCAGTGGTGGGGACTTGACTCTTGAGTTTGCTTTTTATCTGGGGGAATGAAAGTGAAGTTCAAGTAGCAGACTCTCTGGAAACACTCGAAGTTTGTTTTACTTGAAACGAAAATGAGTTTTTAATGCGTTTTCTATGTATAGTATGAGCGAAATTTACTGAAAAATGTTCTACTTTTACTTTTCTAATAAAGTGCTGAAATGTCTGAATTGTAAGAATTCTTTAATATGAGTGAACAAACAGTTAACTGATCAGCGCTAAATAGTCTCTCTACGCAACTGTCAGCTTCCCACGTTCTGTGACAAAACAATACGATTATCAACATCTAATAATCGAAATACATAATTTGGTAATTTGTAGAAATCATATTTTGAATATATAGTCTATGAATCAATTATTGAAGTCTGAATATTCATGACTTCAACATCATTTATGACCAAGTTGCTGATGGTTTTTGATTTCCTCTGGTAATACAAGTATAATAAATTAAGAAGCCTTCGCGAAGTGAAGTCAGAATTGCTACAAAAATAAATCAGATTAAGATAAATTATTATTTTTTAGAATTTTTGTGTATCTAATATTTGTTTGAAAAGTAGTGAAAATACGACTCTAGAGTTCAATATTATTCAACTGTAAGTGCTTTGGCAAACGGAACCATATAGTGTTGGTACGTCTTTATTTATTTATTACGTATTTTTATTAATAATTTAATTTGATAAAATGTGTTTTTGAAGAAGGTTAGGATTGTGTGATTTGTGTAAATGTCGAGCAAAGCAAAAGGCATTTTTGTTTCTTTTCGAAAAAATGTTGAAATGTTTGCTTTTGTACGATATTAGGACTCTTATTCTCTCATTTGAACAACAAATTTATATTTATCGCTATTCTTCACGTATACTTTATATTTCTTTTGTATCTTTTTTCCCCAAACTGGACATAATTGCTAATTATATCAAATTGTAATTTTAAAATCGATAAACAATATTCTTCAATATGCAATATTCTTCCATTATTCTTAGATAAATATTATTATTGAGTGGCATTTCAATTGTTTACCTAATGATGAATAGAAATGTGTCTTATTATTCCTTAGGCAACTTATTTATTTATAGTCGTATTAACTCTAAACTCTGCTTGAACTGAGAGCGTGTCTTACACTATGCCACAAAAATGTTTACTTTAGAAGCGGAATAGCTTGTTTTTTATTTAAACTATATTGGCAATGGACTCAGTTCAATATTTGTTAGAGCTAAAATATATTGGTGCTGCTGATGATGCCTTATGGTGTTGAATACACAAAAATCGTATACTTAACCAACGCTATGGGTTGAAAACCCATACACAAGCATGTCAAAACATGATCGCAACGAACCCTTTCATTGCCACTGGCATTGCTCTGGCAATGAGCTGGACACCACATTCTTGCGAAACGCCTTGCCTGAATTCCTGCCTCATTAGCTTCCAGCTGTGAAGTGCGACATGGGCTGGCACTTATCAACAGTCGACTGGGCAATCAATAACATTATAGGCCACTCGTGCTGCCAGCCAGGCACAGATTTTGGCCAACTACATATTTTCCAATTATGCACAGCTTCGGCTCGAGTCCCACATCAAAGTCAGCGATCGGAGCTTGTGGTATGTTTAAGTGTCAGCAGGATATCCATCCAATGCCAACGCCCACAGGTTACACAACATCCATGTGCTACGCCCCATCTAGGGTATGTTTGTGTGTGTCGCCACTGCTTATTATGCGTGTTGATAATATTGACAGCGTGTAATTTTGATTGAGCCAAAATTACAGCAACTGCTGAAGTGGGCCGAGCAGGTATGAGGTGGAGGAAGCTAAGCAAAGTAGCTTGAATAGAGGCCAACGCTCAACCAGTAATCAAACGCCTAGCCCACTCAGTAACCAGCTTTTGCGACTAATTGGCTCTTAATGGCCACCTGCTGTGTGCGCCTTATGGATGAGAGGACGCCATAAAGCGGGGGAGAGGCCAGCGACATGGTATGTCATCAGTGACCCCATGCGCTTGTTATTAGGTAATTCGGTGGGTTTCTGTGTGCGGGTGTGTTTGACCCCAGACTTAATTCGCTAGTGGTGGGATAAAGTATGCTGTGGTTCCAGAAACGCAAATAGTCACAGAATGATAAAAGAATAAAATAATTTAAAAATGTATTCAACAATATATAGCTTTGTGTTTACGCGGATAATGGAAAAGTTTAAATTTAAGTGCAGTTATGCGCTGAGAAAAATAGTCATCTGACGTGCAAATATCTGATGCGTAGAGCTGGATATGTGACTTTTTTCGCAATTCTTTTCCAAGGCGAAATGCATACAAATTTTTAATTAAATTGTCTAAGAAATTTATGTAATGCATTAATACTGCGATGACAATCCCAGGCTCCCTCTAGATTTATATTTTTCTTTCACATTATTATTCTCTGTTGCCATTATAAAAGACTGTAACATAATATAAATACGACTCAGATATCTGACATGTAAACATTCTTCTTCACATTCTACAAAAACAAATAAATTTCTACCTTGAATCTGTTTACCAAGATAACTTACCGATTGCCAATGACAGCTTCTTTTAACTTCAGATATCACTAAGCGATGGCTACTTTGTAAATCACTGCGATTAAGTCACAGTTAAAGGTGCTCTGCGCGACACCACCGCCACACACATCAAAAATTTGCAAGTTTATTTTGACATGTGCTCGCCTCGAGCCCAAAACACACGCACACAAATTGTTTTTACAGCTTTATGACAACAATAACAGCAACAACAGCACGAACAACAAAAGCATTGGCGAAATAATGCCAAACAGAAAGCTCAAAAACGGTTTGCGCATTCATATTAAAATGAGATTTCTGGCAGACGATTAGAAATTATAAAACCAGACACGTGATTGTCATGCTAATAGAGAGAATTGTGTTCTTTATAGGTATGTAGTATGTATATTAAAATTTTATACAGCGTTTAGGGAAAGTTAGACAAACAGTTTTGTGCTTGATGAGTTTTGGGATGAGTCCTGGACAGCTTTAAAGCAGGTGGAATAACATTTCGACCTTTGCCCAACTCATCCTGCATGGCTTGGGATTAGGGCGTGTGCGGTTGTTGTCTGTTGTTATTGTTGTTGTTGTTGTCTGTCTGTTGTGAAAAGAATGCAGAAACACGAAATTAATCTCCTGTGGTTTGGTCACATGAATGCGCCTCAGACAACGTTGCGTATGTGTAATGTGTCTCATGTTACTAAGCGAGCGCGCATTGTTATGCCGCTGGCACCGGGGTTAAAAGTAACAAACGTGGTCGAACACAAAAAGAATAGAGACGGAGAGAGGAGCAAAGCTAAATTAAATTTTCGTATTGTATGCTACAGTTTTTGTTGTTGTTAGTGGATCCCCTCTTGTAATTTCAGGGGTTAGCGCACACCTTTGTCTGGAACATGGCGAATCGCAGGCTAAGCTTTTTCCGCATTAAGCTAAAATACCAAGTAATCATTGCAGTCTATTACATGCCGCCTCGGCACCACACGGAGTTGTATGTTCTGCTCTCGCCATGTCGCTATCCGCAGTCTCAACTAATATGCTACAAAAACTGTTGATGAAGTCCCTAAATAAGCTGTTCCAAGGGACATTTCTGTATACTTGTAAGCTTACTCTACTCTAACCATACTCTATTAATTTGTTTATTTTCAAACCAATTTTGTATTAATGTTTCAAATTTAATATTAAATTAATAAATGTTTACCCTATTTTAGAGTCGAATTATCAAAATCTCTTTGTTCGCAACTCAAGTAAAATTTAGGAATAAATAAGCTGTTCCAAGGGACATTGCTGTATAAGCTTCCGCCTTCGCTTGCAATTCCATACTCTATTAATTTGTTTATTTTCAAACCAATTTGTATAAATGTTTCAAATTTAATACTAAATTAATACATTTTTACACCAGTCGAATTATCCAAATCACTTTGTTCGCAACTCAAGTAAAATCTTTGGAATGATTTAGGAACGTTTCGAAGACTAACTAATTAAGACATAATCGTTCATTTTTTAATAACTTTACTAGCCCAGAGGAAGAACGAAATAATTCAATGATTTAGGAATGTTCATTCTCTAGTATTTTTGCAGTAAAGAATGACAGTTTGTGTTGACTTGTAAACAAAAAGTGATTCCGTATTTAGTTAAAACTAACATTTACGAACATTGTCTAATACCGTGTATCCACATGGATAGCTTCAGAGAAAGTTATTATCTCAAGTGTGGCCTTTCAGAGACAAATTTTAATTTATGTTTGTTTTGAAAAGAAACGTTCATCTTTTGTAGAATCGGATTAAAACAGTTTGTGCTAAAATGTGTTTATATTTTATTCCGAAACGATTTTCACATTAAATTGAAGACACTGCGAAAACTATAACAATTACGATAACTGACAATCTCCTTAAATGCACCCTTATAGATACTATAGGTGTCTTCTTAAAATCAAAACTGGCTTGCATCAATCGGTTTGGCATTAGCCTCGAATTCTTAGAAAAAGAGTAACGGGAGTAATTTTTGTTACGAAAGCGAACTTATTAAAAACTTTTTGCCAATACATCAAAACATCAAATACGCTTCATTGGCTGCCCTGGCAGTCAAAACTACAAATGCATGGCCACAAAACTGCACAAAGAGTCACACAACATTAACTTGAACTATGGAAAACTTTGGACTTTGACAAAGATGCCTGGCATCACAGCATCACGATGATGACGACGATGCCGAAGACGGTGACGTTGAAGATGAAGACATGCCAGACTCATCTCTTACCCACAGTTGATAGTAAAAGTTTTTCAAAGCTATTTTTGACTGCGGTCAACTAAACACACACAGAGACCGAAAATAGGAGTATGGATGGATGGATGGGCCTTAGGAAGTAAGAGAGGAAACCCCAAACAAAACTGTCACCAAAGCACAAAATGCAAGCAGGACCAACTTCGTCTTCGTCTTCCTCATGCGGTCAGATTCAATTAGGCGCAGACTGCGGCAAGTTTAAACTTTCTTCTTTGTGTAAGGCAGGCAAGGAAGGATAAAAATATACAATATATATATATTGAGATGACCAGCAAGCCAGGCTAAAAGATATCCTGCTGACCCGAACTGATTTCAACTGCCCATCGGGGACTGTTAAATGATTAAAATGCTAACCAATTAAGCAAAATTAGCCAAATGTTATTGTTTACTATTGCTAAAATTGTTCTTAGGGAGATCATTAAATTCTTTTTAATAGTCAAGCATTAAAACAATTTTTTATTGTATTAACAGAGTGTTTTTATTTAAAACTGTCCATCGTGGACAATCGTTAACTTGGTTAAATAAACTTGAATATTTATTTATTTCATTTATGATAAGGTTTTTGTAGTTCCGGCTTGTCCCAGGACCTCCCATAAATAATAATTACTCTTTTTTGAGGTAATTTAATATGTTTTTCAAATTTCTTTAACATTTTAGTACATTTTAAAAGATTTTACTATATAGTAATGTGTTTTCCAGATAAGAGGCAAGATATTTCCTAAGTTTCTTAACATGTTGATTATTATTCTAAAATATTTGAAACATTATTGAAAAGTTGTTTATTAACTTAACTTTGTAATTATATAAAACAATATTTCGCTCCATATTTTAAGAAACATTCTATAATAATAAATCACAATGTTTTTTTTAAATTTTTGGCCAATTCTCTAATTTCAAAGAATTGTATGATCAATACATTAATTGAAAAAACAAGTTTTTATCAAAACACTACAAATGTACTGTTATGAATGTGATTATTATTATGTGGAGTTGCTTTAAAACATAAATAATACAAAACCGAATAAGGCGCAACAATGCACATTATCTTGTTTTACATTTCCATTTAGCTGAATTGTTTAAAAATGTGTCTTTACTTGAGTTTCCGTTAACCAATCGCCTTAGCCAGCTTCCTAAAAATGAAGTGAAAACAGAGATTTGGAATTTTTGTGCATATTAGCTTGAAGTTAATACTTTTTTGTTTGACTAGCATTTTATTAATGATGTACTTGTAAGATTACTAAATACATTGGTTATGACATAGTATAACCGACGAGAACTCACTTGGGAAGTATAGTTCAATGTAACGACAAAATATATAAAGATTGCACGGAACTTGATATCAAACTATAGAGAGATTTTAGTTTAGGCCTCTCCTATTTACCGTATTAAAGCTTAGATTTATTTTATTCCGATGCTTGAAATTGGATTATTGGTATTATTTCATTTAAATTTCGTTGTTGAGAAAGAGCATTTTACATTGACATTTTGTAATAGGTTTATTTAAATGTTTCAAGCGCTTCTTGGGAATCAATATGCCCGAATTCTTCATATCCATCGATAGAGCCTGCACAACTCAAATTTTCTTAAGGCTGACCTCTAAGCTGTACGGCATTTGATTAGAAGCTGTCGGTTGATTAGACACGGAGCGTTGAGACTGTTTAGATGACGATGGCGATGAGGTCCAGTGCAGTGAGCCAAATACATAAAATGTCAAAATTACAGCAGACATGGCTGCTTGCTTCCGTTCCCCAATATCGTCCTGCTCTCTGCTCTTCCACTGTGTGCTGCTTCTTCTGTACATTTGCATTTTGGCCACAAACAGCCGGAGGCGTTGGCTTGTTGTTGTTATTGCTGTTGCTGCCACATTGCCGTGCCACATTATTAAAGATGCATAGCTTGCAATATTCAATCAACTTCAGGGCGACTGACTGCTCCAAAATTGGTAGCGTTAGGGCCGTCAACGTCGCCGCCGCCATCGTCGTCAGTGTCGTCGACATTGTGTTGATTTATGCAACGTTTGGACGTTGCAAGCATTCTCGCCACTGCCACCGCTGTTGATGTCGTGCTCGTCGTCATCGTCGTCGTCGTCGTCAGCATCGACATGAATGTTGAAGTTGTCGTTGCGTTGCATTTTAAACCTGGACCCTGACTGGCACTGGACAGACGACTGCCTCTGGCCGTCAGTCAGCGACATAAGCAAATATTTTGTGGCTATTGCTATTGCTCTCTGGTTGATTTGGCCCTTGTTGTAGTTGTTGTTGTTGCTACTGCTGCTGCTACAGCTATTGCTACTGCTGTTGTTGTGTCCTGTGTCCCTGCAGGCATTCAATTATGTTGTAGTACTGTCCGAACCGAACTGTCGGCTGAATGGCAATGGCAATAGCAATTTCGTGCTCACGCCGCCGCAGCGTGATCTGATGGGCGCTTGCTTCCTTGCAAACGGGTGTGTATGTGTGAGTGTGAGTTAATTTGTTATTCAAATTTGTGTGTTATATATTGTTATTACCTCGAAAATGGTTGTTGTACCGAGGCTGGTCAGGGCATTGCAATTGGCTTTTGGCCGTGGGGCAAACGCATTCAGTAGCAGAAAAATGATTTCCGAAGTTGTCTTCCCACGAGCGATTGCCTTTCTGGTTGGCTGCTAAGCTCAGCAGTCACTTTTCAATATAGTTATTAACTTTTATGCTTTGCTTGCTCACAAACATTGAAATATCATAAAAATCAAATGTGCACGTATTGTAGATATGTCTGTACTAGGTCTCTGCAGTAATCTGTAATCGTTTGCGACAAATGTATTGAACAAAATTTTTATGTAAATATATGTCTGTATTGTTAAAGCAGACTTTACTTTATGTTTTTTGTTAATTTTTTCGATTTAATTGTATTGAGAAAAAAAAGAAAATGGTTTCAAATCAAAGCATGTGATCCGAAAATTCTTAAATCGCCTTCTTCGCAGCAATATTTCTAACCTGCTTGGCTTTTTAGCATAGGCTTAATGTATAAAAGTACGATGAACTCAAAGCTTACTAAAAATTTATAAAAATCCAAAAAATGGATGCAAGGCAGTCCCAACAATAAGGAAAAGAAAACAACGAAAAATGAACACACTTATATAAATTCGTATATTATTACTGAAAAATGTATATTTTAATTATATTTTGAGACTGAAATTGTAACAGATTGGAGAATTGGTGGTGGGAGATTTATTAGTCTAAACATCATTTGTGTACATATAAGATTTCACATTGAAGAAAAATACCCCAAATATCACAATTTTCTGAAACTTTGATTCCTTGATTTAGTTGATTGATCAGTCAGACAACATAAAATTACAAAATTATTTAATTTTCCTTCTTCAAAATATATAGTAACGAATTGATAATTAAAATATTTATAAACTCTTACGGTTATTATTCGTATTAAATGTATAATTTCTGGGACAACATTCTGCTTAAAACAATGTTGACTATTTTAATATATTTTTTGTCAGCTTCCTAGCTGTAAGTACTTTCTAACAACGAAAGAGGGTAAACTACCTGAAATTTTTCGAATTGTAATATACTTATCTCTCCTTAAGTTTGTTTTCAATTGTTTCTTCTTTAGGCTAGACCACTGACAAATATCATTCCAAAATTTGTTCGCTTATATGTTATCTGATACGTTAGATTTGAATACGAGGTTTAAGAATGATTTCTTGGCCATGTACCTAAAATGGTGTTTCTTTATAAAAGTATTTGCCTAATGAGTGTTTCTGGACTCCTCCCTTTCCACTAAACTCTATTTATTATACTTATGCTATGCAATCGTACTAACATTTGTTCACCACCTTGACCCTTACAATGTACAATAAAGAAACCGTAGGAGAAGGAAAAGCCGGAGAAGTGAGTTGTTATGCACAAATAATTTACTGCCGCCAACTATTAAGGATTAGGGCTTAACTGTCTGGCTATGCGTCTGGGCCTGGGCCTGAGTCTGGGTCTGGCCGCTGTCTAGTCGCAACCCCAGTGGCAGTCTCTCCCACTCAATAAGGTAAATGCCAGCGTAAGCGGATTAATTTGTTGACGTGTTGTTGGCCCATACAGAGAAGAGAATGGACAGAAGCAAAACCAGTAGTCGATGCACAGAGGCAAGGTCTAAAACTATTGTAGATACTTACATAAAGGAAATCCAATAGTTCGAACGCGCACAAATCGAGACATTGAGAAATTTACACAACAAAGCACCACCGCCACCGCTCGCTCGTTCAGCTGGCCAGAGGCCTTGTCAGCATTAATTAAAATGTTTTCATATATCAACGACGGAGTTCTAACACCTTGGCGGAAAAACTCGAGCGAGCGGAAATGTCTTTTGAAATGAGAATCAAAACATGGGGTTATAAGACGACGACACTGCGGCATAAAACTGTCAAAGCAAGAGAAATGATTGCCGAGAAATCGGCGGAGGGAAGGAAAGGGAAGGGATTGGGCGACATGTTGACGCATGTTTTTTGAAATTTCCAAATTTATTTTGGGTATCGAATTAGTCTGCGGGCAGAGCAACAAGCTATAAGTATACATATA
This sequence comes from Scaptodrosophila lebanonensis, assembly GCF_003285725.1. Classification (NCBI taxonomy): domain Eukaryota; kingdom Metazoa; phylum Arthropoda; class Insecta; order Diptera; family Drosophilidae; genus Scaptodrosophila; species Scaptodrosophila lebanonensis. The sequence goes on along the minus strand of NW_022060561.1, from coordinate 5,810,158 downwards.
TTTTTGGTTATATCTTTTCAGAAAACCATGGCATAAATTATGTGAAAGTTAAAAGTTATGGCTTAACTTTTTGCATATAATTAAATGCAAATAAATCAGGCAGACAGTCGGCATTTAGACAAACATACAATATAATTGTGCACATTAATTACCAAAGCATGCACGACCACAATAAAGCCCGAAAAGCGAATCGTCATCATCAAATATTTAAGCAAAAAGGCTATTCTCACTTCTATTTGCCACATTAAACATGCATGTGGCTGAAAGTGTTAAGCCGGTAACTTTTTGTGTGCAATTTTTGGTAAGTTTTAACAGCACTTTTTCCCTTCTGGTATTTTCTATCTGACAAGTGTCAAGTGGCCGACAGGTTAAGCGGCGGCCGGACGGCCGGCCTCTGTCTGTGTCTCTCATTGAATAATTGAAAATCATTGCTGCAGTTTTTTGGGGGTAATTAAAAAACTTTTTCAATATGGCCAGTTAGAGTTCCAGCTGCGTGTCAACTGTCGACCAATTGACAATGCTTCTTTCTTCCTCTTTTTTTTTTTGTTTTTTGTTAGCTATTGATACTGCTAATTGCGGAGTGCGGGGGAGGCTGGAAATGGGAAAATGCCGCTGCATCGCAGTGACGTAATTAAAAAGGCGTCAAGCCCTCTACTTTGTACACAGCACTGCGTACTTGGATAATAATGTCTAATTGATGGAACTTAACTCGCTTTTATAAGTACGAGTACGGCTAGCTGGTGAATACTGCAGTCGGAGTGCGAGTGCATAGCAACGCCTCGGACTCAGACAGCTTTCTAATTAAAAGCACCAGCTATAGGGGCATTTGTCTTGGATGTCCAACTATTTCTGACTTATGATGCCTGCAGCGCGACAAAAGCTGAACAGCAAATTGTGGCACATTCATCTTGCTCTGAAGGGCGAGAACAAGAGCCAAGCCAAGCCAAGTAGTGGCAAGTTCTGCTAAGATTTATGAGGTAAAAGCAATTAGAAAGTGGATGAAGGACAAAAAAAAAACAATGCAATAAGTGCAGTTAGAAATGGGGTTACAACCCTTCAAACAGTTGAACAGCAGCTACTCATAAATGAAAGGGACAGGAAGAAATCCTTAAATACTTGTATGAAAAAAACGTATAAGCATTATACAATATACTATATTTATCTCTGTATACAGACATCGTCCAAGGAGTAGCTGTGTTATTACTATGCCTATTTTGTACATACATTAAGGATATTTCAACACTATGTGTAGAGTTGAAAAGCCCTTTTAAATGAACAATAGTAAGTGCAGTTTAGTTAGAAACAATGTTAATCATTTCAATTTCAATCCCAACATTAACGCGCAAAATGTGTGCAACCTTCAATTGAAGAAGATAACCTCTCCACCTTCACAGTGCTGCGAACATTGTCGAACCAATTCCACTAAGTCCAAAAAACAAAAGGAAATAATACTGTTCTATTATTTGTATTATTTTGCGTTTTGGTGAACCAAGATCTTGGTTGATTTTCATGCTTTGGGGGTATATTCAAAACAAGATCCATGCACACACAATTCGAATGCTCAGAGCCAGAATAAGAAATATGTCGCCCAATTAGAGACTTCATAATGCAAGATATTAGAAAGATATAATTTCTGAAAATGTAGTGGGGTGGACGCTGTGTAGTACCAAATGCAGAGGACGAGTTGATGTGGTGATGGTGTCGTTTATTGTTTCAATTAAAACTTCACAGATTAACTTAAATCGATTTGGGGGCGCGCATGCGCTGACTTCACACTTGCGATACAATGCGAATACTAAAAACTAAGCCTAATCTAAACTTATTCTAAGCCTCTGCTAGGCGGTCGCCGGTGTGGTGAATTCAAAGTCGGCAGCCGACGACCGACGGACAGTACGCACTCCTCTTACGCGAACATTCCGCCCCCCTTGCAATACATTGCAAAACAACGTGGGGACGGCTTGGGAAGCGCTTAGCCGCTGCAGAAGCCGGACAAGATCCAGCCGAAGAGGGTGTTCTGAGCGACGGGGATTTCGGCTTGACCCGGCAACAGCCCTTGCTGTATGATTTTTGGGTACACATCAGCGCCGAAGACCAGGAAGACCGTGGAAGGCCGGTCAAAATTGGGGTCCGCCAGTGACAGATGCGCGAAGTGGCGCCGAACCGACTCGCCCACTGCAGCCGAGGGGGTCCGGTGCTGGACCTTGGCCTCCACCTTCAGGATCACCTCCAGTTCGGTGGAAGGGCTGTGCTTGGAGCGCACCAAGGCTGAGCAGGCTTTTTCGGCACCGATCGGGACACTGGCCAGCTTCAGGCCTTTGGCGAAGGATTCGCTGATGCGGCTTACAGGGCTGCAGGGATCCAGGAGGACGCGGACGTCAAACCATTTCCGCCCTGAACCGACTTGGACGACAGCCGTGGGCATGACCAGAGTTTTCCCGTGTTGGAGGAGTGAGGAGAGCGTAGGAGCCTGTGGGACAGGCAACGAGGACGGCGCTTTGGCGGACCGCCTTGGAGGCGTGCCTGCACGGCCTCGTCCGTGTTGGCGCGGCAAGCGCTCGACCACGACCGGCGCTCTGGCGGACCGCCTGGGAGGGGTGCCTGCACGATCGCGTGTTGTCCCACGATGTGCGTGCTCCCGCATGTGGAGCAAAGTGTGGTGGTCCTTTTCGCAGATCCGACACCGGTCACCGCTCCGACAGTCAGCTCCAGAGTGCTCGTGGGCCAGACAGTTGGGGCAGTACTGATTAATGAGCACTGCCCTAAGCCGCTTTTCCGCATTAAGCCGCAGGAACCGCTGACACTTGCGGAGGGGATGGACTCCCCGACAGACTCTGCAGCGGAACGAATCCACTCCCATGCGACGCTTGCTCCCGTGCGACCGGTTCTTGTGAGGTGCCATGGTTGTGGGAAAAGAGCTGCACGAAAAAGCGAGGAAAAACATTAAAAAATTATGCATGGAAACGGACGTTGGGAATGTTAGTCATTGGACAGTGGAGCTGTCCTCGAACGGAAGGAAGACTAATTTAACGATGGGCCTTTTGATGGTGCCTCGTGCAGTCCGAACTTCGACTACACGGACTCTGCCATCCGAGCCAGGAAATGTGTCTTGAACACGGCCCAGGCGCCATTCATTGGGAGGAATGTTATCTTCCTTTATGACCACCATGTCACCTGATTGGAGATTCCGCGCGGGCTGTTGCCACTTGCTGCGCTTATGGAGCTCCTTCAGGTACTCGTCTTTCCAACGAAAACAAAACTGTTGGTTTAAGGCCTTGAGACGACGCCAACGGTTGACAATGGAGACTGCGTCTTCTTGGATTTCTGGCTCTGCCAAGGAGAGAAGGGGGCCACCGGTCAGGAAATGACCTGGAGTAAGAGCCAGCAGGTCACTGGAGTTCTCGGACATCGGAGAGATTGGGCGTGAATTAAGGCACGCCTCAATCTTGCAGAGCAGCGTGGACATCTCCTCGAATGTGTATTTAACACCGGAAGTGTGTTTGTAGAACAGAGCTTTGAAACTCTTGACACCGGCCTCCCACAAACCACCCATATGGGGAGCACCGGGTGGAATGAAATGCCAGGAGAGGATCTGTTGAGGATAGGATGCAGTTATGCAAGCTCGTGTCGCCTCAAGGAGATCACGATCCAACGCTTTTGCCGCTCCGACAAAGGTCGTGCCGTTGTCAGACTGGATTTGCGTTGGACATCGCCGTCGAGCCGCGAAACGTGCAAAGGCTGCCAGGAACTTTTCGGTCGTCAAATCGGAAGTCGCCTCTAAATGGATTGCTTTTGTGCTGAAGCAAACGAATACGCAGACGTATCCCTTCGTTATGAGGCAGGCACGGCCAGTGTAGTTTTTAATTTCGAAGGGGCCGGCATAATCAATACCAGTGTGGGTGAATGGCGGAGAGAAAGTGCTCCGTGGTACTGGTAGCTCTCCCATCAACTGTGTCTGGAGCTTCTTTTTGTGGATAAGGCACACCTTGCACGAGTTGATAATAGACTTGACCAGGACCCGCAGCCTCGGGATCCAATACCTAGATCGGACGAGGTTAATTGTGAGTTGGTTTCCTCCATGTAGAGAAAGCCGATGAGTGAACAAGACCAGGAGACGAGAAAAGCAACAACTGTAGGGGAGCACAATAGGGTGGCGTTCATCATAGCTCAATGTCCGAGAGGCCACCAATCGACCACACGATCTCATGATCCCGTGTTCATCCAAGAAGGGATTCAAATTATGGACTGAGCTTGACGAGGACACCGGTTGCCTTTTCTCCAAGGATTGGAAATCTTTCGGATACTCCCTTCGCTGAGTGCATATGATGAGGGCCCGTTGAGCTTCGACCAGCTCAGTGCTGCTAAGCTCGCGGAGCCGTTGGGGACGTGCCTTCCGGCATCGTGGGCTCAAACGAAGAACGTACGCTGTGACCCGAAGAGCTCTGCCGAAGTCAGAAAAACGTTCGAGGAAGTCTGCAGCTGGTGGCACTTGCGCAAAATGGCTTCTAATGGTGCGCTTCTCCATGTCGGTGTCAAGCATCGGGAGACCCAAACGGGGCCATTCTGCATGAGGGTACTTGAGCCAATCAGGGCCATGCCACCATAAGGTATTTGACCACAAGTCCTGCGGAGACGTACCGCGGCTTGCCAAATCCGCCGGATTGTGCTCGGATCGCACGTGTGACCACTTCTCTGCGGCGGAAGCAATCCTTGCAATTCGATTGGCGACGAAGGTCGTCCAAGTGCAAGCTGGCTTGCTGAGCCAGGCCAGCACAATCGTCGAATCCGTCCAAAAGAAAGTGTCGTAGCTGCTAAGGGGGAGATTCGGCAGGACGGCAGCAGCCATATCAGCCAAAAGGACAGCACCGCACAGTTCCAGCCGTGGCAAGGACACGGTCTTAACCGGAGCCACTCTCGTCTTGGCTGTGAGGAGATGCACTCGCACATCGTTGCCGAATTGAACCCGGACGTAAAGCGCGGCTCCATACGCGCGTTGGGAGGCGTCACAGAAACCATGGAACTGGAAGGATGCTTGGGGCTCATAATTAAGCCATCTCGGTACGCGGATGTGGTTAATTTGGGGGTACTCCTGCAGGAGCTCGTTCCATTGACGATGCAACTGAGGAGGCAACGGGTCATCCCACCCGATCTCGCTCAGCCAAAGCTCTTGCATGAACATCTTCGAGCGCAGGATAAAGGGAGCCAGCCAGCCCGCTGGATCGAATAGCTTAGCGACATGAGAAAGGACCTCGCGCTTTGTATAGGAGGATTGTAGTTCAACCTTGGGAACTACAAAGAAGAATTCATCTGTTGTGGCTTTCCAACGGACTCCTAAGGTTTTTGCTGTGCTGGCATCTTCGAGATCCAGAAAATCAACGCACAGCATGTGCTCACGAGGCACATCTCGTAGCAACTCCCGATTGTTGGACGTCCACTTTCTTAAAGGAAAGCCAGCGGTGCCCAGAGCTTCCCGCAGCTCATTAATGGTCGCCACCGCGCTGCGGATTGTATGTGCCCCCGCTAGTACGTCATCCACGTACATAAAGTTGGAGATCACTTGGCTCGCTAGCGGATATTGTGTGTGGATGTCTTTGGCAAGTTGCTGTAAGACTCGAATGGCCAAAAAAGGGGCGCAATTTATACCAAAGGTGACTGTGCTCAATTCGTAGTCACAAAGATCACCATCTTGGTTGCGGAAAAGAATTCTTTGAAACGGCGTGTGTTTGGGATCTACAAGAATCTGGCGATACATCTTCGTGATGTCGGAGCTAAACACATACTTGAAAAAACGCCATTTCAAAATTTGCATGGTGAGATCGGATTGTAAAACCGGACCTGAATGGAGGACATCATTTAGGCTCTTGCCGTTAGAAGAAGGGTTTGAGCCGTTGAAAACTACCCGAACCTTGGTAGTAGTACTGTCAGGCTTGAGCACGGCATGGTGAGGCAGATAGAAATTGGCGGATGCGGTATCGGGAGCGACTTGTCGCATATGACCCAGATCAAGGTATTCTTGTACCACTGAGTCATACTGCTCTTTCTGAGAGACGTTCTTCTTCAACCGAAACTCGTTTTTCAGGAATTGAGCCAGAGCAATGGATCGGGAGTGCCCCAGATCAATGTGATCAGGATCCTTGAATGGTAAGGTGACCACATACCTGCCGCTCTCTTCTCTTCGTGTAGTACGGACAAAATTTTGTTCGCATACGGCATCAGATTCCTTCATCACTCTGCCTGGAAGATCCTCCACCTCCCAAAATTTGGTGAGAAGATTTTCTAACGTGCCGTCATGGCTCACCGCCACGTGAGTGGAAAACGAAGCGAGAGACTGCACGGGGCTCTGGGTCACTGGACCACTTAGGATCCAGCCGAAAATCGATTCTTGCCCAAGGAGAGTGCCACAAATATTCTTCTGGAAGCCGCCTAAAAGAATCGATGGGAGGATATCAGCGCCAATCAGCACGTCAATCTGCGAGCTTCTGTGGAACATGGGGTCAGCCAGCTGAACATTTGGCAGGTCCCTCAAGCGATCTTGAGGAATGGTGTACGAGGGAAGATTTCCTGCCAATTGCGGAATTACGAAGGCTGAGGTCTCGACGTGCAACCTTGGTTTAGTTGGCGATGCGAGCGTAAAATGGCAGAGCTTGTGCGCTTGGGCGGATACAGCTTGGTTAAGGCCCGAAACTTGGGCTTGCACCGATTGGAATGGAAGCTGTAGACGATTAAAAAGTCGCTCGGAAATAAATGTGGCCTCTGATCCGGAATCGATCAGGGCTCGCGCTGTATAATTTGTACCCAAATGACCAATGTCAACTAAGGCGGTGCCCAGCAGGACATTTTGGGAACTGGCAACAAAATAAGTATGAACCCTTGCTTCGCTATCGGATGTGGACTGTATTTGTGGCGTGGAGGACTGAGCAGCCGGAGGAACACTGGATGCCACAACAGACGAAGGGGAGGCACGATGAAGTAGAGTGTGATGCCGTCCCTTACACGTAAAACAGGTGTGCGCACTACTACACTCTCGTAGTTGATGTCCTCTCGCAAAACAATTTAGACACAGTTTGTTCTGCTTGATGCAGGCAATCCGGTCTGTGATGGACATTGCCAGAAAACGAGGGCACATTCGGATGGCATGGTTCTCCTTGGAACATATGTTGCATGCCTGTGGCTTGGCCTTGGTGGATGGAGGTGGTTTCACGCTAATCTTTGCCTCGAATGAATTGAGTTTCTTAGGCGGCCCGTCCCTTCTCTGAGGCTTGGAATGGCTTTGGTCCTGAAAACTAGACGCCGACCTCTCGTCGTCCATTGCCTCAAGGGTACGGTAGCGTTCAACCAAAAACGTGTTGAGATCCGCCCATTTTGGAATTTCCGTTTTACTTTTTAAGGATTGCTCCCACAGGCCTCGGGTGACCTTGGGAAGCTTGCGCTCGCAGAAAAAACACAAAATAGGGTCCCAGTTTTCGGTTTTTACCTTGGAATGTTCCAGAGCAGTAGGACACCCTTGAATGGTGCTTTGAAGGGCTTTGACAGCTGCTCCAGACTCTTGGCCGATTGTGGAAAGGCCGAACAAAAGGTTGAGCTGGCTATTAACCAACAATCTTTTATTCTCAAAATGCTCTTTTAAATTCTCCCAAGCGGACTCAAAGCCGTCATGTGTGAGCGGGGACTTAGCAACAATGGATTTTGCTTCTCCAGCAGTTTTGGCATTGAGATGGAAGAGTTTCTCAATGGGAGTGAGCCTCGGATTACTAATAAAAACCGCAGTGAACAAATCACGGAAAGTAGGCCACCGTAAAGGATCGCCACTGAAAACTTCAATGTCGACCGGAGGGAGTGAGCAGCCTCTGTTGCTGGTCGCAAGATGAGGTGACAGCAAGGGCTGGCTAGGTGGCTTACTGGCGGCAGAAAGGCTGTCAATGCTCTCGCTGAGCTTGGCGGTACACCTTTCATATATCAGATAGCAGTGCTCGTACTTCTTCAGGACTACTGCAAGATCATGCCTGCTCTCTTCAGTGGCCAACGCACTTAGTGATCTTGTGCATTGATCACACTCCTGTTCTACTTGTGCCCATAACGACTTGACTTGGTCTCGGCGAGTATTGAGGATATACAGGGATGACTCGCATATTGAGGCGGCGGACATCGTAGCCTCGAAAGCGCTTAATCTGTCGCTCACGAGGAGGAAGGTGTTGAGCGACATTTGGCTGGTCGATCTAGACTCCTGAGACACGGACCTTGTCCTTTTTTTCTCAGTAGGAGCAGTCTTGGCTTCGGAAACAGAAGCCTTGGAATTCGCGCTTGATGCGAGCGGCTGAGTGGGACTGGCCCTTGATGTTGAGGCGGATGGAACGCTTAAAGTAGCTAGCGCTGGCGTGGAAGGTGTATCGGCTATGTTCTTTTGCTCTGAAGCCTTAGCCTGATCCCCTGCTGGCATAGTAAACGTTGAAAAACGGACTTGGACTGACTATGTTGGGCGGCGCTACGAACGGAAAGCCTCGGATTGCTTTCGTAAATTTTTTTTAAAAAATAAAAAAAAAATATTTATACGGCTCCAATATTTCGGATTGCGAAAGGACAAAAAAAAATATGTAAATATTTTGCGCGGGCAAAAAAAACGAGGAAAATATATTTCAATCAACGCCGCGGTTGGTATTGGACCCAAAATAAACGCTTGTACAAATTATGGATAATTTGCACACGACCAATTAATTTGGAGGAAAAATTAAATTTAATAAAATATAAATTTTGCCCAAGTGCCGAAGAAATCCAACGATGATGTCCAAATATATGTATATGTGGGCCACAGAACGCAATTAGATGAGGAATTCACAAAAACGAAAAAATATTTTTTTCAAAAAAATTGCAAGGGCAGGAGCATACATAAAAATCGCAACACCCGGTCCGTATAGGGTATGCGCATGCATAAACGCTGCGGAGAGGAACAGCTGGCGGTCAGTCTACACGCTTATTGTTTCAGCTGCGCTCAAACTGACGCTGCCAATGCACTGCTGCAGCGAGACGTTTTTGTGTGGGTATGTGTGTGGGTGTGAGCGCCAGAGAGCGCTAATAACGGCCGAAGAGCGAAGGCGTGGTGAAAATATTGATGAGCCGAGGAGCCGGCTTATCTTAAGCGCTGGAAAGTTTAGCAAACAAGACAAACGACAAAAGCCCAAAAAATATGTATGTACATATATGTATGTATGTATGTTGCTGATGTGAATAATAATGTTGCTAAAGATTTGGGAAAAAACTTATATGCAATATAATAATGCGGAGGTAAATAAATAAGTTGGTTTATTTGGCGGAAATTGTACAAGTGCAGTGCGCGGGTTGGATAAATGAAAGAGAGAAATATAAATAATAATGGGCGCTCCGTGTGTAGTGTCTTAACTTAAGCGTGTATAGGCCAATTATGTGTGGAATTGAATATTAATAAATGCCTATGTGAATTGTGCACTTATTAACACTCATATGTTGGCACAGTTGGGTTTGAGGCACAACACAATATGTTCGCTTATACACGTTTGACACTTAAGACCTTTGGACCTTACAACACGGCCGAGTTTGAATTGGAAATTCGAAGTTCGCAGGAGTCTCTCTCTCAAAGGCGGGAAAAACAGTATGGCGACTTATATATCTATATGTACATATGTATACTTGATGTAAGATATGTACATAAGCTACATATAAGCCGCTACAATTTTTCCTTTCTTTTGATTGCACTGGCACTTGCACTTGTAAATTGCTTTTTTTTCGGAACGCACTTGGACAGTGCGGTTTAGCAATAGTAAATGGATAATTTACAGATGGTACTTAACACTTGAATCCACCGATGCTAGCTGGGAGGACTTCAAAGCAGCACAAGACGAGGATGAAGGTTGGAGGTGCAGCAGACAATATCCGGCTCGAAGGACCAATGAAAATGTAGTGGGGTGGACGCTGTGTAGTACCAAATGCAGAGGACGAGTTGATGTGGTGATGGTGTCGTTTATTGTTTCAATTAAAACTTCACAGATTAACTTAAATCGATTTGGGGGCGCGCATGCGCTGACTTCACACTTGCGATACAATGCGAATACTAAAAACTAAGCCTAATCTAAACTTATTCTAAGCCTCTGCTAGGCGGTCGCCGGTGTGGTGAATTCAAAGTCGGCAGCCGACGACCGACGGACAGTACGCACTCCTCTTACGCGAACAATTTCTATTTGCAAAACTTTTCTCACAGTAAGATATTCTAAGGAGACCTAGTTAAGGAGATCTTTTAAAGAGAGATTAAAAAGTGGCCATCTGGGAAATATTGTGTTCCATACATAATTTCTTTTTGCAAAAATATTCTAATAGTAGGATATTCTAATGAGACCTAGTTAAGGAGACAGTCCGTAAAGACATGTCCGATTATCTGTCCGTTTATCTGTTGATCTTTTAAGCTATAAAAGCTAGAGAGCGATTAAAAAGTGGCCATCTGGGAAATATTGTGTTCCATACATAATTTCTTTTTGCAAAAATATTCTAATAGTAGGATATTCTAAGGAGACCTAGTTAAGGAGACAGTCCGTAAAGACATGTCCGATTATCTGTCCGTTTATCTGTTGATCTTTTAAGCTATAAAAGCTAGAGAGAGTAAAAAAAGTGGCCATCTGGGAAATATTGTGTTCCATACATAATTTTTATTTGCAAAAATATACAGTAGGATATTCTAAGGAGACCTAGTTAAGGAGACAGTCCGTTAAGACATGTCCGTTTATTTGTTCGCCATCTGTAAGTCTTGATCTTTTAAGTTATAAAAGCTAGCGACTCTTAACTTGTCGAGTAAGCTTGTTTTATCCATATGTAGACGAAATTTATACAAACGAACTAAGTTAAATAGTATAGCTAAGTCTCCTTAAACAAATTCTCTTATCTCAGGAATTTTAACAATCTGTACACTTTTCCTCTTACAGTCAAAGTACCTTATATTCGTAGAGAAATATGAAGTGCGGAAAACATCAAATGATGTACGAATTCTTAATTATCTTAAGTCAATTTGAACACCATTCTATCTGTTTATCAGTCGGCCTCTTTAAATGACCAAATTGTACAAAATATTTTTGTTTATTTTTGTAAAAATAATTTGGGGGACTGGCTAAAGCCCTCGATTGTCATTCGGAAATTCGGTTAAAGCGACATGGCATTCAAACTGTTTATCACAATATATTTATCTTTAATACTTTTCTTCAGTAGAAAAGCATTGCTAGACTTACGTCATTAAGCTTATATCTACAGTGCATATATAGTAAAATGATTGCGATTCTCAAAAATCAAGTTAAAATCTACAGTGTACATTGCAACCTCGAGGCTTATGGAAAAAAAACGGAAGTAAGGGAAGTTTTTACTTCCAAGCAAGCAGTCTTAGTACTGATTAAGCTCTAAGAATGCTCCAGAAAAGCTGTTCTCTTTTAAAAAGTGGATATTAAATCAATTAAAGATTTCATCAATGTGATGATCACATTTTATAAAATTTTATTTAATGCGCGAGTAAAAAAAGTGCGAGAAAAAAAATATTCAAACTGAGAGTTTTGTGTTAAATAATTTTTTAAAACTTTGTCATGTTCAATCAATACATTCTCACAGTCACACGTTTCTCTAAAATATTTTAAAAAATATTTAAAAAAAAAACCAAAATAACACAAAACAATAAAAAAACATAAAAACACCAACACCACCGGCATTATACCATCCTTTAAGAATGCCGCGTACAAAGCCCACACGCAAGACCGATGTCATCGGTAACTTGGATCTGAATCCTGAAGATGCTGTGCCCTACTTCCGGGAATCACTCCAACAGGAGAAATTCTTCGTGTAAGTGTGTTTACCGTTCAACTGATTCATCATTACAAGTACTTTGTCAACGTAATCGCGCAGTAAGCCTCCGAACTGGGATTCGCCTGGAGACTCTATTGAGATGTTGTTCCTTTCCAATCAGCGAGAGTACGAGCAAATGACAATTTTAAAGAAGGAGCTCTTTGAGACCGCAAAGAATCAGGCCGAGATCAACTGCACTCGTATTCAGAAAATGTACAAGACCCAGGATCGGTTGCGGAAACGGTTCATTGAGGTGAACAGCTTTATCAAGGACTGCGCGGACAAGAGGCGTAGTGCTGAGAAGGCAATTCAGCATGAGAGTGAACTTCACGAAGAACTAACGGGTGGCATCGATGAATGCAATAGCTCCATTAAAGAACTGGATGCATTTCGCAACGACCTAAAGCGAACGGTTAAGGAATTCGAGCCCTACGAGCGCGTCTTGGATGATGTTGTGAAGGTATCGGACATATTTGAGTCTCCAAAAGATTGCATGGATCGCTGCGATGCACTCAGTAAGTTCGAATTACACGTCATATACAATAATCCTTAGTCTGTGCCTTGGATAGTGCTCGCCCAAGTGGAAATCAACAAACTGGAAATGCAGAAGATACAAGAAATTGAGGAAATGCGAAAAACTATGCTCAAAGTAACCAACGAAGCAGCCTTAGCTGTTCTGGGGCTGAAGAATGATTTGGCCAAATTGGAGCGTTCATATAATCAGTCGCGTACTATGTGCCTGAAAATGGAGAAGCTTTTGACCACCACCAAGGAAACAATCACTACGAACGACCTGGACAAGGAACGAGCGTTGGACGGTGTTCAAATTATGTATCGCCTGCTGTGCAAGAGACGCGGTTAGTCAGCAATGTTTTTCATCGATAGACTACTGTCTATAATTGTAATAACTCTTGCAGATATGGAACCTGAATTTGGCCGCCGCGATCTAGAAAAGTCACTAGACTTTATCAAGCGAGAGGTGGAACTTTTAGTCAGGGTTCTGCGTAAGGCTCAGGCGAAACAAAGTTCCCACAAACCTGGAAAGCATGCAACGCATGAGGATCCGCCATGTTAGCGCCGGGTATTGCGGTATTAATACACTTACTAAACACATTAAAACAAGTGAATAAAAAATAAAAATAATACTTCGGACAGTGTTTGGCGTTATTCCCTAGTCCAGTCCCTAGTCGTAGAACCGTCCGGACTACGTCTACGTTTTTGAAAAGAGCTAAAACAAATCGTGAATCATATTCTTAAGAAAAAAGAAAGAGTTGTTATATTAATGTATTATCTACAGCATGTTTTCAAATACTTCAAATTTTGTTAACACTCAGCGCCGTCGATTGCTGTCGTCCCAGGCATTTTATCAGGCACCTTGGTTGCCTTCCGTTCCTCAAACTGTTTCAAAATGGCTTTCAAAAGCTCGACCTCCTCCTTAATGAAGTCCATGCAGTTTTCCACATCAGAGCGCATATATGTCGGTTCCATATCTGAAAATATTGAAATTGGTTGTAGATACATATAGCAAGGAAAGGAAATGGAAAACATACCGCGTCTACGACAGAGCAAACGATACAAAACATTAACGGCGTCTAAGGTGCGCTCTTTGGCCAAATAATTTGTGGATATGGAGTCCTTCACACCCGCCAAGATCTTCTCCCACTTGAGGCAAAGACTGCGCGATTGATTGTAGGAACGTTCTAATCTGGCCAAATCGTTCTTCAGACCCAGCACAGTCAGTGCTGCCTCATTGGTTATTTTGACCATTTGTTTACGCATCTCCTCGATTTCCTGGGTCTTTTGCTGCTCCAAGTTGTTGATTTCCACTTGAGCAAGCACTGTCGGGGACATTAGTCCGTTAATTTTTATGTATCCGTGAGCCGCAAATACTTACTGAGCGCATCACACCGATCCATACAGTCCTTGGGTGAGACAAATATGTCGGAGACTTTCACAACCTCATCCAGTACCTTCTCATAGGGCTTGAACTCCTCGACTGTGGCCTTGAGGGCACCACGGAATACCTTCAGCTCGGCGATAGACTCCTTATATTTCTCGCTTGACTTGATGAGCTCCTCGTGCAACAACGTCTCCTCGCTAATGGCCTTCTCGGCAATGCGTTTCTTGTCCGCACAGTCCTTGATGAAGCCATTGACCTCGATGAAACGCTTACGCAATCGGTCCTGTGTCTTATACATCTTGCGTACACGATCGGCATTAATTTCCGACTGACGCTTCGCATTGGCCAGCATTTCCTGCTGCAGCTTGAGCATTGTTTCATGTTCCCGGGCATTGGCTATGAAGAGGAGCTCGATGGAATCACCAGCCGAGTCCTGATGGGGTGGTTTTCTAAGGACAAGGATAGTGCTGCTATAATAAAAACCTTAAAACACTCCTTGTAGCAGACTTACATGAACAATTCCTCTTGCTGCTTCGACTCAATATAATCGCCCACAGCGGTTTCAGGCCGAAGGTCCAAGCTTCCAATGACATCGAGTTTCTTTGTGGGATTGCGACGCGGCATGTTAAATCTTTCCGAAATCCGTTTTTTATTGTTAGAAATAAAAACACAAACCGCAACAATGGAATGAAATAATAAAGAATCTCACTTGTAGTATAACTGCGAAATAAACAGAAAAATATAACTAATACAATTAAATGAACATAACAACTTCAACATGACAACAAGGGAAACTTTGTTTTTTCGATTATTGTTACCAAGCAACTAACATTGTTTAGGTTCTCATTAGAACGAACTAAAAGAAGCTTTCAAATGGCCAGGAATGCAATCAAACAAATGCGAAATTCAAAGAAAATGTGATAACATTTATAGCTATGGAAGTTTATATGCGATAAACATATTTTAATTTAATTAATTGGAGATTTTTGTCATAAACCCAACCTCAACAGCATGGTTGAATTCTGTCAAATAGTTGTAAAAAGCACTCTACATAGTCAGTCTAGACTAATACATTCTCACAAACACACAACTAATACATACCCACAACCATACAATACTCGCTATCAAGCGAATAATACTGTAGGACAACTATCTACACTACACAGGTTAACATAATCTAGTCAGAATGCCACGTAAGAAGCCCACACGCTCTTCCGATGTTATCGGTAACATGGATCTCAAGCCTGAAGAGGCTGTGGCTGACTACTTCCTTTCACGCCAGCAGGACCGCTTCTTTGTGTAAGTTTCCCAGCCCTCTCCTGACATCCTCACGCTGCCAACTGTATCGCACAGGAAACCACCGAACTGGGACTCGCCTGGGGATTCTATTGAGATGTTGTTCATTTCCAATCAGCGAGAGTACGAGCAAATGTGTGTTCTGAAGAGCGAGGTGTTCAAAAATGCAAAACGCCAGGCCGAGATCAACTGCACTCGCATTCAGAAAATGTACAAGACCCAGGATCGGTTGCGGAAACGGTTCATTGAGGTGAACAGCTTTATCAAGGACTGCGCGGACAAGAGGCGTAGTGCTGAGAAGGCTATTCAGCATGAGAGTGAACTTCACGAAGAACTAACGGGTGGCATCGATGAATGCAATAGCTCCATTAAAGAACTGGATGCATTTCGCAACGACCTAAAGCGAACGGTTAAGGAATTCGAGCCCTACGAGCGCGTCTTGGATGATGTTGTGAAGGTATCGGACATATTTGAGTCTCCAAAAGATTGCATGGATCGGTGCGATGCACTCAGTAAGTTAAAACCATCAAGTGATCTAAAATAATCCTTAGTCTGTGCCTTGGATAGTGCTCGCCCAAGTGGAAATCAACAAACTGGAAATGCAGAAGATACAAGAAATTGAGGAAATGCGCAAAACTATGCTCAAAGTCACCAACGAAGCAGCCCTAACTGTTTTGGGTCTTAAGAATGATTTGGCCAAACTGGAGCGTTCCTACAATAATTCGCGTACTATGTGCCTGAAAATGGAAAAGATCTTGGGCACTACCAAGGATACAGTCACTATGAACGACCTGGACAAAGACCGAACCTTGGATTGCGTTCAAATTTTGTACCGTCTTCTGTGCAAACGACGCGGTTCGTCCGTTGTGTGTTTCATATGTTCAGAGAATCTATTAATAATAATAACTGTTACAGATATAGATGCTAGCTTTAGCCGTCGCGATGTGGAAAGTTCGATGGACTTCATAAAGCGAGAGGTTGAACTTCTAGTTAGGGTTCTGCGAAAGATTAAAGCGCAAAAAAGTTCCAATAAACCCGAAAAGCCCACAACACATGAGGGCCCGCCATGCTAAAACCTTGCTGATTATGTTAGCAAGAGTGAAGTTTAAGTTATTTAAAGCAATGCATATCTAGATTAGAACATATTAAAACAAACAAATAAAAGCCACTAACAATATTTTGTACAATATTTCCGATGTACTTTCAATTCAGGTTAAGGCTTTTAATATACTCGTAAAGTGTTTCATTTTATTTACGAATGGTATTATGTTGAGATGTAAGGATTAAAAACCCATATCATGGATCATCGTAATCTATTTATTTCTAAATACCCTTTATTTTATCCAATAATGACTTCCTATTGTCGCTGCCATGTCTGTCCCATCAAGCCTAGATACATTGAAATAGTAAAAGGATATCGAAATTAGGATTCCATGATTAACCCAAGTGTTTCCATTCCCTCCTCGCAGACCCACAGGTTAACTGTGAAATTGTTATGCATTGGGCGGCTTTTCAAAAATTATGAACGGGTTATGATTCCCATCTTGCAGTCCTTCTGGCACTCTGTTTGTGTATTTTTTAACGACATACGAGTATACCAGTTTTCCGTCAAATGAATAGATTTTTCCAAAAGATCGTAAAAGCTTTGCAGTACTGAATACATTCCCACAGCTACACTACAACGTACTACATATAAATATTTCAAAACATCAATTTATTTTTAAAAGTAGAGACAATTTAATACTCTTTGAAAATGCCGCGCAAGAGGCCCACATTCAAGACCGATGTCATCGGCAAAATGGATCTCAAACCGGAACATGCTGTGGGCGATTACATTCAATCGTGCCAGCAGGAACAGTTCTTCGTGTAAGTGATTTTGCATCTAACTGGTTTATCATCACCTGGCCAGCCTTATCGCACAGCAAACCCCCGAATTGGGACTCGCCTGGGGATTCTATTGAGATGTTGTTTATTTCCAATCAGCGAGAGCACGAGCAAATGCGCGTTATGCAGAGAGATATGCACAAAAATGCGAAACGCCAGACCGAGATCAACTGCACGCGTATACAGAGACTTTACAAGATTCAAGATCGGTTGCGGAAGCGATTCATTGAGGTCAACAGCTTTATAAAAGAATGCGCTGACAAGAAACGCAGTGCCGAGAAGATTATTCAGCATGAGAACGATGTGCACTCGGAACTATCGAAGGAAATCGATGATATGAATGCGTCCCTGAAAGAGCTGAAAATATTTCGCAAGGATCTGAAGTCAACAGTTAAGGAATTCGAGCCCTATGAGCGCGTGCTGGATGATGTTGTGCAGGTGTCCGACATATTTGAGTCTCCAAAAGATTGCATGGATCGCTGCGATGCACTCAGTAAGTTCGAATTACACGTCATATACAATAATCCTTAGTCTGTGCGTTGGATAGTGCTCGCCCAAGTTGAAATCAACAAACTGGAAATACAAAAGATACAAGAAATTGAGGAAATGCGCAAAACTATGCTAAAAGTCACCAACGAAGCAGCCCTAACTGTTTTGGGTCTTAAGAATGATTTGGCCAAACTGGAGCGTTCGTATAATCAGTCGCGCACCATTAGTCTGAGGAGGGAAAAGGTGCTGACCACCTGCAAGACTGCAATCACTACGAATAATCTGGACAAGGAGCGAACCTTGGACGGCATACAAATTTTGTATCATATGTTGTGCAAGCGACGCGGTATGTTCATAATATGTTTGGCCTTTTGAGCACTCGATGATAAGAATATCATTTACAGATATAAATCCTAGCTTTAGCCGTCGCGATGTAGAAAAGTGCTTGAACTTTATAAAACGTGAAGTTGAAATTTTTCACGCAGTTCTGCGAGAGTCTGACAAACCAGGAAAGCGATCTTTAAAAGGTCCACCTTGTTAAAGTCTCTGATTATTGTTCTGTCAATGGACTTTACATAATTCTGTTTTGCAATTTTTATACTTAAACAGATTTAATATATAATTAGGATCTTATCAACATATTTTCCATTTTATTATGGCATATCGTCAATGATTTTGAATAGATGTGTGTGGCGTCCGAAAACTGTGGAACAGTCGAAGGCAAATACATCTGAGCTGAAGATTCCAAGTTAAATAGATAGTAGTAGTAGTAGTACTTTAACATTTTGCATTGTACTTGAAGATATATGTTCATACATTGGTCTAGTCGGGCCCCGCTTGAATACTTACATAATTTCGACAATCTCTAAGTGTGATGAGCTATCCTCGTAGAACTATATTTTCAATACAATGTAGCTTGGAAACTGATAGCGGACCAATCCCTTGTAAAAGGCTGACGCGAGAATTTACATGACATATTCAAAACTTAAGTTGATCACAAACTAATAGTAGAACCTCAGCATGCACGATCATGTACTTCTGACCTACATGGCACACATTCAATATTACTAAGGTAGAGGGGATTGGCATCCCAAAATCAATTTCAATTCAAAATAAACTCAAATCCGATGTTGTATGAATAAATACTCTAACTTATAAGCAGAGCCTAGTCTTAAAGTTTTCTAGCCCAAGCATTACTTATTCGTTCATTTCAATACATATACAATACAGTAAGCACTCGTAGTTAAATATACCTGCAGAAAGAATCCAGCAATCTTACAGCTCTATGCCTTACCCCCGCTATGTATCTCACAGACATAAACCAGTATCTTTTACCTCCTATAAGGCATATATCGTTTGTCCTTGTCATTATTATTTAATTTGAATATCCCGAATAAGGATAAGGAAACGCGCACTCACATGTTCCTTCCATCCATATACGCGTGTCATACAAAAGCAAACAAATTTTTGCTTAAACCCAAGCAAATCAAATCAAATTCAATATAAAACGAAAGAGGAGGAAGGAAAGAAAAACAGACAGAAGCTCGAGAAACTTCTCAAGTGGCTCTCATCGCAGCAACTTAACTTCAAATCAAGTGGCAGGCAGAGGCGGAGAGCCCAGTAAAATAAATTTCATTTGCCATCAGCTCTGTAAATCTAATCTTTCCATTCAATTGCCAATTGGATTGTATGGCCAAAGATAATCTAACTTAAGCACAGATAATTCTTTTATACGAACATTTTGATCTCTATTCGCAGAACTAGCAACTAATTTTATAGAGCGAGCTGCTTGGCGACAGAGGCGGCGACACGCCCCCTTCTACACATCACATCACATCACATGCCAGGAAACTGCCGGTCCTCCTTCCTTCGCCTACTCGTAGGTAGGAGGCCGATGGTTGGGCGTTCCTGCTCTTTATTCAATTTGCTTTATTTGATTTGCGATTTTTGCTGATATCAGCTTGAAAAAATGCCCCTGTGGAGGGAATGGGGGGGACAGGACTTCTGCCCAAAAATCAAATCAAATATTCTACACGAAAATAAAATACAAAGAAATTTATTTTATTTTTGCTGCTGGTGAAAATTCGAGTAGTTGCCAAAGTCAATGGCAGTCGATGTTGTTGTTGCTCTTGTTGTTGTTACTGTTGTTGGTTTATTTAAATGTCGTCCATGTGGCCGCCCACAAGTTGCGCCAACGGCGTTTTGTTTGTCGTGTCGTGGTCGTGGCGAACATCTAGAGGGGCAGCAATTACATTAAGTTGATGGTCGCTGCTACCTTTTTCCCCGCTCTACTATATGTATTTTCTTATTTGCAGTCGTTCTAGCTTTTAGGCAAATATCGCAATGCAAACACTTAAGATTTGCAGCTTGTCATTTAAATAATTGAAAATGGATCAATTGTTGAAATATTGAACGAAAATTGAAGTGCTTCTCCACGGCTCCCCTTGTAGGTAAGCGTAGAAATATAAGAAAAATGACGATGCCAACCAACAGTAAGTCATTATGCAACATCAACTTGAAGTGGATTATTATGCAAAAGCTTCTCATTAGCTGTCCTCTGTGCGTGTGAATTATGCGCTCTCTTTTTCCTATTCACCAGAATGACAATAAAGCCTAATGGCATTGTCAGTTAATCCTTTAATTGCATTACATTTTACAGTCTGCGAATTAAATAATAAGCTGGCTGGCTGGATGGCAGACCCGCCATTGGGGAAGAAGCGTTGTACGTGTTAAGATTCTAGCTGAATTTTTTAGCCTTTCAATGGCACAAGTAAAAAGAAAGTACTTTAAGTACCAGCGTGGGTTGATTTAAATATATGGTTAGACTTTTTCTTCGAAGCGATAAAATGTAAGACAATAGATAAGATAATAAATAGCATGATACTTAAGCTGATTAATAAGGTAACTGGGATGATTGACAAAACCTACAAACCAGTAAATTAGTAGGTCATTCATTCTTAACATCTTCTCATTTGAGCGCCGGTTCTGCTTTGCTGGAATCATACTAGAGAGTCTTGGGTGAAAGCTATTGAGTCCGGAAAGCTAGTAGACTCAAAAAGCACAAATTTGTAGGCTTCCAGAGTCCCCGGATGCCGATGGTTATCAGTCTCTGTTTTGTTTGATATTAAGGTATGCGCTTTAATATTATTTCGATGACTAAAACTAAAGGTGTTATAGAAATTTTAAAAGTATGCCAATGACACTTAATTATTTATTCCTAATGTACTCCACAAAAGATGTACTTCACCGACTATTATTTATCTTCCAGTTTACATATTTTTAAAAGGACAGTTTTTGAAAAATATAATAAATACAATTACAGAATACTTTTCATTGAGTGATTAAAGGCAACTATTTTTAGATTAGAAGTAATTTGTAAAGAAATTGCTTTAAAAAGTGTTAATCTGGGAATGGAAAGAAAGGTAGAGTCTATTTAGAAAATTGAATGTCTCATATCTTAGAATCTAGTCTTATAACCACATTAAAGAATATATTGAACTATCTCCTGCGATGCCAGTTTCTCAATTCTTCTTCTACAGACCCAAATAAATAATATTATGGAATTTTCTAGCGCGACTTATAATAATGTTATGGATGTTTGAAGCCTAACTAATAATCATCTAATCTAAAATACATTGCATTTAAAATTAGAAATATTCAAAATGTTGTGTATAAAGTTTTTCATCCTTTATCTTATACTCCTGACTTAAGTTTATCGAACATTTGACCTTGTGGGTACAGTTTGGACCCCCTCCTTCTCCTTCATTAGGCAAGTCTGGGACCAAGTTTGAAGTTCAAAATTACATTTTCTACAGCTTTTGAAGAAACATTCTAATGCCCATCTGTGAATGTAGTGTGAGTTAAGAGGCATGTGATAGAAGTTTCGGGAGCAAGTAAACTTATCTAGCCACACACGCGTGTCTGGTTTCACTGCCTCTTCTCATAGCAGTCGAAACAGTTAATTTAACTTTACAAGTCCTTAATGTGACGGCCAGACAACAAGAGTGGGCAGAAAAAACCGAAGGCGACAAGAGCAAAAAGGGAACGACTCGAAGGACGACTTGCAATTAGAGAAACAATTCATGATGGTTGGGCTGGCAAAAGGCAGAAGGCAGGCAATAAGTGCAAGAGCTTAAGCAGCCAAATGCCTCAGACAATGAAATGTAAACGAAGTGCAATTAAAAGCATCCAACTTAAAGTTCTTGGCAGCGACTTTAAAGTGTAGTTCGTGCATTCTACAGGATGTCAAGTTCAACTCACTGGCGTAATAAATGTCACACGATTGCTGCAACAACAACAAGAATAAGAACAAGAACAACGAGAACAAGCGCTTTAACTTGATTAATATTATAACACATGATTTATGACGACTGTCAATAGGCAGGCAGTCAGCCAGCAAGTCAGTCAGTCAGGCAAGCAGGCAGGCAGGCAGGCTGGAAGCCCATTATGAAAGCCTGTGCCTGTGAAGGCTGAGATTGAAATCGCTTCTTTGTGCAGTGTCGAAGTATCGTCAGTTTCAGAGTCCCTGGACCCGTCGACCAAGTGGTGAGGTTGAGAGGTGGAGAGGGGGAGAGAGGAGCGTCTGTCTGTGTGATAAGATGGCAAATCGGCTTATGCTTCGCACTGCTGCCATACAACAAAACAATCGTCATCATCAATTCAGTCAGCGACATTAATATCCTTAAGGGCTGGCAAAAGCTGTCGTCTGACATTTGTGACACCTGCATTGATTTGTCTTCTCGTGTATTTGGTCTTGCCGTTGTTGTGGGGCGGGTAGCTTTAAATGGCACCTGTCCCCCGCCTAAAACTGTCTGTGACTGACTGCCTTTCATGTCTTACAAATGCCTTTTTTATGCGTTAATTTTTCTTCAGTGGTTTCTCTCTTTCATGTACTTAAAGCTGTTGTTCGTCGGGCTCATGCATATTTGAGTGTCGACACCTCGCAAAGAGACCATTAGAGAGACGACAAGCCAAGGTACATTAGAGCTAAATATTTATACTAATAGCCTAGACGACAGGCAACTGCAATTACGGCCCCAGCACGCACATGCATGTAGACTTTACTTACACATTTTGGCCCACAAAGTTGATAATTTATTCATTTGCTGATGACGTCGGCCGGCAGAAGCATTTATAGAGAACTCAAGTTTCAATTGCCAAAAAGTTAACCACCACATACACGGTTGCAAACCACCCCTAATGACTTCATTAGAGTCATAGAGAAGTCACCCCCTCTTGGTCTGCAACTACTACTGCCAACAATTGACGCAACCAGAGTCCTTGGGCGCCTTTAAAACCCCTTGAGTCGCGCCTGACTGCAGAAAAATTGCTTAATTTTTAATTTGAATGCAGGGCGTCAAAAGCAACAGCTTAAATATTTGAGAAATATGTGTAAAACATCTGTGCTATTGTGATTGTGGCTATAGTATTCACACTCTCACTCTCTCTCTCTCTCCCCTCCAAATTTCTCACTTTTCATTTTCGATTGCCGCGGCCCTTTGTTGGGCGCTCAACTATTTAGCGGGGCATTTTTGTAAGCCTATGCAGTTTTTTGTATTGTGTTGCTAAGCCGCGCATTTGTCAAGGGTTAAGGAGGGCGCACAACTGTTGTAAAATTCGAATTGTAAATTTTACACTTATCAAAAGGCATTTGTTCCATTTTTATTGATCTGTATTGGTCGACATATGCGTGTGCGGGGGTATACATATGCCTTTTGATTTGCATAAAAACATCATTGAGTCTTGGAAATTATGTCGGGTTTTATGGTTATTGAACAATTTAAGGCAACTGAAATGTTGACGTTAGTGGTTGGGGCAGGAGTTTCATTTGTAATACATTCAACGTGAGGAAAAGTGAAAGAAAAGGAGCTACAAAGGAAACAAGACAGATGATGACATGGGCTGAGAGTGCAGTACAATGAATGTCGAAGTAAATGCAGGTATGGATTATTTCTATTCGAGTTGCTCCATATCATAAAGAATTACGTGCGTATTTTCTTGTTAAAAATTTGCATAAAAGTAATTCACGTTCAACTTGAATAAATTTCAAAGGAAATACAAGCAGGAGGTGTGAGAAGAGCTCCTTCTCTGTGGCCTGTTTTGACACTCTCCAATGCAATTGACTAGTTTTTGAACAAAATAAACTAATAATTTTCTTCAAATTTATCAAGCACTTAACAAAAAAGGTTTGGTTCGCTTTATTACTATCGAAATCGAGAAGTCAATCTTTTTCTTTTGATATTAAAGTATTTTTTAAACTGTAACCCCATGGATTGAACCTTAATAGACGTATACCTTATCAAGCAACCTAGAGTCATCACCCTCCCTTGTGTTATGCTGTTCGTAATATTCTTGACGTCCTACTATCGATAAAGGTCCTGAAGGCTAGGGTAAGGTTGTGCTTCTCATTTACTCTTTTTTTGTAACTTGAGATGACTGTAAGATATTGAAGATGATTGACTTTGTTAACAGTCATATCTAAAGCTGTTTTGGGTACTATGTACTTTGAATTGAAAAAGTTTTGAAGCAACACTTTCTAACATTGGGGTGCAAAGTTGTACCTCATAATAGTACGCCCTGTTTCTCCGCTGGCTAGATAAAAAAGTTATATATAGTAAAAAGTCTTTGAAGCACTCTAAAAATTACGATTATCATCGCTTTGTATATTTCTTTGCTTCAATAGAAAAAGTTTTTGAGATTTGACTGGCACCTTACAATTACAATTTATATTGGATTAAACTTTCTAATGGGAAAGCTTCTAGATAAAGCTGAGGTTTGAACATAACCCTAGATTGGTAAATATATTTTTGTTTTTGATTAATGAAATTGAATAGCCGGCAATATTTTTTACGAGCTTCGTTTCTGGTGTTCCGATCTTTTAAAATAGACTTTATTCTAGAAGTTCCTGATGTCTAGCAGATGAAATTTATTTGAAGACAAAGACTAGATACAGCTCTTCCAAAGATGATTCTTCTGATGATGAGCTTTCTTCTTAAGACTTCAAAACTCTATAAAATGCTGCTATACTTAGTAGTTAATGTGTTATAGTTTTTTAAAGAATTTAAGCCTTAGATTAAGAGTTTACTGCTGAAAAAATGTTATGTGTGGACGATTTTTATTAGGAATAATTACTAACCTTCATGTTTAAGTGTAAGAAGGTGTCCTTTATCCTGAAAGCATATTCCATTTAGTGGCCATTTCATATTTAAATTGAAAATTATTTTCTGTAAAAGTTACATCATAGTGGAAGAAAAACAACACTTTGTTAAATTATGTTTGGCTATTTATTTTTTAGAATTTTTGATAAGCTGTTCATCCTATACTGATAACCCCCATAAGAATGCAACAAACAGTTACAAGGCTTTGTTCTTAAAGTGGCAAATTGGCCTGCCAAGCTCTGTTACAAGTCAATGTTAGCTGCGACATTTGAAGCTTGTTACCCTTTGAAAGATTAAAGACAACTTACATGGAAAACAGAGCACATTTTACACTTCCATGGCTGCATACTCGTATCTTTGGCACACGTAAGCTGTCGGAACATCGCATTGACAACCGAAAAAAGTCTCTGTCAATTGCAAGACATAAATCACAACGAAATTTACACAGCACACACAAAAATGGAAATGTAAACGCTTTGAGGGGAAGTGCAAAAAGCGAAAAAGTTGAATCCAAGCTTCTTGCTGCCCCCATACCTCCCTCCCCTCCCCCGCCTTCATCCTCCCCGTCCATCAGCCACCTAACATGTTTATCTTGGCCCATGTGACAAGAGTACTGCCACTGCCAGAGACTGGCTGAGGGAGTGAGTGCCTGAGTGAATGAATGGGTGAATGGGTGAATGAATGAGTGAGAGTGAGTGACGCACCTCGTCGTCGCAAATGGCGACAATTTGTGAAAAGCAAGAAAAACGCAGAATAATGTCAATGGAAACTACGACTTTGGTTGCGACTGCGAATGTTTGCAATATGACTATAAAAATATTGCAGTCGCTTTTATTTGCTTGACCCACTTTTAGCAACGACTTGATTATGTTTTATGCGCCCCCATGAATAGCGTTTTGATGGAGTCTAATGCAGCTATCTGGCACTGAGATGCAGTCTACTTAGTGGCAGTTTAAACGCCTCACAGTGGGCTGATCTCCTCCAGATACTTTCACTTTAAGTGAATGTATTTTGTGTGTGTGTGTGTGTGTGTGTGCGTGTGTTTGTGTTGGTAGAATACAACACTCTGTCACATTTCACTTATCTCGACTACAAATTTACGTAAATCTGTGCCGGCTGGCTTGGCTTGGCTCCTAAACTCCCTCAACTCCAACTCCATTTGCTAGTCTAGTCTTCCATCCAGTTCCATAATGTACTTAAAATATTTCTGCATTTTCCTCTGGAGAGTTGGTTTGCTGCTTCTTTCTACTGTTGGTGTTGTTGTTGTTGTTGGCAACTTTCATTTATGACTGAGTGTCAGCCTCCACTCCTGAGTGTCAGTTCGGCCAGGCAGCTGACATTTTCGTATCTCTGGCACAGAGTTATATTAAAATTGCTGCCCACATTTGTGAGCTGGCAAAGGATTTATGGCTGTGCGATTATTGTTTTAGCTTGTCTGCAGTATCTTGGCATATTTAGGTATGTCTCTGTTGTTGACGGCATATGAATTTCAAGTAGGGGAAAAAATCATATAAATTGTAGTTTAGCAACGGCTATTGCATCAATTTAGCCATTATTGCATTTTGAAGGCGATTTAATTCGTACTATATATCTTGGATTGAGAGGGAATTCATTTTCATTCATGATGTGGTTTAATGCTTGTTTTAGGCAGAAAGAATGAATTTGTGTTCGAATATCTGAACCACTTTTACTTGGAGACTATGAAGGCTAGAGGAATCTCATTTTATATGAGAATAAATTGAATGATTTAGTAAATCATGTTCGAAAAGAATTTTCAATTGAATACCTGCAGTTTTGCAGTTGTCCCACTAATAAAGATACACAAAAAGAATGATGGCAAAGGATTTATTTCAAGAGTAACTTACACTGTAAGGCTTAAGTATGACTGTATGAACCTCTTAAACTGGCAGGCTATGAAGTCTGCAAACATTATGCTTTCAATTTTCATGCTTTCGTTCTTAAATGTAAATAAAGTTTCTTTTAAATAAGCGACAAAACTAATCTGTAAATATTAAACCAACCGTAAAAGATGTGCTTTGACTTACTGAATATGTTCAGCACATTTTTTATTTACCTTGCCACGTAAAGTTGATCTTATCTATTTTTTTCATCATATTCAATTGATTTTAAATATAGCTTAAAGAATGTTTTCATCGAGTTAATAATTACCTTGCCACGTAAAGTTTATCTTATCTCTTTTTTTTTATCATATTCAATTGATTTTTCGATTTGATTTACTCTGCTTCAACAGCTAATTTTGGTTTGAAGAGTGTATTATTTCAAAGTCGACATCTCTGAAGTGCTATCTAGCCTCTCATTGCTTTAAAATTGTGGATAAGTTTCTGCTGCCCTGCTATCAAAATATCTTATTTTAAACCGCCGTTTGGCCGGTTTCTTGATGGAGATGCCATCATCTACCCCAACAACTTCCGTTTCCACTTTTAATCTTTGCTACAATTTGAGCTGTGTGCTGTTGGTGTGTTCTCTTTGTCAGCATTTAGGCCCTAGGCGCGATACTCTGTGCATTTATCCAATTAAGCACTTAATTGTCTGACAAGCAAATTGCTTTGTCAATATTTTCACCAAGTCATTGGACGCACATAGTGCTCTGCCTCTGCTTCTGCCTCGGCCTCGCTTTCTCCTCGCACTTGACAATGCTCTCATTCCCTCTCCCTTGGAATCACCTCACCCACATTTTCAAGTAGCAACTTCATTACGCACGCTGGGTACAAACCATCTAACCATCCAGCCATCCACCCTCGTGGCCTAGTCTTGAGGCAACCATCAAAGAGGCTTTTAAGTTTGACCACAAGTGTTGGGGCTTCGCCTAGCCCGAAAAAGCTTCCAATTTCCTTCCTTTTCAACAGTGTGTGTGTGTGCGTGTGTATATATACAAGTATATATTTAATAATATGTGTATTCGTTGGGTAGATAGCTATGCGGGTGTTGGGTTGCTTTCTAAGTATCCAGTCGCAAGTGCCTGCTCCGTGTCACTTATAAACTTCACTTCAAGCTGTCAATATTTATAAATATTTACACGCAACTGACAAGGGGGGGGACAGCACGTGTAGACCGTGGAGGCACATCAAATTGTGGGCTGGCAGGGCAGGGCAGGACAGCCGTCAAGGCTTTATATGTTGTCTGGGCTATATCAGTGGCATCATTGATATCTGCTTCAACAGATAGTACGTGAGACGAGCTCCAACTTACTCCGCCCTCAATGCCTTCGCACTTTCCGCGTTAAAATTAATTCTCCAAAGAAAGTATACCTTACTTTCTATTTGCAGCAAATTGTAATTTAAAAAGGATTAACGTTTGTTGAATTCGAAAGCGAAATGGAATTAAATGTTATGCTGAGTGCGTTTTATTCTTTAAAGGCATTAAACTTGGGCGAAAATTTGGATCAGGCACGGCAACGTATAATGCCCTTAAATCTGTTATTATTAGGATTTTTTTGTACAGTGAAGTCTTATTTAAGCAGAGCTCTAAGAGCAGTCTGTTTGACCCGACAGAATGTGAACCTTATTAGCTTTTAGTATTTTTTGATAATATTTATCTTATTATCTCCGTTCTGCTGTCTGCAATACTTGAGTTGTAATATTCAGAATGTATGTCGCTGTTCCGATTGAAATAATCTCCGAAATTACTTTAAAAGTAATTCTAAATGCTTGGATATGTCGCCCATCTAGAGCTGGAGAGAGATTGTGTAATATTTCTGATTGAATTTTATTTAAAGCGTCAGAAAATGAATTTACTTTTGGGACAAGTTTTTTATTTTTGAATTTTCTACACAAAATACTATTCTATAGTATGTAACGAAAAAAAAGCAAGTCCGAATTTTCGTATCTTTTAAAATAGCTATGTTTATTCATTTAAGTCAATAAATTAATAGGAAAGGAATTAATATTTGAAAAATGTATACCTATTTATTGTTGTTTCTTTTTTGTTTTGATGATATCAAAAAATTTCACTTAATTGAAATGTTTCTAAAAACTCTCTTTCTATAGAGTCTTTTCGAAAACAGCGTAAACGACAACTTTAGTCAATTTTTCCACACGTTCAACTAATAATTGCAATTTTGTTATATTTACAGAAATATATTTCAAATAGTTACCAGTTTATGTTAATAATTCGGTTTAAAAAGCATTACTCTTCGAATTCTTAAATTTCGAATACTGCCGTGCTGGGAAAATTTGTTACCAGTGACGGGGCTTTTAATGTAAAAAAAACCGGCCTTCTCATTTCCTCATTGGATGTCAATAAATCTTCAGTAATTGATTCATTGACTCCAGCTTTTGTCCAAAATAATCGCTCGTTGTGAAGAACCTTTAAGCACAGAAAAGGTCCTTATTATGCAGCAGTCAGGTTGCCAAAATTGCAGAGTCCGTAAATGCCCAATGATGTTTGCTTTGGGGAAGGACTTATAGCTCTTTTGAGATGTACACGATTACTACCCCCATTCCCACACGAGCTAAAGAGGTCAACCCTTTCTCTTCGCACCGACCTGAAACCACAAGCCACAACCTATATGCCTATGCCTATACACACGCACACACACAGTGCCAAAAAAGTTAATTACTTGCCAGGCTGCTGGGTTAGTCTCTGCTTACTTATGGCCAGAAAAACGGGCACGGACCAGCAATTCTCATCATTGGCCCCTTCGCACCTCATAACGCCGGCAAAGTAGTCGCAATAATAAACGCAATTTTAGCAGAAATCCAATTAAATGTCGTACGTAGCATACATACATATTGAAGAAGAAGAAGAAGATGCCAAGACCCAGAACAAGTCCGAAACGCTTGGCACTTGAGTAAATAAAAAACTTGCTGGGAAAGTGATGTGAATGGGCAGTAGGGTGTGGGGACTGGAGGGGAGGCAACTTTCCCGACATCATCGATGATGAGGCTGATAATAAGTGCTGGCGAGCAGACAATTTCTCGGACATACAAGTACAAACATATAGCTGGCATTTATTGCGTTCGCTAATAAAAATTGCAATTATTTAGCCAAAATGTGCGCTGAATAAGTGTGTGTGTGTGTGTCTGTGTGTCTGTGTGTGGTGTTGGGATTGGTATTGGTGGTCACTCGACAACATGACAAAGTCGTCTGTAATTTATTTCCACTTGGATGTTGGCTGTTGGCTGTTAGCTGTTGGTTTTTGCCAACAGACACAAAAGTAAACAACGAGGACGGGCTGCTGCGGAAAAGGCAACTTGCAATTTTTGCCATTGATGTGGCTGATGACGATGATGATGATGAGCTGGGACTGAATTCTCTCTTTTCGCCCCAAGAAGCGACTTTAAGACTTGTTGTTCGAGCAGTTCTCTGACACAGGAAGTAACTTGCTTGTGGTCGTAGTGGGCGTTGAATGCGTCGGCTAATGAAGTGTATGCAAATGTCTTGATTTAGTGCACACTACTGGGCTGGGATTAAGTTGCGGCTGAGGCTTTTAAGCGAACCTACAGCCAGCGAAGCGCTTAAGTGTGCATCTAATGAGTCGAAAAAGTTGTGAAAGGGCTCTTCAAGTATGAATGCCTGGGTGTGCCAGAAGTGTAGCTCTTCAGGTTGCCACGAAATGTGGGCAGTAATGCTCTACAGAATAACCAGAGAGAGAGAGTTTGGAATGGGAGCAAAGTCTATTTTGGCGTTTCAAAGAACAAACACTTCAACAAGAGCTGAGAAACTGTAATCAGGGTTGCGAAATCCTTTTAAAAATCGCAATCACTGACCGCTTAATGGCTTTGATTCACTATTACAAAGAATTTGTGTTCTTTTATTAGAGATTAGGCAGGAACGACACTGGGAAATGTAGCCCGATTTAGAGACTTGAATTATATTACGTTGAGAGAACTTTAATATACGGAGCATGTCACAGATTTTAACTATTCCTAAAACCAGCTAACGAAATGTGTAAAGATTTATGAAATTACTTTTTTTGTCCAAATATTTAGATCGTTAGAAAGAAAAGATGACATGTTTTGCTTACGGGTTTGTCGCAGTTATTTTTTTGTTTACATCTTTATTCTTTATTTAAGATCTGTCCTAAGTTGGACCATTAGTAAATTTTATGATAACTTTGACATTTTTGTAATCATGCTCGTCGATTTTTTCTGAACTTCTTTTTATTTACAGATAGACGAATATGTCGCCTCTTCCCAACCTACTTCAAAGTAGTATACATAGCATACATAATATCGGATTATGTTTTATTTGAGGAACTATCGAAAATCACCCGTTTTGTAAGTATTTACTTTTAGTCTTTTTTTAGACGGTTATACGAGATCGAGACAAAGATGAAAGAACGCTTCATTCCTTGAAAAATATACACTTTTTAGATAATCCACTCTTGCTTTTGACTTAATCTGATAAAAATATATATTTTAAGACTTCTTTTGGGAGGTACGCTATTACATTGGTTTACTTATTATTCCTGTTACTGACTTATTCGATTCATCGCATATGTAGCTTTAAATTCTTTGATACTCATCGCAGGCTCCTTTTGACGCTATCTGAATTTTTTTTAACAGATATACATGTAGACATTACCAGATCAACTCAATTCGCAATATCATAAGGTACATTCAATTATCTGTAGAGTTAGCTTCTAAACTCTTTCCATTTAGATTCGTAGTCTCTATTGTGTCTAGCTGAAGACAATGGGTGCAGTAAGTGCTGGTCTCCTTTTCTAAGTTTAAGGAGTCTTTGGGTATTTGTGCATGAACAAACTAGGCACGAGATTGATTGACTGTTTGCTTATAAATCAACTTGCATCCCTGGTAAACACTGGTAGGGGACACCTTTGTGTGGAAACTTTTTGCAAGTTTTCAGCAAACAGTTGCATCACATGGAACGGGTCTGCATTGAAACTTTTTCTCCACTTGCCACTTGATGCGGCCAATGTGCTGCCGCTTTGCCATTTCATGTTGATAAATGATGTAGCATTTTCATTTAGAGAATTTGTTGCCAAAGAAAAGTCACTGATTGACTAACACGGCAGCACATTGAGCCAAAGTTACCGACAAGCTGACAGGCTGGCAGGCTTGCTGCTGCACCCGCCAGGAGGAGAGAGGCTGCCTGTCAGCAAAACGTTTAGTGGCAAACACAAACACTCTCTATCTCCCTCGCACACACGTGCTTCGTTAGCGAATCAATTATGCCACAGACACCAGTTGCAGTTCCAGTTGCAACAACTTCGATGGCAGCAGCTGTGCTGCGGTTACTCAGCCACTGTTTTTGTTGGTGTGGCAGGTCGGTGGCGGTAGCTGAGCTGTGATTGAGTGTGGGATGGAGGTCCGGGGTAACTATCTTACATAGTTAGATGCTCAAGTGGGGCTGCAGTTAAAGCGGCAAAATCAGCATTTACTAATGCGAAAAGTTTTCGATTCAGTCAAGTGCGAGAATCATTGGAAGCGTTTAATTCAATTGGCCAGTTTTCGGACTGATCGAGTGGGCTTTGATCGACAATATGCTCATTAAAATCATAACGCTATTGGAACATGACTGAGGCATTTTTTTGATAAAATATATATATTTTAAATTAAGAATTACTCTGCACCGATTTTCTATATCAAATAGAACTGTAACGGAATAGCAAATTTGAAATTTTGAGCAATAAAATCGTTTTCTTACTTAAGAAATATGTGTAATTATTTCATTACATTTGGTATCATTACAAAACAAATATCAAATTTGAAGAACAATAATACCCTGAGAAGGGACTATGAACTTAACTTAAAAGGTATTGCGCATTTATTTGAGTATATAGTTTTATATGTTAAATGAAATTAATAAAATATATTAAATCAATTTTATATTTTATATAGTTTTATATGTAAAATCTGGATAGTTTCCAATCATAATTTTGCATCTTTTCAGTCATCCTTTTATTACTTGCCCAGCTACGGCTAAGGCTTTCATATAAAATATCACTTTGGTTGAATTTTAAATACCGTGCAGCTTTTCTCACAAACATTCGGGACAGACAAATCAAACTCTGGACTTCTATTTTAATTTTTTGATTCTTTGCAAATGTTTCAAACAACTAACAAGCTATAAACAAACTTTTAGTTAGTGATCAAACGAAGTTTATGAACGTTATTTGGAAATATAATAAAAATAATAGAATTTAACTTTGATCTTGAGAATTTTACGAATATATTTATTTAGGGCATCTTTATGTAGGGCATTGTGTTCTTATTATTTTAATGAAAATTCGTCAATTACATTAAGTAATAATAATAATTACAATTACAGAATTTCTGAACATTCGGTTCTTGTTCAAATGCATTCTTAATTTGTGCTTAAACTGATTAGGCAACTATGTACGAGACGTCTGTGGTCCAATGTAATCGCATGAAGATTTGTGGCTTGGCAGCAGTCCCTTGGCTTTCGGATGTGCATCACAGGGCGCTTCTTGGGTGACAGTTGAATGCTGGGCAGGTGGCATCCACAATACTCTCGGCAGCTGTGCAACAATGCACCCTCTTTAGCCAACCAGCCTGTGAGTGCAATTGCAGCAAAACATTTCTTGCAAATGTTTCAAAACGCAACTCAAGCATCAAGAACAATGCCATGCCAGATCCTGTCCACCCGCCCACCCGTCCGCCCGCCCACCCGTCCGCCTGTCCATGGTCCCTGTGCAGTTGCCAATTGTGCGCCTTGGCACATTGTCGCAGCGCACAACTTTTGTTCCGAGGCACAGGGCTTTAATCTTAAACATGCCAGCGGAACACTTGAATATTGTCAAGTGGCTGGCAGTGCTAAGGCGTGGAACACGACAAACGCCACACACCCACACCCACACATACTATGTATATATTTGTATATATATCTATACACTTGTTATGTCCTGCGTGCGCAAAGTAGACAGTTGACTTAACGCTAACTGCAGTAGCGATTGTCGTTTGCACTGCGCCGCAGCCCAGGGCTTGGTCGCTGCACCTAGAGATGAGCAACTGACGTAGTCGTGAGATTTGCATTCCCCTTTAACTCTTACGTGTTCCTTGTGGATACAAACTGCAAACTTGGTTGTTGCTTTTTGTTTTTAATATCAATCAGCTTTTATGTGAACTGTTTTCATAATGGTTTCGGATTAGTCCCCCAAATTTAAAGAAATCCAGCTATATGATTTCAATCAATTAAAAAGTGTATTATAAATTTATAAGCCGTTGTATCTAATCTAGATGAGTATTCAATGTTGTGGTTTTATTACTTACTTGTAGAATGAAAAGAACATAGGTGTTTAATGGTTGAATTCATTAGGCGAACTGCGCGCGATTTATACATACTTGTACAATCGACGTGCATCTTATCGATGGATTACAATACTTGTATACTAAAATTAGTATGACAGGGTTCTTAGTGCAGATTCAAATTAACTGACATTTATATTGCTTACAATTCCAAATATTTCAACATCTAATTGCTTCTTTCTCCACAGTCGTGAACAGTGTTTAGTACACATATTTATTTATTATTGAAGCAAATACAAGTATGTAATAATCTGAATAGGATATGCCAATCATATATATTTTATAAATTTTAGTTTTAATTACTATTAAAGTGAAAGTAGCTTAAAAGTTTTACATATTTTATCATATGGAATATTAATCTGGAATCTATCTGAATTGCAATAATTAGTTATGTCAAAAACAATCAGATAAAAGGTCGCTTTAAAAAAGGATTATTGATTAAAGACTCGAAATAGAGAAAATAATGCTCTAATCAAAGCTACCGATTCCAGATTTTGTTATTAGAATGACCGTTTTTTATGAAAATCAATTTGGCATTTTCTTTGTTTATATTTAAATGAAAGTATTTAAGAAATCATTTTTTCAGTATTCTATTCTATTTTATACTCTATTTTATACAAGTGAAAATCGACTATCAATTGAAATATTAGATAACTTGGGAAATATTGTCTAGTTCAATTACTATCATGATTTATTTTATTTACAAGCATAATACGAGTCCATTTACATTTTAAAAACTGATAAGTCCGATTTATTACACGCGCATCGCTCATTTCTAACCTTGGCTTATAACTACTTATATTTTTGAAATGCTTATATATTTAGGTTAAATTACATTAAATTAGATTTCTTAGACTAGATTCTTCTACGGAAATACAAAACTTGGCACGCACCCATCTCTAATTGCAGCCTTGACTTGACTGCGCTTGATGCTCTGTCAGCACGCTATGTGCCTGGTGTCTTTTACTCTGTGCCAAGTGCAAGGAGTGTTCCTTGACTGGCTGGTTGGCTGACTGGATGACAATCCCATTCAAACACACACCCACCCACCCACTCACACACTCAGTCACTCATTCACACTCTTTATTCTCACCATGCTTTAAACTTCTGCTTAATTTCAATTTCCCCTTCCGCCACCTCCCCGCTGTGCTGTGCTCATCAAGCAAACCACAGCACAAGCTCAAATGAAAATCCTTTTGCCATTTGAAGTGTTTATCTATATCGCTTACCAAACCAAACCAAACCAAGCCAAACCTAACCTAACCGAACCGAACAGAACCAAAGTGGAATCGCGGCCAACCGACGCATATCCCTAGCTAAATTTGTTGTTGTTTTGGTTTTAGGTTTTCGGTTTTCGGTATTCAGTATTCAGTATTGTTGTGCTCCTCCTTTTTGGCATGTGCGCATTTAATTGAAATTTCCAAACACGCCTCACGTCACGTACCACCGCTCTTGGGGCAGTCGATGCGATGGAGAAGCTCCTTAGCTAGCTAGCTAGCTAGCTACTAGCTACGAGCAGCTACTGAGTGGGTGGTTAGGTGGGCGTGTCTTGGGCGTACGCGCAAATTTTAATTAAAATTTTCGTTGCTCGCGTTTTTTCCTTTGGCTTTCGCTGCAGTTCCTGTACACGGGCTTTTAAAGTGTGAAAATGGGGCAGAAAAAAAGTTCTCTCACTGCCTAACAATTTCGCCATTAGATGTGACACCCCAGAAGCTGTGGCACCCGCCCCCACCCCCACCCCCAAGCGGGCCCTTGTAAAATATTTAACATGCAAATGAGTTTGACTGTGCATAAAGTTTCGCTTTAAACGTGTTTATTTTAGTTTCCTCTCCACTGCCACGCCCTCCAGCAAACATCCACTGCGCCCCCTTTACGCACTCGTTCAAAAGAGTTACAAAGTTAGTGAATATTTTAACACTTCTTCGTTGCGTTTAACATTCATTTACTCGGGCCACTTGTCGGTTGCTTGGATTTCCTCGCCCATCCACCCATCCATCCCAGTCGCTCCTTTTTACACTTTTTACATTTTAATGAGTTTTTAAATTTCAATGAGCAATATCGAGCTGTGTCGTGAATAATAAGGCGGGACTAGTATTTTAATAAATATTAGTTGTTATTATGTTTTTTTTTTATTTATTAATTATAATTGAATCGCATTTTTTCTTCGCAATGGTAATTATTCTTCTGATTTCAGAATAACACAATTTTTGTTCACTTTTAATTTTGAGTTCTAAATGCATCTTAACCCTTTTGGAACCATGCGTCTGTCAACTCGTTTTAGGTCTTTTAGCTTTATGAAATTGTGCTACAAAAGCAGTTTATATCATAGTTCAATTTATTCAGGAAAAACATAAAATAGGCAATTGAGCAAACAAAGTAAATAGCCTTTAAAAACAATAATCATACAATAATTTGTTACTTTAAATACTTTTCAAATGAAAATATTATTTTCTTGGTATACACATTACCAATATTATACTGTATTGGGATTATAAGTATGTCCCAGGATAAAAACACTTTCAATGAAAAATACGTTTGTTTTCTCAGAAAATATTTCATTTCAGCTTTTCTAATTATACATGCTTTTATTTAAGCTTAAAGCTATTCTAATAAGTTCGAAAAATTGTATGCATTTTTTAGAAAAACAAAGTATTAAATAGTTTATAAAATTCTTGTTTATAAAAAAAAGGTCTTTGACGTTTTTTAAACCGATGCTCCTAGGTAACGAAAGCGGGCCTCTTCAGATTGATTTCGGTGCAATGTATTTCTTACTGTAAACCTTAAGCGTAGAAGTATGTCATGCATGTAATAATATTTCTACTGATACATAGTTTTCTTCTACAAAAAATAAAACTTCATTGGCAATTACTTTTTAAAATATACTTGTCAAAAAAGACACAGGGGCATGCAAATTATTTCCTAGTCTAACCGCAACCTCACAATTTTGAACAAATTTAACAATTTGCCCATTGAATCAATGAAAACAATCGCCTGCTCTGTCTCGTCTTCTTCTTGATATCACCACAAGCCACAGCCCAAACTTTACAATCACTATCAATATCAAGTAAATAATTGGCTTATAAGAGCTGTGGTTACAACTCCTAAAACCTTCATTCCAACAGACTAGTCTGAAGGTATTCCGTGTCGAGTCATCCCAATCAGCTCTTTAGTAGAATAACTTTCATGTTGACGCCTTTTTCACACATTTCGGTTCATTAAAGATTTTATTTATTTTTTTGTTGTCTGTTTTCATTTCTCGATTTTATTTGGAGGCCACAACAACTTGAGAGTTTTCGTGTAAGAAACTTTTTACAAAAGCTTGCATTGTCGTCGTAGCTTGCTTGCTTGCTTGTTGGCTTGTCTATTCAACACTAATCAACAACACCACGGACCAAATTACACGCACATATACACACACATATATATATCCACACCCACGCCCACTACGAGTACACACTCATGCGAGCAAATCTTTGGCACGTTTCAATTCATTAGCTTCGTGACATTTGTCGTTTGATTTCATTCGGGCAATAACTTTGTCCCAACTCCGCCGTTCCCCTCCCCATGCAAGGCAGCGTTCCAATGCTGCAACAGCGAACTCATTCATGCATTCATTCACACGCACGCCCTACAACCCTTGCCCCTTGCCTCCTCCTCCTACCCCTCCTCCGCCTTCTGCCCATTCCACTCCAATTGGATGCAATGAAAACGCATTGTGGTCGAAATTGTTAACAAAATGTCAAACGGAAACGGCGTCGGCGGTGACGGTGGTGGTGATGGTGGTGGCGGCGACGGCGACATCCAATAAAACTTCAATACCCGGCGATCGAACCAACGACCATGGTGAGTGATTTTTATGCACCCGTATTACAAGCGGGGAGGTGCAGAAAGAAAGACAGAAAGGCAGTGTTGGAAACCGCTTCAAGCTGATTGTGCGGTTGTTGTTACAATTGTTGGCATTGTTTTGCCCTTTCCCAGAGGCTATTTATGCATGTCATATACAGTTTAACAAACTCTTTTAATATGAGAAGCGTCTTTTTTCAGGGAATTAAACAGGAACCATATTGAATTGATACAGTTTTCGAAACCCGTTGACCGTTAAACTTAATTCTTGAAACTAAAAAACCGCATTAAAACTAAGTTTTCCTTAATATTTCCCCATTACGATTAAGATTTTCTTTGCCAATTTTTATTCAAAAATTGACTTAAGCTATACTATACACTTGCAAATATAACATACAT
Organism: Scaptodrosophila lebanonensis; assembly: GCF_003285725.1. Lineage (NCBI taxonomy): Eukaryota > Metazoa > Arthropoda > Insecta > Diptera > Drosophilidae > Scaptodrosophila > Scaptodrosophila lebanonensis. The sequence continues at coordinate 5,772,098 of NW_022060561.1, read as the reverse complement.
ATGTACATATTCATATCTCAGATGAAAAGATATTGGTGGAAATTTAAATAAATAAATTTAATAAAGCCAAATAAATAAATAAACCATTATCCGATACCGGCTTAGGTTTATCTGTACTTAACTTTTCAGAGAGTGTACGGGCATACATCATCTAAATAGATTTAACTTTAAATAGTTCGCAGAACTAAACCACATAGCTGTCATAGGATGGATCGGTGTTCTATTTAATTTTCAGATGGAAAGAGTTGTCCGATGCAGAAAGTTTCGAAGTTTGAGCTCAATTAGCTTTTATATATTACATCTATGTATATAGCATATCTTTATTCGCATTCTGCTGATTTTTATGCGCATAGGTAGTCTTTTCCCTTGCATAAAATGTGAACTCTTACTGACATATTAAAGTGACCTTGAAAACATTTTTTGGAAATTTTAACTCCAAATAGGGCAAAATTTGTATGCGAAAGTTGTACTTTTCATTCAATTGACATCAAACTTGGGTTAGCTGCTCTGAAAATGATAACAATGATAAACAAAATCCATTCTCCGTCTTTTGAGATTATATTTCGAAGCTGTGTTATTAGGGGATTTCCAAACGTTTTGAGAAGCGAGTACACTGAAATGTGAATACAAGTTTTGTTATATAGAGAAACATTTACTTACTATAGGTGTCGATTTATTTTAATGTCCATGTGTTACGATTGAAAAAGAAGAGGAATTGTTCATCAATACACAGCCCAATTGCAAAGCTGTAATGTGGAAAAATTTCGGAAAGCTTCTTCTGTTCTTATTGAAATTGGTGTATATATTTGATTGACATCCAATAGACATACTTTTAAAAGTCAATTAGAGTGCAAACTATTTGCCTGTCTGACCTCTAAATCTGCGATCCAAAACACTAAATACAAGTAGTATTCTTTATTCAGATAACTCCTGCATCTAATAACATAAATCCGTGATGCTTTTAGGGTATTAAGAGCTCACTTATATATTCTCCAACGGCTATTGTTGTTGTTGTTGATGCTGCCACTACTGCATGCTATTGCTGTTGTTGTTGTTGTGGCCAATGGCACGTGATGAGAGCAGCGGTGCACGCGACTCTGCGACACCTTTGCAACAACAATTGTTACTCCCGGGTCGGGTTCAATGCAGTTGGCTTTAGCTTTGCGAGTACACTGTATTTCAGCTCATTCTGTATGAAATAATGCATTTTGTTGTTGTTGTTGTTGTTTCAGATGCCACGAGGTGTTGTGTTGTGTGGTGTGGAGTGGAGTGGTGTCGCAGCTGCATTGCTGCTCTTAATTTTAGGTTTCAGTGCCAGACACGTAGCACGCTCCAATGTAATTATGGAGTGCACATGTGTTTGCTTGATTAGGCGGTCCGGTCGATGGATGGATAGTGTGGTGTGGGTGGGTGGCGGCACTGTTTGCATTTGCTTTGCAACAACAACGACCAGCAGTCCAACTGACATTTGTATGCACTGCCATGCCCTTGGCATCGTGCTGAAGGCGACATTAGGAGGTGGGTGAGGAGTATGCGGCATACCCGAGCATTGGAACGTGGGAACTGGATGGGCAATGGACGTTGGTCGTTGGTCGATGGGCGTGCGTGACCGGCAGTTGTTGCGATGTTTGACTTACAATTAAATACGAACGCTACTCATTATCAAATTTGTCGCGAATTTGTACAACTTCCTCCTCTTAACGTTCGACTGGATGGGACTGGGACTGTGCTCTTACAGGTGTGAAGAATTGCGGGGTAGCTGTTGCAGATAAGTGCGAAAGTTTTGTTCGTTGTTTATCAACTCAAGTGGAGTGCGAAGTGCAGACAAATGGGCAGCCAAATGCAGTTCAAACATTATAAAACATTATATGTGAACAGTAAATTGTCTAAATAAGTGTAACTGATTAAAATTATAGAAACATGTCTCAATCTAAAGCCATAGCGGTCAAAATTCCGCACTATTTACCACATTGGGGCATGGCTGTTTGCAAAACTGTAAATTTCTTAAACTGTCATCAAAATTGGACCGCAGTATCAACAGCGCTCCAAATGATAACCCAAACAAGAAATGACTGTCATATCATTTTTAAAAGCCATCAGGCTTTAAGTTCCCTATCGTGAAGTTTGCAGGAGCTTTAGCTAGGAGAACCTTCCTCTAATTCCTCTAATTCCAGCAACACTTTTCATTTCGAAATCCATATTTGTCTGTCTCTATTTAAATTTGGTTTGATTTGCTTGTGACGTTTGCTTACAATACTTATGTTTTAGCATACAAAATTATTATTTATAAAAGAAGAAGAAAAGCCAAAATCGAGTGCCTCGACTCACAAGAAAAGCTTTCCAATTATAACTCCATCGGGATTCTTCTGTAACTTTGTGCATCAGAAGATTAAATAAACTCGTACTGGGTACCCATAATCCAGGTGCTCATACGTACTTAATTAGGCACTAAACGGCTTAACTTTCAATTAGTGGGACTAGTGTTAAGAACATTCCGTTGTTAGTTTGCGCTTTTAAAGCAAACAATTTTCGCATTAGTCCCAATTCATTTAAGATTGTGCGTTGTCAGTTGTCAGTTGACAGCCTCAGCCTTTGCCGCCGCCTCGTCGTCATCGTCATCTTCCCATCTTAACGTGCGTGTCAGCGTCAAACTCATTTACAACTTACAAGCTACCTGGCGTCAGACTCAGGTTCGGATTCCGACTCAGGCCAGCCATCATGTAACCGGGGCAACATGCACAAAATTTGCGTACGCAGCGCAACTAACGAACTGTTTTGGTCCAGGGCCTAGGCCCCCTTGCCTGGTTCTGGGCCTCAGCCCGTGACTGCGACTGTGACTGTAACTGTGCCGCGGGCTCAAACGCAAACCAATTTGCGGCAAGTGCCTTCGTTGTCATGACACATGCCACGGCCCCGCTGCAGCGACCGCGGACGTCATGGGACGCATTGGGCCTGACTGCTGCATGATGTATTGCTTCCGAATATGATGACGAGGCGTGTTAAATGCTGTTGCAACAACTACAACACAGGCAAAAAAATGAAGAAAGGAATGCTCGAGTCGAGCAGGCCCGACTCTTGAATACCTTGCACCCGCCCATAAAAAAAAAAAACAATTATATAATATTTATTAAATTAATTTGTTAAACAAACACAAACACAATTATAAGATGCTCTATACCAGAAATATCCAACAGGTGGGATGATGAGAAACTAATATCTGATTCATGTTACTTACAATCAGTGGGAGGAAATGGAAAACGATATCTCTTGTGTCTACTTCTAATTTTGTTAAAAATATAGTCCGACAAAGAATCCTAAATTTAAAAAGAAAATAAATTGAATCATTTTAGGCTTGTTTATGCACAAACATCATCTTTTTTATCTGAAAATTAACAATATATGTACATAAGAAGTTTGTCAATTTTATGACTGTTTAGTTAGAACAATGGTAAAGCGTGTGTCTAATAACTATTTCATCAAATAATTAAATTTCGCTCATACACTTTATTATCTAAACATAAGTCAAAAACGTTTTTTTAAAGCCATACTCTATATATAGTTTACTTGTACAATTATTTTTATTTTACATTCTTCAACATTTTATAGGTACGTTTCTTCTGATTTCACCGAGCGATAAACTGAGTCTATCTTAGTTGCAGTATTTGTGCTTAATCGACTTTGTTGAAATATTTTCTATGAAGATAAATGAAAATATTGAATTCTTTTGAATGCAATGCTTATATTTTTAGCAAATATTTATTCTCTTTTGATATAATACACACATTTACTGCCTCCTGGTCATATTCAGGGTGATATTTTTGGCCGGATCATCATTTGAACAGGGTGTCTCAGAAGACTGTAGGGATCGTCGAAGGATAGAATAGAAGAACTGAAATAAATATTTAGTAAATCAATATTCAATGCCATCAACTACATAGTAGTAATAACTCTGGCTGTGAAAATTATTGCAAAGCCTCCAAAAGTACGAAAAGAAAACAATGATTTTAAAATAAAAACAAACAGAGAAACAAATAATTGGCCAACAAGAAAAATCAATCTTCAATGTGTGTGTGTGTGTTTTTTTTTTTTTTTTTTTGTAAAGTCTATCGCTTTTTTTTGATACTTAGAGATTCTATTAATTGTTGCTAAAATCAGGCTTCATTTAAAACTTTTGAAACCGGACCACTGACAATTTGATCATTCACTTTACTTCATTTATGGATAAACTTAAATATTTTACATGCTAAAAACTTTTAATATAACCCTTTGAGTTTGTGATTAAAATGTAGGAGATTGGCCTTCGCGAATCTGAACAGGTAGAATAGTATACTATATCACGATTATTCTTCTCTGTTTTTCACAATAAAGGCAAATCTTTGAGCTTTTAAGCTACTTATTTTTTTTACTTACGAGTTACAATCATCTCCGTACCACCATCCAATTCTCCAACGCCTTCCACAATTACTATCAATCAAGTCTGGTGTACTAAATTGATGTTTTAGGAAGTAAGTCATTAAATCAAATCCATTGCCTTCAAATGCTCCTAGGGACTCTATCTTATATAGCTCAGTTTCGTTCGCAACAATGAATTTATTATATCGCAAGTATTGCCTCACATTGTTATTAAACCGTATACCTACAAGCAATTCATGTTGCATAGCATTTGTAAGTTGGTGGAGTTTCTGCAAACCCAGCCAATAATCCCCCGAGAGATCGCCAAAGCCATTGCGGTAGTCATACCAAGTTCGATTCCAGATCGATAGAAGAGTGGAGTCCTGTTTAATAACCATCCATCCACCAGCATTGCACCGAACTTTAAAGGGCTCCAGGCCGGGCAAATGGATAGATTTTATATAAGTCCAGTTTTCTCGAACGATTGGGTATTATTGGTAGGTGTTCTTCTGTCACTAAGGTCGCAAGCTTCCCTTTTCTGCTTTTCTGAGTTAAGCGCTTCTAGCAATGCCCTATTATTGTTTTCTAATTCTTCTCTTTTTTGCTTTTCCGACTCTTGTTCTATTACATACAACTTTATAGTTTGTTCTCTTTCTTCTATTTGTTGATTTTTATATTTGGTTTCCGACTGTAACCCACGGATTATATCCTCCTTAGATTTCAGTGACAACCGTAACTCATCTATTAGTCTATTCTGACTATCACTTAAAAATTGTATATTCATTCTGCTACTCAAACGACAAGCTTGCTCCGTAATATTTTTGATAAGGGATGCTTGTGCTTCGTTTTCAAATTGCAGTGTTTTAATTTCAATAATCTTGTGGTTAAGTTGAACTTCCAGAGAGATTGCTTTCTTTAATGTTGGCTCATAACGTAGAAAACAATAGGTTCCACATTTGTGTTCCATTGCCACGAAGTTCATGCAAGACTGAAAGTTTATAATTAAATTAGAATTCGTGTTGTCAAAATAGTATTTTGCTTTTTTTTATATGCAATTAAATCTAATTTAAAATTTATATTCTAACATATATATTTTACCGATTGATCGTCATAAACACTGGATGCACCAAAGCTTACAAAGCTTAAAACAATTAATGTAAAAGCAAACATTTTAGCAATTTCCATTACACTTCTGTTTAGGAATAATTCCTTGTAGCTGATTGTTGCGCTGTCTTTGAAACACTGAGCTCTGCTTAATTTCCTTCCATCAATTTAAATAAACACCAATTTGGTGCTCAGCATAAACGATTCATAAAATACTGAGAATAGCAGTGTCACATTTTCGGTGCACATGCTTATCAACATGCTTATCAACATTCTTGGTATTTTACTGCCTCGTTTATAGGGTTCCTTAAGAAGAACATTTTTATACCCTGTACCCGTAGGGTAAAAAGGGTATATTAGGTTTGTGCAAAGTATGTAACACCAAAGTATGTAACACCGACCCCATAAAGTATATATATTCTGAATCAGCATGACGAGAGAAATCGATCTAGACATGTCCGTCCGTCTGTCCGTCCGTCTGGATGAACACAAGGATCTCAGAAACTATAAAAGCTAGAATAACCAAAGTTGGCATCCAGATTCTCCTAGGTCCGAGAAAGGACGAGTTTATTTTTTTTTAAAACCCCCCCCCCCCACGCTACAGAATTTCGTCAATAGCGTCCACATTTCAAATGCTACCTAAACCAAACTTTGCACACATAATTTATATATAATTAATGTTAACTTTGCACAAATCCAATAGACTCTTGTATCCTTCAAGTACAGAGTATAACAAGAGAGAACGCTACAGTCGAGCAAGCCCGACAGTGTAATACCCTGTACCCAGGTAAACTTCCGTCACTGAGTTATATGCGCCCAAAGCAGCAGCAAAAAGAGGAAGAAGAAGAGCGAACTTGTTGCTGCAGTTTGGTGGGGTTGTACTGGCGAGAATTTATTTCGCTAATAACTTTTCTTAGAATTGACAGAATTGAATTTTAAACAACAGTAGACAATTATATATAAATTATGTGTGCAAAGTTTGGTTTAGGTAGCATTTGAAATGTGGACGCTATTGACGAAATTCTGTAGCGGGGGAAGGGGGGGAAAATTAGAAAAAAAAAATAAACTCGTCCTTTCTCGGACCTAGGAGAATCTGGATGCCAACTTTGGTTATTCTAGCTTTTATAGTTTCTGAGATCCTTGCGTTCATCCAGACGGACAGACGGACGGACGGACGGACATGTCTAGATCGATTTCTCTCGTCATGCTGATTCAGAATATATATACTTTATGGGGTCGGAGATGCTTCCTTCTGCATGTTACATACTTTGCATAAACCTAATATACCCTTTTTACCCTACGGGTACAGGGTATAAAAAGTAGTCGAACGGGTTCAGAGCCACTTAACACTTTAATTTATAAATTGTCATACAATTCTAATACGAGTATTTATTTGTAAATGCGAATCAGGTTTTCTAATTGAATAAAATACCAAATAATTACAGCTTTCCGCCGATTTAAAAAACTCTCTAAAATAAAATTAAAATAAAACCCTGTTTTTAATTATTACGTGATTTAACACATTTTGGGTGATTTCAATTATAAGAAACCAAAAAAGGAATATACAAGATAACCTACGAATGAACTTAGATAGCATTATCTTTGCCTGAACTTCAGCAAATAAACAAAAATCGAAATGTTTTTAGACTCAGACTGTCATAGTATAAGCTGGCATTTAAAATTATAGCAAATTATGAATGCAAAGTGTTGTTTTATTCGTCATTTAAAATGAATGGGCAGACAGACAAACAAATGGACATGTCTGGATTATTTTGTATTTCGTCATGCTGTTTAAGAATATGTATACTTTATGGGAGTATGGAAGAAGATCTTAACACCGCACATAGGGCCAGGCGGCCGATTTTTTGGCATAAATTCGAAACATGAAGTTAGAGACTGAAATTTGGTACAGGTGCTTCTAATGACATGTATAAGAACTGAGTTAAATTTTGGATCGATCGGACCACGCCCACTCCTACCGCCCATATAAGACACAGACATTGTCACTTCTTATTCAACTAATGTGTGTTCGTGTATTAGTATTATACTAAATAACATTTATATTTATGATTATTTGTGCTTTAACTTACAAATAATTCAACAAATTGAAGGAACACCAACCATTGCAAAACTCATGCCAATCTTTAAATATTGCCATTTTGCATAAATTATTTTGTGCTTGCCTCACAGATAGGTCACAATTGATACGATTTTGTATTTGTCAAAACCATAGAGATAATGTGTAAAAAGCACTACGATTTAACCACGAAACATTTCCAAAATCATCTAGGAGTTTTAGGGATTACAAATAAGGATTTCTGTGCACTTTCAGCCTCAACTACAAAATAAAAGTGCCCGAAAAGTCGCAAAAAGTCGTTAATATAAATATTCAACTTTAATTTGGCAATATTACTTTTTCGCAGAAAATTGAAGAAAGTATGTTTTCAGTCCCCAATGGAAGGGCACTTTGTTTAAGTTTTATACAAATATGAACCACACAACTAAATGCACACAAAAAACAAATTAACAAATACGAACAAATTTTGTTTCTATATGAACTCCCTACATACCCAAGCCTTTCATTTCCATTGTTAACATTACGTATTTTTCAAAATTATGAAATTAACAAGCTTGCAGTTAGCAAAAAATGTCGCACCATTTTTACCAAAACGCCTTGCAGATCGAACAACTGACTTTGAAATGTTATCAATATTACAGTGTTGCAATTTTTTAATTTATGTCAAAAAATCGGCCGTCTGGACCACTGTGCACCGTTTAGATCATAAAACTACATAAGCATGAACAAAGTTATAGTTTTATGAATCACAGACAATGTGCTTGATGCTCATTCCTGATATGGCTTTGAAAGTGACATCCTATTTGAAAATCAAATCGATGTGTTATATACTCGTACAATATATTATATAATATTCCTATTTAATTCTATCTTGAATTCTAGTAGGTACTTTCGTTAGTTCTGCCTCTTCATGAAACTTAACTATAAGTAACGCTCATTGTGCTGTGCATAGGATACTCGTATATGAATTCCATATACCCGATTCGGAGAGCTGCAGGGTATTGGAAACTAAAATCTGTCAGTTGCCAGGCCGGCCGACAGTCTGGCGGCCAGTCAGTAGTCGGCAGTCAGCAGTCGAGCGTCGTGTCATGGGCCATGCTCAAATTTATTGCCGCAGTTGTAAAGTACGAAATGCGTCGTAATTAGTTGCAACTTGAGTTATTTGTGCAACAATGCAGCAACAGATCGTAGAGCCGTGTGGAGGCCCCCTCCCGTCCTCCAATTGGTCTTCCAGCGTCTCATTAGGCTGCGACCACGATGAGTGGAGAGTCCGTTTTTATTTTTTGCTATTCGCACATTAGACACGTACAAGTCACATTTGCTTTTTAAATATTTCGCTTACATTTTCAAATGCATAAATTTCGTTGGCCATAAATTTTGAATGAACGCCACGCCGTCACTAGTCTGGCCGAGTCGAGTCATTCGAAGTCATGCCAATGAGTCGGAGGCAGAGGCAGAGGCAGCGCTTGCCGTTCCGTCACTTTTGTTGTTTTTCGATTTATCAGGAAATTGTTTATTATATTGTAGAAATTTTATGTGCGCACGCTCATCGAGGACATTTGTACGCCGCCAATGTGTCGTCGAGTCTCGTTTACTTTATTGCCTGTGGCATGTTTTGTTTTTGTCTTTGGCGACTCCATGACCATTTGGGTGGCAATGCCTGCACAAATTTATGTGCTAAAAAGCGTGGGAAAAGAGTCTGGCATAGGGCTCGGGCGCATTGCAATTGCTCATACTTGGCTATAGCTGCTTGATTTATGTGATATGAACGTATATACAGCGATATGAATATGCCAATAGCTTGCAAGTCCATACATTCTCGTGCGCGTATGTACATATGTGGCATGATTTGCTAATGAAGCTAATCGTAATCTCAATAATAAGTGCGGAGGAAATCATATAACAAATCTTGTTGATAATGTGCATATACTTATTAATCATCAAACATCAGATGCGTTGTGTTGTTTAATCAAATTTTAGAATTCTTTACTTGAAGTTTTCATTCAACGCCTGACTTCGGCTTCATTCCGCATTGAGAATTTTGGTCAGGCGGGAAATTACCCTTTAACTGACATCAATATTGTGATCTGATTTACTGATTGAAGCTACACCTAATCTAGATAAGAGTTCGAACGCGAAAATTCAACAAATGCAAGAAATCGAGATCAAAAAAGAGTGTGAATTTCCTGTCTCTCGTACTTAAAAAACAGATCTTGTTACTAATCGATCATTGCTAATGAAGATACAGCTGAACTGGATAACAAGCTAACGGGCAAATACGCAATAAATTAATGAGTTTTATTTATTTAATAAAGTTTAATAAAAATATTTAATAAACTTTATTTATTTATTTAGATAATGATTGAAAATATACTGGGAATTGGCTCCTTCCGAAAATATACCTCCTCTCTGTTCTATAAAAGTTACAATTCTGGCTCTGAATCTGGCTGTGATGCAAATTTCGAAATTGTTGTGCTCTTGGTCCTGGAACTTCTTTGTGTATAGCTGCCATTACTTCAAATGAAAAGGATTGGTTCCGAGTCCTGTACTGTGTTCGGCTTCAGTAGTATTCTAATTCGGGAACTGATTAATACTTAATAGTACTTAAATAAATAAAATAAAATATAAAACTTTAATTTCAAGTACTGCTTCGGATTCTGTTACGGCTTCGCATCCGCTATTAGCTCTTGCTCTCATACGGTGTTTTTAACTCCGATTTAGGTTTCAGTACGGATGGCTGCTCCCAGTCCTATTTCAATGCTGGATTAGTTAGAACTGCCCCTTCTTCTCATTCACTATACGTTTCAATGCCAATTTTTATGGGACAAGGTCCCTTACTGTTTCTCGACCGTTACATGTCCTTCCAGCACCCTATTCGGCTCCCATAAAATACATATAAATATCTGGTTCTGATTTTGCTTTCAATACTGATATTAAATTAGTTTTGCTATTAGCTTTTCTTCTGTAACCATTTGAATTGCGTTCTATTGGTACACAAACAGTTTCGTTCATTTGTTTGGCACTGTGCTTCTTGCTCCAAAATATTGTCCGGTTCCGGTACCAGTTCCAATTTCGGTACAGAATGTAAAGTTGAGAAGTTAAAACTAACCACTATGCCGACTTTTTAATGGATGTCACTAAAGTTAAACTTTGCATCTGAATTCTTATGTAGCGCTTTCGAGTGAATTCCCTGTACAGATTTATTATATTAGAGGAGTTCCGTTTTCGTATTTTTCCCTTCAGAAAACGGTATTTAAGAGAATTTTTTTCCTGGTCGCTCTATGATTTCTTTAATCGCAATGTCAATTTGGTAAATCAATGTCAAGTTGCTAAAACATTTCTCTACAATTTCTGAACGATATACAAAATAAATAGTGTCCAATGTGGCAAGAGATTTTGTATTCAGTTGGAGTCGCACACATTTTATTGCTTAGCAGGTAAAGTATCCGTTTAAAGACGTGGCTTGTTGCTGGAAATCACGAACTGAAAATAAAAGAGTCTGCCTTCCCTCTCGCCAGCTACCCTTTTGAAGGAACACCCTCGCATTTTGCTTGTGTGTGGGGGCCACCCATGAGCACCCGAGTTGACGTAGAACACAGAAATAATTTCTGGCCGCATGTTTAGGCAGATTTGAACATCGAATCACACATGTTGCTGCTGCAGTCTGTTCCAATTATGGTGCACTCGAATATCAAATTAAGTGCCCGCTGCTGTGACAGTTTTAATGTCTTTAGCACCATAAAAACCGCAGCACCATAAACGGGTAGAACACGCCACAAAAAAATAATACTACAGATGGGTAAAAATAATTTACACGCCGCATCACGGCCACCAGTAAACTATGAAGAAGGCCGTACGAATGCCCTCCGGCAATTATGGAAACCCGAGGCGTGTTACTACACCTACGCAGTGGGGGCAGCGCCAGCAGTCCCAGTCTGTCTCCAGAGTACAAAATATGACACGGAAATTCTTTGAAGAAAAATGCTCAACTTTTACTTTTGTTGGCTGTGGAACAATTTTTCATAAATAGGCAAATAGGCGGCAAGGGTTCGAGAGAATTCATGCCACACTTGGCAGCCACTCTTCTAATCTGCCCAGCCCAGCCCATCGCAGCCCAGCAGCTGCTGTTAATTAATGGGTAGCCGCGTTCAATGCACCGGATAATCACGCGGCAGGGACCAGCAACACACAGGCAGTGGCAGCTTTAAAAATCTCAGCAAATAAATCTTCTCGAGAGTGAACAAGGGAGGAGGGAAATTGCTGGAAATAAAAAGCGAAAAGATAGCAAGAATTCTCAATTTTGGTTGTGATAAATGATAGTCAGGGGTGAAAGTGCTGCAATTTTTTGTTGTTGCTGCACAAACAACCATCTTGGCAGTTTCTTTAAGGGCAACATTTAATTGAGTAATGCTATAACAAGAACTTAAGACCCTTCAGATCAATCAAGAGCTGTTCGGAGTGAATCTCATGAAACCTATGTGTGGAACAGACAAGTAATGGCGGCAGTTTAGAATAACATGCATCCGTTTTGACTTAAACTTGTATTCAAATACGAAATGGAGCAGATGGATACCTGTTTCTTATTATGGTGAGGTACTATTTTGATGAACTCTTTCGAAAAATGTCAAATGCACCTTCAAAGCTGATTTTTGAGTTTCAAATCATATTTCTTCGTTTGTAGGGCCTCTTTCATGGTTTACAAACGTAAATGCATACTTCCCAGCAAAGAAGTAATCTTTTAAGGATCTATTAGTCGTAAATGCGGTTTTCAATAATTTCGTGGAATCGAAACTAGATGGACAATATTTTAAACTGAATAAAAATATCAGTAGTTCAAAAAAATAAAATTGAATTTATATAAATGTTGTCTGATAGATATTTTCGAAATTTTCAATGCAAAATGCAATGCACTTGTTTTTACAAACAAATTTCTCCCTAACTACTTAAGTGCGCTTTTCTAAATTTTAGGATGATTTCGGACATATTTTTCTGAGTGTAGAAAATTAACTGTTGTAATTCCAAGTACTTTTGCTCGAACTAAGCTACTTATCCACGTAACTATCTTTCAAATATTCATCATAAAAGAATATTTAATATTATGGTCGGCACATGCAACATTGTCAGCTGTGTTTGAATCCTTTATCTCTTTCGAACGCCCGCCATAGTCATTATATAAGAACTATCTGAACTACAATTACAATAAATACGCCAGCTCGTCCACGCATATTGAGCAATCAAAGCCAACTGTGTCCACTTTAGTCTTATCCTCGCCACCTCGCTCCCTCCCTACACCCCTCCCATCTGGTCCTCTCGAAGCCTTTATGGCAACGCACAGGCACTAATTGCATGTAGTGTGGTCGCAGTTGCTGTCACTTCTCTCTCTCCCCTCCCCTCCCTCTCCTTCCTCTCCTCTCTCTAACTACACACACACACACACACTATCTTTTATTCGCCATGGCCGGCCTGGCATTTGAGTTGTTTTGCATTTTTAATTGAATTTTCGCCATAGTTGGCATTCTTTTGCGCTCTCCCAGCACTGCACAACATGGCACTCGTTATTGTTGTTTGTTTTTTAACGCTCTTCCATTAGAATTTACACTTATTCATTAGTTGGAACAAGCAACAGCTGCAGCGACTATAATAAAATTTTATTTCATTGTACAATAAATTAGGTGCAAGAGACAACCACAGCAAAAAACTTGCAACACGCAGTACACTAGAAGCTGGAAATGTGATGCGATGCGCTGCGCTGCGCCACGATAAAAACAGCCGCGATTGGTTGTTATAGCAAATTTAATTGAATACTACAGTAGCAGTTGTTTTTGTATCAGTTTCACACAATGTCCAGTTAATCGAATATACAAAGCATTTCTGTTGAAAGGAAGAAGAAAAAGCCGTACATACCTATTATGAAACACCAATCGAAATGGTTGAATAGCCACCTCGGTCGGATTTATTATTACTTCCCATTACTCCATGAAAGCTGGCATTTTTTATTTGTATTAGTTGATTTTAATTTAAGAATAAAATGCTGCAATTTTTAATTTATTCAAGCCGCGAGAATTGAATAATACTATCTTAAAGCTTACAAACCCACTTAGTATCTCAATTCCACAATTAAAATTGAAATGGTTAATCATCATCTACGTTAAAACATTTATTATTTAAGGTTTTGGTCATTTCAATATATTATTTCCTTTATTACTCTTTTATTATGTAGTATGTTCTAGGTTGATCACAATTTAAATGATTAAATATTAGCTCCATATTTAAATTTTATTTTTAGTATATGAATATTTTGGTTAATTTGATTTATGATTAAAATAACAATACGAAGCGCTAGGATCGTGGGTATGGAATCCAAATGTCAGATATGTAGTTATTGTTTGGTATATCCAAACATATGTATTGAAATTTCGCTATTTGTCTCAGTAGTATCCAAACTATGGTCTTCTTATCCAGTCTACTTCATATCAATCGTATGTCAGATTTGGTTTTTAATCCCAATGTAGCAAATGTGTCCCTCAAGTAAACTGATGATATTTGTGGAAGAATCCCTAATTAGATAGTGACGGTTGCCCCCAGGGAAGCGAATAGTTATTTCAATACAATCGTATTATCAACCCATTTGAATAAACGCTATGCAATTAAGAATAAAATGGAACTAAAACTTCTCCGAATCCAACTAAGACTTTCCATTCATTAACTAAACACACTTAAGCAGCGTCTACAAAGTGTTATAAAATGTGCACATCCCCCTTTTACTTAACACCTACACGAAGAAAGAGAAAATATTCTCATACCCAGAAGCAATCTTCAGCGGCATCCCGAGAGCCTACTTAAACAATATTCGAAATCGGAAGTCTTAAACGAAAACAGACGCTGCCACAACGCTGTCTGCTTCCCATCGTAAAAATGCCAGCAAAGAAAAAACTCCCTTGGGGTCAAGGGAAACAACCAAAAAAAAATGAAGAAAAAACTGGGAAAACGCACGAAAATATTCTTTAACATAATTTTAACTGCCACTTGAAAATATGTATTCAAAAAATGTGGCCCATAAAAGCATAAACACAACATAACCGAAGCGAAGGAAAAATTTGAAATTCGAGTTGCCAGCGCCTAACGAATAACGAATAATAAAAGGAACGCCACGGCCGGCAATGGGCACATCTGCATATTATTAATGACCGGTAATTACCTATCCTATGGACTGGGCGCCAAATGAAGGCGCTGCGAAATGGCCAATGGCTTCTGGGGGAAGTGAGGTGGGTGTTGGGAGTGGGAGTTGGTTGTTAGGGGGGTTGGGGGCAACAACTGCTTCACTTGGCTTAATGGCCACAATACGATTTGAAAGAACCCGCCCACCCAGACCGGCAATTTCCTTTCGCTGAGGGATTTATTTGTTTATAAAATGCGTTGCAACTGCAACGCACGGTCGCCATCGCCCATGCCCCATTTTTGCTGCTGCACAGTGGTCTGTGAGGCTTATTATTGATTGAAAAACTAAATAAAAACTTCAACAAATATACGCACGGATTTAAATAAACAAATAACGCCCACGCGTCTGGTAAGGCGTCGACGTTTTTATTGTACAATTAAGGCGCGTGGAAAACTCGGGAAAAAGTGTGAAAAGAAATTGAAATTAATTTCCGCCTTGTTGTTGTTTGAAATGTGCCAGCAACCAGACTCAACCCGTCCGAGGAAGCTGCTGTCTGCTTTTGAACCAAACAGCTTTAAAAATAATATTGATCTTCATTGGAACGAAGTGTTAATAAAATATTTCCCTCTATTATTTGTTGTTTTTTCCCTTAATGAATTTTATTTTCGTAATTTGAGCATAAACAAGTAAAAAAGCTAAAGTCGGGTGTCCCGACTTTGAAATACTCTGTACATATGTTTACAATAATTATAAAAAATAAAAAAAAAAAATAAATAAAAAAAAATTGGATCGATTTTACCTCTCTCGGTATTCGAACTCACGTAAAGGGTGTATAATTGCACATTTACATAGCAATTGCGTCTGTGTGAGTGTATGTATGCCTATGCGCATCAATTCGTGTCTGTGTAAGCATTTTCGCAGTCAACCAAACAGCAACATCAACAACAGCCGCGGGCAGCGCTGCAGCAGCGCTGCAGCAGCAAATATATTTATGGCTATAACTTCTTGGTAAATCGGTCTATCATAGTGAAACTTGGCATACGGACACATAATTACTAACTGGGGGTATTTGCAAAATTTTAGTTCGAAATTCCAAGAATTACGGGAGTTAGAGAAAATCGCATTTGCGGGGGAGAGGGGGGAGGGAGGGAAATTCCAAAATATACATTTTCTGCGTATTCACACAAGGCATCTTGGACTAAAATTTGGTGTGCCTAGGTCTTATAGTCTCCGAGATATAGGCGATTATACGAATGGAAAATCGGGAAAACCCCCATAGGGGGGAAGTGGGGGGGAAAATCAAAAAAATAAAACAAACTCGTATAGAATATACACATAACGCATCTTCGTGCAAAATTTGGTGTCTCTATCTCTTATAGTCTCTGAGATCCAGGTGTTCATACGGACGGACAGACGGACAGACGGACAGACAGACAGACAGGGCTAGATCGACTCGTCTTGTCACGCTGATCAATAATATATATACTTTGTGGGGTCTGCCACGCCTCCTTCTGCCTGTTACATTTTTCAGCTCCCGCAAACCTAATATACTCTTGTACATTTCATGTACAGAGTATAAAAACGAAAGCCGTTTTTAAAATAATCATGACGTTTTTATGAAGCCCTAATGTTGAAATTATGGCGCACATAAATAGTGCCGGGAGTTGTTGGACATAAACAAATTTATGGCCTATACAGCTAAAGAGCTTGTAGACACATGCGTGGAATATGAACCATAAGTAGCTGTCAAGGGGCAGAGGGCACCAAAAGCTGAAAGAATCTTGCGAAAGAAGTAATGTTGGGGCTAGATATACTATGTATCAGGTTTCCCTATTTCCCAACAATTGTACTAAATGGATTCAGAAATCAGACGTTGTTAGATAATGGCTTTAATTTCACAACTCAAAGACGAAAAAGTAAAATTCACAAAAAATGAAAAACCATTACTGAGTATATTTATTCCTTAAGTTGAGCCTTTCTAGCTTCTGATATATAAGCTCCTAATGAGAATAGCTTCTAATGTATTAAAATATTCGTTTGAATAATAAATAATAAAATCGACTTAATAATTCATAAAAACTTATAAAATAAGCTGAATAACTAAATGTGTGAAAACAAGGGATCTTTGGTGGTTATTTCACTTAGACAGAAAATGAATTTAAAGACAAGATTTCGACAAATATATTAGCAATGGAAGTTAGTTTTTAAGGGTCGATTATTTTTTAAAGAATAGAAAATAAATATAGAAAACATAATACTGTTAATCTTTAATTGCAAATACTGTTCCTTTTTATAAACAACTTAAAATGATCTATTTTTATAAAGGTATTTTAATTGCATATTTGATTTCGAAATTCAAGCCGAAATACTATATTACGGAATAAATAAATAAATTTTTTGTTGTTTATTTTTGACAATATGTATTTATTTTTCTATTTCATTTCCTCTTCCAGAGTTGTGAACATTTAATCAATTGATTTAATTGTAACTTAATTGATTTAATTGATATTAGCAACCGAAATGGCTTATAAATTTAATCAAGTAACTGAATATTTTTTTGCAAGTGGAGGATGGGAAATGAAGTATTTCTCGATCTTCATTCGCAGAAAAAGCAATATAAGACTCGAATTCAAAATATATTTGTAAGCGAGGCGGACAAAATATATTCGAAATTCAATTAAATAAGCAACCCGATTTGAAATATTTCTAGTACACATGTACCTTATCAATCAAATAGCCGAAACCAATTACAAAATGATTTTAAGGAAGCAATATTAAACTCGATTAATCACCCACTTTCATGCTCACAAAACCTTTGTGGTTGATTTTAGAGCAACTCCATCAATCTTTGCTACATCTTTAAATGTTTTTCTAAGAAATTTTGAAAGAGCAATTTCCTCTAATATCTAACTGTTTAGAATTTGCTCGCATTTAAACGCCAAAATCTCGTATAAATACACATCTACATATACGTGTAGTGTCGTCAGACTTCTTCGTGGCAGTGCACTTGCCCAACATCTTAGATTAAAGATTAAAGAAAATATGTATACTCGTATATGCATAAGTATACTCACCGCTAAATTAAACTATTCACAATAAAAGTCAAGAGCCGAGAAGAACGAGACAACGCTAAGCAAGCCATAAACCAAATGACAAACGATATCATATAAATTTTCAACTACCAAAAGAAAACATTTACCCACCAAGAGGCCTGCCAGAGAAAAGCTTATCAAAACATTTAGACAAAATAAACGCTAAACAATAAAAAAAATATATGCATATAAAAAAAAAACGAGACTATACGAGATGGAAAAAATAAGCTCTGATAATCAACGACAACGGCGACACAGCGATAAAAAATGAATGCGGAACAACTTTCTTAATGAGCTGCCAAATGCAGACACGGAGTCAGAGGCAGAGGCAGACGTGGACGCGGACGCCGAGAATGCCTCCAATGGTGGAACCGCTTTTACTTGAATGAAAAACTAAATCAAATTTGAATAAGAAATAGCCCGGCTCGTTGTAAAAAGCTAATCGAAAAGCATTTTGATTAGATGACAACATCGAACTGTGCGATCAAGTGATTTAGCTTTTGGCTTCGACTATCGGCCCTCGGCTATATATGCAGTATGTCGTCTAATCTCGGCGATCTGTAGGCGGCTGCTGTGCGGCCATAAAAACGCTTACCGCGTGCTCTCCAAACTGGGTCGATTGGATAAAGAAATTGTAATTAATTAAATTTATGCGACATGTTTACAGTTTTCTCATTGTTAGCAGCACAACAAAATTAACATAATTTTTTCATGGCTTGTGGATGCGTAGAGGAGCAACAAAATCAAACCATCTTGTTTTTATTGTGGCCATAAAATGAACTTGTTCTTTGATTATTACAATGCATTTTATGAGCTCCACTTGAATTTTAGATAGCTGTCTAATGATAGGGGCTACGAGAAGCAGACAGGTTGCCATCAAAATTAAAGAGGTTTACCGCGACTAAGGGTTACGCCAATTGGGTAAATTCTTACTAAAGTGATTTTACTTTTCCGCGAACCGAACCATTTAATTGAAAGTATGGGAAAGAACTAATTTTTCCAAATTCATTTAAAAGTCACTCAAATAATCGCATACCCTGCAGTATTGGCTCTCATTGCTGCTCCTCGAAGTGGTAATAAAAAAGAACGAATTATACGAATCAATTCTCAAAGATCTTTTGGGAAAGTTCTTTGCTGGCATTTGTGTAGCAACAGCATTGCTTCATTTCAATTTAATAGGAAAGGTAATACAACCATTTCGGCCAATTTCAAAGTTTGAGTTTCCTAAAAGTGGAAAGTAATCTAGGATTATAAGTTATTTTCCCTCAAGACGAGCCTAAGAAGTGTTCGAACTTTTGCTGGTATTAGTCTTTTCTGTTATGCTGAAATTGAGATAATTTGCTAACCTTTTATTTGTATGGGTTATTTATTTATTATTATTATTATTAATTCCTAGTGCTACAAGAATGATTCTTATAAATTAATGCACTAGTCACAACAATTAAATGTCCTTAGATATTATTAAAATTCAAGTGGCAGTTCAAACAGCCATGCTTTAAATAAATGCGAGTATAAGTACTCTCCCAACTACTTCCCCCAATATACTTTTATATGAAAACTTCTTCAAATCTATTTGCATTTGACGGTCCGACTGTTATTTCTTATATACTTACTTAATATTGATTTGTTCAATAATTGTTTAACTCAATAATATACCAGTTCAGTTAATCTTGCAAGTACTTCTTATAATCCATAAAGTGCTTAGTGTCAAAAGAGTCGGAAACTTTTTAAGCCTTTTTTACAATTTTTTTCAATTAGTATAACCACAACTTTTGAAAAAAATTTCATCGCAATTTAAACAAAATACAGTAAATTAGAGTCTAAATATTATAAAAAAGGTTAAGTAGATTAATTAAATCATTTTAAATTTTATCAATGCATATTTTACTGTTTTGTCGCACTAGGAAAATAAGAAAATAATTAAAATAAAAATGAGTAAATAAATGAATATTAAATTTGTTCTTACAATATGTAACTAACAATACTTATATAAAAATGTTTGAAGTATTACAAAATTCAGTAAATTAGAGTATAAATACTATACAAATGTTAAGTAGGTTAATAAAATCATTTGAAATTTTATCAACGAATAATTTTATGTTTTGTGACAAGGAAAATAAGAATACAATTGAAATATGAATGAATCAATATGCGTGCAAATTATTTAATGACCGATTGAGTTAAAATACTATGTAGAATTCACAAAATTTTTAAGTATTTTAGGCGCTCGTCTTTCTATGAATTTGAAGGTATACCTCCTCAGTAGGGCACTCCATTCCGATAATGCTACTTGAACGCTATTTGTGTGTGCGCGGCGAGTCTCCGCTATGCTCCCGTTGTAAACATTTCACTTCATTAGAAAATTGCTGCATCGACTTGCATTTCCGGCTGTTTAGGCGCCAGCGAACGCCAATGCCCAGACAGAAACAGCAACAACAACAACAACAAGCACATGAGCAGCCATCGGCTACAGTAGCCATCGGCATCTCATATGCTAAACAAAACATCGATGTACTCGAACTCTTCCATTTTCACAGAACAGGAACGTGTTATTCACTGGCTTTCCAATTCACATGGCCGTGCGATTTCCACGTACCACAAGCGCCATCAGCACCACCACCACCTCCAACGGCTCCACAGCCTTTTTCAAGTGGCAGTTGCCGGTTGAATGCCACCACCTACTGCCCCCTTCGTCGTTTTGATCGGCGGCACACAGAGCTGAGAGTGCGCTTCGGTGATAATTTGAAAAGTTTATATGCCGATTGCAGACGCAGACTGCTTGCTGCACGATTCTAATGACAACTTAAATAAACAACAACAATGGAGGAAATGCGTGGAAAAAGAGCAGCGACTCAAGTTGTTTTAGCTGCGAGTTTTCTTCCACTTTCTGTCCAATGTGTGGAAATATTTATTTTCTATAAATTATTTTCGATTATCGTGCTTCTTCATGCTAATGCCTGCGTCCCTTCAAATCTCCGACTAAATAAATTCAATGTGCGGCAATTAAACTAAACAAAATGCATAATTTTAGACGATTTGTTGATGCTATTGTTGTTGTTGTTGTTTTTCTTGTTGTTGTTGCTATCGCCGATAAGCCGAGCGTATGAATCAGAGTGCGAGAAATTTATGTGTCGCGGCGCTTCCGCTAATGGAATTTTAATGTTTCATTTGAACTGGACGCCGAACACTGCATAAATTTAGTTTTCTGGTCAAATATTGAAGTTTTCAGTTTAAGTTTTCAATATCAATAAATAGGTGAAGATTTTAAATTTAGCTAGAAATGCTTTCAAATGGTAACAATGTTTAATATAAATGTTAACGTTTGCCTTAAATGTGGAGAAATCTAAAAACTATGTAGTTTGATAATTTCTTAAAAGTCCAAAAGGCTTGACTTTCATTTCTCAGCGATTTTGTATTAAATTGCTTTGAGTTGTGGGAGAAAAATTTGGCAAAGAAAAAAGCCGAGTATCCGCGAAACAAAATGAAAAAATTACAAACTATAGAAAATCAAAATATTCGCAGGAAAATACTTTCACCTCACCGTTCCGTCTAGAATCGAACAATTCTTTCGTTGAAAGTTATTGGTTCCGTGCGGAATTTTGACAAAAACACAGCCTTCCGTTGAAATATTGCAATTTCTGTTGGAGTATTTTATTTATTTTATTTTATTTTACACACAACTATGAATCAGAATAAAATGAAAAATTCTTTTCAAAGTAGGCAATGCAACTTATTGGTTTATAGCAAGCATTTGTTGTGGGATGTTAGTAATAAAAGCTTTTGGGAATAAAAGTTAATATTAAATGTACTTCAGCTGGCAAGTTTTTTTAAAACGACTTCAGCAGCCCCTTTTCAACTTAAAAGTTGTTGGCCTAGTCTACAAGTAGGATTAAGTTATCTAAAAGTTCCCTGAAAGTTTAAGGAAATTTATGAATAGGTGTTATATTTCTAGTTCTAAGTCGGTTATTAGGAGAGAGAATTGTAATGAAGGTTTTAATTATTATTAATAATAATAATTAGTAATATACAAAAGTATATAAAGAAGCAGAAGAGCTTCGTTGAAGGCGTAAATTACTTAGTCATTTATATAAATTTAATTTAAATAGAGTGTTTGAAAACACGACATCCATTATAAAATCCTTTTTATGATATACAGGTATATGTATTTATATATATTTTTTTACAATATTCAGTCTATGGAGTCTATACCAAGCCACAGGTCTAGCGTTGTAGCTTACATTCATTTACTGTTTTTGAATATATTTTGGATCGTTGGGCATTCGGCCACGAACGTTGGCCTTGACCGATTCCATTATAGAGTCATTAAACAGTTATTTGTAGCCCGCTGCGGTCAACTGCACGTTCCTAGAATACGAACCGAACAAGCAGTCTGTTTTCTATGGAAATATAATCGTTTTTAATTACTACCGGAATTAAGATGAAACTTTACATTTGGGTGGGAACAGACACGCCAGTAGCTGCTAATATTGAGGGTTTCAACTTGTCGAAAGCTGTAAAAAAGTTAAAACTTTTTCGGAATTATTTGAATTAGTAACCTTTTTTTGCACTAACTGAAAATTAACGCTGTTTGTAGAAACAAAAGATTGTATAATAAAATAATAACGCAAAACAAGTAATAAGATAATTGAAAAAACCATTTAGCAGACTCTTTGCGTCAGAAACGGATTTTGTTAAATGTTTATGGAACATTCAGACTTTTTAGCCGAAATAGCTGGCTAAGGTAAGGAACTTATAAATGAAAATAAAATGTAATGAGCATTGCTGTTTTAAAATATTCAATTCGAAATCGTATCGACAACCATACTTAGGATAAGTGCATTATTAGAATCAAATGTGGATTTGACTTAGCTAGATGCAGTATTGGGATTTTGAAATGCAAAACTGGGCAAGGATGAAGCGGATTAGATATCTCAATGTACAATTACAGAGGGATAAGAGATGATTTGAGTCCTAAATTGGAACTCCCAATATAATATTTCATGTTTTCTTCGGTAGTGTCCGCGTCTGCTGCCTTCCTGCTGCTTTTCATCCAGAGTTCACTTTGTATAAGTATGTGGCTCAAGAGCAGCTTTCTAAGTCTCGTTATTTTCTTGCCACAATGGAGTCTTGTTTGGGTTTACTTGCATCTGTCCTTAAGTATCTTAGTAAAACATTTTATTTGTCCCAAATAATGTCTTCCTTCTTGATTGGCAAATGAAAAATCATAAATCATGATGTGCCTATTACTAATCACAACAGCACTTTATCTATTCGTGAAAATTACGATTCTATGGGATGCTCGATTGTGGAATATTGCAAATATTAAATGCAGCCAGTAGTGTGAAGATTTTGTTGCGAAAACACCTTGCTACTCTCGCTCATGGAAGTCCCGTAATGCGATTTATCAAATGAAAGAAAGTCGTGCATACATGCAACTAAAATTTATACAAAATAGATGAAGCGCGCTGCCCGATCTCTGGCCAAACAACATTAAATTGAAACAAATTGAACATAAAAAGCATTCAAAGTAAAGCAAACACCTCAACAACGGCGATGACGACGACGATGAGGATGACGATGAGGATGAGGATGACGATGATGGGAACGTACGACATGTAGACGACGCTGCCAATGTAAACAGCAGACCCACGCCAGGAGACAAAGTGGTATTAGAGGGTGAGAGGATTGGGACTGAGAGACTTTAGGAGAGTGGAATCAGGCAGAAGGTACGAGCATACAACAGACAGTCTGTCTGGCTGGCTGGCTGGCTTGCAACTGGGCCCGCCAAGGAAACGGAAGTATTTTCTGTTGATACTGAACTCAATTTAGACGAAATCAAGTCAAACATGGCAGCAACGTCGACGATGACGATGACGATGATAGAAAAAGTTACGGCAGGGGGGAGAGTAGGGACGTGTGCACAGGAAATATTGCAGTAAATCATGTGGGAGCCAAAGGTAAATGCGAGGAGGCAGGAGCCGAGGCGGTAGTTGGAGCCGCAGCTGAGGCCCCCAGAGTGTGTGGAGCTAGCTGCCTGGCATGTCCAAAAGAATGCTCAAGACGACTCCGATGTTGGTTGACAATGTCGTGTGCAGCTTCTTCTTCCTTCTATTTTTTTTCTCTTTTTTTTGTAGCACACCCCCTCCGCCGCCACCCGCACACAACTTGAAGCTTGATTGATGTTTGTGCTGTTAGTTGTTGTTTGGATGGGCGTCGAGCGCCAGCAAATAGTATTAAATTTTCTATTAAAGTTTGAAGCATGCAGCAAATTGGTTTACTAATTCGATTAGTGGCTGAACTGGCTGGGAGACTGGAGAGGCTACCTAGAGAGCGACAATGTGTCCAAATATTTATGCGACCGTGGTGTCAAGCTACTATGCAGCACAATAATGGCAACCGACCCTGAACCGAAAGTGAAAGTCAGAGCCCAAAGGATAAACACAAATTTGGACAACAGAATGAAAATAGAACAGAATAGAATTTCTTTCTTTTTGGTTTTTTTTTTTGCTTTTTTGTTTCTTGCTTACACATCCTTTTGGCTTGGCACATTTAATGGATTTAGCAGCATTTTCCACGACTCTCTTTCCGCTTTATTTTCTTCTGGTCTTTTTTCTTGCTATTTTGGTTTCAATTTCGGCGAGACAATAGCCACAGCAGCCCAGCATGTGGTAGTGCATAAGGATTTGTGTCCTGCCAGTTCTTTGTATTATGCTCGTGTGTGGGTTGTCCTGTCCGCACTTTCACTCTGCGCTCTATTTACATTTTAGGCCAGCGAGTGGAAGGCCACCAGGCTCCATGGTATTGTGGAATTGTGTTTGGTAAACAATTTTGCTCTGTTGTTTTTAATAAGAAAATTGGCCAAAGGCCACACAAATGTACTCTGGGCCAGCCATATAGCCGTACAGACACAGATTGCTTTTAAATTTAAGGCACGCTTCGTTTCCGCTTTTGGTGATTTATTTGTTTGTTTTGGACAGGATTTGGCCGCTGTTCGCATATGTAGTTTTCATGCTGGTTGATGGGTTACGTTGAGTGAAGCGCTTAGGGGGGATTAGTAAACTCTTTTTTTTTTTTGAGATGGGTGTGTCTTCAATCTTTCACAGATTTACATTCATTTCAATGTATTGTTTCATTTACACTAAGCGGAAGAGCAAAATCCGTAAACAGAATACAGACAGATCCTTGAATGCGAACACACTCCGCTTTTATCCCTAATAGTTAGAATTTTCATAAATATTAGCAACTTAATAATAATGGCATAATGGCAAAAATTCCCTAGTCTTGAAAGACTTTATCTGCGATTCCTAATAGAGATGAGTTCGAACGGGTCTTTTTGAAGTAACACACAAACATTTGCCAAGCTGAGGTGATCCTAAAATACTGCTTATAAGTAAACCTTTTTTGTATTCTATATGTTTATGTCGCTCCGAGAAGTAACTACTTATTAACAATTGATTAATATTGCTTGGTGATTTCTTGTGTAAAAGAATGCGTTTCTTCCTGCGCTGCGGCATCTCATGCTTGTTATGGCTTGAAGGCCCCTTCAACTTTTTTCTACGATTGGGTACCGACGGCGTTTAATCGTTCCTTTCTATAATAGTTTCCCTTGGGTCCAGCCAATAGCTGTTGCACAAAATACAAGTTTGATGGGGACTTCCAGATTTCCATTAAATACTTTATCGTACTCTTACCCCACCTGCAGGTCAACCCCATTTTATCTTATCTTTATAAAATGGCTAACAATACCGAAACAATATTCCTATCGGATAAGCGGCCTATATCTAGGGAGAGTCTATAAACACACACAGATTCAGAGCATGTTATTATTGTTTTAACAAAGATCTAAGTATGCACGATATTTTTTGAATATACTATATAGACATAAGTATAGTCTGGTTATTCTACAAAAATAATATAAATATTTATAATTTTAAGAACCTTTTGCTGAGCCATTACTACCTATTAGTAAGGAGGGTAGTAGAAAATGGAAAAGGACTGGCTATTCTAATAGCAGGCATATCTTCAATCTAAACGGGAGACTCTAAAATTAATAGCTTCGATAAATAAAGCATAGGTCTGAAAATGTACAACAAATACTATCAAATCAAAGCAACTAATTACAGATGAAGGACCTATTCTTAAATCTCTAAGAGATAAGTTGATTCTGATTTCTTATTCCAATTTCAGGATGAATACAATTTCTTCCTTCAAATAAAACTCTTTAGTTGAGAAAATCATTTCAAACCAATATTCCCCCCAATTTATAAAAATGGTCACGTTTTCCAGCAGCCGTGGGAATATCCCCAGCACAATACTCGTATTTTAGCAAATCAAAACCTGATAAGAAATCTTAGAAAAACAAGAAATCAAGCAAATTAATAAGCTTTGATCAACAATCTTGGTGCAGAGGAAACAACAAGAAAACCCCAATACAAATATGCATCGATTTTTATTTTCATATTAAAATGTAAATACAATAAATAAATATGAAAACAAAAATGTGAAAAACATCAAAAGGCAGCAGGGGCACAACACAACCTATCAGATAAAAATCGCAGCCATAATCACAGGAGACCGAGTCGAGTCGAGTTGGCCTGACAAGTGAGGCTGCGGCGGCGACGGCGAGGGGTCAGGTTTTGAGGCTGGGGAGTCCATGGCTCCATGGCACGCAATCGCAATGTAGTCTGTAGTAGTCTGTAGTCTGGAACCGAACGGGGGGCCCCAAGCTGCCTGCATACGAGTGTGTACGACTATGTATGTATGTTGATGAGGCTGCTTATCTTGACGGTTGCAGCCATCGGTAGACGACGACCACGACGATACCGATACATGAACGGACAAACCCAGAAAGCACAAAAGGGCACAGTTTCGACTGCACGTGATTTGTTTTTGGAGAAGGAGGAGGAGGAGGAGGAGGTGAAGGCTGTGGGGCTCCAGGCGGCCGTCGATAAATGTGGCTGGCTACCTGCCTCCCGCCCCTATCTCTTTGTCTGTCTGAATGTTTTTCGGGCGTAATCAATTAAGCGACTCAAAAAGGTAAACACGCAACTTAAGCGCTGAAAATAATGACGCCAATGATGCTGTTGACAGAGGAGTCTCAGCCCCCGATATCGAATGCGGAGCCTAAGCGTTGCTTAAACACTTCTATCACTAATCTCGTCGGGTCTTTAGGCTAACTGATTAATGTTTATTATTTGGTCGATTGCTATACGAGTTTGGGAAAAAGCAGGCAGGCAGGCAGGCAGGCAGAAAGGCTTCAATATTAATGGGTTAACAATACCGGCCTGTTTCGGTTTAAACTTTCATTTGTTTTTTCTACGCTTATTGCGCGTTTTGATAAATGGCATTTCATACAAAAGCACTTACCCTTTCACGACCTCTCGCACAATTATTCGACTGCCATTGTTCATTGGTTTATTAACTACGGTGTGACATTACTGGCACACAATTGCCGGAAAGTGAAACCGTTCATTAACGATTCTTGGCCTGTGTGTGATGGGGGAATAGTGTGAAAAAAATATCGATAGGAGATGGTGAATATTTCCCAACGCGGGTAGAACTTTAAAGTCATTCAGTCCCGACTCTTCATCCTCTCTTCCAAATTCGTTGACTTTGAAGAAGCTAAATCTTTAGAATGTAATGTTTGAATTCTGATGAATCTGCAGAATGTTTTGGGGCATTTAAAAAAAACGTACTTTTGACAGCTATATGATATACACTATACACTACACTATTCGCCGTCTTTCTTTTAATTAAATCTCCATAATTAATGGCAATAAAATTCTGAAAAGTGGTAGTTTTCTTCAATTTAACATGTGTATTAACAACTCCACAGCCACTAGTAACCCAGGAATATGATTTGTTGTTACTTTGCTGAAATTGGTGCGAATTCTATTATCATTATACCCTGTACCCGTAGGGTAAACAGGGTATATTAGGTTTGTGCAAAGTATGTAACATGCAGAAGGAAGCATCTCCGACCCCATAAAGTATATATATTCTGAATCAGCATGACGAGAGAAATCGATCTAGACATGTCCGTCCGTCTGTCCGTCCGTCTGTCCGTCCGTCTGTCCGTCTGGATGAACGCGAGGATCTCAGAAACTATAAAAGCTAGAATAACCAAAGTTGGCATCCAGATTCTCCTAGGTCCGAGTAAGGACGAGTTTATTTATTTTTTTTTAATTTTCCCCCCCTTCCCCCGCTACAGAATTTCGTCAATAGCGTCCACATTTCAAATGCTACCTAAACCAAACTGCACACATAATTTATATATAATTATCTACTGTTGTTTAAAATTTTATCCAATTCGGTCAATTCTGAGAAAAGTTATTAGCGAAACAAATTCTCTACAGTACAACCCCCCCAAACAGCAGCAACAAGTTCGCTCTTCTTCTTCCTCTTTTTGCTGCTGCTATGGGCGCATATAACTCAGTGACGAAAGTTTACCTGGGTACAGGGTATTACACTGTCGGGCTTGCTCGACTGTAGCGTTCTCTCTTGTTTTTACTTGAATGCGAAAAATTAATATTTAATTTGAAAGTCAAAGTAAAATTTGTTTAATGCTGCTTAAGTTATGCCAAAAAAAAGAATTAATTGTTAATGTTCACAGTGTTTGTTTTTTTAGAACTTTACCAATGCGTATCCATTTGTTTTATGGAGTAGAAATGGCAAGCTGCCAAGTGTTAAGGCAAACTCAAAAAGTCACATTTGGAGTCAGCACTTTTTGCTCATTTTTGCTTATTTTAATTTTTAATGAAGTTTGAGTTCAACCTGCCTTCATGCAGGGAAAAGAAAAGGCTCTATATATTGAAAGTCACTAAGATTTTGGATAAGAACAATTACTGTACTCTACTAATATAAGCGCTTTTTGGCGCGATGTTTCTTTTTTTCGTGTTTATAGGACATCGATATTATCCATCATCGCTATTATAACTATTTGTTAAGGTAGTCGTAACTAAGCTTTGCACCTTCGGCCAACATGAAAGACTATAGAAAAACAAGAATACTAGCGTCGGACAGACACAAATCTTAAATATTTTATTATATTATACATTTAGATCGATGTGCCGTCTAAGCCGTATGTGTGCAGTACAGAGTGTAGTAAATTAAGCAACAACACATTCATATTTTTGTCATTTATTCAAAATGCATAGCAATTATTATTAGGATCCCAGAAATGAAGCACAGTAATTTTTGTGAGATATTACAATTTCCCTGTTTTTTTTATTGCTGTTTTCTTTTTAAATATATTTATGCAGGGAATCGGCCTGCAACATAACAAAACATGTAAGTATTACATGGTCGCCAAAATTGAGAAATATATACAACATTTAAATGCTAACAATGAGAATCTTATCAAAGCAAGTTAGCTGACTGGCTTCTTTTAAGCCGTGTTATTGGGCGTTCATGAGGTAGGGGCCTGTCCAGCCTGTAGCGGTGGTAGGCGGTTGATTTCCTCTTCAACTGTCATCAGATTTAGGTCATGGTGTAGTGTTGAAGCCCAGGCCTACCAGTCGTACCCAGTAATAAGCAGTAAGGCCTTATAAAAGCGATTCAACGCAAATACTGGAACTTAGATGAACTCAGTAGTATACATATGCTTTATCGCTCAGCTCAATCCATACATTTGTATAATCGCTATAAATACGAGCAGAAAAGAAACTTTATTCAGAGGAACTGATATAAAACGTCCATCAATGTGCACACTGTTTGACTCATTTGGTGGAAATGTTAAAATAATACTATGACTCTGATTATATGGCGATTGAAATTCGCAAAACATGTATACCAATATTGATTTTATTTGGATGGTATGGTTCTATAGTCAAAGCGATAAAGTGTTTTGTTTACAAAGAAAAAAATCATTGTAACTAAATATAAAACAAGTAAAAAAGCTAAAGTCGGGTGTCCCGACTTTGAAATACTCTGTACATATGTTTACAATAATTATAGAAAATAAAAAAATTAAGAAAAATTTTAGTTCGAAATTCTAAGAATTACGGGAGTTAGAGATTTGCATGGGAGAGGGGGGAGAGAGGGAAATTCCAAAATATACATTTTCTGCGTATTCACACAAGGCATCTGGGACTAAAATTTGGTGTTCCTAGGTCTTATAGTCTCCGAGATATAGGCGATTATACGAATGGAAAATCGGGAAAACCCCCATAGTGGTGAAGTGGGGGGGGGGGGGAGGTAAATCAAAAAATAAAACAAACTCGCATAGAATACACACATTTTTCAGCTCCCGCAAACCTATTATACTTCTGTACATTTCATGTACAGAGTATAAATATTCTCGCATATTAATAAAGGCTGCTTTAACAAAAATGCAATAACTTTCGATTTGGTTTCCATAGCCATATTGTCACAGACGGGCTCAGGCAAACAGCATCCTACACTGTCCTACACACACCCACGCACACTAAACATAACTGTCTCATTGGGTCAGTGGCATTGCACGGGGGGAGGGAAGAGTTTTGTAAACAAGGAAACATATTTTTCAGCTGCAATTTGTTTTTAGATTTTAATCGGACGACTCTTCTAATTGCAAACGTGTGCATTATGCGGAAATGTCAGTGCCATCAATGGGCCATGATGCATAATCGTAATTAAAAATCGCAACGAACTGTGGCCAAGTTCGTTTGCCACAAAAAGACACACATAAGCAAATACACTATACTCATATACTCATATACTCATATACTCGTATACTCGTATATGTATATGTTGGGCAGTGTTATAAGCCAGTTGGATCAGCCTACTGCCGCTCTTCGTTCTATTTCTGTGGGCTTTTCAATCTATGCGCATAATTTTCCAGACAGAACGTAGGCAGCTGGCAGCAGGCAGTCGGCTGATTTGGGCTGACAGGCCAGTGACAGAAATTGATTAAAAAGTGTTGCAAGGCTATGTAAATTGAGGTTTTCCTTTTGCTGTAACCACCACCATCATCATCATCAGCAGCAGCACCAGCAGCAGCAGCAGCAGCAGTTTTCCTGCAATGCAAATGGCGAGTGACAAACGCTGCCTACACATGAAATGCAATTTGCATCTCATGGATGCACACACTGCCAGAGATTTATGCAAGTTGATAGTTGATTGGCAAAAGAGGAAAGGCGGCCTATCTACTTGTATGTACCTACTGAGCAGAGGCAGGAATGCAAGTATAATATGCGTAGGAAAGTTGACAATTCCTGCTCCTTTGTTGCCTGGACTTTACCTTTGCTGTCGAAGTCGACAGTCAACCCATTTCAGGTATTGGGAAAAGCCTCTAATAGGAGTTAAAAATTTTATTCTCAGCTTTATTTAAATTTTACATTTATCTATTAAATATAAAGCATAAAGAGTAGAAAAAGCAGCTGCAGCTGGTGAGTGAAGCTTAAAAATGAAATAGGAACTAGATATTCTAATTGCTATTCATGTTATACATACAAGTATTTAAATTAAATTTTGTGGCAGACATTGCTTTATTTAAGGAAGGTTATAATAATATTTTGAATGATGGTTTAGAACAGAAGGTGTAGTTTTGTAGAAAACATATTTCTTAATGTCTTGTTTATTATAGTTGTTGTTTGTGTTGTTTGAAAGCTGAATTTGCACTTTCATAGTCAAGCTCATAGCCTTTTATGCCTATTGGTTTGGTATTCCAAGCCCTTCATTTCGTTCAGGAAACGCATTAGCAGATTCCGAATAGTTTTAAATTTATTTATTTATTTATATATAAAAGAGAAGGTTAGGAATTAATTGTTAAAAATTGGAGCAGTGGGGCAGCTATCAGCTCGCTTATTTATGATTTTGATAAAAGGAGAATAAATTGAGAATAAATGCCTACATTTGTGAGGAAAGCTTTTATTGATTGCATGTTGATCTTAGAGCGGTTTCTGGAGTAATGTTCATTTGGGATCTGTAAGGCGTCAGGCTTGGACAGTTAGTAATGATGTGTTGTGGAGTGATGGTGTAGGTGTTGCAGAATTTACAGATTGAAGGATCCTGTTTTTGGAGTAGATGTCTATGAGTGGGAGCAGTGGGTCGGAGACGAAGTCGGGCAAAAACTCGCATTGGCATCGTTTTGGCTTCAGGTGGGAATGCAGTATATAATTCCGTTGGTTTGTATTTTTTTTTATAGTGGTGGGTGACATTTTCCCAGTTGGTCAAGTGTTTTAAATTATTGTGGTTGGAGATCAGGCAGAAAAGGTCGGCTTTCTCTGCTATGTTTGTCGATGGTGAAGCATCCAAAGTAGCTAGTTTTGCGATTTTAGCAGCAAATTCGAGTTTCAAATTGGAAGCTGCAGTTCTACATTTTTTATCAATTTTGGCGCAGATGAGGCCTCTGAGCATATCACAAATTTGTTTTTTAGAAGTTAATAGCTGCTAAGATGGCAGTTATTTCAGCAAAGCATGAAATTATGATTATTAGAACTCATTGCTCTGTCATATGATAATGGCAAATGCGTCCGTATACATAAAGCTTATGTCATAAACCTATATTGCTGATGAGATATGTTTGAAGTGTACGTACTTATTTGTGTAGGATTATTGATACTTACTATAAGTAACAATTATTCACAAATTTGGCAAATACTTTCAATTGGTGCTTATGTGTAGTAGACGCAGTGGTTTGTAAATTATATTTATTCAAATAATTATTTATTAAAATGTATATAATAAGTCCACACATATGTACAGAGTTCTTCAAAATCGGGGCTCCTGACCTTAGCTTCTCCACTTGTTATGGTTTTATGTTTGCGTCGTTAGCTAACATGTAAGTTGTTAAACAATACTATACATTCATACGACTATGTAGAAGAATAACTTTCACCTAAAAAAGTTGCAACACTTTAAGACGAGTTTTACGACAACAAATAATTATTTTTGATCTAAAAAAAAGAAAAACTAAAGTTGAGCACAAACAGAAAGCATTATGTTACATTAAAAAGAAACAAGGCTGCATTTATTACTACGTTCATTACATACTTGTATATTAATACACAAATTGAAGGGCGTGGAAGACGCGACATACTTAATAAATGCTCTTGATCTTTCGACTCTAAACTAAATGACAAGCCTAACGACCTATTTGAAATTTAATTACAGCCCAGTTGTTGTTATGGTTGTTCTTAGTCTTTATCTTTCCCTCGTTTCAAGCAAACTTGCTAGTCTAGTGTTTAGTGTTGTGTCAACAATTAACTCTTAGCAGAGTTGCTCAAGAATATGCTTTGAGATTGATTTTCAATTGAATGTTTGCAAAATTATGTCGATTTTGGCAACAAAGCGCTTTGTAGTGCTAAACGATTTTATATAGATATACAGATATACAGAATGACACTTTATATACATATTTGATGGTTAAATGCAAGAAGCAACTAACTTGTACTCTCCAAGCAGCCGGAATGGCCTTTTAGTGAAGTTCACAGCCCGACAGCGACAAGTGCCACAAACTCATTTACATGCAAATGTTGGCTTCGTGTTGCACGGCTTGCGGCACACACACAGGCCACAAACACACTCACGCTTCCACACACGCACACTCACACTCACACACACATGCACTGCACACACAACTATTTATCCATATCTGTGCTCTTCTTCATGCTAATCAATAGGCCACACGAGTGCCAATGATTATTTTGCCATAAAATTTGGTTAGCCGTGTAGCCATGTGGATCCGACAGAGCGACTGCTCCGTGTTCGAGCTTGTTGCTCGTGGCCGTCTCTTCAATTTCAATGGGCTTTTGGCCAAGTTTGCATACCAAATCAGTTGGCCATGTTTGGTGCACTCGCCCAGGTCTATGCTAAATAAGTTGCTACCAACTAACTACACTGGCCGCCATTCGTATGCCTATCCCAAAGAAGTTCGATTAAAAAACAAGACAAAATAATGATATGCATGCCAATCCCAAGAAAGTTGGAGTATCTGTGGGAAACGGATAGATGTCTCGCAGCTTTAGTCGAACTTTTTAATAATAATTGTATTTTCTCTGGTGTTGTACAGCGATTACCTGGAGAGGTGTAAGGAGTTATAAGAGGGTCCGGATTTAGTAATAGAATCTATTTGGACTTTTTGATATCCATTTGTCTGTCTAATTAGGGAAATATTTAGACATGAAGAGATTCCGAAATGACAAGAAAGTTGCTTCTCCTACAAAATGTTGCTTCAATATTCCAAAAAATAAAGTAATCATCAACCAAAATTTCGCCAAAGAAGAACAACAATGTAGAAAAGTTAAGTATTGATTTTGGATCTAAAAGCAAAATTTACTATATCCTTGCCCATCGTCAACTAAACTAAATAATCATTGAATTTCAAATTCAATTAAAGTTTTAGTAAAGACTTTAGATCGCATATGGCTTATTTGGTTTTTTATCACCGGCAATGAAAACAAATTAAAAGCTGGTTCAACGAAGTGTCATGCTTAATAAAAGTCTTATAGTGAATAAAAGACTTTGTTAGATTTAAAATATATTTATACTATAAGTTTACATATCCGTAAAAATTTCTAAAATCTGATTGGGTGTCTTAATCATGAAGTAGCCATAGAAATCTCTCTTCATATAAGTTTCAATTAAGGTTTTATATAAGTTTTCTGATATAGTTATTTTACAATTACTTCTAAATCCATAGTTAGCGTTAGAAATTATTTCACATCTGGTTTAACAATCTTTCATCATTCTTCGATTCCTGAACCGCTAAAAAATCTATACTATATTATGTACACATATAGTAATCAAGCATTAAAGTATTCTAAACATATACTTCTGCAATATTTGTTGCTAATTTAATGTTAGCTGCCGTTTGTTTAGCCACATACGAGTACATGTATGAAGAAGTGTAACTACCGCCTGGCTGGCTATACGTATTTGCCTCAATATACGTACTTCCTGATGCCGAGCCCAGCTGCATAGTAACGCGAAAAACTTTGTGTGCCATAAAGGCAATGGCTGGGGCAGGGGCAGGGGCAGAGGCAGAAATATCAACTGCTTTTTTATGCATCGTTGTTAGATTTTCCTATTTATTTTATTTCTCTTCGGAGCAACTCCGCGAGCTATGCAAGCAATTTTTACAGTTCCTCTTTACTATATACTCTTTTTTTTAATATGTTTAGTAAACTTACAGAACTTTTTTTCTCAATTCAGTGCAGACAATTTTCCGCGCTGCCATAAAGACTCAAAAGTTTTGCACTGCGCTCAGTTTATTTCCGTTGCAAATACCTTGGATTTGTCAAGTAGCCTGGTTAGGAAGGGGAAAGGGTGATAGGTTGAAGGTGGGTTGGCGTTGGACCGCAGCTGTTGACGTCTGATGTTGTTGGCTGCTTTTGTCAACACTTTAGTCGTTGACGTCTGACAGCTGTATATCGTGCGTATATATATATATATACTATATACACTTTTTTCCCCCTATCCCCAGATGTGGTGTGATGGCTTAAGGCAAAGCTCGAGCTCCTGCAAAGCTTGTAGTCAGGGGTCTCTGTGTATTTTCTACAAATTGTAGAAGCGAATAGCTGTGCGCATAACGACAGTTGAAAAGAATTATTGTGTGGGTAGTTGAAGGAACAAAAAATTTTTAAAATTTGCACAAATTGTTGCACAAAACATTGTAATAATGACGAAGTATTTCAATATATAATGCAGACGTTTTCGAATTAAAATAGAAATGTGTAAAGACTTTGTAGCACGATTATTGCTGGAAAGGTGCATTTTAATTGTTGGGCATTATTCAAAAATGTTTTGGAGTTTTCCTAAGACCTCCCTTGATCTCGGAAAACATAATGCCTAATCAGCTTATTTACTCTGGGATGTTTTAGGGTCTAAGACTAAGCAACGAGTATTTAAGTTGCCTCAATTATCTTAGAAAACACAATTCCTTAAGCTACTTTAAAATTTTTTTATATCTTCACGAGATGAGACCACATTAGACTTGAGGGAAGCTTCATTCAGATTCACCTTTCTTGAGTTCAAAATACGTAAGAATATTCTGCAATGGCACCTGTGAATCTTATTCGATCTACTTAAATTTGTAGTATATCAAAAACAAATTGATTGAGTTTGCAATCCAGTCAGTTTTAGGAGAGTTTTAATTTTAACCAGGAACTTCGCTTTTGCTTTATTTTTATTAACACTCCTATTTCCAAATTTTACAAGGAAAGTGCTTACAGTTCTGTAAATCTATACAAGTTTGTCTTTAAAAACACGCTGCTAACAGAATAATTTGTATTATACGTTTCTTTATTTTTGCCCCGTTTTTACAACTCCTTGAGTTTTAATCGCAATGTATAAATCTTTTTGTATATAAGCAGACATTTGACAAACCCATATCATTGTTCCTATAGGAATCGACTCACAAAGTATAATTCTCCAACAAATAACAGACTGTGACAAAAGTACAGTCAACTGAATAATTCTATAATAATACAAGTATCAACATCTTTTTTCGTAAATTTTATTTTATTCTAATCAAAAGCTTTTTTCAGAATACTTAAAGAATTCTTAAAATAAATACCAGCTCTGTCTGGTATACGTTGATAGGTTAATTCCTATAAGGATTGACTTTATTTTACACGATTAACTTATTATACTACGTGCGTCTGCTCTCTTGTGGTGCTGAATTACAAGTGACGCGTTCATTATCCAGTTCCGATGGTTCATTCATCGGAACCACTTAAATGCTATCGGACTTAAATACTAGTTGTCGGTTAGTTATCGAGTGCATATACAATCCAACAACGTATAGCTTTCTTTCAAGTTCAATAATTTAAATAGATTTCATTGCGAATAAAAATTCTTATTTTCTGAATGCATTAAACTTTTTCGATTTATGTACGCCTATATAAGTAGTCTATAAAGTTGAGTTAAGTTATAAAAATATTTTGAAATCCAATGAGTGTAAATTTCTTATTTTATTTTAATAATTTTCAAATGTCAGGTCAGAATTGTTTCTTAAGTAATCAACTCCTATATTGCTAATAAGAATAAATAAAATAAGATATATGTAAGTATTCGAAAAAGTATAATTTAGGAACTACTTTGAATTTGTGAATATCAATCTTTATTTTTAAATTTTAAACAACACACTTATTAGAGAACTGCAAACTATTCAGGGACTCTCACGTGTGGGCTTGACCTATCCATTCCGAATGAATGCCTGCAACATTTGAATCATTGCTGCGGCACCACAAGGAGCAGAGTCGTATAACCTTTGCCCGGAGGCAACTTAAGAGCTTTCTGCCGTACCTGCAGTAACGACTACTTAAACACCTTTACGATAGCCAGCAGCGAGC